>NC_071994.2:74427500-75027500 GCF_028885655.2 Pongo abelii | reverse complement strand
AGTTTCATGCAGAGGGGAAAAGTTTTGTTTTATTTTGTGTTTTTTTAACCTTTTCCTTCACAGCCTAACACTTATTAAGTGCTTAATAAATATGAGTGGTTATTTTGCTTTTATCTGTCCATGCAGAATCTTCTAGATGTCTCATCCCCTGTAGTCCTTTCTTAACACCTAACAGCTTCTGGGAAAGTCTAGCCTGTATGTCATATGGTTAAGTTTATTCTCGTTTTATCCTCGTTCTTCTGATGTCCTTGCCCTCCTCCACACTATTGACCCTTGCACAATAGTCCCTCACCAGTGTCTCCTCCTGCATTGCTGAGCTTTTGCCAGTCTCCACCAGTGCTATTTCAGGCTTAGAAGTTTTTAGATGTAACTGCTCTAAGCTTGTTTCAAAGTGGAGTCAGTCTGCTTTGGATACTCAGAAGAGTCCTGAGGCAGTGTTGCTTTGGCCCCGTTGTGTTATAAGAGTTAATTGATTAAACATTGTTTTAGTTGTTATGTCCATCCCTTCTGCTCGAATGTATATGTGTATCCACAGAGTTGGGCAGGGGATAGTTTTGAGTAATAACTGTTATGTGGTACCCAGGTTTCGTGCTTCTCTTGTTCACCTTGGACTTAACCAAGTCAGACTACTCAGATTTCACTCCCTGTTGTCTAAGGGGTGAATTCTTAAGTACCCTTTGCACTATCGGTTACCCAAACATAAAGAGAGACTTTGTTAAGATTATGGGGAAATACAGAATTGCCATATTCTTTTGCTTTTATTATCATGATATCTCCAACAGTAAGAACATTTTTCATAGTTGCTCTTCCATGTCTTACCTTAATGTCAGTCATCAGCAGCACTCGGGTTATTTCTCAATGTATGGTTGTTAGGCAAACTGTGACACTGTTTGATGTGTAGTACTTAAGATGGAAATACCAGGATTTTAATTTTCAGTTTGAAGGACACTGAAAGTACTGACTTTTCCCCTGGGTTTCCATCCTGAAGGCATAGTGTATAGTCCTTAGGACGAAGTCATTTTCTGTAAGCCTGAAAACTAAAATCATAATGATTGTACTTTTGTATTTTACAGTGTGTGGACCAATTGACAAAGATCCAAACTGAATTACAAGAGACAGTGAAAGATTTAGCTAAAGGCAAAAAGAAATACTTTGAGACTGAACAGATGGCTCATGCAGTACGAGAGAAAGCTGACATCGAGGCAAAGTATGTGTTTTAACATTTCTGAGAAAATTATTATGCAAATAAATGTTATTGTTGCTAATAGTTTGTTCTCTATTAGTAGTGAGCATGGACCCATTCTCAGGTAGTGGTGGTTTCGTTTGACCTACATATGTTATATACTTTAGGTCACATTTTTTTAATTGACTGACTTTTATCTGAATTAATATAGCAAAATGGGAATATTAGATTAGTCAGTTTTTCACATTAAATTGAATTTTGAAAAAGAAGGTAAATGAACATTGTATTTACAGACTTGAAAGCTTATCAAAAACCTGAAGTCACTGCTATGGTGTCTGGATATCAGGGTTTAAGAGCCTCATTTTTCTCATGCTAGATTCTCAATCAGTTGTAGTTGGAAATTCCTGTGATCCTCAGAATGCCACTGAAGGTCCATGAACACATCAAGTGAACAAAAGCACTGACCTCTATGTAGAAACCCTGCCCCAGGCAGTGTTTTTTTCTTTTACACAAAAATCTAGTGTATATGTACATAATTTTTCATGTATGCTTTAGCAATTGTATGAATTCAATATATGTGAATTATAAGACCTTTTATTTTAAGAATAAGTAGGAAAAGAGGGAATTGGCAACTGGTAATAGAAGGTGATATAAAGCAAGCAATGTAATATTTTTGCAATGACAATTTTAGGAAAGATAAAAAGTTGATGAGAAAAAGCATGTTATAGAACTGGACTCTGAAGACATCTGTGAGAAGGAGAGCGGAGACTCAGGGTCAGTGCGCTGACTGATGCAAAATCTAGGAGTCTGAACTCCTAGTCATAAGATCAGAAAGGCTTTGAACACCTGTACAAACAGACCAGCAAGGAGGGGGCTATCTTTCTAATACAGTTTTTATTCACAAGAAATGTAAGCAACCTTATAAGCAACTTGTGAAAATTCAGGGGCTCCCCAGTTTATCAAGAGTTAGTGAGTATTCATGAAGGACTTGATGTTACAGGAAAGCACATTTAATATTTGCCTAATTTGTTTTATTGTATTTATTGTTTTATTCTTTGAACATAGAAATATTTCCTGTACTTTTATAGAGTCAGTGAACCCATCTTCTCAATAAGACCTGAAGTTTTTAGATTAGATGTCCATTGGGAATATACTCTCATAGTCATTTTTAGAAACTTGTTTTCTTAAACTTTCAGAGATCCTAGAACAGAGAATTGACAGATTTGTAAAGCATGTATAAACGCCTAATTTAGCCACAGACCACAGGATGAACACGAGCACAGTGGAGGGTCGTTTCTGAGAAGTGGGGATTTGATAGGGTCTAATTCACAGAGCTGATCACAAGGAATTGCCTTCTGACATGACCCAGATTCAGAGGGGATATAGCAAGCTAGACACATTAATATTAACTTTTCAACTATAGAGTAAGGAATGCCACTTTATCTTCATTTATTCGCTGTTTGTTGAATACTTTATATTGGACATGGTGAGTACAGAGATGAGTAAGGTAAGCTTTGTGCCCTCAAGGAGTTTAAGGCCTAGAATTAGAAACTCAAAGAAATTAAGTGCCTAAAGTCACTTAATATTAACTAATAACTTACTTGCAGTAGTAATGTGAAAACACTCTTAGGAAAGCCTAGAAAATATAGAGGTTACTTTTGCCTAATGATAAAGGAAAGCTTTATAGAAGAAGTGATGTTTGGATAGAATCTTGAGGAATGAATATAAATTTTCTAAGTAGAGATGAGGAGGAAGATCAGGAAGGGGAAGTTAAACTGTACTACCTATAGTTTTGATAGATGATTTGATAGATTGTGTGGAGATGCACACATTAGGAGAGACCATAGAAGGAAGAGGGATACAATTTGAAGGAGATGATGAGTTTCATTTTGGATATGTTTATTCTGAAGAGCCTGGGAAACAGTGGGGTGAATACGTTTGGAATGTTGTCAAATATCTGGCACTTAAATGAGAATTTGGGCCTCAAGATCTTGCTTTGAGGGTCAGTTGCCTATCAGATGGTAGTTACATAGTATATAGAATAGATGAGAAGTTGAGTTTGGAACCCCAAGGAACATTAATTTTGAAGGGTAGGTGGTAAAGAGTAGCACATGGTATAGTTCATTATTTGTGTAGTGTTTGGGTGTAAAAATCCTGCCTTATTTTTTCTAGATTGAAATGTTTGAGAACAGGTACTATTTTATTCCATCTATCACTAATACCTACCTTAATACTGCACAAGAAGTATATTAGGATTAGGAAATAAAGCAGAAGCCAGAAACTTAAAACCTTATATTGGAAGATCTACATGCAACTCGGCCTATTTGGGTAATGACTGTAAAAAAAAGTAGAACTGGGAATATCCCCAAACACAGTCTTATTCTGAAAAGGCTTTCTCAGAGATTTGAGTTTGTGGCCTTTACTTTTCTAGATAAAATGAACAGGAATATGATTAATAAAAGTAAAATAATTGGGGCCGGGCGCGGTGGCTCACGCCTGTAATCCCAGCACTTTGGGAGGCCGAGGCGGGTGGATTACAAGGTCAGGAGATCGAGACCATCCTGGCTAACATGGTGAAACCTGTCTCTACTAAAAATACAAAAAATTAGCCGGTTGTGGTGGTGGGTGCCTGTAGTCCCAGCTACTTGGGAGGCTGAGGCAGGAGAATGGCGTGAACCCGGGAGGCAGAGCTTGCAGTGAGCCGAGATTGCGCCACTGCTCTGTCCAGCCTGGGCGACAGAGCGAGACTCCATCTCAAAAAAAAAAGAAAAAAAGAACCTCTGTCATTCTTGGACATAATCACTGTGTGTAGGAGGCAGAGGTTGCAGTAAGCAGAGATCACGCCACTGCACTCCAACCTGGGCAACAGAGCGAGACTCTGTCTCAAAATAAATAAATAAATAAATAAATAAATAAATAAAATAATTATGAAATACGACTATGACAAGGTAAAAAATAACAGGAATCTTTTAAACCCAATTTTTTTAACAATGGGGAAGTAGTTGGGCTGCATATGTGTTCATCCCTGAATGTTTTCTCTTGTTAGAAAAATAAGAGGCTGCTTTTCCTATCCTCTTCACACTGGCTTTGCAAAGACTAACTGCTCCATCATCCAGTCCCAAACTGGCCAGCCACTTTACTTCATGAGGCACAGCTGCCAGCACATGTATTGAATTCTCCCATGGAAATCACCCTGACACTGAAGTCAAGGCAAACATTGCAGCTTTAAAAAAAAATCACTGGTCTTGGGAGTGTTGCTTGTTCCCTAGCATTTGTCTGTTGACTTTCTCCATATGGTTATCTGTAGCTGTTTGGGTAAAATCAACATGTTTGTACTACCTATTGTTAGATTATGGTTACTCTCCCAAACTGAAAAAGGATCAAGGGAGATAAGAACACAAGAGTGGGAGAAGATTACATCATACAGTGCAGAGAGTCCTAGGACTTTCTCAGTAAGTTCAGAATACCCCCGTAGAGCAGAGGAGGCACACAGGCAGGTACCCAAACAAGAAGTATTTTTAATAGGGGAAATAATAGAAGTAAGGACTTCATAGAGCCTATTGATTGCATTATTGCATTCCTGGTCTTGTTAGAGTCCTTCACACACAGCCCTGAAAGTTTGCTGACGCTTGCCTCCATAGGTTGATTGTCCCTGGGTGTCTCTAACCTTTGCAGGAACTAAAGTGTATGAAGTTGTATGGTACTGAGAATAGTCTATAGTTTGATGGCTCTTGTTTATTAGGAGACACCAATATATTTTGATTTTTTTTGTCAAGTTTTTTTTTTTTTTTTTTGGTCATTCTGGATATTTTTCTTATATTAATCCTAGTATTTCCTGTTTTACCATGATAATAAATTCTTCCTGTAGTAAAATAAAGGAAAATAATCATTACTCTTGGTTTTCTGTTTTTTCATTCTTTTTTAGAGCAGTATCTTCAAAAAAGGTTATTTTTAAAATTTAATAATATATTTAGTAATTTATTGTGATATGATTAGATGATTTTATTAAACATACTTTTCTATTTTTATTATAGATCTAAACTTAGTCTTTTTCAATCAAGAATCAGTTTACAGAAGGCAAGTGTAAAGGTAAGTTTTCAATAAGTGTATTTCACAACTGAGAAACCTCTTAGCTTGTAAAACAGAGAATTGGATCTTTGAGGGTGGAGGTGGATTATGTCTACCTTAGAGAAGCATTTTAAAAGTCACTGACTCAGGGAGGAACTTTCCCTCCCAGTTCATCCGGGTTTTGCACCCAGCTGTCAACACCTTGGACACACTTGCTTCTCAAGACTGCATTAGGGATAAGTTTCTGGACCTTACCTGCTTAGGTATCCTGTTGTCTTTAGCTCTTAGTCCAAGAGACTTAATCCGGGGGCTTTGGAAAGCTCTACAAAATCTATTTCATTTAGATTTAGACCCCTGAGTGATATTCTGGGCCAGATGTGAGTGAGTTTTTCCTTTGGAAACTTCACACTGTGGAATGCCTGATTAAGTAAGCGTAGAGACCTGGCTGTGGCTGCCAGGCTTCAAACTAGCATGCAGTTCATCTGGCACATTAGGAGTGCTGATTTTTAAAAAACTGTTTTCTGACTCCACTAGATTTACCCATACCTTTGAAGTTAAGGTACTTATTTCAGAACCTTTATTTAGTCATTTGAATAAAATGGGCAAAATATTTTCAAGTTATCTGCAAAGCTTTAGAAGTATGTTAAGCAAATATTTGAAAATGCTTCTGCCCTGTATAACAGTTCTAGTCACTGTTTCATTCCTCAGTAGTGATGAATAATTTTTATATATGTATAAATGTTTTCCCCACGTGGTTACCTTTATTCTTGTTGGGGAGCCATTAATTGCAAACTAAGAGTAGGATTACTATGTGTTTTGCAGTACAATATCAGTTTGCACTGATTATTTTATTTTGCTATGTTTTAGTTAAAAGCCCGGCGATCTGAGTGTAATTCCAAAGCTACCCACGCAAGGAATGATTATCTTCTTACCCTAGCGGCAGCAAATGCACATCAGGATCGCTACTATCAAACAGATTTAGTTAACATTATGAAGGTAATACAGCTTTCATATCTATGGTAATTTTACTTCATTGAAAACAAAAACAACTCAAGTTGGGTGTTGGGTTTATGGGATTGAATCTATAGAAGAGTAGCCAGGCTATGTTGCATCTCATTGGAATATACTTGTTATTGTTTGGATAGCATCTGTTTCAGATAATTTGGAATTAATTTTTAGTTAAGAAAATGTTTACAGACAAGTCACAGTAAAGGATTATATTATTCCCTAGGCGCGGCAAACATTTGTTATCTAGTGGTTATTGATGTAGAAGATACAAGAGTGATATAAGAAATAAAATAATAACTCAAACTGGGAAACTACTTCTGAGCTATTTTATGAGACTCATGTCATGGTTTCAATAAATTATTGAAGCTAGGCAGAATCTTCAAGTATCTTCTGAATCATCGGAGAAAGACTGATATTTTAGCATAATTTTTGTTAGATTGTATCTGTATTTTTTGAAAAATTTTTATAAGAAAAGTTTTATGCAAAAGAATATTTCTATTAAAAATATATTTTTATAGTGTATCTCTTAGCGTGAATTTTTCATTAATTAGAATTTTGGCCACAACTATGTCTAATGATAATTATGAAGCTTTCTTTAATTTTAATTTTTTAGAGACAAGGTCTCGCTCTGTTGTCCAGGCTAGAGTGCAGTGATGAACACGGCTCACTGCAGCCTTGAACTCCTAGGCTCAAGCAATTCTCCCGCCTCATCCTCCTGAGTAGCTGGGATCCAGGCGCATGCTACCATGCCTGGCACCTTTTTTTTATTTTTAGAAACAAGAGTCTTGCTATGTTGACCAGGCTGGCCTCAAACTCCTGGCTTCAAGTGATCCTCCCTCCTAAGCTTCCCAAA
The DNA here is from genome assembly GCF_028885655.2 of Pongo abelii. Classification (NCBI taxonomy): domain Eukaryota; kingdom Metazoa; phylum Chordata; class Mammalia; order Primates; family Hominidae; genus Pongo; species Pongo abelii. Next base: position 75,020,388 of record NC_071994.2, on the reverse strand, counting down.
ATGCTGGGATTACAGGTGTGAGCCATTGTGCTTGGCTATTTTTTATTTCTAAAAAAACTTAGATTTTTAAAAAATTTCATTATGTTTATCCTGAATTTATAGGTAAAATTGCACATTACTATTTGATGATTTTGAGCTGCATATGGGACAAACAAAAAATATGTTCAGTAGCTATATGAAGATGTCTGTCCTCTGAGTATTACTCTGAAATGCAGATAGATTAGATTACAGTTTGTGTACCCAAACTTGATCTAGCATTTCCCTATTTATACCACCTATGATGTGTCTTTAACTTTCACTGAAGTAAAGAGAAGACGGTAGAGGAAAACGAAACCTTTGTAATCTGTTGCCAGGTTTCTCCCTTGTTGCTGGCAGACAAGCTCTGCTTTGGATTGTATCTGTCATTCTTTCCTGTTTTCCCAAAACCCAAACATTTTATCATTTTGTTTTTTCTTATTTTCAACCCATCCCCCTCAAATGTATTGTTCTTAATGACTAACAAACACACACATTACTGTAGTTGAATTGCTTAATTTACAAATCAGCAATTGTGAATGGGGATGCAGCCAGAGCAGGTGCTCTTTTTTCTTTAGTAGCTCTGGGAAAGAGGTAAACTCTGGCCAGAAACTGCAAGTTCTTTCCTTGAAAGTAGAGATGGGACAGTTCTCGGGACCTTCAGGCAAAAACAAGAGTGTTGAAGGCAGTCAAACTGGACTAAGGAGTATTCTATTGCAAAACGTTTTTTCTTTCCTTTTTGTTCACTGCCTGAAATCCCCTTTTCCTAGCTTTTGTTGTGACTTCTGCTTATTAGAATACAGGTTAGAAAATATAGAGACAAGGAACTGTTTTGTCATCTCAGATGAAAACTCTGCATATATTTTCCATAAAGTATTAGACCTAGAGGTTTAGGTGTTTTAGTATACATATTTTTTGAGACAGGATCTTGCTCTGTCATAACAGGCTGGAGTGCAGTGGCTTGAACATGGCTCACTGCAACCTGAACCTCCTGGTCTCAAGGGATCCTCTTGCCTCAGCCTCCCATGTAGCTAGGACCACAGGTGCCTGCCACCATACCCAGCTAATTTTTTAATTTTTATTTTTGTAGAGGCGGGGTCTCACTTTGTTGCCCAGGCTAGTCTTCAACTCCTGGGCTTAAGAGATCCTCCCACCTCAGCCTCCCAAAATGCTGGGATTATAGGGGTGAGCTACTAGGCCTGACTGGTTTTAGTATCATATTAGGTATTACATAGTGCTTCAGACTTACAAGGACCAACAGTTTCAAAGAACACATTTACTAAAAATGATTTTTAGCACAGCTTGCACTTAAGGTTGTAATTCACTATATCCTATATATGTCTACTATTATATCAAAGCTGTATATTTTTCCCTATGAATATTTTTAAATGAACATTATATTAACTTAAGCAACAGCAAAAATAAAATCCTATTTTTTTTCAATTGGATCTACAGCTAAAAAAATGGCCTTCAATAAACCAGGCAAGGTACATTCTTATTTGGGGGATCTGCTCTCTGCCTAAAGCAAAGAGGAAGTTAAAGGGCCTGGCCAGCTCACAGATTAGTATATGTTCTTGAACTTACTTTGAAGTCTTTATGCATATATTTGATCAGCATTGGGTAGGTTATGCTTTGGAGTATTCATTTAATGAAACATTGTGGGGTACTAAACTGATTAAAAATAGAGGCAGGGGTTGGTCCCTCCTGCCCCTTAAAAATGAGAAAACATACTTTCAGTTTTCATGTACTGTGCATTAACTCATTTTCTTCCTCATGCTAATTCTATAGTCTGCAGTACAGGAAAACTCCTATCAATCATGCTGTTAGCTACTTAGTAAATTTCCACCATTGAATTGTCAGTGGCCCTTAGATGCCTTTCTTGAAAATATCTGTTTTTCTGAATTAATGTTAAGGAGATATCTATTTTTCTGAATTAATGTTAAGGTGATAATGCCCTATATGGGTAGCTTAAAAGCAGGGTATTTGATTTGTTGGTTTAATCATACACATTTAAGAGCCCCTTACAGCATGCTAACTACTGAGTTAGGCTTTGATTCAGGGTATTTGATTTGTTGGTTTAATCATACACATTTAAGAGCCTCTTACAGCATGCTAACTACTGAGTTAGGCTTTTGACTAACTCAGTATGTCTTACTCATACTACTTATCCTCAAAGAGCTCAATATGGTAGAAGAGAGTGAGATATATATATACATACATATATACATGATTGCAAATTAGAGTGATGGAAATCACTTACTGCTGGAGGACTGTGGTTAGTAATAATAATAGCTATCTTTTTTATTGCTTAATATTGCTTTGGCATTATCCTAACCATTTAATATATGTTATCCTTTCTCATTTTCTTTGTTATCCTTGTTAAAGTTCATAGCTCATTATTTAAATAATACTCTAACTTATATTATCTTTGCCCTTCTTCAAATAAAATGAAATCGTAACTCTGATGAGCCCCCATAACTGGATAATCTGTATCTAAGCAGCCAAGTACTGCTGAAGAAAAGTTTCGACGGAGCAGATTCATGATCATAAATTAATAGAGGAACCAGTGCAGCAGTTTCAATACTGCTTAGATAGCCTACTGTCTTTCCGTAGTTAACTTTTCCTACTATTTTTAACAGTTATTTCAACTTTTCCCCCCTCTTCAAATCCCCAACTTACCCCTTCTCTTTTATGCTTAGCAAGTGGGTTTTCTTCCTAATTTACAGAGACAATAGGAACCGTTGGAAGACAGCTTCAATATTGTCCACTTCATCTGTGTTGAAGACTCTTCCAGAGTCTCAGTAGTAGTTGTTCCTGTCTAAAGGTGATCTTTTCACCTCAGCTTTGGATTATATCTCATCTCCTCCTGCCTTCTTAGGGAACAAAACAATTATTTTATGTTCTCTTCGTATTTCCTGGACATTCTGTTCTTACATTAGCAGTTATCTTGGTGATAACAACCCTCATTATGACTGTCTTTTGAGTTACATTCTTCTAATCTGGACTAGTTGCCCTCTGTGTCAGATGCAAGTATTTATCCTGAGATCTTCCTATATGTCTTTGTTGTGTTAGATCTCCAGTTTTCTTTATGATATGTCTTATTTTTTTCTTGATTTATACTGTCCTTTGGTAGAGCACATCCTCCAGTACCTTCTTGCGAAAGTGGGCATGGGAAGTAAGTTTTTTGAGATACTATGTTTATGAAAATGGCATATTCTGTGCTTGTACTTGGATATAGAATTAAAGGTTGAAAACTCTTTCATTCAAATATTGGAGTCCATACCTCATTGTTTTCTTGTTTACTGTGTAAGTATTGAGAATCCAAAGCCATCCTAGTTCTTGATTATTTGTATCTGGTCTAATTGTTTGTTTTTTCTTTTTTTAGAAGTTTATGGAATATTCTCAGTGTACCCTTTGATTTCTTGGATTAATTCTTCCCTTTTGTTTTCTCTTTCTGGAACTTCCCATTATTAAGATATGATATCTCCTAGCCTGCTTCTTTAAATTTCATTTCTTTCTTATTTTCCATCTTTGTCATTATGTTCTACTTTTTGGGAGACTTCTTCAACTTTACAGTTTATTTCTTTTATTGGACTTTTAATTTTTTCATAGTAGTTTTAATGTATGAGGGTTCTGTTTTCTCCACATCCTTACCAGCATTTTTTATTGCCTGTTGTATTAGTTCGTTTTCACACTGCTTTAAAGAGCTACCTGTGGCCGGGTGTGGTGACTTACACCCATAATCCCAGCACCTTGGGAGGCCGAGGTGGGCAGATCACCTGAGGTCAGGAGTTTGAGACCAGCCTGCCAACATGGTGAAACTCCGTCTCTACTAAAAATACAAAAAATTAGCTGGGTGTGGAGGCGTGCACTTGTAGTCCCAGCTACTCAGGGGGGCTGAGGCACGAGAATCGCTTGAACCTGAGAGGTGGAGGTTGCAGTGAGCTGAGATCGCACCACTGCACTCCAGCCTGGGTGACAGAGTGAGACTTCATCTCAAAAAAAAAAAAAAAAAAAAGGAAAGAACTACCTGAGACTGGGTAATTTATGAAGAAGAAAGGTTTAATTGACTCAGTTCCGCATGGCTGGGGAGGCCTCAGGAAACTTACAATCATGGTAGAAGGCGAAGGAGAATCAAGTACCTTCTTCACATGGGGGTAGGAGAGAGAAAGCAAAGGGGGAAATGCCACTTTTAAACCATCAGATATCGTGAGAACTCAGTCCCAATCATGAGAACAGCATCAGTGAAATCGCTTCTATAATCCAGTCACCTCCCACCAGGACCCTCCCCCGATATATGGGGATTACAATTTGAGATGAGATTTGAGTGGGGACACAGAGCCAAACATATCACCTGTCTTTTGGATAAAAGTCATTTGACCTGGGATGACATGCTATCTAATTGTAGTTTTGATTTGCATTTCTCTGATGATCAATGATGAGCACCTTTTTATATGCCTGCTTGCCATTTATATGACTTTTTTTGAGAAATGTCTATTCAGATCTTTTGCTCATTTTTATTTTTTATTTTTATTTATTTATTTTTCTTTTTTTATTATACTTTAAGTTATGGGGTACATGTGCACAATGTGCAGGTTTGTTACATATGTATACATGTGCCATGTGGTGTGCTACACCCGTTAACTCGTCATTTACATTAGGTATATCTCCTAACGCGATCCCTCCCCCCTCCCCCCACCCCATGACAGGCCCCAGTGTGTGGTGTTCCCCACACTGTGTCCAAGTGTTCTCATTGTTCAATTCCCACCTATGAGTGAGAACATGCGGTGTTTGGTTTTCTGTCCTTGCAATAGTTTGCTCAGAATGGTGGTTTCCAGCTTCATCCATGTCCCTACAAAGGACATGAACTCATCCTTTTTTATGGCTGCATAGTATTCCATGGTGTATATGTGCCACATTTTCTTAATCCAGTCTATCATTGATGGGCATTTGGGTTGGTTCCAAGTCTTTGCTATTTTGAATAGTGCCACAGTAAACATATGTGTGCTTGTGTCTTTAGAGCAGCATGATTTATAATGCTTTGGGTATATACCCAGTAATGGGATGGCTGGGTCAAATGGTATTTCTAGTTCTAGATCCTTGAGGAATCACCACGCTGTCTTCCACAATGGTTGAACTCATTTACAGTCCCACCAACAGTGTAAAAGTGTTCCTATTTCTCCACATCCTCTCCAGCACCTGTTGTTTCCTGACTTTTTAGTGATTGCCATTCTAACTGGTGTGAGATGGTATCTCATTGTAGTTTTGATTTGCATTTGTCTGATGGCCAGTGATGATGCTTTTGCTCATTTTAAAAATCAGATTATTAGATTTTTTTTTCCTATAGAGTTGTTTGAGCTCCTTATATATTCTGGTTATTAATCCCTTGTCAGCTGGATAGTTTACAAATATTTTTTACCATTCCATGGGCTGTCTCTTCACTTTGTTGATTGTTTGCTTTGCTGTGCAGAAGTTTTTTAACTTGATGTGATCCCATTTGTCCATTTTTGCTTTGATTGCCTGTGCTTACAGGGTATTACTCAAGAAATCTTTGCCCAGTCCAGTGTCTGAGAGAATTTCCCCCAATGCTTTAATTTAATAGTTTCGGGCTGGGTGTGGTGGCTCACGCCTGTAATCCCAGCACTTTGGGAGGCTGAGGCAGGCGGATCACAAGGTCAGGAGTTCAAGACCACCTGGCCAATATGGTGAAACCCTGTGTCTACTAAAAATACAAAAATTAGCCAGGTGTGGTGGTGGGCACCTGTAGTCCCAGCTACTCAGGAGGCTGAGGCAGGAGAATCGCTTGAACCGGGAAGTGGAGGTTGCAGTGTGCCGAGATCATGCCACTGCACTCCAGCCTGGGCAACAGAGCAAGACTCGGTCTCAAAAAAAAAAAAAGTTTCATAGTTTGAGGTCTTACATTTAAGTCTAATTCATTCTGATTTGATTTTTGTATATGGTGAGAGATAGGGGTCTAGTTTCATTCTTCTGCATATGGATATCCAGTTTTCCCAGCACTTTTCCCCCAGTGTATGTTCTTGGCACCATTGTTGAAAATGAGTTCACTGTAGATGTGTGGATTTGATTCTGGGTTCTGTCTTCTGTTCCATTGGTCTGTGAGTCTGTTTTTATGCCAGTACCATACTGTTTTGATTACTATAGCTCTGTAATATAATTTGAAGTCAGGTAATGTGATTCCTCCAGTTTTCTTTTCCCCTAGCCTAATTAAGTTTTCCCCTAGCCTAATTATTCTGAAGAATAAGATCAGGCCAGGCACAGTGGCTTACACCTGTCATCCCAGCACTTTGGAAGGCTGAGGTGGGAGGATCACTTGAGTCCAAGAGTTTGAGACCAGCCTGGGCAGCATAGTGAGACTTTGTCTCTACAAAAAAAATTTAAAAATTAGCACGTGCTTGTAGTCCCAGCTGCTCAGGAGGCTGAAGTGGGAAGATAACTTGAGCCCAGGAGTTGAAGGCTACAGTGAGCTGTGATCCTGCCACAGCACTCCAGCCTGGGTGACAAAGTGAGACCTTAATTCTTAAGGAAATAAAAAGAATAAATTCATGTTGATATCTAAATACAAGTATTTGGACAGATTCCCCAAGAAATACTATTTATTTCTTATGCCAGTAGTGATTAGAGCAGATACTGAATATATCTTTCTCTGTATTTTATTAGGCAGATTTCTTTAAACTCTGAACTAAAACAAACAAAAAACTATTGCTAGACCCTGGAAATCAGATAACTGATTTCATCAAATCTATAGAAATCAGCTCAGCTGGTTTGTGATGAGATAATTTGTTCCTCACATGTTCCTTTTTCATAGCATGTTCTTGTGCAATATATGAACTAACATTTTTTAGAAGCTTGTGAAATATTTTCTTTGTGGTTTGGATGAGGAAGAATGAGATACAGTGTGTCATAGTAGAAAAGAGAACAAACATCAATTTAATGAAAGATTTTTTAAAAGCTTAGTAATTCTTAATAGGATTTATTTCTAGACAAATATTTCTTCAGTGGAAGCCAAACATACATTGACTAGTTGATAATTTGGTGAAGTAATAAAAGATAAACATCTTTCTGTATGGCAGAAATCTAGAAAATATAATTTGACTTATCTTTTGCAGGCTTTTTTTGATCAAATGAAGAGAAAAACATTAATATACAAACCCTTTCTAAAATTGATACATAATAACTATATATTTATAGTGTATGTGTGATATTTTGATACATGCGTACAATGTGTAAGGATCAAATGGGGGTAATTGAGATATCCATCACCTCAAATATTTATTATATATCATGGAGTGTTGAGAACATTTCCAAATCTTCTCTCCTACCTATTTTAGAATATACCATAAATTATTATTAACTATAGTCACCCTGCTGTGCTATTAAACAGTAGAATGTATTCCTTCTATCTGACTGTAATTTTGTACCCATTAACCAACCTCTCATTGGCCCCACCTTCCTATCCTTCCCAACCTCTGGTAACCACCATTCTACTCTCTACTGCTGGATATATATCCAAATGAATGGAAATGAGTATGTTGAAGAGATGTCTTATAGCACTATTCACAATAGCTAAGATGTGGAATCAACCTAAATGTCCATCAGTGGATAAATGGATAAAGAAAATGTAGTATATATACACAATGAAATATTATTCAGCCATAAAAAAGATTGAAATCCTGTCATTTGCAATAACATGGATGACCCTAGAGGACATTATGTTAAGTGAAATAAGCCAGGAACAGAAAGCCAAGTTCTTTTTCGGCTTTTCTGGCTAAACATTAATTCCAAAAATCTTCCTCATTCATATGTAGGCGTATATAATCATCTTTTTTATTTTGAGTTGTGGCTCTTCTGGTTTCTCTGTCATCTCTAGCTCTTGTACCTCTGATTCACCTAATGTCTGTTCACTTAATAAATTAGCATGGAAGTCTTCAATTCTATTAAATTCTGCTTAATTCTGCTTTAATTCTGTTAAATCTCTGCTTCTCTTGCTTTATATCCTTTTTTTTTTAATGCCCTCTTTCTTGGAGAGAGTAATCATTTGACTCAGTTCCTATAAATACCTTATGATTCTCAAATCTGTCTGCAGCCTGTCCTTTAATTATTCATATTTGTGCCTTTACCATTGGTACATGTGAATACTTAAAGTAACTAAAAATAAATGCATTTTAAAAATCTGTTTCTCAGTCCCAGTAGCCATATTTCAAATGCTTAAAGGCCACATGTGGCTAGTGTCTACCATGTTGGACAGTGCAGATATAGAACATTTTTGCCATCTTAGAAGATTCTATTGAACAGCAGTGCTCTAAAGCTTATTTTGTTTTTACTTGTTATGGTTTGAATGTGTCCTCTAAAGTTCATGTGTTGGAAACCTAATTCCCAATGCAATAATACTGAGAAGTGGGACTTTTAAAAGGTCATTAGGTCATGAGGGCAGAGTCCTTGTGAATGGATTATTGCCATTGTTGTGAGAGTGAGTTATTTATTACAGGAGTGGTTTCCTGATAAAAGGAAAAGTTTGGCCCCTTTCCACTTTCCCTCTTGTGTTCTCTTGCTCTTCTGCTTTCTACCATGGGATGATACAGTGTGAAGGCCCTTGCCAGATACAGGCCCCTACACCTGGACTTCCCAGTCCCGAGAACCATGAACCAAATAAACGTCTGTTGTTTATGATTACCCAGTCTGTGGTATTCTGTTATAGCAACAGAAAATGGACCAAAACATTTGTTTTCTTCCATCCCACCCCCTGTCCTTATCTGTCTGTTATCAACTCTGCTGGTCATTTTTCCCAGTAACCATGTCCTTGGTTATATTTGATTATTTCACAATTAATTGTTCCTTAATTTGCACTCTAGGTCTTTACTTATATCTTGTTAAAGAACAGAGGTTGGCAAACATTTCCTGTAAAGGGACAGACAATAAATATTTTAGGCTTCTGTGTTGTGGTTACTCAGTTCAGCTGTTGCAGTGCAGCCATGAATGTGGCTATGTTCCAGTAAAACTTTACTTACAAAACTGGATGATGGGCTGGATTTGGCCTACAGGTCTTAGTTTGCCCACCCTTGGTATAGAACTTTAAAAACTGTGTTATGAATGTTCTAACTATATGAATATGCTGAAGATAGTAAAATGAGTACCCATTTACCCAACCACCAAGCTTCAAAAATGAAACACGCACAGTACAGTGGAAACCTCCCAGGTGACCCCTCCCAAAACATCTCCCTTATGTTCAACACATTGTAACTACCACTCTGACAATAGATAGTGTTGTCTTAGATGGTATCATGCCCTATGATATTATGCAACTTGCATTTTTCCCACTTAACATTATATTTGTTGAGATTCATTTGTATGAATTTTTAACTTTCTTTGTTATCTTTGCTATATAGTATTTCATTGTATATATATATCATAAATAACTCACCCATTTTCTTTTCTTTTCTTTTTTTTTTTTTGAGATGGAGCTTTGCTCTTGTTACCCAGGCTGGAGTGCAATGGCACGATCTCGTCTCACCGCAACCTCTGCCTCCTGGGTTCAAGTGATTCTCCTGCCTCAGCCTCCTGAGTAGCTGGGATTACGGGCACATGCCACCACACCCAGCTAATTTTGTATTTTTAGTAGAGACGGGGTTTCTCCGTGTTGATCAGGCTGGTCTCAAACTCCTGAGCTCAGGTGATCCGCCTGCCTTGGCCTCCCAAAGTGCTGGGATTACAGGCGTGAGCCGCTGCGCCCGGCCATAACTTACCCATTTTCTTAATGGAAATTTTAGTTGTTTATTGTTTTACTGTTACAAACAGTGCTGTTATCAACAGTCTTGTACATGCTCCCTGGCTCACTTGTGCTAGAGATTCTTAAGGGAATATACCTAGAAGTGGTATGCATTAGAAGCTGTACAAAAGAGTGCCAGCTTACAATCCTTTTATTGTACCTTTCAGCATCGTTTGCATATCATTTTAAGCTCGGGAAGCATTTGAGTTTGTACTAGGTGATAGGCACTTGGTGATACAGAGATGAATTGGATGTGATCCATACTGTCATTGAGCCAGAAACAAGGTTATTCTCTGGTGCCGCCCACAAAGGGCTTATGGAATATGGGGTAATAGATTCTTTCCCTGCTACATTGGTTATATTATGATTGGTTCCCTGTGACTCAAAAAGATAAAATTAGGATGCTTCTTGTAAGTCTTTACCAAACTTCTAAAGTAATTATTTTGAAATATTTTTAGCAGTTGAACAACTTTTTAAAACAAACTTCTACATGGAATCTTTATATATAAAGCAGATAAAAGGGAAGTTATTTGGTTAAAGCTTGTGAGCCTGTTTCCTCTTTGTGTGTTTCCCCGCTCTCTATACCTGCCTGTGAGATCCTCTACTTTCCCATGGTTCCTAAGGCATCAGGCTGAATACTAGGGCACCTTGAAATATAGTTTGGAAACAAATGTTCTAAGACAGGATTTTCCAACTACCAAATTTCTTATAGAGGTCTAAGCTTTACCTAGATGATCTTAATTTTAGACTTTTTTGAGGTAATCTCATAAAAATGTAAATCAAAAAATGGTAATCAGTTCACATCCTTCAGTGGACAGGTCTAACAGGTAATTGAATATTCTCATTTCAGAGTTTAATTTAATGTCTTGGGCTGGAGAATCAACAACAGATGAGGGGTACTGAAGCAGAGAATACATAAAACTATTAACGAGAGTATTGTATAGGGTGACAAGAGGCATAAGAAAATTTTAAAGAGATTAACTCTTTTTAAATCAATTTTATTGAGGTACAATTAATATACAATAAGATGCATCTATTTTAAAATAGGGTTGGTTGAGTTTTGACAAATGTGTATAACCATGTTGTCACTATCATAATCGCAATCAATATCTAGAATATTTCCATCCTCCCAAACTTTCTCTCTTGTTCCTTTGCAGTTATATTTGATTTCCATTGCTATGTAACAAATCACAAACTTAGAGGTTTTAAACTGCCTCCATTTATTATCTCACAGTTCTGTAGGTCAGAAGTCCAAGTAGGCTTAGCCAGGTTCTCTGCTTAGGGTTTCACAAGGCCAAAATCCAAATGTCACCTTGACTGCATTCTTATCTGGAAATTCTGGGGAAGAATCTCCTTCCAGGGTCATTCAGGTTGTTGGCAAAACCCAGTTCCTTCTGGTTGTAGGACTTAACTCTGTTTTCTTTTGGCTGTAGGCTGGGGTCATTCTCAGCTCCTAGAGGTGCTCTCAGGTCCTTTGTACATAATTCTCCATTACCAAGCGAGCAGTAGTGTGTCCAGTCCTGTTCATGTTTTGAATTTCTGACTTTTTTGCTACTAGCTACAGAAAACTCTGCTTTTAAAGATTCATGTGATTAGGTAATCGCAGATAATCTCCCTTTTGCCATTTAACGTAGCATAATCACAAGAGTGATTATGTTCTACTGACACTCAAAGGAAAGGGGATTATACAAGGGCAAGGGTCATTGGGATCATTTTATAGTTCTGTCTACTTCAGCAGTCTTCACGTATTTTGTTAAATTTATTCCTAAGCATTTCATATTTCTCAATGTTACTGTAACTTTTAGGTTTTAATTTTACCTTTCAGTTCTTTTTATTAATATATAAACATATGATTGATTTTTATATTTGGACCTGTTCTAGTTACTTATAGTGTTACTCTGCATGACAAATGACTGTAAGGCTTAGTGGCTTAAAACAACAGCATTTAGTTTGCCTTCAAGTCTATACTTTGGGCAGGGGGGTCAGTAGGGATAACTTATCTCCATACCACTCACATCAGCTAGAGAAACTCAAATGTGAAGGTTGAATTCTGAGGGCTTGCTATCTCAACGTTTCTCATTGATGCTGCCTATTGACTCAGACCTTGCCGAGGCTGTCAGCTGGTGCTTCTGCACTTGGCTTCTTGGTATTGCCTGGACTTTCTCACAATGTTGTGGTTGTGTTCCAAAGGCAAATATGAGGGCAGTGGGGGTTAGGGGTATGTTTTGTCCCATTTTGTATACCTAGCCCCAAGATTGGTGTTAAATGAGTGAGAAAGGAAAGGTTCTCAGCGGCCTTTCTTCATGGAAGTCTTTTCTTCACAGAGGAATTCGCATCTCACCAGGCTTTGTATGTGAGTGGGATGTCGGCAGCCTGTGGCAGCAGACAGTGGCATTTCACAGGGATGGACTTTTATGAGAAGGGGAGTGAAAGTAATGCACAGAAGAAACCAGTGGCTCCATTAATCTTGGAGAGAGCCATGAGAGTGCTAGCAATAGTTTTTAAGTGAGGTTGAAAAAAATTTGACCTTGAGGAAAGAATTCTAAAATGCCATTAAAGTAGCTTTGATTTTTTAAAACCAACCAGGTTAAAATGTGAACACATGATTATTTGTTATCTTAGTTTTAAATGCAGTTTTCTATAACACATGATATTTTTCCATTACATTTTATTGTAGGGCTTTTAGATAAAAGACAATTTGCATACATTAGAATTGTAAGTATTTTTACTCACTGGATTGTAGACTGTTAGGTTTTGGTTGTCTTCTTAGATTCTGTAATATTTATTGTTGGTTAAAAACTTGAGGTTGTGAGCACTGTTAGCATTAATTTTGGGGTTGAGAAAGGAAGTGGTATATGTATTATCTGTTCAACATTCTTAGCCATTTGTGGCTTTAGTGAGTTTTCTTGGTTTATCAGTCATTTATCAAGTACCTCCCTCTAGTTTTCTTTTTCAAACCATTTTGAAACGGCAAGTTGGGTTCATTTTACTGGTATTCTGATGACTGTTGATTGTGGTTCTCAGGCTGATGTAATCATGTCACAAAATACAATAGAGATTATATTCTATCACTGAGGTGCGTAGTCACAGATTAAAATAGTCCCTGGCCACAGACAAGTCTTTTTCTGAGCCTAGTCCCCTATTCCTGTAATAATGAGGGTCAGGTCTCACTTATGTGCATTTGGTCATGTTTTACCTAGCATAACCAATGTGTGTGTTTAAACTTCATCCAATAAATCACTTAAGCCTAAGAATTTTGCTTCTTTATCACAAATAACATAGTGTGGAGTTTGCTGAACTCTATTTTCAGACACAGCTTTATAATTTCTGACTTAATTGCATGTTAAGCCATTTTATTTGTTTTCTTATTAAATTAACTAGTCAAAACATACCATATTTCATTGATTCTAACATCTGGGCTTTTTTCTAATCTTTTAATGTTTTTTATATCTTCGATGCTTCTTGTATTCTGTGGTGTCTTAAAGGAGGATAATTTTGCCTAAAGTTCCACTTTGTACAAGGCACAGAAAGAAGTAAGGAAATGGGACAAATACTCTCTACCCTCAAAAAATTAAGACAAAGATTGATCTTTTTGTCTCTGTCTCTCTCAGTGTTCTTCTCTTTCTTTCTCAGACACATACTCTAAAAAATTAACTGAGGTGGCAAAACCTAAATGCCAACTAGCTTTTCTGCACAGTTCTAATCCGATTTTTATTCCTGATATAAATAACTCAAAGCCAAATTAAATTAAATGAAACCATTCTAACATGATCCAAGAGGGAGAAAGTCTGTAGGTGAAGATAATAAACATTGGAATGCAGCTCCTTCTCTCATAAGGTTTTTGAAGGGAGTAGGTAGACTGTTAACACTGATTTTGACATGCTACGCTGGACAGTTCAAGTATTAACTTAGTGCTGACAATGAGGAGGAGACATCTGGAGTCTGAGAAGACCAGCCACCTAAGTGATACCCCAGGTATACTATTTTAAATTGATTTCAAAGAAAATCTATATGAAAGGTAGTAGCATATGTATATATGTGTGTATATCATTAAAACCATGTTTTTCATATAAGATGAATCACTGGACAAAGCCTTAATATTATTACCTATCAGTTTTGAAGGGAAGGATAACTGGGTTTTGTTTTTGTTTTGTTTACCAATTTATAGAAATATCTTTTAACATTACTATAATAAAACCATTAAAGCACCAAGGAGAAATGTTGGTCAAAGGATGAACCTTGGGTACATAGAAGCACTGCTGGTCTCTGGAGTGAGGATGACTGGTCAGAGCATCCTGACTTCTGTAAGCAGACCTTATGCTCATGGGGTATATAGTTTATAGCCTTTAACCCTGCCAAGAACAGAGAAAGTTTGCAGGGCTTCTGAAATTCCATACCAGCACTATCATTCTGGAAATCAGAATAACCCTCCATTTATGGATATTGTAATTTATCATCTGTCAGCATAATTGGAAATATGTATTATTTGGCAAGAAGAGTTCCTCTTCAGGGCTCTCCATTAAGATACGTGTGCCACAGTTTTGGAATCCTATGTATTGGATCCTATGTATTGGAATCCCAGCCCTGGTTAGTCCTCATGGATTATCTTTCAGTGAGACATCAAGACATAACTACAGGTAAGATAGCACATCTGAAAAATAGCCTCTGGAGAGGAGTAACTGTTTCTGAACAAAAGCTTAGGTCAACCTGAAGGTATTTTCTAGGAAACAGAATGATAAATTATAGTTTCAAATTAAAAGGCAAAGATCTGTCAGTCTTAAGGACAGAGTACCAGTGTTATTTATCTGTAATTATTTTCATTTGTTCAGAAAGTAATTTTGGAGCATCTACATTGTACCCTACATAAAACCTTCAGTGGCTTCTTATCGCTCTTAGGATCAAATTGGAAAACCTCAAGATAATTCCAAAGGCCTTATATGCTTTGTTCTCCGCCCACTTCTTTTTTTTTTTTTTTTTTTTTTTTGATACAGAGTCTTGCTCTGTTGCCCAGGCTGGAGTGCAGTGGTGCGATGTCGGCTCACTGCAAACTCCACCTCCCGGGTTCACGCCATTCTCCTGCCTCAGCCTCCTGAGTAGCTGGGACTACAGGCGCCCGCCACCACGCCTGGCTAATTTTTTGTATTGTTAGTAGAGATGGGGATTCACCACGTTAGCCAGGATGGTCTCAATCTCCTGACCTCGTGATCCGCCCGCCTCGGCCTCCCAAAGTGCTGACATTACAGGCATGAGCCACCGCACCCAGCCTCCCTGCCCACTTCTTTTTAAAAAAAATTAGATATAATTCACATACCATAAACCTCACCATTTTAAAATGTAAAATTCAGTGGTTTTATTATATTTACTAGGTTGTACAACCATCACCACTATCTCATTCCAGAACATTTCCATTACCCCCCAAAAAAGCTCTATACCCCATTGGCTGTCATTTTATGTTCTCCCTACTCCCTAGTTCCTGGCAACCACTAATCTGCTTTCTGTCTGTGTGAATTTTCCTCTTAATGGTCATTTCATATAAATGGAATCATACAATATGTGGCCATCTGTGTCTAGACTCTTTCACTTTGCATGTTTTCAAGGTTCATTCATGTTGTAGCATATATTAGTAATAGTACTTTATTATTTTTTTGTACCTGAATAATAGTCATATTGATATGGATGTACCACCTTTTGTTTACCCATTCAAAAGTTGATGGGCATTTGGGTTGTTTCCACTTTTCGGCTGTTACCAGCCTATCTCTTTATTCTCATCTATTTCCTCCACTACACAGGGTCTTTTTACATATTGCTCTTACTGCCTAAAACAATCCCTCTCTTCACTATCTTCATTTACTTTCTTAACTTTTTTTTTTTTTTTTTTTTTTTTTGAGACAGAGTCTTGCTCTCTTGCCCAGGCTGGAGTGCAGTGGCGCGATCTCAGCTCACTGCAAGCTCTGCTTCCCGGGTTCATGCCATTCTCCTGCCTCAGCCTCCTGAGTAGCTGGGACCACAGGTGCCCGCCACCACGCCCGGCTAATTTTTTGTATTTTTTAGTAGAGACAGGGTTACACTGTGTTGGCCAGGATGGTCTCAATCTCCTGACCTTGTGATCTGCCCGCCTCGGCCTCCCAAAGTGCTGGGATTACAGGCGTAAGCCACCGCGCCCGGCCACTTTCTTAACTCTTAATCAGGGTTCACATCCCAGTCCAAATCTATTTCTTTAAGGAATCCTTCCTCAAACTATATCATATTCCTCTATTATATTTTCTTCTAGCATCAGGTTTTTTTCCTTCAAAATAATCCTTGTAATTTATAATTATATACCTGATTGTATTGTCTCTTTGCCTTTTCCTCCTACTTTTAGTGTACTATAAACTTCATGAAAGCAAAATTGTGTTTTCTGCTCACAATTGTATCCCTGGAATCTAGCACAGTAACTGACATATGTATCTGTTGAATGTATTCATGCAGGAATCTGTTTGCATCATTAAGTACTAGGGACACAAAAATGAAAAACCAGTCTCTCTTTGCAGGGAGCTTGCAGTGAAGCTATGCAGGCAAGTAAGTATTTTGTAAGAATAAATGCTGTAATTCCTGCATTAGTATAACAAAGTAATATGCTCAGTTTAGGCTGGGCGTGGTGGCTCACACCTGTAATCCCAGCACTTTGGGAGGCCGAAGCAGGAGGATCACTTGAGGTCAGGAGTTCAAGACCAGCCTGGCCAACATGGTGAAACCCTGTCTCTACTAAAAATGCAAAAATTAGCCCAGTGTGGTGGCGGGCACCTGTAATCCCAGCTACTCAGGAGGCTGAGACAGGAGAATCGCACGAACCCGGGAGGCGGAGGTTGCAGTGAGCCGACATCGCACCACTGCACTCCTTCCTGGGCGACAGAGTGAGACCAACTCAAAAAAAAAAAAAAAAGGCTCAGTTCAAAGAAGAATAATAAAATGAACATCCTCCTTCTTGCCCTGTAGATGTATCCATCACCCTGGTAGTTATATTAAATGTTCCCATGCTTTTCTTTATTGTTTTATTACACAAGAATTTATCCATAAACAATGTTGTTTATCTTTTTCTCTTGCCTCATTGTTACTTTATGTGAATAGAATCATGTTTCCTGCCGATGTTTATATTTTTGAGATTGTATCTATATTGATACATAGAACTGTAGTTCATTCATTTCCCCTCCAGTATTGTATTATGTTTTATGACTGTATTACACACAGCACGGATTAATCCTGGTCATGAGGTAGAGCAACAGAATCTTATCACAAGAGATGACATACTGTGTGATTCTATTTATATACTTAAGAACATGCAAAACTAATCTGTGCTAATAGAAGTCAGAACAATGGTTATCTTGGGTGAGGGGTGTACATAGAATGGGAAAGAGTGCCTTCTGAGGTGTGAGAAATGCTCTAAATCTTGATCTGGATGGTAATTACCCAAGTATAATCACATTGAAGACTTTTGAAGAGTCACATTTACATGTTATACTTTAACAAAAAGTTTCAAAACCAAATACATGAAAATATTGAGTTTTAAAAAAATACTATAATGGCAGTATGTACAAATGTAATTAGAACATAGGAAATAGAAGGAAAGTCACAAAAGGCTTTATAGAAGTAGCTTTTAAGTTAAGACTTATTTTGTCTCACCTGGTAGAATGTAAGGCATTGAAAGGAGGAACTGTGTATTTTTTCCTACTGTGTTTTAGTGCATAGAAGAGCGCTCAGTAAAAATTCATAGAATTGAATCAAATTTAGTTTTCCTGGAAGACAGGCAAATGGAGAACTTTCCAAGTATAGAGGCAACAATAATTCTGGGCTACAGATAGAAGTAGTTCAATATTTCTACAGTATAATGTACAGCTGGAGTGTAGCAAGAGATGAGGCTGGATTCTAGGAAGTTATATGAATGGGGTTGTATCCACTGCTAAGAATTGTTCTACAGGCAATGGGGATCTATCAAAGACCTTTGAATTCAGAAGTAAAATGATCGGCCGGGCGCGGTGGCTCACGCCTGTAATCCCAGCACTTTTGGAGGCCGAGGCGGGCAGATCATGAGGTCAGGAAATTGAGACCATCCTGGCTAACACAGTGAAACCCCGTCTGTACTAAAAATACAAAAAATTAGCCAGGTGTGGTGGCGGGCGCCTGTAGTCCCAGCTACTCGGGAGGCTGAGGCAGGAGAATGGCGTGAACCCAGGAGGCGGAGCTTGCAGTGAGCTGAGATCCTGCCACTGCACTCCAGCCTGGGCAACAGAGCAAGACTCCATCTCAAAAAAAAAAAAAAAAAGAAGTGAAATGATCAAATTTACATGTTTGGAAGGATTACTCTGGCAGCAATATGAAAGGCAGATACTAATAGCAAGAATACCCCAGGCTATTACCATAAAGACCTGGGGCTGTGGGTTGTAAAGGAGAAAGAGGTTGATTCAGAAGTTAACGCAGAAGATTCTGCTGCTGCTGATGATGATAGAAGTTAACATGAAGAGAGTGCTTACTGTATGTCAGGAACTCTGCTAGACTCTAGACGAAAAGACAACAAAAACACAGCCCTTGCCCTTGAGGAATGAAGAAGACAGATGTGTACTGTTAGAGGCAGGTACACAATGTGATAGGAGCACAAAGGGGAAGGAATAACCAACCCCAACTCAGGGAGTAAAGAAGACTTCTCAGACGTGGTTACATTTGTGTTGGGTCTTAAAAGATAGATGGTATAATGATGTCAAAGAAGAGTTATAATGACATCTTAAGCAGAGGGAAGAGCCAGTGCAAAGACAATAGTACATGATTCGATGTGGTGAGAACATAAGATTGGAACCATCAACCGGTTGTTAATTTTCCTGTACATATTCCACTGATTTTTTATAGTCAGGATATATTTGTTTTTGTTTCTTTAAAAGTAATTCTCTTGATTTCTGTTACATCATTTCAATCTTTAGAGAAATATTTGAATGCTGATTGTGTCATCCATAATATTAACTATATTATCCATGTTTGTATTATCCATAAATTTGATAGGCTTTCCTACTATTTATTCCTTCAGGGATTAGTTAAGTCATTGAAATGGATAGAGCCCGGTGGTTACTTGGTAAGTAAAGATCTACTTCCAAGTTTACCCATCTATTAATTAGCCATTGTTATTCAACTGTGAAATCTATTCATGACACAGAGTTGTCATCTAATCCAGGATCCCCAACCCCGAGGCCATGGACCTTAGCGGTCCATGGCCTGTTAGGAACCAGGCCCGCACAGCAGGAGGTGAGCCAAGGGCCAGTGAGCATTACTGCCTGAGCTCCACCTCCTGTCAGATGGGCAGCAGAATTAGATTATCATAGGGGTAAGAACCCTATTGTGAACTGCGCATGTGAAGAATCTAAGTTGCACACTCCCTATGAGAATCTAATGCCTGATCATCTGAGGTGGAACAGTTTCATCCCAAAACCACCCCACCCTACCCATCTGTGGAAAAATTATCTTCCACAAAACTGGTCCCTGGTGCCAAAAAGGTTGGGGGCTGCTGATCCAATCCACATTTTTTTCAGTCTTGTTCATAATCACATACAGCATAATGGCTAAAGAAGAGAAGTTTTTTTGAGCAAAGCAAATTTGGTTTGACTCCTGGTTTCACTATTTACCAGTTTTGCAGCCTTGGGAAAATTATTTCCCTTCTGTAAGCCTCACTTAGCTCATCTGTAATATGAGGCTGCTAGTAAGTATCCCAGATTGCTTTAGGAAATCTAAATGAGATAGTGTGTAGTAAATGCTCACTACTTTGCCAAGTATATAGTAAGCACATGGTAAATGGAAAAGTAGTCATCATCATTATTGCTATTAATAAGATGTTATTTAATTTTAAAATTTTTATTGAGGGTCTACTATGGGCCTAACACTGTTCTAGATATTTGAAATACATCAGTGAAGCAAAGACAATATTTTTTTTAAACACATGTAAAGTACTGAGTGTATGCTAGGCACTCATCTAAATAATTTACTTTCATTAGCCTACCAACTCTCTGTAGTAGGTGCTATTATTATCCCTATTTTACCAAAGAGGTAACCAAGGCACAAAGAGGTAACTTGCCAGCTCACACAGGTAAGCAGTTAAGTGGTAGAACTGGAGTTTGAACTCAACCAGTCTGGCTCCAGTGTGCCTTCTCTTAACCACTGTGTAATACTGTCACTCATCCAGAGTCACTTCCACTGATGCCTGCTGAAATCAAGATATTTAACTTTTATGGCAGTTCTGTAATCTATTAACTCTAATTGCTTAAAAAAATAGAGGGACCATTGTGATATCATTTTGGTGTGATTTTTTTTTTAATTTTAACCTGTGCTGGCTCCTGGTGATTATTGGTATTTTTAAAATTACAAAGCTATTTGTTTAACCATCTTTTCCAGAATTTGATAGGAAATCACATTAAGCTTACCTCTCTGTCATTTGTTTTACATAAAGAACATTCTTAGTTTAAAAAAAAAAAAGGAGGGAACTTCGTTCATATCCTTAGTTGACAATGGTTGAAGAAAAACATCTCAAAAATCACTTAGTGTATATAAAGTATATTTTGTAAACTTCTTTTCTTTTTACAGTGAATATCAATCGCTTATACCAGAGGTTCTCAAACGTTTTTGTCTCAGGACCTCTTTACACTCTTAAAAATTATTGAGGAATTAAAGAGCTTTTGTTGATGTAGGTTATACTTATTGGTATTTAATGTACTTGAAATTTAAACTGAGAAAATTTAGAGACACAAGAATGCCCAAGTACAGATTTCATTAGCTATCAGAGTGATTGCATCATCACGTTATTCAGCCTCTAGAAAACTATACCACATACTTGTGAAAGAGTGGGAGTTAAAAGGGCAGACAATGTCTTAGTATTATAAAAATAACTTTGACCCCACAGGTCCCCTAAAAGGGTCTCAGAGATTCCCCCCAGTGGTCCCTTGATCTTACCTTGAGAACCTCTGCCATATACTAAATAAACTTATTACTGTCTTCAGTTAGAAGAAACTCTAAGACTAAAATGGAAGATCTAGAATTGAATATTTCAATGGAATTCTTAGGTTTCAATAACAATACTTATTAAGGGTTATCTAAATGTATTAGATACTTTCAGGGATGCAGAGATGAAACAAATACAACTTCTTTTCTCCAAGAGCTTTCTCATTAGGAAATGTGGCATTTACACATCAAGTTGAAATAGAGTGAAAAGGGGTGACATGTTTGTTGTCACAGTAAATAAACTACATACCACTGGACTCACCTTTGCAATTTATAACCTAAGTTACGTAATTCCGTAAAATATTTTTGACTATTGATGATTCTCTTGACATGTGATTAACTATAAACAAAAATGACAGCAATCTTTAGAGATCATTGCATTTTGCTTTAGGCTAGTATATTTAATAACTTGCTCTGAAAGATTTGGGCAAACAGAGCAGGGAATTGCTGTCTTCAAGTCACTTGAGATTCATTTCTCAAAAGTATCCATTTCTGAACTACACATACTTCCGCATTTAAAACAATAGGCCAGGTGTGGTGGCTCACGCCTATAATCATAGCACTTTAGGAGGCCAAGACGGGAGAATCACTTGAGGCCAGGAGTTCAATATCAGCCTGGGCAACATAGTGAGACCCCATCTATTAAAAGCAACAACAACAACAACAACAACAACAAAAAACTTCTTAAAAATAAGCCAGGCATGATGGTACACATCTGTAGTCCTAGCTACTTGGAAGTCTGAGGTAGGAGGATTGCTTGAGCCCAGGAGTTCAAGGCTATAGTGAGCTATGATCCCACTCCAGCCTGGGCAACAGAGTGAGACTCTGTCTCAAAAAACAAACAAAAAGTACTAAATACAGAGAAATACAATTCAAAATGACCTAGAAACAACTGGATTTGATATACTTGTAGAGCATCTAAGAATTGGGAGGGCGGATATCACATTTTAAAACTGAATATTAAAGAATAAAAACAGGGTCAAGAGTTACAATATTGGCGATGGAAAGCATTAGGTTTGAGCAGTGCTAAGGCAGCCCCACATGTGTGCTACCTCCCCATTCCTAGGTCACCATTTTCTATTTACCCCACTCTGCAACCACTAAAAAGTGCTTTAGATCAAAACTAGGAAAACATAGTGAGAGGTATGTGTGCCTCTTTGCCTAAGCATAATTTACTTTCTCTGTCTTCACCCCCAAATTTCTGGCTCAGCCTTCTTATCTACAACTTGGGAATTCTTTTTATTAAAGCCTTTCTTTACCTGTATTCTTATTATCAGAGTATATTTCACACCCTGAGGTTCTTTATTATGCCCTGTCCCTTACCCCATACCCTTTCTCCACATCAACTCCCAACATTATCAAAACAGAGAGAACTTTCTGGTGGCTAACAGAATGGATACTATTTTACTAGAAATCTTTGTAACTTCAAAGGAATGGGGATGGCAAATAGGTTTCAGTTTATGTGTCAGTTGTAAGAAATTAATATCAGCTGCATGGAATACTGGCCCAAGAAGTATTATGAAACTGCTAGGCTTAAGTGCCATAATCCATTATCAGTCACTGTCATAGGTGTGAGAAGAGTGAATGACAGCACATGGACTCCACATTTGAAGCCCCCTGACCTAGCAGATCTCTGCCTTTGAATCCATTTAAATCCAAAGGAGCAGCAGACTAGAGCATATATTCCATATGATATAGTTTGGATATTTGTTTCCTCCAAATTGCATGTTGAAATGTGATCCCCAGTGTTGGAGGTGGGATCTAGTGGGAGGTGTTTGGGTCATGAGGGTGGATCCCTCATGAATCGCTTAGTGCCTGCCCCGCAGTAATGAGTGAGTTCACGTGAGACTGGCCATGGCACCTCCCCTCCCACCTTGCTCCCTTGTGACATGCCTGCTCTGCCTTCGCCTTCCACTATGACTATAAGCTTCCAGAAGCCTCACCAGAAATAGATCCTGGCACTGTGCTTTTTGTACAGTCTGCAGAACTGTGAGCCAAACCTTTTTTCTTTATAGACTACCCAGCCTTACATATTCCTTTACAGCAGTGCAGAACAGATTAATACCCTATATTAATATGTGTTTGAAGTGTGTAGGTTTCTTCCTATATATCTGTGCTTTTAAAACTATCTTCCTCAAAGTTAGACTGAGATCAGTGCATTGAAATATCTGAGGTATATTGATATCACACATACACGCGCGCACACACACACACACACCCCAGAAACTTAAAATCAGAGAAATTTGAAGTATAGTTCTCCCTGTGCTCATCAGCATATAATTTACATGATCTGTCTTGATCTCAGTTGGACCAGTGCCTGACATACAATATTAAATACTTCTATTGCTCCTTTCGGTAAACACATAGAAAGCTATTGGGAGCAGGTGTGTTGAAATGTCTATCTTAGCAATTTATTGAAACCAAGCCCACATTGTGTGGAGACTTTATTTCATGTGGCACCTGACTGACTGTAGAAGCAACCCTAAATTGACGGTCTCAGAGTAGACTGAGCCTTTCTGACTAAAAAGACTGCAGGGCCGGGCGTGGTGGCTCACGCCTGTAATCCCAGCACTTTGGGAGGCCGAGGTGGGTGGATCATGAGGTCAGGAGATTGAGACCATCCTGGCTAACACAGTGAAACCCCGTCTCTACCAAAAATACAAAAAAAAAAAATAGCTGGGCATGGTGGCGGGCGCCTGTAGTCCCAGCTACTCGGGAGGCTGAGGCAGGAGAATGGCATGAACCTGGAGGGGCAGAGCTTGCAGTGAGCCAAGATCATGCCCCTGCACTCCAGCCTGGGCAACAGAGCGAGACTCCATCTCAAAAAAAAAAAAAAAGACTGCTGGATATATGAAGTGGAAAAGAAAGAATAACAGGGAAACCAGGATTGAAATTTCTAAAATGGGTAAAGAGTATTGACAGAATCATAGAGACCATCTAAGCCTGTGAATCTCAAGTGGCTTGTCTCTCCTCCTGTCCTCCCAAGATTCTGATATGTAAGGAGATGTGTGTCCCATGCATGCATGTACACACACACACACACACACACACACACACACACACACACATCTTACTGATGAGTATATGTAATATCCTGTAGGAGTGCTGAAGCAATAAAATAATTGAGAGACTTATCTATTCCAGTGCTTCTGTTTCCATAGATGGAAATGGGTAAGTTGTTTTGGCAGACTAGAATGTCCTTTTATGAAACAAGAGTCTGAATTTTGTGTTATTGTTTATTTTTTTCAACTTTTAAAAAGATTATTTCTTAGGGAGATTTGGTTAAAATAGATAACTTTTTTTCTTAAATCTGATCACTTCTAAGTGACTATAGATAAAACTTGGGAAGGAGATAAGAGACCTTTTTCTGAAGGTAGATTTTTAATAAAAGGAGAAAGTGGAATTGGTGAACTTGAGGTCGAAACTGATGGATCAGTATAGGAAAATAATGAAATACTCACTTATTAGATTTTGTTCCATGGTGTTTACATAGAGTCCAACAATTGTTTTTTGTTGTTGTTTTGTTTTGTTTTGTTGAGATGGAGCCTTGCTCCATTGCCCAGCTAGAGTGCAGTGGTGCGATCTCAGCTCACTGCAGCCTCCGCCTCCTGGGTTCCAGTGATTCTCCTGCCTCAGCCTCCCAAGTACCTGGTACTACAGGTCAGCACCACCATGCCCAGCTAATTTTTATGGTTTTGTTAGAGACAGGGTTTCACCATGTTGGCCAGGCTGGTCTCGAACTCCTGACCTCAAGTGATCCGCCTGCCTCAGCCTTCCAAAGTGCTAGGATTACAGGTATGATGAGCCACTGCACCTGGCCAGAACTTGTCACTTTTGCACCCTAGTCCTTAGCTCCAAAGGTTTTCCTCTGACTTGATTTAAAGCAAGCCATCTTTCCCCTTTGTAAAATAGTGGGAACACTTATTGCTGAGGTTTTCATGTGAAATGAAGCCAAAATCTTTTAAGATTACAACAGAGTACTTTAAAGTAGTTAAATGGTGAGGTAAGAGTCATGTGTTTACATATATACGTATCTGTAGATTCAGATATTGTATACATTTATCATTCAATAGAAATGAAGAATAGGTTTATTTTTATGTTAACTTTTTAAAATAATTTATGTTTATATAATTCCAAACTTGTAGAAAAATTGCAAGAAAGTACAAACTCCTATATGCCCCAGTTAACATTTTGTTCTATTTGTTCCCTCTCTCTCACTATATATTTGTTTATGTGCTTGTGTATATATAAATATCTATATCCATTATCATTATTCTTTTTCTGATCCATTTGAGAGCAAATCGTGAACATAATGCCTCCTCACCTCTAAATACTCCAGAATTTATATCTGCCATGCAAGATTACTCCCTTACCTAGCCATCCAAATCAGGAAATCAACATCAGCAGGTACTACCATCCAATCCACAGACCCAATACACATTTTTACAAGATGTTCCAAAAATATCTTTTTTATTTCTGACTTGAGATCCAATCCAGGATCATTTGTTAAATCTAGTTGCCATGTCTCTTTAGTCTCCTTCAATCTAGAAGAGTTCCTCAGTTTTTTTCCTTTTATGACTTTGACAGTTTTAAAGAGTAGAGTCCTTTGATTCTGTTGGATGTCTGTCATATCATGCATTCTTGGCAGAAATACCTCAGAAATGATGCTATGTCTTCTCTGTATATCATATGAAGAAGTGCATGATGTCAAACTGTCTCACCCCTGGTGATATTAATATTGGTCACCTAGTCAATTTGGTGTCTTCTAGGATTGTTTTGTTTTTTTCCACTGTGAAATCATCATTATTCCCCTATGCAATAGTGCTGTGGTCTGAAGTTTCCCCAAAATTCATATGTTGAGGTCCTGACCCCCAAGGGGATAGTATTAGGAGGTGGGGTCTTTGATTAAGTCATGAGGGCAAAACCTTCGTTGTTGGGATTAATGCCCTTATAAAAGAAGTCCAAGAGAGACCTCTCGCCCTTTCCACCATGTGAGAATCCACTGTCCATGATCCAGGAAGTGGGCCCTCACCAGACACCAAATCTGCTGGCGCCTTGATCTTGGACTTCTCAGTCTCTAGAAGTAAGAGAAATTAATGCTGTTGATTATAAGTCACAGTTGAATATAATAACCTGTTGATTATAAGTCACAGTTTATGGTATTTCTTGTATCAGCCTCAACAGATTGAGACAAATAGTATTTTGTGGGGAGACTCTGCCAATATCCTGTTCCTTGTCAGACCTCCACTCATCAGCCTTAGCATACTTTGATGAAACCCTCCTGAATCAACCACCTTTATGATGGTTGCCAAATGGTGGTTTTCTATTTTCATCATTTCTTCTACTTTTCTTAGTTGGCATTCTAATGGAAGGAAGACGTTTCTATTCTCTGCCATTTATGTGCTTGTTTATTTATTTGTATCATTATGTCCATGGATTTCTATTTTATTCAATGGATTGAAATTTGTTACTCTTGCTATGTATTTTTATGCTCAAATTGCTCCATACTTGACCAATAGGAGTATGTCCCATCGTTCTCTGAGCACTTCCTTTCTGGTGCAGGATGTTCCAGGCTTATCATGTACTTTCTTTGTCCCAATTCTGGAATCAGCTATTTCCCCAAGAACCCCTATTTCCTTTTAGTGGAAGATGATATTTAAAAGCTAAGCACTTGGTGTGCTCATTGCTTCTGAGTGCTATTACTTCTAGTCCTTAGTGGGCAGAACTAGGAAATATATGTATGTATACACTGTAATATTATAATTTGAAATACATGTTTGGTCTCTGCCCCCAAGTTCCTGGCACAGAGCTCCTAAAGCCCTTGTAGATAAGGGGCACTAAGAGAATCTTTTGTTCCTATATTTGGCCTCTGACCCCAGTTCCTGTACAGAGCTCCTAAGACCTTTCTAATTTCCTGAATGATAGGAGTGTCTGACACAGAGCTCCTAAATCCCTTGGAGTTTCCTGGGTCATAGGAGAATCTTGTTTTAATGAAGTAACTCTTAGTGGGCTCCTGAATAGTGTCAGGATGGGGGCTGGTTGCCAAGGGATCCAAACATGATTAAAGGGTTGGAACTTTTAGCTCCACCCCACCCACCTACTTCAGAGAGGAGCTAAAGGTTGACTTGATCACCATTAACCAGTGGTGTAACCAATTATGCCCATGTAATGAAGCCTCCATGAAAAACCCAGGACAGGGTTCGGGGAGCCTCCTGGAGGGTAGCCCACCCAGAGAGGGCATGGAAGCTTCACATGCCTTCTTCCATACCTTGCCCTATGCATTTCTTCTATCTGGCTGTTCATCTGCTTCTTTGCAATAATCTTTTATAATAAGTAAGTATAAATAAAATGTTTCCTTGGGTTCTGTGACCCACTATAGCAAACTAATCGACCCTAAGAGAGGGGTCATAGGAACGCCAGTTTTTAGCTGGTTGGTCAGAAGTACAGGTCACAACCTGAGACTTCCAGTTAGCATCTAAAGTGGGGAGCAGTCTTGTGGGTTAGCAGTCTGTGAGACCTGACACTCTCCAGGAAGAGTGTGTCAGAATTGGACTGGAGGATGTCCAGCTGGTATCTGCCAGGGAATTGCTTGGCATGTGAGAAAGTCCCCACACATCTGAAGTCAGAAGTATTGTGTTGAATGGTGAGTGAGAGTAGAAAAAGCACTTCAGTTTTTTCCTATCTTTATTACATACACATACAGCCAGATCTGTTTCTGTATATATCTGTGTGTGTGTGTTTGTATATGTATAGATATCAATTCACATTGAGATGTCTGATGGAAGGTTCAATATTTCAAGATTCTTTGTAGCCTTCCCCCTTTCTATATTTGTATGTAAATATCTTCCTTACCATTGATAAATTTGGCTTTCATCATACTCAATATATTTTCTTAATCTCTTTGTACATTGCTCATCTCCTGACCAGCCTGGTTACCTACTCAGCCTTTGATTTTTCCCTCCCAAACTTGCTACTCTTTTGATCTTCCCAATTTCACTAATGACAACTATATTCTTGGAATTACTCAAGCTAAAAGTCTTAGTGTCATCCTTCTTGCCCCACTCCAAACCCCACATTCATCCCATTAATAATTCCTTTAAATAGAATTATTTTTTGGCTGGGCACAGTGGCTCACACCTGTAATCCCAACACTTCGGAAGGCTGAAGGGGAAGGATCGCTTGAGCCCAGGAGTTTGTGATCATCCTGGGCAATGTGAGACCCCATCTCTACAAAAAATAAAATAATTAGCCAGGCATGGTGGCATGCACCTGTGGTCCCAGCTACTCAGGAGGCTGAGTTGAGAGAATTGCATGAGCCCAGGTGTTTGAGGCTTGCAGTGAGCCGCCATGCTGTGCTACTGCACTCCAGCCTGGGTGACAGAGTGAGACCCTGTCTCAAAAAAAAAAAAAAAAAAAATTCCCCACATCTACTGCTAATATTCTAATAATCTAAGCCACCATTATTATCTTTACATGTACTTTAGCAAGATTCTTCTAATTGGCTTTCTACTCCCACCCCTACCTTTATGTCTATTCTCTGCGTAATAGCCAAAGTGATCCTTTTATAACCTAAGTCAGA
Organism: Pongo abelii; assembly: GCF_028885655.2. Classification (NCBI taxonomy): domain Eukaryota; kingdom Metazoa; phylum Chordata; class Mammalia; order Primates; family Hominidae; genus Pongo; species Pongo abelii. Next base: position 74,992,000 of record NC_071994.2, on the reverse strand, counting down.
TTATGTCATTTCTTTGGTCAGAACCTACTAGTGGCTTCTGTTCTCACTAAATTTAAAATTCAGAATTCTTATCAAAGTCCTAGGTCATCTACTATCCCTTCCCTCACTGTAATTTAATCATATTGGCCTTTTACTGTTCCACACCAAGCACATTGTCACCTCTGGACTTTTACACGTGATGTTTCCTGAGGCAAGCTCTTAATGCCAGAGAGCCACAGAACTCAATACTCCCTCACTCCATTCAAGTCTTTGCTCAAATGTGATTCTAACAGTGAGGCCTTCCCTGACTACACAACATAAGGTGGCATCTTTTCTTCATTCTCTGTTTCTTTACTTTGTTTATGTTTATTGTATTTATTACAACCTGCCATAACATTTAAGAGCAAGAGTTTTTGTGTTGCTTTTTTTTTCCCCATGCAGTGTCTCCAGTACCTGGAATAATGTCTGACAAATAGTAGACTCTTGATAAATATTTGTTGAGTGACTTTTTATGGATTCATGTTCAATAAATTCATGTGGTTGAAATTGATTTAGGTGATATATTAGCAGTATATTTTATATAGCTGTAAATTAGATGATGTTTTACAAGGAGTATTAGTGTCAAATAAGCTCTCAACTGGCCTTAAGAGAGAGAATTTATTTTCCAAATGTAGATATTTCAGAAAGCAGAATTAGAGATTAAAGATTTTTTGAAAAAGAAATTGTGAAAAAGGAATTTTGAAAAAGGAATTGATGGGAAGTATACTCATCACCAGCAGTATGTTTCTGGAGATCTAAGATCTGGAGTTTACCTCACTACCTTCGTTTCTGATGCTTGTCATGCTTTCTCAAGACCATTTCTCAAAGAATGTTCCTCTTCTCTAACTATACCTTTTCTTTCTGATCCAGCACTGTTAGGCGTCTCATGTTTTCTGGTGTGTTTTACTTTTCTTAATATCTAATACTATGTTTATTTTATTTTCTATTGGAGCAAAATAACTTCATAAATATCTCTTATTCTTTGCACTTTCAATAACACAATTTTTTCAAGTCAAAGTCTGCCAGCACCATAGAGGAGTAGTTGTGTTTGCTTCAGGATTGTCTGAGGCTTTAAAGAGGGTGAACTGCTGACCTTGAGGAAAAGCAGATAATTCTATCAAGAAAGCCTCCCTCCAGGAGTAGGCTTTTATTGCTTTATTATATATCTTAAACTGTAAGATCCTGTTTCTTCACCTATGGAAATAAGCTGAACAATATCCTTTTCATGAATTGTAAATATGTGTAAGTGCCTGGCACATAGTAGGTGTTCTGTAAGTATTCATTTATCTTTCTTCCTTCCCTTATCTTCCACTAATCCATATAACTTAATGTCTCATCTCTACCAATAAGCTCTTATGTATCTTAACCAAATTTTCTTACCAAAATAGTTAAACTTAGGCCAGGCATGGTGGCTCTTATCTGTAACCCCGGCACTTTGAGAGGCTGAGGCCGGTAGATCACTTGAGGTCAGGAGTTCGAGACCAGCCTGGCCAACATGGTGAACCCTCGTCTCTACTAAAAATATAAAAATTAGCCGGGCGTGGTGACACATGCCTGTAATCCCAGCTACTCAGGAGGCTGAGGCAGCAGAATCACTTGAACCCGGGAGGCAGAAGTTGCAGTGAGCCGAAATAGTGCCACTGCACTCCACAGTAGGTCACAGAGTGAGACCCTGTCTCAAAAAAAAAAAAAAAAAAAGTCAAACTTGGTGAACACAAGCAAACAAAAAAGTGTATGGAATTGTTTTTGCTCTAAAAATACTAGAGACTAACATTAGATTAGTGTTTTCCTTTATAGGCCATATATATCTTTCTGGTATTAAGATAGAGAAGAGAGAGTTGCTTCATCTGAGTAACCAACCAAGCAAGACCAATATAAGTTAAAGTATACAGGGAGTTTCCAAGCATTAAACTCATGGGTGCTCTTCCTGTCTAATCTTGTCTTCATTTGGTAAGACATATGCAGCCCTACCATGAAGCTTCAGGGAATTTTTGATTCTTGCCAAAAATAAAAATGCCCTGAAGTGTGTGCCTGTTGAAAATGCCAACAATATGTAGATTCTGAAAGTTATCCTGTAAGTGAAAGGGTATAGCTGTTACAGTATTCTTGTCAAATAGGATTTTCCCTAAGTTTTATGGGAGTAAGGACTTTCTCTGCTATACTGAACTCTAGCCTCATTTCCTCAGCAAGCATGACTGATCTCAGTTAGATATTAAGAATTTATAAAGAGATTGTGAAAGGGTAAACCTCAAATCAATGGGAAAATAACAGATTATAAAAGTCATGACATTGAGACTCTTAGGAAGAAAAATTTTGTTTCTTCCATCATACCAGGCCAAAGTAAGTTATAGGTTTGTTAAAGATAAATGTAATAGAGAAAAACATGGGAGAATATTTATCTGATCTTAGTGTAGGGGTGAGATTTTTAAGGATTCTAGCAAAGGCAAGCACTATATGGGAAAATGGTGATAAATTTTACAATCCCACAGTTCAGAAATGTATAATAATACCAAAGCAAACATTTATTGAGCTAAATGCCAAGCCTTGTAGTAATAAGTGCTTTATGTATAAGTCAGTGCCAGGGTTGAGAAACTCTGCCCTAGGGCTGCGTAATCTGTAGCTCTCGTCTGCTGTGTTATCATATGCCAGCTGTTTTGTCATGGTGTAACAAGGTTTACCAGCTTCCCAATCTGCAGTATCTGTTTCCTCACTGCTTGCAACTCTGCCACTTAACAGATGCCACCTATATTAGCTTTTTTGTTATGGCAATATCCTACACCAGATACTAATCCTGTATTAATTAGGATAAAGGCTAAACAATTAGAATAGGGAGACCCAAAATGCAGTGGTTCACGAAAGATAGATGTTAATTATTTCTAATGCCATGGTTCAGAGTAGATAGGTAGCATTTGCCTCATGAAGTTATTCAGAGAGTCAGATAGCAGGGTAGTCCATCACTTTCTCTCATGGCCTGGCTGAACCTGTGTCATTGATTTATTTGAGTTCTAGCCAGTGGATAGGGGAAAGAGGGCATGGAGAAGACACACCTATTCTCTTAAGATCTAGTCCTTAAAGGAGCAAATGTTACTTCTGTTCACACTGAATTAGAGAGAATTAGTCTCGTGGTCAATCTCACAGCAGGTATGGGGGCTAGGAAGTGTAGTCCCACAGCATGTGCCCAGGAAGAAAGGGATAACATTTGGCGGACAACAACAAAGAGTTTCCACTGCAACCACTACCTGTGCTGCCTCTCTGAGAAGCCAAATGATAATGTGGGAGTTAAGTATTCTTATAAATGAAAAATTAAAATATCCTAAAAGAAATAAGGAAAAACTACAAATTCAGTTTTAAAAAGGGAAATACAAAAGACTAGTAATCATACATCAGTAGCTGATTGTCAACAAAGGTACTAAAACAATTCAGTGGAGGAAAGAATAGTCTTTCAACAAATGGTACTGGCACAACTGAATATCCACATGCAAAAAGAATGAAGTTGGACCTCTACCTCACAGCATATATAAAAATTAATTCAAAATGAATCAAAGACTTAAGAGCTAAAACTATATAAAACTCTTTGAGGGGAAAAAAAAACGCAAGTCTGTGTTAACTTAGAATAGGCAACAGTTTCTCAGATATCACCAAAAACACAAGCAACCAAAGAAAGAATAGACAAATTGCAGAAATAAAAACTTTTGTGCATCAAAGGAATCTATGGAGAAAGTGAAGACAACCCACAGAATGGGAGAAAATATTTGCAAATTACATATCTGAAAAGGATTTAATATTTAGAATATATAAAGAAGCTTTACAATTCAATAAAAACACAAATAACCCAGTTTTCTTAAAAGGACAAGAATTTTAATAGACTTTTTTCCCAAAGATGAGTAATACCTTTATTCATTAGGAATATGCAAATCAAAATCACAATGAAATACCACTTCACATCTGCTAGGATGACTAAAAGTTTTAAAAACAGAAAATAATAAGTGTTGGTGAGGAGATGGAGAAATTGGGTGAGAATGTAAAATGGAACAGCCATTGTGGAAAAACAGTAATGTGAACATTAACATTTAGTGGTTTCTCAAACTATTCAACAGAATTGTCATATGACCCCAAAACTCCACTCTTAGATTTATACCCGAGAGAACTGAAAACAAGTGTTCAAGCAAAAAGTTGTGTACACAAATGTTTGTAGCAGCATTATTCATAACAGTCCAAAGGTGGAAACAACCCAAATGTCCATCAAGCTACAACATGGATAGACCTTGAAAACATTGTGTTAAGTGAAAGAAGCCAGACACAAAAGGGTATATATTGTATGATTCCATTTCATTTGTCCAGAATAGGCAAATCCATAAATGTAGAAAGTAGATTAGTGGTTGCCAGGCACTGGGGGAGAGGGCACTGACTACTTAATGGGTATAAAGTTTTCTTTTCTTTTCTTTTCTTTTTCTTTCCTTTCTTTTCTTTTATTTCTTTCTTTGAGATGGAGTTTTGCTCTTTGTTGCCCAGGCTAGAGTGCAGTGGCGTGATCTCAGCTCACTGTAACCTCTGCCTGCCAGATTGAAGTGATTCTCGTGTCTCAGCCTCGTGAGTAGCTGTGATTACAGGCACCCACCACCACGCCCGGCTAATTTTTGTGTTTTTAGTAGAGACAGGGTTTCACCATGTTGGTCAGGCTGGCCTTGAACTCCTGACCTCAGGTGATCTGCTGCCATGGGCCTCCCAAAGTGCTGGGATTACAGGCATGAGCCACCATGCCCGGCCAGGTTTCTTTTTTGTGGTGATAAAAATGTTCTGGAATTAGATAATAGTGATGGTTGCACAACTTTGTGAATATACTAAAAGCCACTGCATTGTATACTTTAAAACGATGAACTTAATGGTGTGTGACTAATATCTCAATAAAAAATAAGACTAGTGACTGTGCAAATCTAGCATCCCACCAGTAATCAAAGAAATGAAAATTATGCTGGGTGCTGTGGCTCATGCCTGTAATCCCAGCACTTTGAGAGGCCGAGGCGGGCAGATCACGAGGTCAGGAGATCAAGACCATCCTAGCTGACGTGGTGAAACCCCGTCTTTACTAAAAATACAAAAAATTAGCCGGGCGTAGTGGCGGGCACCTGTAGTCTCAGCTACTCGGGAGGCCGAGGCAGGAGAATGTTGTGAACCCAGGAGGTGGAGCTTGCAGTGAGCCGAGATTGTGCCACTGTACTCCAGGCTGGGCGACAGAGCGAGACTCCGTCTCAAAAAAAAAAAAAAAAAGAAATGAAAATTATGACAATGTTCATCTTAATTGTATCCATTAAAATGGTAAGTTAAAATTTTGTTAGTACACTCATATTCTATTATTGATAATGTAAATTGATACAGTTGTTTTGGAGGACTTATTGGTAATATGTATAAAATGCTTTAAAATAAACTATACTCTTTGTCTCAGAAATTATGTTGTAAGAATTTATTCTAAGGATATAATAAATATCTATTATGATATTTGTCTACATGCTTGATGATTACAATGAGATTAAAAATGGAAGGCAACTAAAATGTTGAAAAATGAAACATTCAGTAATTTTGAAGTAATTGAAATGTTTCATAATAAGCAGCCAATAATTTATGATATCCAATGGCTGGGCACAGTGGCTCAAGCTTGTAATCCCAGCACTTTGGGAGGCTGATTCGGGTGGATTGCTTGAGTCCAGGAGTTCAAGACCAGCCTGGCCAACATGGCAAAACCTCATCTCTACTAAAAATACAAAAATTTGCCAGGCCTGGTGGCACACGCCTGTAATCCCAGCTACTCAGGAGGCTGAGACAGAAGAATTGCTTGAAACCCAGAGGTGGAGGTTGCAGTGAGCCGAGATCACACCACTGCACTCCAGGCTGGGTGACAGAGTGAGACTTTGTCTCAAAAGACAAAACAAAACAAATAAAAAATGTATGATAGCCAAACGATGTCATAAAAATTATGTTGTATAAGATTATACCATTATAGTGCCATGGAAAATGTTAGCACTGTATTAACTGATTAAAATGAGAATCATAAATAATATGTAAAATATAGTCCTGAATTTGTTTTTAAAGTCTGTTTTATAAGTTAATGTTCCCATATTTATGTGAGATTACGTGTGATTTTTGTTTTCTTTGGATTTTTCTGTATTTAATTTTCTTTATTGAGCATGTATTCTGTAATCAGAAAATTATGTTTTCAATATGTTTTTTTAACTAATGATTTTATCACGTTGTAATTTATAATCAGAAATCTATGAACTAACTTTTGGGAGATTTAAAGTAAGGGCTGTTCCAACAGAATGTGCTAGAGGATGGGAGTTCTACACATCCATTAGGACCAGCAATATAGTGGTGTGGCTATTAATCTTTCATTATAATATACCCATTTCTTGCTAGACTCAGTGACTCTGGTTGATTAGTTCATTGCTTAGAATAAGATCTTGTGGTCAATTCCTATGTAAGTCAAGTAAACACTGACTTTGGCTTTAGTTCTAGTCAGACAACTTGTAAGTGTGTATCACAAGTCAGAGGGGACACTAAATGGGAGAGCATAAGTGGATTTTTGTAGATCAGCCATTGTTGTGGGAAAACCTCTTCAGTTCTGCTCCTCTTGGCCAGACGTGGGCCTGAGTGTGAGTCTGGATAAGAAGAGTTCAAACTTCTCTTGTGACACACTGCATTTCTTACCCAGAGGAAGTTTAAATAAATTTTAACATAAAACCTAGGTCTTCCACTTGGTTTAAAGCCCTTAACTAAGAAATAGGATATATTGGAAAATGCTTCGTACCTATAGCATTGTTGTTAAGAGATGTTGGCCCCATGGGGCATGCAGCTGTTAAACCACAGTGACTCCCAGACCCAGTGATGTGAGTCTCATTTTCTTGGACCTGAATCTCACCTGGGGCCTGGGAAAGCAGGCTGGGACACAAGGAGAATAGCTCTTGGGTAGCTGGGTGAGCTATTGCATAGATGGCTGCAAAGACTACTCCCACAAAGAGGAGCACCTGGTGCTGCCTTTCTGGCAGGCAGTCATTTTTGTCCTACATCCTTCTGAGTAGTCTTGTGAATATGAATGTTTACTTAGGCTTGAAAAATTTCCCTGGGCATTATACTTAACATCTTGGGACTCAGTTTCCTGCTCTGTAAAATGAAAATGTTGTCTACCTTAAAGGTGGTTGTAAAAAGTACAGTTACTGCACAAAGCTCCTAGAATATAATAGGTATTCTGTAAATGGTAGCTATTACTCTGTTTATACCATCGTATTTTAAAGGTAAAATATGCTAGATACTTCCACAATACCTATTTTACAGACTTGCATTAGAGGATATAGGCAGGTGTTGACATTTTGAGCATTGTAATTATTGACCATGTAATTATATAGCTTTTTTTTTTATTATACTTTAAGTTTTAGGGTACGTGTGCACAACGTGCAGGTTAGTTACATATGTATACATGTGCCATGTTGGCGTGCTGCACCCAGTAACTCGTCATTTAACATTAGGTATATCTCCAAATGCTATCCCTCCCCCCTCCCCCACCCCACAACAGGCCCCAGTGTGTGATGTTCCCCTTCCTATGTCCATGTGTTCTCATTGTTCAATTCCCACCTATGAGTGAGAACATGCGGTGTTTGGTTTTTTGTCCTTGTGATAGTCTGCTGAGAATGATGGTTTCCAGCTTCATCCATGTCCCTACAAAGGACATGAACTCATCATTTTCCATGGTGTATATGTGCCACATTTTCTTAATCCAGTCTATCATTAATGGACATTTGGGTTGGTTCCAAGTCTTTGCTATTGTGAATAGTGCTGCAATAAACATACATGTACATGTGTCTTTATAGCAGTATGATTTATAATCCTTTGGGTATATACCCAGTAATGGAATGGCTGGGTCAAATGGTATTTCTAGTTCTAGATCCCCAAGGAATCGCCACACTGACTTCCACAATGATTGAACTAGTTTACAGTCCCACCAACAGTGTAAAAGTGTTCCTATTTCCCCACATCCTCTCCAGCACCTGTTGTTTGCTGATTTTTTAATGATTGCCATTCTAACTGGTGTGAGATGGTATCTCATTGTGGTTTTGATTTGCATTTCTCTGATGGCCAGTGATGATGAGCATTTTTTCATGTGTTGTTTGGCTGCATAAATGTCTTCTTTTGAGAAGTGTCTGTTCATATCCTTTGCCTACTTTTTGATGGGGTTGTTTTTTTCTTGTAAATTTGTTTGAGTTCATTGTAGATTCTGGATATTAGCACTTTGTCAGATGAGTAGATTGCAAAAATTTTCTCCCATTCTGTAGGTTGCCTGTTCACTCTGATGGTAGTTTCTTTTGCTGTGCAGAAGCTCTTTACTTTAATTAGATCCCATTTGTCAATTTTGGCTTTTGTTGCCATTGCTTTTGGTGTTTTAGACATGAAGTCCTTGACCATGCCTATGTCCTGAATGGTATTGCCTAGGTTTTCTCCTAGGGTTTTTATGGTTTTGGGTCTAACATTTAAGTCTTTAATCCATCTTGAATTAATTTTTGTGTAAGGTGTAAGGAAGGGATCCAGTTTCAGCTTTCTACATATGGCTAGCCAGTATTCCCAGCACCATTTATTAAATAGGGAATCGTTTCCCCATTTCTTGTTTTTGTCAGGTTTGTCAAAGATCAGATGGTTGTAGATATGCGGCATTATTTCTGAGGGCTCTGTTCTGTTCCATTGGTCTATATCTCTGTTTTGGTACCAGTACCATGCTGTTTTGGTTACTGTAGCCTTGTAGTAGAGTTTGAAGTCAGGTAGCGTGATGCCTCCAGCTTTGTTCTTTTGGCTTAGGATTGACTTGGCAATGCGGGCTCTTTTTTGGTCCCATATGAATTTTAAAGTAGTTTTTTCCAATTCTGTGAGAAAGTCATTGGTAGCTTGATGGGGATGGCATTGAATCTATAAATTACCTTGGGCAGTATGGCCATTTTCACGATATTGATTCCTCCTACCTATGAGCATGGAATGTTCTTCCATTTGTTTGTATCCTCTTTTATTTCCTTAAACAGTGGTTTGTAGTTCTCCTTGAAGAGATCCTTCATATCCCTTGTAAGTTGGATTCCTAGGTATTTTATTCTCTTTGAAGCAATTGTGAATGGGAGTTCACTCATGATTTGGCTGTCTGTCTGTTGTTGGTGTATAAGAATGCTTATGATTTTTGCACATTGATTTTGTATTCTGAGACTTTGCTGAAGTTGCCTATAAGCTTAAGGAGATTTTGGGCTGAGATGATGGGGTTTTCTAGATATACAATCATGTCATCTGCAAACAGGGACAATTTGGCTTCCTCTTTTCCTTATTGAGTACCCTTTATTTCCTTCTCCTGCCTGATTGCCCTGGCCAGAACTTCCAACACTATGTTGAATAGGAGTGGTGAAAGGGGACATCCCTGTCTTATGCCAGTTTTCAAAGGGAATGCTTCCAGTTTTTGCCCATTCAGTATGATATTGGCTGTGAGTTTGTAGTAGATAGCTCTTATTATTTTGAGATACGTCCCATCAATACCTAATTTATTGAGAGTTTTTAGCATGAAGCGTTGAATTTTGTCAAAGGCCTTTTCTGCATCTATTGAGATAATCATGTGGTTTTTGTCATTGGTTCTGTTTATATGCTGGATTATGTTTATTGATTTGCGTATGTTGAACCAGCCTTGCATCCCAGGGATGAAGCCCACTTGATCATGGTGGATAAGCTTTTTGATGTGCTGCTCGATTCAGTTTGCCAGTATTTTATTGAGGATTTTTGCATCAATGTTCATCAGGGATATTGGTCTAAAATTATCTTTTTTTGTTGTGTCCCTGCCAGGCTTTGGTATCAGGATGATGCTGGCCTCATAAAATGAGTTAGGGAGGATTCCCTCTTTTTCTATTGATTGGAATAGTTTTAGAAGTAATTGTGTTGTTTTAACTCTATGTCATGCAATAGAAGTTAAAGTTGGCAGCATCACAATGAATAATGATTAAAGTCTGAGTATTTAATAGTCAGTTTATCTTCATATGTTCTTAGTGTAGTAGTTTACAATATTTGGACATGCCTTAGAACAAACATTTAATTATAGATGTGCTAACTGAAACTTCTTGCAGTTAGTGAACTAATAAAATATCAAAATATAATGTTTATGTATCTTATTCAGCAAGTATTTCTTGAATAAATACTAAGTGTGAGGTATCATTCTGAGTGCCTCAGTGAACAAAACAGCCAATATAATTTTATATTTTAAATATGTAAAACATTAAAACATGTATGTTCAAAAGTCAAATAGACTGACCCAGGGAATTCTCACTTCCATCTCTGTGCCCTTCATCTCCTTCTCACCAGTCATTCTCTTCAATTTCCTTCCCCTTCATTAAAGCTATTAATAAATAACCAAGGTAATATGAAGTTCACATTTACTGTTTTCCCATAATCCATACTGTTCTGTGCTGTCTTTTTCCTGATTCAGTGTCTCACTAATCCTTTCCTACTCAAACCTCTCCATCAGGCATCTTGGAATTCTATTCAGTAGTCCTCAGTTAATCCTAACTATAGTTGAATTAAGTAGGTTGAAGTTGAAATAAGTGTTAAATGTAGATAGTAAATATAAAAGTCAGGGCTGGGCAAGGTAGCTCATGCCTGTAATCCCAGCACTTGGGAGGTAGAGGTGAGCAGATCACCTGAGGTCAGGAGTTCGAGACCAGCCTGGCTAACATGGGGAAACACCATTTCTAATAAAAATACAAAAAATTAGCCGGGCATGGTGGCACGTGCTAGAGGAAGGAGAATCGCTTGAACCCGGGAGGCGGAGGTTGCAGTGAGCCAAGATCGCACCATTGCACTCCAGCGTGAGCAACAAGGGCAAAACTCTGTCTCAAAAAAAGAAAAAGTCAGGATTAATGAATTTGTGATTTAGCCAGGCATGGTAGCTCACACCTATAATCCCAGCACTTCGGGAAGTATGCACCTGTAGTCCTAACTACTTGGAAGCCTGAGGTGGGAGGATTGCTTAAGTCCAAGAGTTTGAAGCTGCGGAGAACTATGATCTCATACCACTGCACTCCAGCCTGGGTGATAGAGCGAGACCCTGTGTCTAAAAACAAAACAGTGAGATATGACTTTACATCCTCTAGGAGAGCCATAATAAAAATAAAATAAAATGAATAGCATAGCATATACCATAACATTCTATAGCATGTTTGTCAGTACTTTTTAATTTTAATAAAGTATGTATTTTCCGTTTGATTACCAAAGTACCAGAAGAAAATTTGAAAAGTACAGAAAACCTAAAGATAAATTTAAAATAACTTCACATTGTAACAGTAAACCACTCTTACTGTCATCTTGGCATATCCTTCTAATTTTTCCTATGCATATATTGCATATACATGTTTCAAAATTGCTATACACATAAGTCCTTTTATTTTTTCACATAAAATACATTCTGAGCTATTCCTGCCTGTGTTAGCCCATTTACATTGCTTTAAAGAAATACACGAGGCTGGGTAATATAAAGAAAATAGGTTTATTTTGGCTCACAGTCCTGCAGACTGTACAGGGAGCATGGTGCTGGCATCTGCTTCTGGTGAGGCCTCAGGAAGCTTACAATCATGGCACAAGACAAAGTGGAAGCCTGCATGTCATATGGCGAGAGATGGAGCAAGAGAAGAGGGAGCTGCCAGGCTCTTTTAAACAGCCAGCTCTAGTGTGAACTCACAGAGTGAGAACGCTCTCGTTACTATGAGGACAGCAGCAAGCCATTCATGAGGGATCTGCCCCCATGACACAGACACCCCCTACTAGGCCTGCCTCCAACATTGGAGATCACATTTCAACATGAGATTTTGAAGGGACAAAACATTCAAACTGTATCACTGCCTTTACATGTTACTTGAAAATGTGATTTTAATGACTGCATAGTATTTGATCATATTAATATGCCATTAATTTTATTACTTTTTTATGCTTTTATAAAGCTTTTTTTATGCTTTTTAGTGAAGGTTCTTTTTTACAAATCTTAATACACCTCTTTGATAACTTCCTTAAGATATCTTTTTTTAAAGCTGCATTCCCTGGTCAAAAACAAAGATTGCTTAATACTTTTCATTTGGCTAGCAGATTGCCTTCCAAAAAGATTATATCAGTATACACTTCTGAAAGCAGTGTATGAAAGTGCCTATCCTTGCACCCTTGTCAAAACTGTTTTATATTTAAACAAACGTGCATATATGAACAACAATCTGGATGAAGGTAAAGAAATCTTAATTTTTAATTTTTTGCTTACTAACAAATTGAACATTTTTATTTCATGTTGTTTAAACAACTCTTCTGACCAGTGATGAATTAAAAGAAAAAAATAGATCAATAAAAGAACAAAACAGTTAATGATAAAGTAATAATAAGTAATATATTAATAGAGTTGGGAGTCTATATTTTATACTAAGCAAACTGACATCCAACATAATTTATAACTTGTATTTTTTATAAATATAAAAATTATATAAATTATAATTTAAGTATAGTTTTTATATCCTCTTAGATACTGTTTTGGACATGTGGGATTCAGTGACTGTTAGCAAAGGTTTTTATTTGAGGCCATTCATTAATTCATAATTTAACAAATATTTACTGTCATTCTATGTGTCATTTACTGGGGACGCATAGTGAACAAGACTCATGTGGCCTCTGGTCCCTTGAAGGAGAATAAAAATATTAAAATAGCTTATTTATTTATTTTTTGACTGTCCTAAATTGTTTATTAGGTATGAATTTTACAAACTTTACTTATATTAGTGGTAATAGTGGAACTGGAGAGTTTTGCGCCTTCTCTAAGCTGCCTGTCAAGAACCACCAATAGCGTGATGGAACTTAAGGTCCTTTCCAAGCCCACGGCTCCTTCGGCCTGTAGATGTCAGCCCACGCATCTCCCTGTGCTTGTAGACTGGTTTGGTGATCCATTGGGTGTCAGAATTTCTTCTGATAGCTTTATGGAATGGATCAATGAGGATAACCTCAAAAAATCTGTATGTGTAATCTTCACCAACCCAGTAAGAATTCAGGACTCTAAGAGCCCCACAGTGGCATCCAGCTCACTCCTCTGCAATGGACTGAAGGCTTCAGGCAAACTTTAGCTGGTTAACACCATGATGAACAGGCTTGCCGTTAGTTGCACCCTTAGGAACTGGGCGTTTTCGGCCACCATGGCGAACATGAATCCTATATATAACGTAACCTTGCTTGGCCTTGCAGCCTGGTCAGCGCGCTTTATCAGGCTGGGTGGGGCGGGGAGCCCTGTGGAGAGCAGAGAGCTGGCGGTACTGCCAGCAGCTGACCCTCAGAAGAAAGTGCATGACATGAGACTGCTTCTTTCTCCATAGCTCCTGGATGTGCAGGTATGCACCCATCTTGGCTTACCTGATGGCTACTGCCAGACAGAAAGGAAAATAGCTTATTTACTATTTATTGCCACATATTATACTAACCTCATTACATATGTTATTTCCTTTAATATTAAAACAATATTTGGTAACTGCATTTTAGAGACTAGCATGTTTCTAATCAAACCTGTTTACATCAACTAAAATACTAACATGCTTTGTAAAAGGCCCTTCAGTATTGAAAGTGTAGTGCATTGTGGTAAGCATAATATAAACACACAAAGCCCCATTTAGATATTGTGAGGCTTTCAGTATTTAGAATCTTGGTAGTGATGAGTTTAAAAGGCTAAGGATGATGGCAAAGCTGATTCCAACTTGGGGCTAAATTTTATTTGTCCTGCTTCTATGGAATTAGACCTGAGAGTCACCTATGTGTGGTAGGTCACAAATGCCTTTTCAATTTTGATTTGCTTGCATTTTCTACACAGGCTGTAACACTGCCGCATAAAACACTAGGGGCTCTTGCCAGAGGGGACTGTACAAGCAGTCCACAGATGTTCTCGAAGAAACTCCCTGGAACTTTACTACTCGATTATAGAAAGAGCCGTCAAGGCCAGGCATGGTGGCTCACGCCTGTAATCCCAACACTTGGGAGGCCAAGGTGGGCAGATCACTTGAAGTCAAGAGTTCAAGACCAGCCTGACAAACATGGTGAAACCCCATCTCTACTAAAAATACAAAAATTAGCTGAGTGTCTTGGTGGGCATCTGTAATCGCAGCTGCTCAGGAGGCTGAGGCATAAGAATCACTTGAACCCAGGAGGCGGGGGTTGCAGTGAGCCTAGATTGTACCTCTGCACTCCAGCCTGGGCGACAGGGCGAGACCCTGTCTCAAAAAAAAAAAAAAGGAAAAGAAAGAGCCATCAACCGTCTTCATAGATTTCCTATAAGCCAGAGAATTTTCTCAGTGATCAAATTCTAACCGAGAAACTGAAATGTATTCATCAAACAGGCAGCTTTTAACATCTGAATAAATCTCTATAACTCTCTAGAGAAAATTAAGTTATAATTGTAGACACCATTAAACTGTGGAACATGGAAGTTGAAACTTAATTTTTGTTTAATAATTTAAAAACCATTCCTTAGAAAGGTTTTTGAGGCCCAATCTGTTGCAGCCACAATCTTACCGACTGGGGGAAAAATGCTTAGTTATAATTTTTAGGCGGGAATTACCGTCATGCTGCTGAGAAATGGATCCTGTCTTTTTTGACCTTCCTTCCTTCCTGAACATCCTCTGCTAATGTTTTTTCTGTGATTCAAATACTGCCGAGCACAGCACAAGTTTTTGCTGGAATTGACTTTAGAATGGACATGTGAGTGTTTATAATAAGGAAACAGATTCTTTTCTTCATAGGCTCTGTACTTGAAAGATTTATTATCCTGAATAACCATATACCCCCAAAAAAGTACAGTTTGGCTACTGTATTAAAATTTGAAAATATCCTGCATTACATGTTTAGTAGCTCAGAGGCCACTTTTATTAAATGTAAAGACCAAAACTTCTGTGACTCTATCCTTACTATTTTTTTTAGAAAATATTTATAATCTTAAATCAGCTTTAGAGTACAACTCAAAAACCATTTTAAAACCTAATGAATTATTAAGAAAACAAAAATCAAAATGATAAATTAGTCTTGGGTTAGCTTGATAACGATTTTTTTCAATAGTTTAGAACTGAACTATTCTGTTAATGAAAATTGTGACTAATGTAATTCTGAAGGACTTTCAAGACAGGTTCCTCTCCATTGTTTGTGTAGAATACGAGTAAAAGAATGATGAAAATTGACCCTCTCCAGACAAACCTAATAGACTTCCACTACCTGCTAGAAGATGCCTAAGCTTCTCCATCTGGTGAGATGCTATGATCTGCTCACCTCTCATTCAGTCAGGAAAAGGACACCTTGCAAATCCCTGACTTGTTTTGCTGGCTGTGGGCACACCTAGACACCAGGAAGAGAATAGAAGGCAAATTCTCCCCAAACCGGCTACTGCTTTGAACACCCTTAACTATCCTAGACCCTTCTTGTCTCGATCTTTGAAACTTTCTCAGTTCTTCCAGCTGTGCCAGGTTTCTTGAACTTCTGCTAATAGCCTTGTCTAATAGTCTCGACTGGCTGACATTAAATTCAAATAAATCTTGGAATTCAAACTCGAGAATCACTTGAACCCAAGAGACAGAGGTTGCATTGAGCCGAGATTGTGCCATTGCACTCCAGTCTGGGCAACAAGAGCAAAACTCCGTCTCAAAAACAAAAAAACAAACAAAAAAAAAACTCCTTCATAATCTGGATACTACTACCCCAGTCTTATCTTCAGCACTCTTCATTTATTTACCTCAGGTAACTAAATTCTGCCATTGAGGGTGCTGGGGATGTGTTTCCCTACCTGGAATGCTTTCCTCCTATCTCAATTCATGTCATACTTCTTAGACATACTCCTTAGAGACTCCAGCCAGCATTATTCTGTTGTTTCCCTTACCATTCAGACATAAAACTTATTTTAAATTATATTAACAGCTACATCAGTCTTTGTTTCACATATTTTATCTTATGTTCTGTATTTCCCATGGTGCCTAGCATAATAACTGGGTGCACTCAGACATGATTTCCTATAGAAAATCATTTTTAAACCTCATGTTTGTCTAGGTGCCTCTCTTGTAGCACCCTGTATAATTGAAATTATCCTGTGTTACATGTTTGTTTCCAATGCTTGCCCAGGTTCTCATGGTTATGTATTCAAAAGCACATATACAAACACAGAGTTAATGCTAAGCATAGTTCTTGGTACAGAGTAGGTTCTAAAAAAATATTTTGGCCAGGCACAGTGGCTCACGCCTGTATTCCCAGCACTTTGGGAGGCCGAGGCGAGCGGATCATGAGGTCAGGAGATGGAAACATCTAAAGAGATCACACCTTGCCTTTCCATTAATGGTCCCATATGTCCATGACATGTTTATTAACTCTTCCCTAAAATGTCAATGTAAGGAATACTCAAATTGGCCAGCATCAGAGATGTTGTTTCCTGAACTAACACTAAGGCTTTATATTTCTTCATGTTAAATGCTTTCTGTCAGTTCAATACTTTGATGTCAAAAATGCACACAAAAGAGACCATTTAAATAACATAGCCAAAAGATGAATATAGGAGAATTCTCAGACTAAACTGAAATGCCAAGAATTTTTTTGTTTGCAGCTGTCCTATTTACTGTCTAATCTATACGTTTTTCTGATTTAGATACCTAAATATCTAAACTTCTGTTTTAGTTTCTCCAAAAGCCTTAAGAGTTCCTTCATCAAGCCTTTGGTCCTCTAGCTCTGTCTTCCTCTAGCTATACAACTGTGTTCATATTCTGTTCCTCATCAGGACCACAGCTAAGGAAGAACTCCTCTTTGCTATTGGATGGTAGGGTTGATGAGCAGAAATCTGCTATTTAAATGTTTAATTTTTAACAAGATTATGAAGCATATAAAGAAACAGGAATATATAGCCCATACACAGGAATAAAAGGAGGCAAGAGAAACTGTCTCCAAGGAAGTCCATACATTGGACTTACTAGACAAAGATTTTAAATCGCCTATTTTTAATATATTTCAAAGAGCTAAAGGAAACTATGTCTGAAGAACTGAAGGGAAGTATGAGAATGATATCTCACCAAATAAAGAATATCATCAAAGAGATAAAAATTATAAAAAGGAATCAAATAGAAATTCTGGAGTTAAAAATACAATAACTGAAATAAAGATATACTAGAAGTGTTCAGCAGCAAAGTTAAGTTGGCAGAAGGGAGAATCTGAATTTAAAGGTCAGTCATTTGAGATTCTTTTTAAAAAATTTTTATTTCTTTTCTAAATTAGAGATGGAGTCTTGCTATGTTGACCAGTCTGGTCTCCAACTCCTGGCCTCAAGCAAGCCTCCCATCTTGGCCTTCCAAAGTGCTGGGATTACAGGCATGAGCCATGGTGCCTGGTTGAGATTCTTGAGTTCGATAAAATCACACTGATAATTCCCAGGCAACCATGCCAAAATATATAGTAAAAGAAACAAGGGAATTAAAATGGTACATAGAAAATATTGATTTAACAGACCTCTTAAGGAGATACCATTTTTAAATTATTTTATAGGTAAGGTAACAGACTTAGAACAGTTCTACTGCTCAAGTACATAATAGAGTCAGACTCAGAAGCCCAGTCTGTCACCAAAATTCCTTACTATAGTCTTACAAGGGAGATAGATGAAATTCTCTGGTAGAACATAGAAATGGTTAAGCCCTATTATTTTAATAACCACCATTTACACATACCATACTCTTATGATTCTGTCAGATAAGGAATGGAAAGCTCAAGAATGGTCAGTGTCTTCCCAGAGTGATGGTTGCTAGTAAGTGGTAGAACTGGGGTTTGAATGAAAGTGTATATGGTTCAAGGTTTTCTGTTGCCCATGATGTTTTGAGATGGCAACCTAAATATTATGTGGTTTTAGCACACTCACAACTGGGTGAGCGTAAGTAGTACAGCAGACCTTTTTCAGGCATCTGACTTATCTTGCATGCTAGTAGTAATGCAGGAGGATAACACAAACTTTATAGAAAAACAGCATTGAAATTTTCCTTTCCTGGTTTTGTAATTTACAGACATAAACTTCCTTATTTGTTTCCTCTTTCACAGAACATGAGGTAACCTGAAGTAACTCAGTGCTTTTAAATAAAACAACCACATAAAAAATTAGGTGATATGTTTCTGATTTTACTTTGTATCAACTGACAAATTCAACTACATATTAAGATATTTACAGTAATGTAAATACAGCCCAGTACTTGTTTTGATTTCTTGTAAAAAGCTACTTTCTCTTTGTAACCTGATTAGGTGTAGCTTGGGGTCTTCTGAAAAAAGATAAACAAAAGCAAGGAGGCAGTCTGTTTTCTTCCAATATCAGCAAAGAAAGACTGTAGAATTTCATGATTTAATTTTAAGACAACTCACATTTATCATCATCTTGATATTTATATCCTTGACTTTTACCAAAGTCTATTTTAGAAATGCCCATTGCTCTCAGAAAAGAAGAGTTTGTTTTTCTAGGCTGCGTTAAGGAAACTCAAGAGATTTCAGCATAACTTTATTGCTAAAGAATCTGTGCCCTTCCTGGATCTAAATAAGGAGGGGACTGTTTAAAGTTCTTACTTTAGGGGAAATTACATCAAATGCTTAGGAAAATGACCCATTTTCCCTCCTAATTCATCATAATCTTCTTCTTCAAACAAGTTCTAGGACATTTACACTTTCCTGTAAAATAAATGTTCAGTGGAGCATTCCAGATTTCTAAGTTTCTGTATTTGTCCTTAGAATATTCCTTTTTTTTTTCTTCACTATTTTGAGTATTTAACATTATGAGTTTGGGAGTTTAGGTTCCAAACTCAACTGATTTTAGGGATCAAGTAGATAAAATGAATAAAGAGGGCAAAGGTAATGTGTAAGGGAGTGTGTGGCCTAATAGCTACCTGGAAAGAACGTGGCTGCTTAAAGGCATTCAAATTCAATTGTTTAAAAATATTGCGGGGTCATTAAAACATATTGCTGGTCACAGGTCCCATGGTTTCTCAGTTTCTCAATTATTACAGAATTATTCCCTTAGAAATTTGTGTCAAATAGTCAAAAAGTTTGGCTATTTTTTTAAAGTATATTTGGATAAATTACCTACCAAGTTTTTGCATGTTGGAGACCACCAAGGAGTTCATACTGCCAGATTAACTCACATTTATATAAACCTTGAAAGAATGCTTATCCTGCCATTTCTGAGCATATATAAGTGAATTCTATCATTGATTAAGAAATTTATGGCCAAGCACAGCAGCTCATGCCTGTGATCCCAGCACTTTGGGAGGCCAAGGCAAGTGGATTACCTGAGGTCAGGAGTTTGAGACCAGCCTGGCCAACATAGTGAAACCTTGTCTCTACTTTAAAAAAT
Organism: Pongo abelii; assembly: GCF_028885655.2. NCBI lineage: Eukaryota > Metazoa > Chordata > Mammalia > Primates > Hominidae > Pongo > Pongo abelii. The sequence continues at coordinate 74,972,565 of NC_071994.2, read as the reverse complement.
ACAAAAATTACCCGGGTATGGTGGTATGCACCTGTAATCCCAGCTACTTGGGAGGCTGAGCCAGAAGAATCTCTTGAACCCAGGAGGTGGAGGTTGCAGTGAGCCGAGATAGTGCCGCTGTACACCAGCCTGGGCAACAGAGTAAGACTCTGTCTCAAAAAAAAAAAAAAAAAAAAAAAAAAAGCGTGGCCCTTCATACAGGTCTCTTTGAATTGAAGTTTGTGCATATCTGTTCACTTAAACAAACAAGTGTAAAGAACATTCTTGTGCTTTGCTCATTTAAATGTAAAATGCTAGACAAGATACAGATGCATCTTCATCATACGTGCCCTTCTCAAACTGTTTTGATACTTTTATGATTTGTTGTAAGCTTTAAATAGCTCTTTTTTTTTTTTTTTTTTTTTTTTTGAGACAGTGTCTTACTCTGTTACCCAGGCTGGAGTGCAGTGGCACGATCATGGCTCACTGCAGCCTTAATCTCCTGGGTTCAGGCAGCCCTCCTACCTCAGCCTCCTGAATAGCTGGGACTACAGCCACATACCACCACACCTGGCTAATTTTTGTATTCTTTGTAGAGATGGAGTCTTGCTGTGTTGCCCGAGTTAGTCTTGAACTCCTGCGCTCAAGTGATACGCCCACCTAAGCCTCCAAAAGTGTTGGAATTGCAAGCATGAGCCACTGTACCCAGCTAGCACTAAATAGTTTTTACTTTACTTTAAATTTGTAAGAAATATATGCAGCTTTTGGATTGTATTTGCAATTCAGCTTTGACATAAAAATTGTCTACTTTAAGCTTTGAGATCTGTTTAATTGAAGAGAACCAGGAATAGTAAGGCAAGCAATTGAATTATTATTACTTGCAATTTATTGTCCATGTGAGTCAACTTTTTTTCCTTACAATGCAACCAAAAGACACAATTTGGATATGGCTAATATAAGTTGGGTATCATTTATTACTCTTTAGTAAGAAGTCTTTTGATTGCAAATAACAATGACCCAACTCAAAGTAGCTTAGGCAAAACAGAGGAGTTTGTTGGCTAAGGTAACCAAATCACAGAAAGGATGAGATGGTGCTTGCTGAAGAATTATCCAGTTCAAGGACACTGTCCCTGTCCTCTGCCCACCATTCCTATCTTCACTTTGCCAAATTTCTCATCACTGCTTTTCTCTGTGAGTTGGTTTAATTCTTTCCTACTACAGATAGGCACTATCTGCTTGGTAGGAAGAATAACCATTTGGTGGGAAGGATAGGCCATTTTTGGACTAATCTTTCAGCCTCTATCCCAGGGATGACCTAATTTAAGTCAAGGGACCACCTCCACCCAGTAATTAGGGGCAGAGGACAGTGGTTTGAGGTTCTGTCTTGCATATCTGCCTACCCTGCAAGTTTACCCCTGAGATCAGGACAGCAGGATCTGTTGCTAGAAGGAAGAAGAAGGCATGCAAGGTTATATATATTTTGTGTCTTGGAATTCCACACAAAAAGATGCCACGACTGAAAATATTTGAAAATTACTGAATTAGAGTTTTGTGAAATCAATTACTCCTTTAGCTTGTATACAGTTTTATAAATGTTATGTAACATCATTAGATTTCCCAGTCATGGGCTCAAGTATAGGTTTATTCATTTTTTGTAATCATGTGAATTCTGATTGGTGTTATTATTTGTTGAACAGATATTTATTGAGCACTACCAGTATGCCAAACCCTATGCTCAACACAGAAGATGGAATGGTAAACAGATAGACCTGATGCCTCCCTTTATGGAACTTAAACAAAAAGAGGGACATACAAACAAATATCACCAGTATGAGGTTGTGTGCTATGATCAGGAGTTATGAAGCAAAAAGACAATAGAGATATCCAAGTAGATGATTAAGTGAAGAGACTAAGGCTGATAAGAGTGAGCCAGACCATGGGAGAAAAAGCAGAGAGTAGTCAAGGCAGAAGAAAAGCCTGTGTGAAAGCTCAGAGGCAAAAAAGGAGTATTGGAGAAGCCAAAAACTGCATTGTAGAGAAGGTGTAGTAGGGAAGGGGAATGGGGAGTGAGTAATAAGTGAAGAAGCTGAAGAGGTATGCCAAGTTCAGATAATGTGCTCCATAATGATTTTTTTAAAAGCCTTTTCCTAAATGTGATGGGTAGCCAGTGAACAGTGTAGAGCAGTCCAGTAAAATACACAATTTAGAAACATCCTGCTAGCTGCAGTGTGGAAATGAGTTGGTGAGAGGTAGAGTTGGACACAGGGCAACAGGAGATTGCTGCAATAATCTGGATGAGACAGGATGGCCAGAGGGGAGTAGCTGTGGAGATCAGGAGGAGGGGTTGGATTTGGTAAATATTTAAGAAGTGGAATCAATAAGATTTGGTAATTAACAGTATGTGGGGGATAAGGCAGAGGGAAAAGTAAATCTTCACTTCCAGGTTTCTGCCACAGGCAGGCAAGAGAATAGTGGCATCACACACTGAGGAACCCAAAAGAAAAGCAGATGGAAAAGAGAATGATTCAGTCTAAGAGGCAATTTGATTCACAGGTTTGAAAGTCAGAGGAGGAAAGTAGTGTCTTGTCAAAATATAAGTCAGTCTGATAAAAATTTAAAACAACAACAATGAAACAATAGCATTGACCCAGAATGCTATTGCAAGATCTTGTGAAGAATATATGCATAGCCATCTGATCTTGTCTGTTTGTGCAATTCTATTTGACAGATGTTTGTTGGATACTGTTATGCAAGATGTAAGAAGAGTTTTTTGTTTTTTTTGAGACAGAGTCTTGCTCTGTCACCCAGACTAGAATGCAGTGGTGCGATCTCTGTTCACTGCAACCTCCACCTCCCGGGTCCAAGCAATTCTCCTAACTCAACCTCCCAAGTAGCTGGGATTACAGATGCCTGCCACTGCCCCCGGCTAATTTTTGTATTTTTAGTAGAGATGGGGTGTCACCATCTTGGCCAGGCTGGTCTTGAACTCCTGACCTCGTGATCCACCTGCCTCGGCCTCCCAAAGTGCTGGGATTACAGGCGTGAGCCACCATGCCTGGCCAGAAGAGTTTTTAAAAATTAGAAATTATTTTTTAAATTTATTTTTTAAATTTTTATTTTATTAAAAAAAAAAATTTAAGGCTGGGCATGGTGGCTCACACCTGTAGTCCCAGCACTTTAGGAGGCTGAGGCAGATGGATCACTTGAGGTCAGGAGCTCGAAACCAGCTTGACCAACATGGTGAAACCTCATCTCTACTTTAAAAAAAAAAAAAACCCACAAAAATTGGTTGTGCATGGTGGTGCAAGCCTGTAATCCCAGCTATTCAGGAGGCTGAGCCAGGAGAATCACTTGAATCTGGGAGGCAGAGGTTGCAGTGAGCCTGATCGCACCACTACACTCCAGCCTAGGAGACAGAGCGAGACTCCGTTTCAAAAAAAAAAAAAAATTTAATTATTGTGGGTATATAGTAGGTATATATATATATCTTTGTGAGGCACATGAGATGTTTTGATACAGGCATGCAGTGTGAAATAAGCACATCATGGGGAGTGGGGTATCCATCCCCTCAAGCATTTGTCATTTGAGTTACAAACAATCCAATTACACTCTTAAGATATTTTAAAATGTACAATTATTATTGACTATAGTCACCCTATTGTGCTATCAAATAGTAGGTCTTATTCTGTTTTTTTGTACCCATTAGCCATCCCTACCTCCTCCTCAACCCCTACTACCCTTTAAAAATTAAAAAATCATGTCAGTCTGAATAATTACATTTTGTTTTGTTTTGTTTTTGAGACAGAGTCTCGCTCTGTCACCCAGGCTGGAGTGCAGTGGCACGATCTTGGCTTACTGTAGCCTCCCTCCCAGGTTCTAGCAATTCTCATGCCTCAGCCTCCCAAATAATTGGGACTACGGATGGGCACCACCACGCCCAGCTAATTTTTGTATTTTTGGTAGAGACGGGGTTTCACCTTGTTGGTGAGGCTGGTCACAAACTCTTGTCCTCAGGTGATCTGCCTGATCCCAAAGTGCTGGGGTTACAGGTGTGAGCCACCACACCCAGCTAATTACGTTGTTGAAGTCAAAGAAAATATAGAGATGACTCTCTAAATTAAAAATGTTTTATTTGGAAAACAAGAATTGCATTTTGGGACATGCACACAGATTGGGTGATCTTCAGTATGTACAAAGAACAAAGAGAAGGTTGGCACTAGTAAAGTTTTGAGGAGCTGGCAAGCTCTGATTGGTGACAGCAGTGGGTAGTTAGTCTTAGAGTCACAACAGATTGTTTCGGCAGCTATTAGATAATACTGGTTTCAGGTTACCACAGGCAGTTTCAGCGCGGGCTTGCAGAGAATTACATTCATGGAGCAACATTATATGCCCTAAGTGCTTTTTCCTCCTGGCCCCTCAATTGATTTAGTTGGATATGGCAAGAATGACCCAATTTTTATAATCAACTTTCACAACATATTATTTTTTTCATCATAATAAAGGTGACCCAATTAAGATAAATGCCTCATTCTCTACTTCACTCTCAAAATGTTTCTTTGGTGCTTTCCCTCTTATACAACTGGAGTCTGCTTTTGTATCTCAGACCCTTCTCAGTTTGATTCATTTCAATAATCATTTATTAGCGGCCTTCTCTGCTAAGGATAGGATAAAGGGAAGAAACTGCTGCCTGTTCTTAAGGAATTAAGGGTCTTTTGGGAAAATCTGATATGTATATAAATGGTTTCAATATAGTGTTTTAAATACTATGATGGGGAGTTTGTAAAAAGTGTTTTCAAGCTCTTTGGTTCTATTTTTTGGGATGATTTTTATTCTGATTGTTAGCTTTTTAATCAAAATCCATATAAATATTTATGCAATCTGCCTTCTAATCACAAACCATATTGAGACAGTACTACCCAGAATTGCTTTGAACTTCATTTCTAGATGCCATCATTGGTTCAGACAATTGCAGTTTAAGGCAGGGGGCTGGAGCAAATCATAGGGTTATCATCCACTTCCTGTGCTTTGAATTCCAACTGTTTCTTAATTTTTGTATCTCCTGCATTAACTCTATGCACACTAGCGATAATCCACCCAGGCCAGAAGGCCTCCAGCTATCTTACCCACCAGAAAATGAGTTCATGTGCAGGTTAATGAGTATCACAGCCTCGCAGAGGTGGTAATTAAAATTCAGGGAATTCTGGGTGTTGGATAGCTGAAAAAGATATTTTAAGATGAATCTCCATTGAAAATGGCTTCTGATCACTTGGGCCTCCTCTCACCTACTTAAATAAGATTCAATCCATGATTTGCAATAATATCCATACAGCACATAGAAGAATATTGTGAAAATGCTAAGGAAGAGTTAGTTGAGTCAGTTTTGTAAAGCACTTGGAACTCGGTAAGCCGTTAGTAAATGTCAGTTGCCTGTGTTAACCATCATTATTATTATCATTTAAGTATTTATGTGGAAGAGAAGGGGGGAAGGACATTCTAGGCCAAGAGAATAACTTAATTGGGAACGTGAAGGTGAATGTCATTTTCCAAAATGACTCAGTATAGTTGGGATGTAGAGTATAATGCAGAGAACAGTGATGAGAGATGGTGCTAATGAGAGAGAGTTATGTTGGGACCAGATTGTAAAGAATCTTCAATGCCTGCTAAAGAATTTCTACTTTGCAAAATATACAGTGGGAGCCATTGAGAAAAATATTGTGGAATTTTTTTCCCTAATATGATATTCAGGTTTTCTTTATGCTTTTTTATGAAAAATTTCCAACATACACTGAAGGAAAAAAAAAAGGCAGTATAATGACCCCCACATACTCATTATCCAGCTTTAACCATTATCAATATGTGGCCAATGCACTGATGATTTTAAAGCAAGGCAAGAAAGACTAACATTGTATTACATCCTTTACCTTATTTAATCTTCACTATGTCCTGTGGAGTATGTGGTATTCCCACTTTCCCTAATTATAAATGAGAAAACCATCAACATGATAAAGTAAGTAAAAGCTCTGGGATTCTAGCCCACATCCAACTGATTTCAGAGCTCAAGCTTGTTCCTGTCTCGCATCTGAAGTAGAGCATGATTCCCAGTTGAAAACAGCTGCTGATCCATCTGCAGTAACAGTACCTATTGGTGCTCTTGACCCTATTCAGGATGGTAGGCTTCTCTGCCTGCAGCCACTCTCCTTCCAGAGGGTCACCAGAATCTAAGTCCACATAAATGCTCAACCTAGTCAGCTAAAGTAACTGTGCAGTCCAGTAGTTTTCAAAGTATGGTCCCAGGCCAGTGGCAAGTTGTTAGAAAATGCAGACTCTTAGGGCCTATCTTCAGCCTGCTGAATCAGAGACTCTGGGTGGGGCCCAGCAATTTGTGTTACTGTTTTTTTAAGCAGACTTTATTAGTTCCACAGCAAAATTGAACAGAAGGTACAGAGATTTCCCTTACACTCCCTTCCCCTACATACAATTCCTCCCACTATCAACATCCCCCATCAGAGTGGCACATTGGTTGCAATTGATGAACCTACACTGACACCATCATCATCACCCCAAATTCATAGTTTACATTAGAGTTCATTCTTTGTATTGTACATTCTCAGTTTAGACAAATGTATAGTGATATGTATCCACTATTGTAGTATCACACAGAATAGCCTCACTGCCTTGAAACAATCTGTGCTTTTATAAGCTCTGCAGTGATTCTCAGGCATACTTAAAGTTGAGAACATCTGGTTTAGTTAGACCTTAGAAAATGGAAGGCAGCTCGTATCTGAAGGATCTTCCTTACCCTTAAAGGCTTACAGGGTTTTTGCCTACCTGGAAAAGAAGAGAGGGCAGGACTGAAATACATTTGTTTTGTGCTTGTGAACTGTTAAGATAGTAAAAACTAGAATTTATTACTATTAAGTAGGGATTTGCCTTTTTAAAAAGAATGGTTCAAATCCCTGTTGGAAGTAAATCCTTTTCATATAAGTAGTTAGGTACTACTAGTGCACCAAGTTGCCATTTTTTTTAACTCTTTTTTGTTAAATAATGCACATCTGTATAATTCTGGTTGACATTCTTCCAACTTAAGTGAAGAAAGATGCTTCTACATCTAAATTCAAAACTATCAATAAAAGTTCAGTATTTCTAATCAACCTCCCTTTGTTACGGGATCTCTGGGGTGCCAGTTTTTCTGGCTAGAAACCTCTGTGGCCATGGTGCCTTTGCCCGAGTTCTTGTCCTGCGTCCTGGAAGTATGCGGTAGGCAGACAAGTGAAGGGTAAAGAAGAGTTTTATTTACTGTTAAAACAGCTCAGAGGAGTGGGTAGCTCCTCTCTGTAGTCATATCGTCCCTTGGCGTGTTCAGCTCTCAGCAGAGAGGAGGCCCTGGAGAGGGTGGCTTTTGTCCACAGGCAAGTCATTGGATGTCTCTGCAGGTCTCTGAAGCTACCCTCTCTGCTGGCAAGTTGTCTCTGCAGCTCTCAATGGAGAGAGTACTCCTCTCTGCAGCTGGCCGTCCCATTGTCTCCAGCTGTTAGCAGAGAGAATACTCCTCTGTGCAACCGGTCATCCCATCCTCTCTCTGCCTTCTTCCTCCTCTGGCCATCCTCTGCCCTGCTCTGGCTGAGCCCAGGGCTTTTATGGACCTCAGAATGGAGGAAGTGTGTGCGGGTTGGTCTATGGGCAGCCATGGGAAGGCCCAGAAGAGGCACCACCAGTCCCCACTCTGGTCTGCTGGACTGGCAGTCCAGCCCCCAGTCTTCAGGCCCTCCCTGGCCTGAAGGTGGGGCCTTACTGGGAACCTACCCTCTTCTGCCCAGGACTCTGCCTCCCATTGCTGTTCAAGGCCCTAGGGCTCAGCTCCAACCCCGCTAATCAGAGTGGGCTCCAGGAGAAGAGAGATGCCAAGCAGCGGGAACAGATATCCCCAAGCCAGCAGGGACAGGGGCAGGGGGCCCTTCCCGGCCCTCCCCCAGGAGCACAGGGAGGCTCGGATCCACAGCTACAGTTTGGGCAGCTGTAGCCCCTCCCAGGAGGGTGGGGCTCCTGCCTCCTCCGTAGACCAGGAGGCCAGGGTCTGCAGGTGCAGTTTGAGCGACTGCAGTGGTACCTGGGGAGCTCCCGTCCCAACTCAGAAGGGGCAGCGCTCCGTAGCCACTGGCTCTATGGAGTGTGCAACCCCAGCAATGCTTCCCTGCTCTAGCCGGCATGATGGCAGCAGCCACTGCCATCACTTTGGTCTTTGGCAGCCATTTTGATAATAGTGTCTACTGGTGGACCCTGGGATACATGCGTCAGTTATTATCTTATGATGAGATAATATATGTTTTATTGCTGAAGTGAAATATACTGTAGCAACAAATTCCTTCTTGAATGTCTTTATAAAGTGTTTAGAAATTTATTTGTTTTTTAATTTTAAAGATAGGGTGTCGCTCTGTTGCCCAGGCTGGGGCGCAGCGGCACGATCATAGATCACTGCAGATTCAAACTCCTGGGCTCAGTCTTCCTGCCTCAGCCTCCCAAGTAGCTGAGATCATAGGCACAAGTCACTGTACCCAGCTAGAATTTTTAAAGTAGGATTTAAGAAGCTGAGTGAATGTATAATTCTTGATTTGTGATATGCTTCTATCAAAATTAAAAGTACAATGCCTTTAGTGAGAAATATCTGTAATCAGAAATGACCCATCCTGATTATAGTAAGGTCAAAAACAGAAGTACCAGCAGAACTTTGATTTTCTTTTTTCAACTTTTCTCCTCCGTCTCACTTGCACCCATACAGCTAGCACAGAGCCCAGGCACAGTGGGTACTGTTTATATTGTACTGAGATAATAGAAACTGTGTGGGTATTTGGTTCACCTTAAAATCCATGCCTTATTTTTTTTTTTTGAGCTCATGATGCCTGTATTACCATTTTCTGAACTCAAAATACTCCAGTGATTTCCTGCCAAAATGTAATCATGTTATGATTGTCCACCAAGACCATTTCTAAGGTAGAAACCTTACATCAGAAGATGTTATATGTTTCTTTTTCTAAACAAGTTCAGGAAAAGTATGTCCTGATACAGGAAATTTATTCAGACTTAACACCAGCAGTGTCTCTGGTGATGTTACATAATTACATGGAAATCATAGTAAAAATATTTGCATTGCCTAAATTTGAAGTGCTCAATGGTGTCATCTAGTGGTGTAAGCACTATAGAAGGTGCAGCTTTATTACTCAGTGCTTTTGGGACAGAATTTGTGTATTTAAAAAAAAAATTATGGTAAAAGTTTAATGGAACAGCCGAACATAAGATACAATGGAAGACTTCCATTGAGGATTCTTAGGTATAGTACCAACACAGAAGCAACAAAAGAAAAATAGCTGGGTGGGGCATGGTGGCTCATGTCTGTAATCCCAGCACTTTGGGAGGCCAAGGTGGGTGGATCACGAGGTCAGGAGATCGAGACCATCCTGGCTAACACGGTGAAACCCCATCTCTACTGAAAATACAAAAAAAAAAAATTAGCCGGGTGTGGTGGCAGGCACCTGTAGTCCCAGCTACTCGGGAGACTGCGGCAGGAGAATGGCTTGAACCTGGGAGGCAGAGCTTGCAGCGAGCCGAGATGGCGCCACTGCACTCCAGCCTGGGTGATAGAGCAAGACTCTGTCTCAAAAAGAAAGAAAGGAAGGAAGGGAAGGGGAGGGGAGGGGAGGGAGGAGAGGGGAGGGGAGGGGGGAGGGGGGAGGGGGATGGGAGGGAAGGGGGGAGGGGAAGGGGGAGGGGGGAGGGGAGGGGGAGGGGAGGGGGGAGGGGAGGGGAGGGAAGGGAAGGGAAGGGAAGGGAAGGGAAAAGCTAGCTAAATTAAACTGCATCAAAATTTAAATCAAAATTTAAAACTTGTAAGCCGGATGCAGTGGTGAGTGCCTGTGGTCCCAGCTATTTGGGAGGCTGAGACAGGCGGATTACTGGAGCCCAGAAGTTTGAGTCCAGCCTGGGAAACATGACAAGACCTTATCTCTTTTTTTAAAAAAGTAAAACTTTTGTACATCAAAAGAAACTTTCAAGAAAGTGAAAAGACAGCCCACAAAATGGGAGAAAATATTTGCAAATCATACATATTGTAAGAATCTAGTATCCAGAATATATAAAGGATTCTTACAACCCAACAACAAAAAGACAACCTTATTTATTTATTTATTTATTTATTTATTTATTTTATTTATTTTCTGAGACTGAGTCTTGCTCTGTCACCCAGAGCTATATTTCAACAGCACAAACTCGGCTCACTGCAACCTCCACCTCCTGGGTACAAGCAGTTCTCCTGCCTCAGCCTCCCAAGTAGCTGGGATTACAGGCAGACACCACTACACCAGCTAGTTTTTGTATTTTTAGTAGAGACGGGGGTTTCACCATTTTGGCCAGGCTGGTCTCGAACTCCTGATCTCGTGAACCGCCCACCTTGGCCTCTCAAAATGCTGGGATTACAGGCGTGACCCACCACACCCAGCCTGACAACCTAATTTAAAAATTAGTTAAGGACTTGAATAGGCTTTTCACCAAAGAAGATATACAGATGGCCAATAAGCACATGAAAAGTTGCTCAACATAGTCATTAGAGAAATGCAAATCAAAACTACAAAGATATACCATTCCTAATCACTAATATGGCTTTCATAATTAAGAAAAAAATGCCAAAATACAAAAGAATAAGTGTTGGCAACGGTGTGGAGAATTTGAACCCTCATACATTGCTAGTAGAAAGGTAAAATGTTGCAGTCACTGGAAAACAGTTTGACAGTTCCTCAAAATTAAACATAGAGTTATCATATGACACAGCAATTCCATTCCTGGGTATATTCCCAAGAGAAGTGGAAACAGGTGCTCAAACAAAACCTTGTACACAAATGTTCATAGCAGCATTATTTATTTATTTATTTATTTATTTTAACTTTGCAGCATTATTTATGATAGTCAAAAAATGGGGAAAAGGCAGATTTATATCACCTGATTAATAAACGAAATGTGGTATAACTGAATATTATTAAGCTGTAAAAAGGAATGAAGTACTGATAAATCAATGAACCTTGAAAATATTATGCTGAGCAACAGAAACCAGGCACCAAAAGTCATATATGATTTGATTTATGTGAAATATCCAGAGTAGGCAAATCCATAAAGGTAGAAAGCAGACTAGTGGTTGCCAGGGGCTGGGGAAAGGAAGGGATGGAGAATGACCACTTAACAGGTACAGTGTTTTTGGAGAAGTGGTGGAAATGTTCTGGAATTAGATAATGGAAATTGTTAAACAACTTTGCCAGCGTACTAAAAGCCACTGAGTTGTACACTTTAAAATTATTAAAATGGTGACATATTGGGTGAATTTTACCTCAATTTTTACCTCTACTGATTGGCAAGACTTCAGAACCTTGATTATTATTAATTATTATTATCATATTTTTCCATAGTTATTGCTAGTGTATATGTCATATGTATATTCTGTTTTTTTAACCTATAATTATTTGATACATACTTTTCATCTATACAGTTTCCACAGCTTTTATTTTGGTGACAGTACACATCATAGCTTAATCATTCCTCAAATGTTCAGTGATTTTCTCCCCTTTTTTTTTTATTTCAAAGATCCCTGTTACGAATGTTTAAGGAAATAAGAATGTTTCCAACCCTTCATAGATATTACACTGGATTTTCTTCCCCAAAGCAGTATCTCTGAGTCACTTTTCTTTTTTTAATATTTCTATTGTGTTTTTTCTGTCACTGCTGTTTAGTAAATATACATATACCAATGTATAATCCTACCAATAATGGATTGGGGGAAAACGGAGGAGATTATTGTAGTGTCTACTCTTTTCCAGGCACTGCACCTGCATCCTTTTACGTTTATTATTTCATTTAACTCCTACACCTAAGCAGATGAGCAAAGATCACAACCCACGCATTTTGTCTCTAAGTTGTGTCCTGTTTTCCCACAGCTTTACCAATATTGCATCTTACCTCTTTTAGTTCCTGTTTATTAGAGAGATTCAACATTTTCTCAAGTGATTGTTAACTGTTCATATTTACTTATAATCTGTATCTTTTGTCCATTTATTATTAATAATAAATTTTAAACTGAACATACCTAATTTTCTCATAGGCAGAAGATATCATATGTCAAGGCTTTACTGTATTTTTTTTTCTTTTATTTACTCCTCTATTACAGGCTCTTGATGGAAATGTGTATGATCATCTCAAGGATTATTTAATAGCCTTCAGCCGGACTGAGCTAGAAACATGCCAAGCTGTGCAGAACACCTTCCAGTTTTTATTAGAAAACTCCAGCAAGGTAAGTTACCTTTAGTGCAACGTGTAGTGTTATCCAACTTAGAAGCTAAAGTATTTCTGCATACAAAGAAAATGAAGGTACCAGTGATATTAGAAGAATGCATTAACGGACAAATTTCCTAGTAACAGCATTCCTTCTAACAAAGTTGGAGGAGATTCTTTTCTCCTTGTTGATGAGTTGAAGATGGCACCGAGGGCAAAAAGAGAGGTGCTGATACAAGGTAGCTTAGAACATTGGCCCATTGCCATGTGCATTGCCTTTGAGAAGGGTTTAAACAGTTTTATATTCTACTCAAAGTTTAAATGCACTCTGCTCATATGGGGGAAACAACAGGTCATGTGTCAGTACAAAGAGTATTAAAAGAGCACAAAGGGAAAAGGAGTGTTTTGTAATTGATATAAAAACAACAGTGTCTTGGGTTTTTTTTCAAATTAAGCCCTACTATCTATATGCTGTCATTCTTTGATAGCAGTCTTTTCATTTAAAATTGTTGAGATCCATCAAGTTTGCTGACATGTCACATTGTATGCAGAGAAAATGAATGTAATGATTTTTCTTCAAGATTTGATAGATTAAAATGTTTTGCAGTTGTGAAACTATCCTTTGGAAGATAAATTGTTCCTGTGGTTAGTAAATGTTTTTTATCTGATAAATTAAATGCACAATAAATGTTTCCTGACTAAAGGAATGCATTTTTTAAAAATATGCATTTCATAACTGCTACTTTAAAAGATCCAGTTCAATTCTTTTTTTTTTTTTTTTTTTTTTTTTGTCAGGGAGAGTGAGAACTGGCTAATACTTTTAGGAGAGGGATCAGGATATCCATTTTCACATGACAGTGTCCAAAGACAGGAAAGAAAAGCACAGACTCTTCATCCTGAATGCCTCTTGTGTATATATTCTTGTTTTCACTGTACCAGAGCTCTCAATTCTGTGTTTAGAAAAGTGTTAAAAATGCTAGGTTGATTCGGAAATACAAAAATCACTAGCCTGGTGCTTTGAAGTCCTGTCATATATCTGTTTTCCTATATTGTCATCCCCCAAAATCTAAGAGAAAAGGAAAATGTAGTAAAATATTAATTGAGGAATCTATGTAGTATGTATATAAGTATTTACTGTATAATTTGTTTGATTTTAATGTATATATATTTGAATTTTTCAGAAAAGAATGTTGGGGGAAAAGTCTATGAAAAAATCTTATCTTTGTTCCTTCTATGAAGTGGTTGATTTTTGACTAGTGAACAATTTTGTTGTTATTTTTAGTAGAGACAAGGTTTCAACATGTTGGTCAGGCTGGTCTTGAAGTCCTGGCCTCAAGTGGTCTACCCGCCTTGCCTCCCAAAGTGCTGGGATTACAGGCATGAGCCACCATGCTCAGCCGTGATCAAATTTTTTATGTTTATTTATCCATTTAGATTTTCTGTTTCTTTTTCAGTATATTTAGATAACTTAACATTTTCCTGGACAATTGTCCATTTCATTAAAATGTCCAATTTTCCTAGACAATTGTCCATTTCATTTATCAGATTTGATGTCATAAACTTGTTTGCTTCTAGAATTGTCTGTTTTTGTTTTTAATATTGTGTGTGCCCTCTGTCTTATTTTGACCAGACTTGCCAGTCTATTTTATTAATTGCAGGGACCAGCCCCACAGGGTCAGTGGGTCTCTCCCCATGTGCGGCAACGAGAGAGTGTAGAAATAAAGACCCAAGACAAAGAGATAAAAGAAAAGACAGCTGGGCCCGGGGCACCACTACCACCAATGAGCAGAGACCGGTAGTGGCCCCGAATGTCTGGCTGCGCTGTTATTTATTGGATACAAAGCAAAAGGGGCAGGGTAAAGAGTGTGAGTCATCTCCAATGATAGGTAAGGTCACATGGGTCACGTGTCCACTGGACAGGGGGCCCTTCCCTGCCTGGCAGCCGAGTCAGAGAGAGAGAGGAGACAAAGAGAAAGACAGCTTATGCCATTATTTTTGCATATCAGAGAGTTTTAGTATTTCCACTGATTTACTACTGCTATCTGGAAGGCAGAGCCAGGTGTACAGGAGGGAACATGAAGGCGGACTAGGAGCGTGACCCCTGAAGCACAGCATCACAGGGAGACAGTTAGGCCTCTGGATAACTGCGGGCAAGCCTGACTAATGTCAGGCCCTCCACAAGAGGTGGAGGAGCAGAGTCTTCTCGAAACTCCCCCGGGGAAAGGGAGACTCCCTTTCCTGGTCTGCTAAGTAGCCGGTGTTTTTCCTTGACACTGAGGCTACCGCTAGACCACCGTCCGCTCGGCAACGGGTGTCTTCTCAGATGCTGGCATTACCACTAGACCAAGGAGCCCTTCTGGTGGCCCTGTCTGGTCATAACAGAAGGCTCGCACTCTTGTCTTTTGGTCACACCTTACTATGTCCCCTCAGCTCCTATCTCCATATGGCCTGGTTTTTCCTAGGTTATGATTATAGAGCGAGGATTATTATAATATTGGAATAAAGAGTAATTGCTACAAATTAATGATATTCATATATAATCATGTCTATGCTCGAGATCTAGTTTAACTCTTGTTGTTTTATATATTTTATTATATTGGAACAGCTCGTGCCCTCAGTCTCTTGCCTCGGCACCTGGGTGGCTTGCCACCCACAATTAATCTTTGCCAAGAACCAGATAAAATGACCTTTATTCTGCTTCTCAGTGTTGTGTCTATTTCCTTAATTTTTGCCTTTACATTCATTATTTCTACTTTCTTACAGTTTATGTTATTGTTCTTTCTCAAGCTTCTTTTTCTATTTAGAATCCTATATTTTCAGTCTTTCTTGTTTTTAAGTAAATTTGTTTAAAGCTTTAAAAAAAGTGTCTTTCTGCTTGAACTGCATTCTGTGATATGTAGGGCTTTTGTTATTATTTCTATTTTTTTCTCCTTATTAACCCATGATTATTTAGAAATGAGTTTTGCAGTTTCCATTCAGTTGGAATATGTGGTAGGGTGACATTTTTATTTCTAATTTTATTATAAATTGTATTTTTAATCCAATTACATTTATTCTAGTTTTATCAGAGAGGTTATCTTCTAGCAAAATTCTTTGAAATGTTTTTTCCAAGAATAAGTTGGACTGGATACACTACTCTTAGTTTATAAAACAGGAAACATTATAGTCGTAACAGCTAATTTTTACACACACTTAACAATTTCTTAAGACTTTTAGCATGGGATATATCTTGAATCCCATGAGGTTGCCATTACCGTGTTCATTTTATATGGAGGAAATTGGACTCAGAAATTTATGTGGCTTGGCCTGAGGTTACACACTCACGCATAGTACTTTCCATGATCTTCTACTATATTCTCTTTAGCTTGTATTATTTTAATAGAAAATGAATTAAGAATTTATGAACTGGTTTGGACACATAAAGAGATAAGCTTTCATTTTCTGCATTCACTCATATGAGTATCTCGCTCCCCAGAAATGAGGAATAAATGAGATGCTCTTACGTTTAAATTGAAAGTGGTAGGAATAAAAATTTAATAAGAATAATGTAGTGCCCTTTTGTTCCAAGTACCAGAAGAGGCCTACAAGTTTTATGCCATGTGTTTTTCTGTTATGAAGAGCTTGTTATGCTGCTCTTGCTATGCTGCTGAAAGCAACCTAAAGGGAAGTTTGACACTTTTTAGATTTTTTTATTTTATATTATTATTACCTTGTTCAAAATGTGACATATCCCCAAAGATATTTTGGTGGTAATTCATCCAACATACTGTAAATGTTAAAGTGCTTTCTATATCATTCATCCCCTAAATGGAAACAGATGGCCCTAGGAGCTTTTGTTAAACTTTATTTATGAAGCTTGCTTTTCTTCTTAATATTTTATGAAATGCTTTGTATATGTAACTGAAGCAGATGTTGTCATAGGTATTTTCTCTAGGATAGTAACTCCAAAGATAGCTCTACTGGCCTTTATAATTTGTTTGTGTGTGCTTGCTTTTTGTCTCCATAAGGAAATGCCTACCAATTAATAACAAAGTTCATTTAAGAATTTAGAAAAATAAATTTTAAAAAAAGAATTCAGAAAATAACGTTATTCTACATTTGTTTGAAAATTAAATTGTCTAGTGTTACTGTTCTTAATACCTTGAAGTCTAACCAAAAAAAGTAGATAAAAGGAAGGAAAAACTTCATGATCATTTCAATAGACACAGAAAAAGATTTGACAAAATTCAGTACTTTTTTGTGATAAACACTCAGCAAACTAGAATAGAAGGGAACTTACATAACATGATAGCATTTGTGAAAACCCCACAACCAATATCGTATTCAATAATAAAAGACTGAAAGCTTCTTTTGCTAATACCAGGAACAAAACAAGGAACCCATTTTCACCACCGCTATTAACCATTGTACTGGAAGTCCTAGCCAGAGCAACTCGGTAAGAAAAAGAAATAAAAGGCAGCCAAATTGAAAAAGAAGAATTAAAATTACCTCTCTTTGCAGATGACATGATTATATTTATAAACTCTCAGAGACCCCATTAAAAAAACTAATAGAGCTAATAAATTTAGCAACATATAAGATAAAAACACAAAAATCAGTTGCATCTCTATATTCCATCAGTGAATGATCCAAAAAGAAGGTTAAGAAAATAATTCCAACTACAATAATACTCAGAGAATAAACTATCTAGGAATAAATTTAACCAAAGGAGTTAAAGGCTTGTACACTGAAAACTATAAAACATTGCCGAAAGAAATAAAAGACATAAATAAATGCATATAATAAATGTTCATGGATTGGGAGATTTCATGTTGCTAATATTGTAATATTCCCCAAAGTGATCTACAGATTCAGTGTAGTCCCTATCAAAATTCCAATGGCCTTTTTTGCAGAAATGGAAAAGCCAGTCCTCAATTTTTTTTTTTTTTTAATTTGAGACAAGATCTCACTCTGTCACCCAGGCTGGAGTGCAGTGGCATGAGCTCAGTTCACTGTAACCTCCACCTCCCAGGTTCAAGCGATTCTCCTGCCTCAGCCTCCCAAG
This sequence comes from Pongo abelii, assembly GCF_028885655.2. Taxonomy (NCBI): domain Eukaryota; kingdom Metazoa; phylum Chordata; class Mammalia; order Primates; family Hominidae; genus Pongo; species Pongo abelii. Next base: position 74,955,236 of record NC_071994.2, on the reverse strand, counting down.
TAGCTAGAATTACAGGCATATGCCACCATGCCTGGCTAATTTGTTTGTGTTTTTAGTCAAGATGGGGTTTCGTCATGTTAGCCAGGCTGGTCTTGAACTCCTGACATCAAGTGATCCGCCCGCCTTGGCCTCCCAAAGTGCTGGGATTACAGGCATCAGCCACTGCACCTGGCCCAGTCTTCGAATTAATATGGAACTACAAGGGACCATGAACAGTTTAAACAATATTGAAAAGAAAAAATAAAGTTGGAGGACTCACACTTCCCAATTTCATAACTTACTATAAAGTTACAGTAGTAAAGATAGCGTGGTATGGACATAAGTATAGACATATAGACCAATGAAATAGAATTGAGAGTTCAGAAATAAACCCAAACATCTATGGTCAATTGATTTGCAACAAAGGTGCCATGACTATTCAATAGAGAAAGAATATTCTCTTCAGAAAAAGGTTTTGGGACAGCTGGATAGCCACATGCAAAAGAAAGAAGTTCAAGCTGGGCGTGGTGGCTCACGCCTGTAATCCCAGCACTTTGAGAGGCCGAGATGGGTGGATCATGAGATCAGGAGTTCAAGACCAGCCTGGCCAATATGGTGAAACCCCGTCTCTACTAAAAATACAAAAATTGGCTGGGTGTGGTGGTGGGCGCCTGTAGTCCCAGCTGCTTGGGAGGCTGAGGCAAGAGAATCGCTTGAACCCGAAAGGTGGAGGTTGCAGTGAGCTGAGATCATACCACTGCACTCCAGCCTGGGCGACAGAGCAAGACTCTGCTTCCAAAAAAAAAAGAATGAAGTTCAATGAAGTTGTGAACCCTTACCTCACAAAATTAACTCAGAATTGATCAATGATCTAACTTATAAGAGAAAACAGAGGTAGATCTTTATGACCTTGATTTGGCAGTGCATTCTCAGATTTGACATTGAAAGCACAAATAACAAAAGAAAACATAGGTAATTAGACTGTATCAAATTAAAAGCTTTTGTGCATCAAAGGACATTAAGAATGTGAAATCAACCCAAATGATGAGAGAAAATATTTGCACATCACATATCTGATAAAAATTTCATATTCAGAATATACAAAGAACTCTTACAACTGAACATCAGAGACAACCCAATATAAAAGTGAACAAAGGAGGCTGGGCACAGTGGCTCACGCTTGTAATCCCAATACTTTGGAAGGCCAAGGTGGGGGGATTGCTTGAGCTAAGGAGTTCAAGAGCAGCCTAGGCAACAGAGCAAGACCCTATCTCTACAAAAAAATTTTAAAAATTAGCCAGGCATGGTGGTGCATACCTGTTGTCCCAGCTACTCGGGAGGCCCAGGTGGGAGGATTACTTGAGCTCAGGAATTGGAGGCTGCAGCAGGCTATGATCATGCTACTACTATACTCTAGCCTGGGCGGCAGAGCAAGACCCTGTCTCTTTAAAAAAAAAAAAAAAAAAGTTGTGTACCAAAAGGTCAATGAAATGAAACGCTAGTTTTTTTGAAAAGATTAACAAAATTGATAAACCTTTTTTTCCCTTTAATTTTAATTTCAGGGGTACACGTGCAGGATGTGCAGATTACGTAGGTAAACTTGTGTCATGGAGGGTTTGGTACACATTATTTTATCACCCACGTATTAAGCCTAGTACCCATTAGTTATTTTTCCTGATTCTCTCTCTCCTCCCACCCTCCACCCTCTACCCCCTCTGGTAGGCCCCAGTGTGCATTGTTCCCATGTGTTCTCATAATTTAGCTCCCACTTATAAATGAGAACATGTGGTATTTGCTTTTCTGTTCCTATATTAGTTTGCTAAGGATAGTGGCTTCCAGCTCCATTCATGTTCCCGCAAAGGACGCGATCTCATTCTTTTTTATGGCTGCATAGTGTTTTGTGGTGTATATGTACCACATTTTCTTTTCTTTTCTTTTCTTTTTGTTTTTTGTTTTTGAGGCAGAGTCTTGCTCTGTCACCCAGGCTGGAGTGCAGTGGCGTGATCTCGGCTCACTGCAACCTCTGCCTCCCAGGTTCAAGCGATTCTCCTGCCTCAGCCTCCCGAGTAGCTGGGATTATAGGCGCCCACCACCGCGCCCAGCTAATTTTTGTATTTTTGTAGAGATGGGGTTTTGCTTTGTTGGCCAGGCTGGTTTTGAACTCCTGACCTCAGGTGATCCACCCACCTTGGCCAAAGTGCTGGGGTTACAGGCATGAGCCACCACGCCCGGCCATGTACCACATTTTCTATATCCAGTCTATCATTGGTGGGCATTTAGGTTTATTCCATGTCTCTGCTATTGTGAATGGTGCTGCAATGAACATAAGCAGGCATATGTCTTTATAATAGAACAATGTATATTCCTTTGGGAATATACTCAGTAATGGGATTGCTGGGTCAAATGGTTATTCTGTCTCTAGGTCTTTGAGGAATTGCCACCCTGTCTTCCATGATGGTTGAACTAATTTACACTCCTACCAACAGTGTAAAAGTGTTCCTTTTTCTCCACAACCTTGCCAGCATCCGTTGTTTTTTAATTTTTTATTGATATCCATTCTTATTGGTGTGAGATGGTATCTCATTGTGGTTTTGATTTGCATTTCTGTAATGATCAGTGATGTTGAGTTTTTTTCCTATGATTGCTGGCTGCATGTATGTCTTATTTTCAAAAGTGTCTGTTCATGTCGTTTGCCCACTTTTGAATGAAGTTGTTTGTTTCTTTCTTGTAAACTTGTTTAAGTTCCTTACAGATGCTGGGTATTAGACCTTTGTCAGATGCTTAGTTTGCAAAAACAAAAAAAAATCCCATTCTGTAGGATGCCTTTTTACTCTGTTGATAGTTTATTTTGCTATGCAGAAGCTCTTAAGTTTTATTAGATCCCATTTGTCAATTTTTGCTTTTGTTGCAATTGCTTTTGGAGTCTTCATCATGAAATCTTTGCCCATGCCTATGTCCTGAATGGTATTGTGTAGGTTTTCCTCTAGAGTTTTTATAGTTTTGGGTTTTACATTTAAGCCTTTAGTCCATCTTGAGTTGACTTTTGTTTATGGTGTAAGGAAGGGGTCCAGTTTCAATTTTCTGCATATGGCTAGCCAGTTATCCCAGCACCATTTATTAAATAGGGAATCCTTTCCCCATTGCTTTTTGTCAGGTTTGTTGAAGATCAGGTGGTTTTAGGTGTGCAGTCTTATTTCTGGGTTCTCTATTCTGTTTCATTGGTCTATGTGTCTGTTCTTGTACTAGTACCATGCTGTTTGGTTGCTGTGGCCCTGTGGTATAGTTGGAAGTTGGGTAGCATGATGCCTCTAGCTGTGTTCTTTTTGCTTAGGATTGCCTTGGCTATTCAGACTCTTTTGGTTTCATATGAATTTTAAAATAGTTTTTTCTAGTTCTGCAAAGAATGTCAATGGTAGTTTAATGAGAATAGCATTGAATCTATAAATTGCTTAGGGCAGGCTGGGCACCTGACTCACACCTGTAATCCCAGCACTTTGGGAGGCCATGGTGGGCAGATCACTTGAGGTCAGGAGTTCAAGATCAGCCTGGCCAACATGGTGAAACCCCATCTCCACTAAAAATACAAAAATTAGCTGGGCATGGTGGCACATGCCTGTAGTCCCAGCTACTCGGAAGGCTGAGGCAGGAGAATCACTCGAACCCAGGAAGCGCAGGTTGCAGCAAGCTGAGATTATGCGACTGCACTCTAGCCTGGGCGACAGTGAGACTCCTTCTGAAATAAATAAATAAATAAATAGCTTAAGGCGATATGGCCATTTTTATGATATTGATTCTTCCTGTCCATGAGCATAGTATGTTTTTTCATTTGTTTGTATCATCTCTAATTTATTTGAGCAACAGTGATTTGTAGTTCTCCTTTTAGAGGTCCTTCAGTTCCCTTGTTAGCTGTATTTCTAGGTTTTTGTTTTTGTTTTTTGTTTTTTATATGTCAGTTGTGAAAGGGAGTCCATTCGTAATTTGGCTTTCGGCTTGACTGTTGAAAATCAGCAAACCTTTAGCCAGACTAGTGAGGAAAAAAAGAGAGAATAACCAAATAAATAAAATCAGAAGTGAAAAAGGAGACATTACAACCAATACCACAGAAATTCAAAGGACCATTAGAGGCTACTGTGAACAATATATGCCAATAAATTGGAAAACCCAGAAGAAGTGGATAAATAGGGCTGGGTGTGATGGCTCACACACGTAATCACAGCACTTTGGGTGGCCAAGGTGGGTGGATCACTTGAGGCCAGGAGTTCAAGATCAGCCTGGCCAACATGGCGAAACCCTATCTCTACTAAAAATACAAAATTATCCAAGTATAGTGGCACATGCCTGAAATCCCAGCTGCTCAGGAGGCTGAGGTGTGAGAATTATTTGAACCTGGGAGGCAGAGGTTGCAGTGAGCCAGGATTGCACCACTGCACTTCATCCTGGGCAACAGACTGAGACTCTGTCTCAAAAAAAGAAAAAAAATGGATAAATTCCTAGATGCATGCAACCTACCAATATGGTTTGGATTTGTGTCCCCACCCAAATCTCATCAAATTATAATAATCCCCAGTGTTGGAGGAGGGGCCGGTGGGAGGTAATTAAATCACAGGGTGGACATCCCCCTTGCTGTTCTCTTGGTAGTGAGTGAGTCCTCATGAGATCTGGTTGTTTATAAGTGTGTAGCACCTCCCCCTTCTCTCTTTTCCTCCTGCTCCTGCCATGTAAGATGAAGCTGCTTCCCCTTTGCCTTCTGCCATGATTGTAAGTGTCCAGAAGCCTCCCCAGCCATGCTTCCTGTACAGCCTGCAGAACCGTGGGTCAATTAAACTGCTTTTCTTTATAAATTACCCAGTCTCAGGTAGTTCATTATAGCAATGTGAGAATGGACTAATACACCTACCAAGATTGAGCCATGAAGAAATTCAAAACCTGAAGAGACAAAAAAACAAGTAACAAGATCAAACCTGTAATAGAAAGTTTCTCAGCAAGGAAAAACTTGGGTGGGCCTTTGCTGCTGAATTTTACCAAACATTTAAAGAATAACTACTACCAATTTTACTCAAACAACTCCAAAAAATAGCGGAGGAGGGAATACTTCCCATCTCATTCTCTCAGGCCAGCATTACCCTGATACCAAAATCAGACAAAGACACATCAAAAAATAAAAACTACAAGCCAGTATCCCTGATGAATATTAATGCAAAAATCCTCAACAAAATACTAGCAAACTGAATTCAACAACGCATTAAAAAGATTATTCATCATGACCAAGTGGAATGTATCCCAAGAATGCAAGGATGGTTCAACATACACAAATCACTCTGTGTGAAGGGCAAAAACTATATGATCATTTCAATTGATACTGAAAAAGCATTTGATAAAATTTAACCTCCCCTTATGATAAAACCCCTCAATAAACTGAGTATAGAGGGAATATATCTCAATACAATAAAAGCCATGTATAACACACCCACAATGAGTATCATACTGAATGGAGAAAAACTGAATGCCTTCCTTCTAAGATTTGGAACATGACAAGGATGCCCACTTTTACCACTGTTGTTCAGCATAGTACTGGAAGTCCTAGCTACAGCAGTCAGACGAAAGAAAAAAAGAGCATCCAAAGTGGCAAGGAAGAAGTCAAATTATTCTTCTTTGCAGATGATATGGGCTTATATTTTGAAAAACCTGAAGACTCCACCAAAATATTCAAACTGATAAACACCTTTAGTAAAGTTGCAGGATACAAAATCAACATACAAAAATCAGTAGCATTTCTATATGTGAACAGTAAGCATTCTGAAAAATAAATCAAGAAAGTAATGTCATTTACAATAGCTACAAATACGTTAAAATACATAGGAATTAACCAAAGAAGTGAAAGATCTCTTACAATGAAAGAAATTGGGAGGCTGAGACAGGAGAATCGCTTGAATTCAAGAGATGGAGGTTGCAGTGAGCCGGGATCATGCCACTGCACTCCAGCCTGGGCAACAAAAGCGAAACAAAACTCCGTCAAAAAAAAAAAAAAAAAGAAGGAAGGAATAAATTGAAGAGGACACAAACAAATGGAAAGATATTCCATGTTGATGGATTGGGAGAATCAATATTCTTAAAATGTCTATACTATCCAAAGCAGTCTGCAGATTCAGTGCAGTCTCTATCAAAATACCAGTGCCATTCTTCATGGAAATAGAAAAAACAATCCTAAAATTTTGATAGAACCACAAAAGACCCAGAATAACCAAAGCTATCCAGCTATCCTGAACAAAAAGAACTGAAGGAATCACATTGTGTGACTTCTAATTATACTACGAAGCTATAGTAACCAAAACAGCCTGGTACTGGCATAAAAACAAATACTAGTAGAACAGAATAGAGGACCCAGAACCAAATCTACCTATCTGCAGTGAACTCATTTTTGACAAAGTTGCCAAGAACATACATTGGAGAAAGGACAATCTCTTCAATAAATGGTGCTGGAGAAACTGGATATATTCATATGCAGAAGAATTAAGACCGCTATCTCTTGCCATATACAAAAATCAAATCAAAATGGATTAAAGACTTAAATCTAAGACCTCAAACTATGAAACTACTAGAAGAAAACACTGGGAAACTCTCTAAGACATAGGACTAGGCAAAGATTGAGTAATACCCTGCAAGCACAGGCAACCAAAGCAAAAATGGACAAGTGGGATCACATCAAGTTAAAAAGTTTCTGCACAACAAAGGAAACAATCAACAAAGTGAAGCAACAACCCACAGAATGGGATAAAATATTTGCAAAATATCCATCTGACAAAGGATTAATAATGAGAATATATAAGGAGCTCAAACAACTCTATAGGAAAAAATTTAATAATTCAATTTAAAAATGGGGAAAAGATCTGAATAGCCATTTCTCAAAAAAAGACATATAAATAGCAGACAGGGCAATGTGCAATGGCTCACGCCTGTAATCCCATCACTGTGGGAGGCCAAGGTGGGCAGATCACTCGAGCCCAGGAGTTAGAGACCAGCCTGGGCAACATGGTGAAACCCCATCCCTACAAAAAATACAAAACTTTAGCGGGGCATGGTGGCATATGTCTGTAGGAGGCTGAGGTGGGAGGATCTCTTGAGCCAGGGAGGCAGAGGCTGCAGTGAGCTGAGATTGTGCCACTGCACTCTAGCCTGGGTGAGACCCTGTCTCAAAAAATAATAATAAAAATAAATGGCAGACAGGCATATGGAAAGGTACTCAACATCATTGATCATCAGAGAAATGCAAATCAAAACTACAATAAGATATTATATCACCCTAATTCAAGTGGCTTTTATCCAAAAGATAGGCAGTAACACAGATGCTGGTGAGGATGTGGGGAAAAGGGAGCCCTTGTATACTGTTGCTGGGAATGTAAATTAGTACAACCACTATGAAAAACAGTTTGGCAGTTCCTCAACAAACTAAAAATAGAACTGCCTTATGATTCAGCAATCTCACTGCTAGGTATACACCCAAAAGAAAGGAAATCAATATATCAAAGAGATATCTGCACTCTCATGTTGATTGCAGCACTATTCACAATAGCCAAGATTTGGAAGCAACCTAAGTGTCCATCAACAGATGAACGGATAGAGAAAATGTGGTATATACACACAATGGAGTATTATTCAGCCATGAAAAAGAGTGAGATCCTGTCATTTACAACAACATAGATAAAACTGGAGGTCATTATGTTAAGTAAAATAAACTAGGCACAGAAAGACAAATTTCACATGTTCTCACTTATTTGTGAGAGTTAAAAAATTAAAACAAATTGAACTCATGGAGATAAAGAGTAGAATGTTGTTTACCAGAGTCTGGGAAGGGTAGTCAGATGTCGGGGGAGCCAGGATGGCTAATGGGTACAAAAAATATAGTTAGATAGAATGAATAAGATCTAGTATTCGATGTCACAATAAGGTGACCACGTCAGCAATAGTTTATTATACATTTAAAAATAACAAAACCGGCCAGGCACAGTGGCTCACGCCTGTAATCCCAGCACTTTGGGAGGCCAAGGCGGGCGGATCACGAGGTCAGGAGATCGAGACCATCCTGGCTAACACAGTGAAACCCCGTCTCTACTAAAAATACAAAAAATTAGCCAGGCGTGGTGGCAGGTGCCTGTAGTCCCAGCTACTCGGGAGGCTGAGGCAGGAGAATGGAGTGAACCTGGGAGGCGGAGGTTGCAGTGAGCCAAGATTGTGCCACTGCACTCCAGCCTGGGCAACAGAACCAGACTCCGTCTCAAAAAAAAGACAAAAAAACCCACATGATTATCTCAATAGATGCAGAAAAGGCCTTCAACAAAATTCAACAGCCCTTCATGCTAAAAACTCTCAATAAACTAGGTATTGATGGAACATATCTCAAAATAATAAGAGTTATTTATGACACACTCACAGCCAATATTATACTGAATGGGCAAAAACTGGAAGCATTCCCTTTGAAAACCAGCACAAGATAAGGATGCCCTCTCTCACCATTTGTATTTAACATAGTGTTGGAAGTTCTGGCTAAGGCAATCAGGCAAGAGAAAGAAATAAAGGGTATTCAGTTAGGAAAAGAGTAAGTCAAATTGTGTCTTTTTGCAGATGACATGATTGTATATTTAGCAAACCCCATTGTCTCAGCCCAAAATCTCCTTAAGCTGATAAGCAACTTCAGCAAAGTCTCAGGATACAAAATTAATGTGCAAAAATCACAGGCATTCCACCAATAATAGAGAGCCAAATCATGAGTGAACTCCCATTCACAATTACTACAAAGTGAATAAAATACCTAGGAATCCAACTTACAAGGGATGTGAAGGGCTCAACGAAATAAAAGAGGACACAAAAAAATGGAATCAATATCGTGAAAATGGCCATACTGCCCAAGGTAATTTATGGATTCAATGCTATCCCCATCAAGCTACCACTGAGTTTTTCACAGAATTGGAAAAAACTACTTTAAACTTCATGTGGAACCAAAAAAGAGCCCACATAGCCAAGACAATCCTAAGCAAAAAGAACAAAGCTGGAGGCATCATGCTACCTGACTTCAAACTATGCTACAAGACTGTAGTAACCAAAACAGCATGGTACTGGTACCAAAACAGATATATAGACCAGTGGAACAGAACAAATGCCTCAGAAATAACACCACACACCTACAACCATCTGATCTTTGATAAACCTGACAAAAACAAGAAATGGGGAAAGGAGTCCCTGTTTAATAAATGGTGCTGGGAAAACTGGCTAGCTATATGTAGAAAGCTTAAATTGGATCCCTTCCTTACACTTTATACAAAAATTAACTCAAGATGGATTAAAGACTTAAATGTAAGTCCTAACACCATAAAAACCCTAGAAGAAAACCTAGTCAATACCATTCAGGACATAGGCATGGGCAAAGACTTCATGACTAAAACACCGAAAGCAATGGCAACAAAAACCAAAATAGACAAATAGGATCTAATTAAACTAAAGAGGTTCTGCACAGCAAAAGAAACTATCATCAGAGTTAACAGGCAACCTACTGAATGGGAAAAAATCTTTGCAATCTACCCATCTGACAAAGGGCTAGTATCCAGAATCTACAAGAACTTAAACAAATTTACAAGAAAAAAACAAACAACGCCATCAAAAAGTGGGCAAAGGATATGAACAGACATTTCTCAAAAGAAGACATTTATGCAGCCAACAGACATATGAAAAAATGCTCATCATCACTGGTCATCAGAGAAATGCAAGTCAAAACTACAATGAGATACTATGTCACAACAGAATGGCGATCATTAAAAAGGAAACAACAGATGCTGGAGAGGGTGTGGAGAAATCGAAACGCTTTTACGCTGTTGGTGGGAGTGTAAACTAGTTCAACCATTGTGGAAGGCAGTGTGGCAACTCCTCAAGGATCTAGAACTAGAAATACCATTTGACCCAGCAATCCCATTACTGGGTATATACCCCAAGGATTATAAATCATTCTACTATAAAAACACATGCACACATACGTTTATTGTGGCACTATTCACAATAGCAAAGACTTGGAGCCAACCCAAATGTCCATCAATGATAGACTGGATTAAGAAGATGTAGCACATATACACCATGGAATACTATGCAGCCATAAAAAGGGGTGAGTTCATGTCCTTTGCAGGGACATTGATGAAGCTGGAAACCATCATTCTAAGCAAACTATCACAAGGACAGAAAACCAAACACTGAATGTTCTCACTCATAGATGGGAGTTGAACAATGAGAACACATGGACACAGGGTAAGGAACATCACACACTGGGGCCTGTCAAGGGGTGGGGGGCTAGGGGAAGGATAGCATTAGGAGAAATACCTAATGTAAATGATGAGTTGATGGGTGCAGCAAACCAACATGGCACATGTATACCTGTGTAACAAACCTGCACATTGTGCCCATGTACCCTAGAACTTAAAGTATAATAAAAGTAAAAAAGTATAATTGGATTTTTTGTAATACAAAGTAAGGATAAATGCTTGAAGTGGTGGATACCCCATTTACCTTGATGTGATTATTACACATTGTAGTCCTGTATCAAAATATCTTATGTACCCCATAAATATAAATACCTACTATATACCCACAGAAATTAAAAGTTAAAACTTTGAAAAAAAGGAGGGTGGGACACAAGCAGGCACAGGGAGAAGATCACGTGAAGATACCAGAAGAAGATGGCCAACTACAAGCTGACAATAATTACCCTCAGAAGAAATCAAACCTGTCAACACTCAATCTTGGACTTCTACAAAGTCACTTTTGCCAAATGAAGTAACATTCACAGGTTTTGGGAATTAGGACATGAACATATCTTTTGAGAGGCTACCATTCAGCCCACTACAGCTGTTTGTAAAAAGAAGCAAGCTTCTTGATGGAAGTAAACGTTACCTTCCCAAGAAAATAAACAAATAAATGAGACAAAAAACACCCATTCCAATGTATAGGAAATACTGGAAACAGAATACTACAAGGATGTAATAAAAATTACATCTTTGTCATTTTTCCCAGACTTCAGGAAACTCTACAGAACAAAAACCCAGTTTCTTCAACAATTAAATTGCAAGAGGGAGGAAAGGAGAGATAGATGAAGAAACTTGTATATGAAAAGAAAGCTAAACAGCATCGTGCAGTTGCATTGTGGGGGCTGTATTTGTATCCTGATTTGAAAAACTTTTTTGTAAAAAAAGAAACAATCAGGGAAATTTGAGAACTTGTTGCTTTGTAAGTACTTACTGTAAATTGTAATATGGATATATTTTCTTAAAAGAATCCTTATCTTTTAGATGTCATACTGAAATATTTATAAATTAAATGATATGTCTGGAACTTGTTTCAATATAATTAGGGGTGGAAGAGGTAGGTGGGCTTAAAGATGAAAGAATATTGGCCATAAGGGGATGTTTTGGAAACTGGGTGATGAAGACATGAGGATACATTCTACTGTTGTCTTTACTTACATATGTATTTGAAATTTTCCATAACAAAGAGTTTAAAATTTTAAAAGGTTGAAACCTCCTCCTCAAGAGGAACAAAACAAAAAGGTTAATAGTGCTTGAGGACAGGTTTGGCAACTAGAGAGGTGATCCTCTTAGCTCTTCCGCATGGTGATTAGAGAGGCTCTGAGGGTTGTGTAATGAGCTTTCACAGCTATTCTAGCTTAAAACTGGAATCCAAGAAGAGAACAAAGTACATTTCTCTTTGAGAATATGTTTATTCAGCCAGCCTTCCCAGACCATATTCTAACAACTCCTCACCTCATCTCACCTCATCATCGGCCTGGATTAAATATCACCTTGTTCTCTTCTCGTACCCTCTACACACTCCGTGGTGTATTTTAATTATGTAGTCTGTTTGGTTCACCCAGTTTCCAAATTATAAATTCTTTGAAGATACTAACCTTGTTTGTTTGTCTTATTCGTCTATATATCCCCCTTATCCCTGTGCTTCATGTTGGACCTGGTAAAGTCTCTCAATAAATGGTTGGTGGAGTGAGGGGGAGGGAAGCAGTAGAGAACTGGGATTGCACTGGTAAACAAAATGCAATATACACCTACTACTTTTTGCATCTCCTCAATTATTCCTTTTCCCAGGACTACTAAAGTAGAGGTACAGAGTTACTTTGAACTTTTTTTTTCTTCTTCTGCCCATCTTCTAGCAGAGGTGCTAATGGGCTATAATATACTGCAAATGAAAGACAAGTAAGGGGTAAGCGATATGGTAGCAAAATAGAAAGTGGGGTTTTTTGCCCCATCAGATGCCGATTTCCACTCTTTCCCAAGGTATGTAAATGCAATGAATTCTTTTCAGATGGCTGCCTTTCTGTGCTATTTGTACTGCTGCTTTCTATGTATCAGAATTCTCCTTTTATAGAAATTCCAGGCCGGGCGCGGTGGCTCACGCCTGCAATCCCAGCACTTTGGGAGGCCGAGGCGGGTGGATCACGAGGTCAGGAGATCGAGACCATCCTGGCTAACAGGGTGAAACCCCGTCTCTACTAAAAAAATACAAAAAAATTAGCCGGGCGCGGTGGCAGGTGCCTGTAGTCCCAGCTACTCGGGAAGCTGAGGCAGAATAGCATGAACCCAGAAGGCAGAGCTTGCAGTGAGCCGAGATTGCACCACTGTACTCCAGCCCAGGTGACAGAGCGAGACTCCATCTCAAAAAATAAAAATAAAAAATAAATAAATAAATAAATAAATAAATAAATAAATTCCTTTCTAGCCTGTCTTCTTGGTATGCTGTAAGATGGTAGAGTGTAACCTCCTCAAGAAGGTGCTGAGAAATACTCTATAAACACTATTTGGTGCTGTGGATAGGATTATCTGGCAGTTTCCTAGTGGATGGCAATGGCCATGAAACAGACTTTAAGAGGCCCATGCAATTTTAGAGCTGGGAGAGATGGAAAAGACCAATGTGCTTCCTTATCTGCACCCTATTCTGTGTTACGCAGAATAGCTTTTTGTGTAAAAACTATCTTCTTGCTTTCTTAAGGTATTATATATTGTCCAGTCCCCAAATCTGATCTAGTTTCTAAACTATCACTTTCCAAATTTATTTTTGAGAAAATAGGACAGATAAATAATAACCATTGTCTAAAATGAAAAATAAAATACGTAACATCATTTCTTTTTTACCACAGTGTTGGATGATTTCTCATTTGTATAGAAAACAGCAGAATAAATCTTAAACTTTGTAATGTAATTGGACGTTTTAACCTCATTAAAGACCTAAAGATATTTTATTTTCTCTTTAGGTGGTCCGGGACTACAATCTTCAGCTGTTTTTGCAAGAGAATGCTGTATTTCACAAACCCCAGCCCTTCCAGTTCCAACCTTGTGACAGTGATACTGTAAGGGAATTACAGATTTTCATTTCATGTGTTGTTCAGTTGTGTTTGTGCTTAAGTAACAGTAATCCTTGGCATGGACAGACAGAAAAAGCTGAGTATATCTCATCAATTTTATAACAAAACTGTGAGGACGCAGAATAATTATGACTTTTTTTTGTCTGAATTGTGGCCAAGAAACTCAGTGTCTTTATGCTAACAACCTTCTACCAAATGAGGTTAAGTTATAAGACAAGTTACTGAAACCTGAAAACAACTGAGGGAAGAAGAAAAATATTCGATACATTTACTCAAATGTAAATTATATTTTCCCTGAAATTCTTTATGTTGTACCCCTCCACAGAAATCAGTGGTTCAGTTTTAACCAGAATAGGCCGGGCACTGTGGCTCACGCCCGTAATCCCAGCACTTTGGGAGGCCGAGGCAGGTGGATGACCTGAGGTCAGGAGTTCAAGATCAGCCTGGCCAACATGACAAAACCCTGTCTCTACTAAAAATACAAAAATTAGCTGGGCGTGGTGGTGGGCCCCTGTAATCCCAGCTACTCGGGATGCTAAAGCAGGAGAATCACTTGAACCTGGGAGGCAGAGGTTACAGTGAGCCAAGATCACACCACTGCACTCCAGCCTGGGCGACAGAGTGAGATTCTGTCTCCAAAAAAAAAACTTAACCAGAATAGAATTAATAAATGGAATAATGAACATGTGTATGAAATATTTTGGTTGGTCTTATAAAAGATTATAGGCCTTTTATAATTCCTTTCAGATTTCTTAGAATATTAAAGCACTTACATAAACCTCAAATTAGGAATTTTTTTAATGCCTCTACCCCTCTGCCATTTTTTTTATGGTGGCAGAATACACATAACACAAAAATTACCATTTTTAACCATAGTTAAAGTGTAAGATTGATTCACTGTCACTTACTACATTTCCGGTGCTGTGCACTGTCATCACTTCGTAGTTCCACAACATTTCATCACTTTAAAAAGAAATCGTGACCCCATTAAGCAGTCACTCTCCCTATACTCCTCATCTCAGCCCCTGACATCATTAATCTACTTTCTGTCTGTAGATTCCAACTGGCAATTTTTGTTTTTATTTTTACTTATTTATTATTATTATTATTTTATTTTTGAGACACGGTCTCACTCTGTCACTGGGGCTGGAGTGCAGTAGCGTGATCTCAGCTCACTACAACCCCCCTCTCCTGGGCTCAAGTGATCCTCCCACGTCAGCCTCCCGATTAGCTGGGACCACAGGCACGCACCACTACGCCTGGCTATTTTCTTTGTATTTTCAATAGAGATGGGGGGTCTCACCATGTTGCCCAGGCTGGTCTCAAACTCCTGAGTTCAAGCCACCCACCCACTTTAGTCTCCCAAAGTGCTGGGATTACAGACATGAGCCACGATGCCCGGCCCCAATTGGCAGTTGTTTAAAAGCATACAGTAATCATCCTTGAGTTTATGGGAAATGTTTGCCATTATTTAAATGTTTAAAAAAGAACAAAAATGCTAATTTGGTAACATAAAAAATGAAATATAACTTCTGCCAAATGAGAAGGCACATGTTGGCATTATTAGCACATTCTCTCGATGTAGGCAAGCCAAAAGGAAAATCAAATTATATTCATAAAGTATTTTGATAAATTTAGAACCAGAACCAAGGGAGTTTATGATATAGTTCCAGAGTTTAATGGTATCAGTTTAATAGAAACACATTTGCCAGAGATATCTTCATTACTATTCTTATACTTTAAGTAGCTCTGTTAGCAGCTATATAAAGAAATGTAGGAAATCAGCATTTCCCTCTATATTACAACCTTTGCCGTTTATAGTAGTGCTTTTTTTTTTTTTAATCAAATCAGCTTTTGCCAATGACTTATTCACAGTCTCCTGTGATTTGACTTCTTTGAAGCCTGGGAGGGATGAAGCAGAGCATTAGAAGATACAAGGTATAGACAAGTTTGTCAAGCTTGTCTTAAAATTATGACTAATTTGATGTTATTTTATCATTGCTATTTTCCACAGAAAAAATCAGAATAACAGTGACTCTCATCTCACTTTTTCCCAGCCCAACTACAGCCCTAAATCCTTTGTTTCTAAACAATGTGCTAAATGTTCTTAGGTGTTGTCTCCTTGTTTGCCTTAAATTTCTAACTCTATGCTATGTTTTTTGTCCTTGTGCAATCTTTATTGGGCAGAGTTTAAAAGCCGCCCAACTGGTGGATATTGAGCTCTCCCCTGTCAGTGCTCTGAGAATGACCATAGCTGAGGTATATGGGGTGTGGGTCAAGGGCGGGAGGGATGGGAAGTGTGGGTTTGCATGTTAATGAAGGGTGGGACCTGGTGTTGGGATGAAAATTACATATATACATGTATAAGAGGCCCCTGATGCACCAGCTGTGTTTTCTCTTATAAATTAAGAATTTCCTTCCCTGTTTATAGTGAAGAAATTGAGCTTCTCATGTTTCATCTTGTGTGAAGCACCTTAATTTTCTTCAACAGGTGTGCTGGAGAGAACCTTAGAGCTAATCTTGTCTTTATTTAAGGGGAAACTGTAGCCTAGTAAGGGAGACTTGTCCAGAGTCATATGGTAAATTAATGACACATTACTGTTATGATTGCAATAGTAATGTTTTTTCTGCTGTGCTATTCTGTCTTCTAAGAAGAAATGTTCAGGACTTGGGAAGCGATTAGTTTTTTCATAATGCAAAAAGATAAATGCATATGATTTTAAAAAATCATTCCAGACCTTCAGTCATTTAAAAAGTCTTTTTTTTTTTTTTAAAGACAGGGTCTTACTCTGTCACCCAGGCTGAAGTGCAATGGCATCATCACGGCTCACTGCAGCCTCAACCTCCTGGGCTCAAACAGTCCTCCCACCTCAGCTTCCCGAGTAACTGGGACTACAGCTAATTTTTATTTTATTTTATTTTTATTTTATTTTTGGTAGAGAGGGGATGTCACCATGTTGCTTAGGCTGGCCTTGAACTCATGGGCTCAAAAGATCTTCCTGCCTCAGCCAGACATTTATTATTGTCTGGCTCTGATTATAATCATCCTAGTGGATATGAAATAGTATCTCATGGTTCTGGTTTGCATTTCCCTAATGACTAATGATGTTGAGTATCTTCATGAGTGTATTAGCCACTCATATATCTTCTTTGGTAAAATGTCTATTCAAACCTTGTTTCTATTTTTTTATTGGATTGTGTCTACTTGTTATGAATTAGATCTTGAAGATGAATTGCAGTTTACTCTGCAAAGAGGGAGAAACAACATGCCAGGAAGCGAAAACAAAAATTGAAAAGAATAAAAATAATAGGTGACATTTGTTGAACATTTATTTCATGCTAGACATTTTTCTAATGGCATTACCTGTATTAATTTATTTTATCTTCACAACAACCCTATATTGTAGGTGCTATTTTTAATCCTTCTTTTACAGTTGAGGCAACTAAAGTTAAGAAATCTGGCTGGGTGCAGAGGCTCACGCCTGTAATCCCAACACTTTGGGAGGCCAAGGTGGGTGCATTGCTTGAGCCCAGGAGTTCGAGACCAGCCTGGGCAACACGGCAAAACCCTTTCTCTGAAAAAAAAATAATAATAATAATACAGAAAACTAGCTGGGCATGGTAGCACACACCTGTAGTCCCAGCTACTCAGGAAGCTGAAGTGGGAGGATCACTTGAGCCCGGGAGGTGGAGGTTGCAATGAGCCGTGATCACGCCACTGCATTACATCCTGGGTGACAGAGCAAGACCCTGTCTCAAAAAAAAAAAAAAAAAAAAAAAGAAAGAAAGAAAAGCAGTTTGCTTTGCTCAAGGTCACTCAGCTAACAAGCATTAGAGCCAGAAAAGTTTGAAAGTACATGACTATACCTGAAATAGCAAGTAGACTTGGTGATGAAAGTGGGATGCAACCAGGTGTTATTTTTGAGTTTTATATATGGTGGTAAATGAAGAACTATATACTCAGGTAAGATAGTAATAGGATGAGATCCATTGCAGGGGCAGGACAGTATTGTTCTTTTATTTTGAATTTTATAGTTTGAATTAGGAATTTTGAACTTCTTATGGGTGTAACACATTTATTTTTCATTTACTAAGCAGACACATATACTTTGCATATGCCCTTGCCTTACAGACAAGAGAATTCAGCAAATATTTTATCTAAATTTACGTAAGATGTAGTTAGGAAAGTTATAGGACTTTTAAAGTTACCACTGTGATAAAATGTAACTCTTATTTTCTTCTGATGATTTTCATAAACTGTCTTAAAGTTTTTTAAAACTTTTTAATATAACCCATTTCAAACTACACTGTTTTCCCTACAAAAGTCCAAGACACCCAACTGAATATGTATAGTCACAGTATTATTATAGTAATTTAATTAGGGCATTTTTGGGTAGAATTTTAGTATTAACCAAAAGATGACTACAAGTGACAGTGACCAATGGCAAGCTTTGTCTTATGTAGTAACTTAATAGCTGTCTCATGGTTAATGCTGAAGGATTTTCTTATCTATATTTCCATAAGAGAGTTACTGATTTCTAAAGTGTTCTTTCTTTATATCTTCAATTATCATTTCTCAGATGATACCAGAAAGCCAGAGCTCTTTCTAGAAAAAGTAAAATATATCTTTTTTTGCTGAAATGACTTTTTAATGCAGAATTTTTCTGAGGAGGATATGGAATGTGCCTTTAAATCCTCCTGTCTATAATAAGAATATTCTGTGAGAGAGAATTGACAAACACATTTATTAGGATCTCAATGTTAGAGTCATTCAGCTGACACATGGATCACGCTGGGGTTAGTGATTCATACAGGTGGTGTACAATGGAGAAAACATGGGTTTGGGTGTCTAAACTAGCAGTTTATTTACATATATTTACCTTTTGTGATTCAGCTTCCTCACGTGTAAAATGACAACAGTTGTCCCTTGGTTTCCATGGGGGATTGATTCTAGGAACCTCTTTGTGTACCAAAATTCACAGATGTTCAAGTCCCCTATATAAAATGATGTAATATTTGCATATAACCTATGCACATCCTTCATATATTGTAGATCATCACTAGATTATAATCCCTAATACAATGTAAATGCTATGCTAATAATGGTCCTATTACATTGTTTAGGAAATAAGAAAAGGAAAAAAAATCTGTACATGTTCAGTACAGACACAACTATCTTTTTTTGTTGTTTTTGCTCTTTTTAAAAAATATTTTTGACCCACAGTTGGTTGAATCCACAGATACAGAACCCACAGATATGGAAGGACAACTATACCTTATTTGTTTGAAAATTAAATAGGATACTAAGCATTTGACTCAATGCCTGGCACATTGAGTCAGAATAGATGTTGACTGACTTCTTAAAATCTTTCCACAGGACGGCCGGGCATGGTGGCTCACGCCTGTAATCCCAGCACTTTGGGAGGCTGAGATGGGCAGATCACGAGGTCAGGAGATCGAGACCATCTTGACTAATGTGGTGAAACCCTGTCTCTACTAAAAATACAAAAATTAGCCAGGCGTGGTGGCGGGCGCCTGTAGTCCCAGCTACTCGGGAGGCTGAGGCAGGAGAATGGCGTGAACCTGGGACGTGGAGCTTGCAGTGAGCTGAGATCGCGCCACTGCACTCCAGCCTGGGCGGCAGAGTGAGACTCCATCTCAAACAAAACAAAACAAAACAAAAATCCACAGGGCAAGCATATTTCTTTTTTTTTTTTTTGAATATTTTCCCCCTAATTGCTATAGGAAATACCAAATATCAAATATAGAAGACATTACAAATCTTGAAATACTTGCAATACTTTTGCAGTCATGATCCCTAGCTCTCAACTCCCTCATTGGATTGATCACTAAAAGTCCCTTGGGACTTTTGTTCTCCTACTTATTCCACAAAGAGGATCTCATCAATGGCCTTCTTGGCAGTTTGTACATCTGAAAGGCAATCTGTTTGGAATAATTTTAAGTACATCACTTGTACTTTTCAACATCTCTGCCCTACATACATCTCAGTGACCTATCCTTTCATTACCAGAACTAGTGATGAGTGCCATTAGGGGCATTTTCTCACATCCTGTGAAAAATGACAAAGCGAAGCTGGGATGGGAAATAATATGGGAAACATGCATGTGCACAAAACTTAGATAAGTATGATCTATACAGGCAGGAAAAACACGGAAACTTTCTCAGGTTTCCCAGTCGGCATGAGAATACCCTTTCCCCTTTACCTTCTTCGAACAGCAAATAACAAGATCTTCACAGATCATGATAGCAAAAAGCTGACACTAAATTTCTGATGGATGATCTTTCCCTGTTATTCTAGATGCTATTTCTGATATTTAATTCTGCCTTCTATAGATTAACAATTATAGTAAGTAAAATGTCCACTTGCTGTAGTTGAGGATTTTTACACATTAAAGTTTTACATAAGGGGAGTGATTTATGCATCTATTAAAAATAAATATTTGGCAAAAATTTCCCTTGTCTATAAAAGTCTACATGGGGTTAATATACTGTGCAGGAAATGTACCTGAAAATTCTCTTTGTTGTGGGTGGCTCTTTCTGCTTGTAGAAATTTTGTATTGCATATAGCGTTGTCTCATAAATGTGAAAAAGGCTGTGATAGAATTTGTGGGATGTCCTCCTATTGAGTAAATAGGTACCATCCTCTTACACATATGCTTGGCACAGTATCCAAAAATGAGAGGCTTTGACTAAAGACATGAGTGTTGCGTTTTAGAATTAGCAATACTGACAGTTAAGTGTTCATAGTGATTGTCCTAATTTCTTCAGCGTTTCACAAAAGGCTTTTTGTAAAAAGTCCGCTATCTATGTGATAGGCCCTCTACTGGTTTAGTCACCTTTCTCCTGATCTGGTTCCTTGTCTAACCATCCAGAGTAACTAGATCTTTGCATAGATGCATTAGTTATGTGCTGACAGTAGGAGCCTGGAAGTTCCCCTATCTAGCTCGTGATTATAGCTCTTAAAGCAAAATCTCTGTGAGAGCTACCAAAATAAAGGCATACTCTTTATAAGGCTGTTCCATCTAACCATGCCTCTAGGTATGTTCTAGAAAGTGTTAGACACAAGGTTTTTATGCCGTTTTTGTTTTACTTTCATGTCATTACTCAGGAACATATTTTTTGCTAAGGTTTGCCTTTGGTACTCTTAACCCAAGACAAAAGAATAGCTCCTTTCAGAGTTCTCATCATTTCTTCACCCCAGCCTTAATGGGTATATTCCTTTTCCCCAGGTGTCCAGAGTTTTCCAGAATTGTCCCAAGGCTCAGTCCACACCAGTTCTTCTCCAGTGTGCTCTCCTGAGAGACCAGGCACACTCAACAATTATCTAGATGAGTTCCCACTTCTTTCCAAGTGAAGGTTCTGCTATCCTAGCATAGTCAGAATAAATTAAATTATGTCTCTAAAGAGGCACTGTTCCACTCCTCTTCAAGGTGTGTGGCATATTTGAAATATGTGACTTAAAAGTCTACAGTCTCTTACCAAAAGCCTTGGGCCAAATACATGTCAAAATTCAGAATTTTCCAGATTTTAGAAAAGTGACCCATACACCATACATTGCATAAAACCCTGAGCAATGTATGAGGAAGTACCTGTGATCAACATAGTATTTTTGCAGTGAAACATATGAATATTTTCATTCATATATGTATATATGAAAGAAAAAAACTATAAATAACCTCTTACTAGTTTAAATCACATTTTGGCTCAAGTGAGTTTTGGCTCCAAGCTTACCAAAAAATACTTATTCTTTTTCAGAGCATTTTGAATTTCAGAATTGTGGGATTGTGAACCTGTACAAACGTGTAGTTGGAATACAGAGATCCAGATGCTTTTTACTTGAAGAAGTCCTTTTGAGAACAAATAATTAACTTTATTGAAATAATTAAACATATATTAATATACTTCATAAAGAATAAGATGGATCCAATATTTAACTCAATATATTAATATATATCTTTTGAGAAGCTCTGTCACCCAGGCTGGAGGGCACAATCATAGCTCCTGGCAGCCTTGATCTCTTGGGCTCAAACAATCCTCCTGCCTCAGCCTCCCATAGATAGGACTACAGTTATGTGCTAATTTTTTTTTAAGAGCTCAGGTCTAGCTATGTTGCCCAGGCTGGTCTCAAACTCCTGGCCTCAAGCAGTTTTTCTGCCTTGGCCTACCAGAGCACTGGGATTGTAAGTGTGAGCTACTGTGCCCAGCCCCAATATATTTCTTGTCTCTCAGTAAACTGAAAAATGTAAGTAGTACAAATTCCCTGAATGAGGGTTAACTAGAATGTTATGCCATTGGCCTAACAACCCCAACACTATCTTTTTTTGAAATGGGTTGGAATGCTAGTATTTTACTGTTAGTGATTTTTATTCATCATACATGACCATCTCTTTTTCTCTCCTTGAAATGGTTATATTTTAGTTACAGAGTTTAAAAACTGATTGTTTTCTTCCGTGAAGTCAGCTTTTCTATCCCTGCTCACTCTGCTCAGGTATCTGAGCCTTCTATGCTTTTGTATTAACCTTAAAATAAACCGAAATCATATCTTGAGAGAGCATCTAAGGACAAAATAGTTAAGATGACTTAAAGACTAATATATCAAGAATATTGGAATGCTGATTTCCTTAATTTAGTTCTTCAAAGTTATTTAATAACGTTATGAATGTTGAAAAGACTTTATTGTAATATTTTATTCTAAAGGGACTAGAGATTTTTTTTTTTTTTTTTTTTTTTTTTTTTTTGGAGACAGAGTCTCCCTCTGTAGCCCAGGCTGGAGTGCAGTGCCACGATCTTGGCTCACTGCAACCTCTGGCGCCACCATGCCTAGCTAATTTTTGTATCAAATACATTTTTAAAAGATAAAGAAAAAATGTTGGGCTGGGCATAGTGGCTCATGCCTGTAATCCCAGCACTTTGGAAGGTCAAGGCAGTAGGATCATTTGAGGCCAGGAGTTTGAGACGGCCTAGGCAACATAGTGAGATCTCATCTCTACTAAAAATCAAAAAAATTATCTGAGTGTGATGGCATATGCTGTGGTCTCAGCTACTTGGGATGCTGAGGTAGGAGGATTGCTTGAGCTCAGGAGGTCAAGGCTGCAGTGAGCCATGATTGCACCACTGCACTCCAGCCTGGGCAATAGAGTGAGACCCTGTCTTCCAAAGAAAAGAAAAATGTTAAAAGAATGATCTAG
This sequence comes from Pongo abelii, assembly GCF_028885655.2. Lineage (NCBI taxonomy): Eukaryota > Metazoa > Chordata > Mammalia > Primates > Hominidae > Pongo > Pongo abelii. Next base: position 74,932,643 of record NC_071994.2, on the reverse strand, counting down.
GCCAGGCGTGGTGGCTCATGCCTGTAATCCCAGCATTTTGGGAGGCCAAGGACAGGTGGATCACTTGAGGACAGGAGTTTGAGACCACCCTGGCCAACATAGCGAAACCCCCATCTCTACTAAAAATACAAAAAATTAGCTGGGTATGGTGGTACATGCCTGTAATCCCAGTTACTCCGGAGGCTGAGGAACGAGAATCTCTTGAACCCGAGAGACAGAGGTTGCAGTGAGCTAAAATCATGCCACTGCACTCCAGTCTGGGTGACAGAGCGAGACTCTGTCTAAAAAATTAAAAATAAAAATAAAAATAAATTTGCCAGCATTTTAAAAAGAAGCAGTCATTACGGTTTCTTTGTTAGAATCGACCACTGCTAATATCACTGTCTTAAAAAAAAATTACCGGCCACGCACGGTGGCTCACACCTGTAATCCAAGCACTTTGGGAGGCTGAGGCGGGTGGATCATGAGGTCAAGAGATCGAGACCATCCTGGCCAATATGGTGAAACCCCGTCTCTACTAAAAATACAAAAAATTAGTTGGGCATGGTGGCACATGCCTGTAGTCCCAGCTACCTGGGAGGCTGAGGCAGGAGGATCACTTGAACCCAGGAGGTGGAGGTTGCACTGAGCCGAGATCGTGCCACTGCACTCCAGCCTGGCCAATGGAGTGAGACTCCGTCTCAAAAAACAAAAAACAAAACAAACAAAAACATAATTATCTATACTAGATCCTGATTTATATTGATCTTTGATAGTGAAGGTGGTATTGGAACATTTTTCTGTGTATTGTTTAATAGCCTGGGCTGTATTCACCTTGTACGAAATTCTCAGTTGTCAAGACCTGTGTCTCAGGAGCTTTCACATGTATTCCATAGCTTGATTTCAGAAGTCATGAAAAGGATAAATTAATTTGAATTTTAGTTTTGTGTCATTCCCCATCCAAAGGATCTCAAAGCCACATCTTCCAATCAGTGGCATTAGTTACCTATCCTGATCATTGGACTACCAAGTCTTAGTAGACACATAAAAAAAAAGGGAAAAGCTCTATCTTGAGCACAGTGAATACTCAATAAGAAGATATAAATTCTGTAGGGCAAATTGGGTTATGGCCCATCTGCAGCCAGCACACAATTTAAACCCCTTTACCTATTCCTAAAATGCTGCTCGGTAACAAAAATTAAATGTCTCTATCAGTTGCCTCCTTTCTCATCTAGCTACTCCCTACAAATTCATTCTCTTTGAGATCTGCCTTAATCTTTCAATATATCTTCAATCTTTGTTTTGGATTCATTGTTTAGGCTATTAAGAACCTAGGAATTATCTGGATTTTCTTAAGAACAGTAATAAGGAAATTTTTGTTTCAAGTAATTTTCAATTGGGTCTTTATTTATACTATACCAGAATGTTTAAAATATGACCTCATTATTTTAACCCCAGTATGGAGATAGGTGACATTTTCACTAGTTTTCAGATGTAGCTACGACTCAGATAATTAACATGCCCAAGATCATAAAGCTATTCATGTCCTTTGCCCACTTTTTGATGGATCATTCTCAGTAAACTATTGCAAGAACAAAAAACCAAACACCGCATATTCTCACTCATAGGTGGGAATTGAACAATGAGAACACATGGACACAGGAAGGGGAACATCACACTCTGGGGACTGTTGTGGGGTGGGGGGAGGGGGGAGGGATAGCATTGGGAGATATACCTAATGCTAGATGACGAGTTAGTGGGTGCAGCGCACCAGCATGGCACATGTATACATATGTAACTAACCTGCACATTGCGCACATGTACCCTAAAACCTAAAGTATAATAATAATAAATAAATAAATAAATAAAAAGAAAAATTCTAAAAAATAAAAATAAAAATAAATAAGTTAATTAATTAATTAATTTTTTAAAAAGATCATAAAGCTAGTAGTGCCATAAAATGGCATACAATGGATTCAAACTAAGTCTATCTGACTCAAAAACCCATTCTTGGACTCTTCAGAATTTATCTTTCTACTTTTACAGATCACATTCCTCTGACTTTTGTATATTTCATTTGTATCTATGTCCAGAGTTTAACATTTTAATGTTCCTGACTTTGAGAACAGATGTAGGTTTGAATGCCCAGATTCATTTGCAAAGCAAAATATAATAATAAAGTTCATTCCCAAATTTCTGATAACTGAAAAAATGAATTAGAATGTAAAATATGAATGTAAAGATGGTTAAGTTTGAATATTGATTATTTTGCTCTATTTCAATTTATTTGTCATTGTTATAATCTAGCTTTAGCTGAAATGTCTGTAGAGAACAAAAATTTTTAAACCCTGCCTCATCACAATTCCCCCAACCAAAATACTAATTTTTAAAATCCAGTTTATCAATTTCTACTTACTCTATCAATTTTGAGCTATGAGGCCTTGCAAAAGAATTACTAGGCCAGGTGTAGTGGCTCATCCCTGTAATTTCAACACTTTGGAAGGCCGGGGTGGGAGGATTACTTGAGCCAGGGAGTTCAAGATGAGCCAGGGCAACATAGTGAGACCTTATCTCTAGAAGGAAAAAAAAATTAGCTTAGCATTGTGACACACACCTGTAGTTCCAGCTACTCAGGAGGCTGAAGTGGGAGAGTCACTTGAGCCCGGAGGTTGAGGCTGCAGTGAGCTGTGATCAGAATTTCTAAAATTCTTTTCATTCTACAATTTTGCTTCTTTCTATATTAAAAGCCTCTTTGGGTAATTCATATTTTTTTAAAAAAAATTCCTAATTATCTCAATAAAGTTTGTTTTTCATGGGTCTTTAAGAATTTAGAGAGAATTAAAATAGTTTTGTGTTTAATAGCTCTGATTCTGGAATCAGTCAATTAAGGTTGTAACATTTAACATCTAGGACATCCAGGAAAAATTAACCTCTCTGAGCCTCTGTTTTCTTTTCTATAAAATGATGTGGGACCCACATCATCAGGTTGTTAAAAAAAAAAAAAATTGTATGAAGCACTTTCCATAGTACTTTGCACAATAGAAGTTAGCTATTACTATTTTTATTTTTTTATTTAGATTTTGCGGTTTGTTCTTTGTAAATCAGAATCATAGCATTTTAGAGCTAGAAGAAACCCTTGGTGATCATTTGATCTAGCACCCTTATCTTTCATATGAAGCCTGGAGAAAGGGCAAAAGCTGGCTTTTGAGGTTTGGTGGCAAGTTGATGGTGGACCTCTAACGAGTTCCGTCTGCCTTGGGGCAGGGGGAGGAGTGCAAGATTGTGTTGCTGTTATTGTATTGTTTTGTTCTTACTTCTCTTTAATGATTCTTTACTCACATTTAAACTATTAAGTTGTTTCCATTTTTATTTATGCAATGATTTTATCACCATAGGAGGTTGGCATGAATACATTTTCTTCTTTGCTTACCTTAGCTAGCTTCCTTCCCACTCGGAAAGATAAGTCCGTCACACCCAAAAAGATAAGTCTGCAGTATTAGAGATGATGCTTTTGTGTTCAGCAGTGTAAGACAAAAAGCTTATGGTCTTTAATGGTTTTATGCTCATCTTACTCTTCTGGTAACTTTCTGTGACGTTAAGACATTGCTTCCAGCAGTAGTGCAGCGTGCCTCATGTTTTGAGTGCTGATTAAGTGAAGGCCTTCTGATCCATCTGCAAAGCAGTAGTGGTTGCAATAAGGATAGCAATATTTTTATCTCTGTTCTCTCTTGTGTTGTAGAGCCGACAGTTAGAATCAGAAACTGGGACCACAGAGGAGCACAGTCTAAATAAGGAAGCTCGAAAATGGGCCACACGTGTGGCACGTGAGCATAAAAACATCGTTCACCAACAACGGGTAAGTATAAGAGAAAGTCCTAGTTACATTCACCTTAAGCCAAATGTCAAACAGTTTAAGGAACTGAGTTTTATTAATGTGAAAAATATCCTATATGTGTTGTTTTGTTTTGTTTGAGACAAGAGGCTTGCTCTGTCACCCAGGTTGAAGGGCAGTGGTGTGAACATGGCTTACTGCAGCTTCAACCTCTTGGGCTGAAGCAGTCCTCCCACTTCAGCCTCCCAAGTAGCTGGGACCACAGGCACATGCCACTATGCCTAGCTAATGTTTTTTAGATTTTTTGTAGAGATAGGGTCTTGCCATGTTTCCCAGGCTGGTCTCAAACTCCTTTGCTCAAGCATTATATGTGTTTTTTCTGTACTTTCTCAACACTCAGCAGTGTGCTGTCAGCTATCTACTCATGTTGGAATTTCCTTAAGCCCTCCATCAGCAATACATTAATTCACCTGTTTACCATAAAATTGCCAAAGAAAACCTGTGATAGTGTATTATGGGCAGGGGAAGAGACATATGTTGAATTAATATAGGTTTTCATCCCTCAAGACATATTTTTTAAAAGACACAATTATAGCCGGGCACGGTGGCTCACGCCTGTAATCCCAGCACTTTGGGAGGCCGAGGCGGGTAGATCACTAGGTCAGAAGATCGAGACCATCCTGGCTAACATGTGTTACGGTGAAACCCCGTCTCTATTAAAAATACAAAAAATTAGCCGAGCGTGGTGGTGGGCACCTGTAGTCCCAGCTACTCGGGAGGTTGAAGCAGGAGAATGGCATGAACCCAGGAGGCAGAGCTTGCAGTGAGCTGAGATCACGCCACTGCACTCCAGCCTGGGCGACAGCGAGACTCTGTCTCAATAAAAAGAAAAAAAAAAAGACACAATTATAGATTTTGTGAAAATATATGTTTGACTGAGTGCAGTGGCTCACGCCTGTAATCCCAGAACTTTGGGAGGCTGAGGCAGGTGGATTGCTTGAACCAGGAGTTTGAGACCAGCCTGGGCAACATGGCAAAAAACCCAGTCTCTACAAAAAATTCAAAAATTAGTCAGGCATGGTGGCGCACACCTATCTTCCCACCTATTCGGGAGGCTAAGGTTGGGGAGAATTGCTTGAGCCCGGGAGGTGGAGGTTACATTGAGGTAAGATCATGCCTCTGCACTCCAGACAGGGTGACAGAGCAAGACCCTGTCTCCAAAAAAAGAAAGAAAGAAACAAAGAAAATATATCTTGAAGACTAAACTCTAAGCACAAAGAAATCATTTGGAGTATAGTACTTTTTTTCTGTTTCATTTATTGATACCTATATCCGTCTCATTCTTTGCCTTCACATCCTACTTCTTAAAAGAATTGCCTATGCTTATTATCTATAGAATCTCACCTCCCACTTACTTTTTAGCCCATTACATTTGAGCTTTCCTGTCCTTTCCTTCCCCTGTATCACTTCATAGTCTAAGCTTATCAAAATCGCCAATGATGTCTGTGTTGCTAGCTTCAAAATGGACACTTTGATTTCTCATTTTTCTTAATCTGTCAACAATTTCATCACAATTAACAATTCCCTGTCTTAAAATGTTATCTTCTCTAGTCATCCACGATTCAACATTGTCCTGGCTTTCCTTCTGCCTTTCTGGCCATACCTAGATTTTTTCATAGGTTCCTCTTTCTCCATCCCACAATGAAATATTCAGTTTCTCAGATTTCTGTACTTGGCTGTCTTGTTTTCTTATTCTTTACCCTCATATAGGCATTCTCAGTCACTTCCATGGGTTTACTTTACCACCAAATCATAAATTAATATCTTCAACACTGGGCCTTGCTACTACTGTGTATCCATATAATCTCTTGCCTGTTTTGACATCTTCTTTTCACTATCTCACAGGTGTCTCAAATTCAATGTTCCACTTATGTAATGTTGCTTAACAAACCACCTCAAACTTAATGCCATAGGACAAGAGAGTTTTTACATTATTGCTCACTAATCGGAGTATTGGGTGGTCTCAGCTTAGCAGTTTCCTTTGGGGGGGGTCTCATGTGGCGGTAATCAGATAGTGGCTGGTCCTGGCTTCCCCACTGAAAGGACTGTCTGTAGTAAGTTTATTACTAGTAAGTCTATAATTATTTCAAAATGTTCAAAAAAAATAAATGAAAAAAATTATGGCTACTAGTCACTAAAGCCTTTTGAATTATGTAAATACTTTAATCACTTAAGGAAGATGAAAAGTAAAAAACAGTCATCATTATCGTCCCATTTTCTTTAATAGGTTCTAAATGATCTGGAGTGTCATGGAGCTGCTGTATCAGAACAAAGCCGAGCAGAGCTGGAACAGAAAATAGATGAAGCTAGAGAAAATATTCGTAAAGCAGAGGTAAGGTGGCAGCTAATTGTGGCATTTTGCCCAGGTCTAATGACACTGTCACAGCTGTGATATGCATCTTTAAAACTGAGTTTCTACACGCACTGAGATGAAGGTGATTCACCATCTTCATTCGTGTCCACAGTAGTATTTGTTGAGTACCTGCTCTGTGGAAGGCAGTACATATAACAAAAAGATGCTGTAAAGTTTACAGTCATGAAACATTAAATACAAAAGATTTAAGTCACAATGAAGATACTGATTTTAAAGTTTCTACAAGGTACATAATAAACCACAGAGATTAATGGTAGAAAAAATGATGTATATGTATCAATTTAGATATATCTCTCTCCTTATACATCGATATATATGGAGATATATATTCATGTATATATATATATTCAGAGCTTAGGAAATCTCCCCCATATGGAAGGTTCCCTGGATCCAGGGGCATGAGCTGGGCTTTTAAGAATAGGGAAGATTTGGTTAAGCAGAGATGGGAAAAAATTTATAATAGTGGATTTTAATTTTTTGTGGAGTCATGGGACCTTTGAGGGTTGTATGAAAGCTGTGAAACATTCTCTCCCATACACAAAAATGTACATTTTGTGTAGTGTTTAGAGTTCTTATGCCTGAGGCTAATACTCCCTGCTCTAGATAGGGAGAGGTTGGGATAGGAAACAGGAAAGTATTAGCAAATGAGGAAGACACAGGGTATAATTTGGTAGCTGGATATGATTAGAGTGGAGGATTTTTGTGAGGAAATGTGGTAGAAAGTAAGTAAACTTGTGGTTAGGGCCAGTTTATGGAGGACCTGTGCACACACTTTTATCTACTCAGCAGCAACTTGGTGAAGGGGTATGGAGGTAGACATTTATAAAAGACTGACACCATCCAGCCATCAAAAGATTACGTTCTTGTTAGAAAGGCATAAAGAATGCCAAAAATCACTAAGATGTAAAGCATAACTGCCGAGGAGTGGTGCATTAAGTATAGTTGAAGAACCCAGAGGCCACAGAAATCACTCTGGGAGGGATTGTTGCGGGTATAACACAGAAGAAGACTTAAGATGAATACTGGCAGATGAATAGTATTTGATTAGTCAGAGAAAAGGGGATAGCACAGACTTACGCCATGCAACTTCAGGAGGTAGAATTTGAACCAAAAGATGAAGGTAGGAAAGAAGGAGATGTGAGTTTAGTATTGGGAAATACTTTCTAATAGTCAGATCTTCCCAAAGACAGAATAAGCACTTCTGAGACATAGTGCAGCCCTATAAGTGTGTAAGAAGATTCTGGGCAAGCATCTTTCAGGGACCCAATACAAGGAATCCCTGCACTGGTTTAGGTTTAATCTAAACTAATGGTTTTCTAACACCCCCTTAGAACTCTAGAGGTTTTGAGGAAGTGCTTCAGTGGTTGTGGGGTGAAGGGAGAGGCAGTGTAGGCAAGCATAGAGAATATGAGCATGTTTTTGGCACAGCCCCATGGAAGTGATCTGAATCAGAACAGGCTTGCCATCTGCCCGTGCTGGAGAAACCCCAGTAACTCCACCTCCACTTCATTCCTATTCACAGTCTAATTGACAGCCTCCATAGTGAGGAGGGCAGGGTGTACAATGAATCGTCATTTTTCTCTTTGAATTCAGGGTCATGTCTAAACCACTATCTTAGGGTGCTGGTCGAGTAGTGTTGGCAAGCCCTCACCTACTCTAAGAAACACTGGCCTGCGGTAGAAGAGTTATTCTGTTGTTTGTTTCTCCGCACTCTAGATGAAGCCAGTTTTTCAGAGCCTTGGTGGAACAGGAGTAATTATTTTGAGACAAGTCTCAGAGATTTTCTGAGGGGTATTTCGTGTATTTTCCATTTCCAGACTCTATACGTGGTGTCACCGACTGGTACCCTAACTCCATGAAACCTCCCGCCATCCCCAGTAGTAGCAGTAGTAGGTATCAGGCACACACAGTCTTCTTTTAGGCCAAATGACCTATTGTTTCCGTAGTATGCCAAACTAGACTGTGTTTGTTAGTTTCAAACTAAAAATATGAAGTGAAATTCTCATACCACGATGTCTCACCTCTTCTAATGCAAGTATTTAAGTCTACATTCTCAAAGATAGTTTTCTTATCAAAAATGTTGAGTATAGTATGCTAAAGCCATTGTAGCAGATCCGTTTTCTCAGTTTTCAATATCTATAGCATTTAATTAATTTTACTGTTAGCATAAAATAATCTCTCACTTGGTTTCCACTTAACAGATACAAAAAATAGCCTAACTAAAATTAGCCAGCAAATATGAGGGCATATTTATTGGGGTAGTACTTACAGGATTATCATAATAAAATTTTTGGATAGACTAGACCATGAGAGTCTTCAAAGGAATTAACAATAATGGTTTCTGCACACACCCTTTTCCTTTCTTCTGCCTGTATATCATTTGCATTGGTTTTTCTTTTTCATTCGATACTTTATTTATTATAAATACCTATACAAAAGAGAGAACACTGGTTATATAAAATGTGAGTCCTCATTATTGCAAAGTTAATGACAAGAGTGACCCTGCTATTAAAACAAAATTTTTAGGCCAGGTGCAGTGGTTCATGCCTCTAATTCCATCACTTTGGGAGACTGAGGCGGGAAGATCACTTGAGCTCAGGAGTTTGAGAGCAGCCTGGGCAACAGATGAGACATTGTCTCTATTACAAATGAAAAGAAATTAGCTGGGTATGGTGACACGTGCCTGTAGTCTCAGCTACTTGGGAGGCAGAGGCTTGATCCTGGAAGGTTGGTCTGCAGTGAGCCATGGTTGGATCACTGTACTCCAGCTTGGGCAACAGAGCAAGACTCTATATATATATGTGTATATATATGATCTTTTATATATATATGATCATATATAAACTATATATGATCTTTTATATATATATGATCATATATAAACTATGATCATATAATATACACACAGCTATATATTTCTCATATATATATTTCTAATCACATTATTTCCAAATTTACATTACCTCTGGACCTGTTACTGTGAGGTTTCACTGTATTTATGCTATGTTAGCAGATCTCTTGACTAATCACTTTTATTTTTTACTGAAAATTTTCAAACATACAGAAAATATGAAGAATAAACATGTATTTCATATATAAACTATATATGATCATATATGATCATATATAAACTATATATGATCATATATGATCATATATAAACTATATATGATCATATATAAACTATATATGATCATATATAAACTATATATGATCATATATAAACTATATATGATCATATAATATACACACAGCTATATATTTCTCATATATATATTTCTAATCACATTATTTCCAAATTTACATTACCTCTGGACCTGTTACTGTGAGGTTTCACTGTATTTATGCTATGTTAGCAGATCTCTTGACTAATCACTTTTATTTTTTACTGAAAATTTTCAAACATACAGAAAATATGAAGAATAAACATGTATTTCATATATAAACTATATATGATCATATATGATCATATATAAACTATATATGATCATATATAAACCATATATGATCATATAATATACACACAGCTATATATTTCTCATATATATATTTCTAATCACATTATTTCCAGATTTACATTACCTCTGGACCTGTTACTGTGAGGTTTCACTGTATTTATGCTATGTTAGCAGATCTCTTGACTAATCACTTTTATTTTTTACTGAAAATTTTCAAACATACAGAAAATATGAAGAATAAACATGTATTTCCTAACATCTAGATTCAACTATTATATTTTGCAATACTGGCTTTATGTGTTTGTTAGATTGACCCATTAATTGTGTTCTATAAAATGGAAGTTAGGTCTTAAGGCCTGATTAGAGGCAGGTTAGTGTTTTAGGCAGAAATAGTTCATAGATGATGTGATGTTTTTCATCACATAAAGAATCGTAATATCAAGTTGTCCTGCTATTAATGATACTAAGAGTGGTCTCTTAATAAGGTGGTGTGCTACCAGATCTTTCCATGATAAAGATTCTTTCTTTCCTCTTTGCAATTACCAAGTGCTAGTCACCTCCAGTGGTGGTGAATGGGTATTTTTTTTTCTTGGGTATTATTATGACCTCATTAAAAAAAAAAATTTTTTTTTTGAGACATGGTCTCACTCTGTCACCCAGGCTGGAGTGCAGTGGCACGATCTCAACTTACTGCAGCCCGAACCTCCTGGGCTCAAGCGATTCTCCCACATCAGCCTCCCGAGTAGCTGGGACTACAGGCGCACTCCACCATGCCTGGCTAATTTTTCTATTTTTTTGTAGAGATGGGGTTTCACCATGTTGCCCAGGCTAGTCTCAAACTTGTGGGTCAAGCAATCTGCCTGCCTTGGCCTCCCAGAGTGCTGGGATTACAGGCGTGAGCCACTGCCTCCGACTTGTCAGTCTTTTTAAACTTAGCCATTTGAGTGTGTGTGTAATGGTATCTCACTGTGGTTTTGAATTGCATTTGACTACAGACTAGTGACATTAACTAACTATGCTGAGCATCTTTTTATAAGTTTTTTAGCCATTCATATATCCCCCTTAGTAAAGTATTTGTTAATATCTTTTGCCCAAATTTGGATTGGTCTTATTTCTGAGTTAATTCTTTATGTTTTCTGGATATTAGTCATTTTTTAGGTACATGTACTGCAAATATTTTTTCCAGTCTTTGGCTTACCTTTTCATTTTCTAGATTGGAAACTTAATTTTGATGAGATTAATTTATGAATTTTGGCCTTTATGATTAGTGTTTTTTGTGTTCTAAGAAATTTTTGCCTGATCAAGGTTGTGATATATCCTCTCATGTTGTCTTCTAGAAGTGTTATAGTTCAAGCTTTTCTTTGTGGACTGTGATCCTAAACATTTCTAGTTAAATTGTTGAGGTCTAGTATGAGTTAAGGGTCATGTTTGGTTTTTTTGTTGTTGTTTTGTTTTGTTTTGTTTTTTCCTATACAGATAGCCAGTTGTTCCACCATCATATTTTAAAGAGTATGCTTTTCCCATTACCTTTGCACCCGTATTGAAAACAACTAATCGTATGTGTATGAATATTTTCAATTTTATTCAGTTCCATTGGTCTGTATGTCTATACTTATGCCAGTATCACAGTCTTAATGACATTGTAAGTCTTGAAATCAGATAGTATAATTCCTCCAACACTATTCTTGTTTTAGAATTATTTGGACTGTTCTCATTGCCATCAGCTTCTACAAAAAAAGACTGCGGGCATTTTGATTGGGATTGCATTGAATCCACAAATAATTTGAGGAGAATTGACTTCTCAACAATGTTGTCTTCTAATTCATGAACATGATGTGTCTCTCTATTTATTTAGGCACTCTTTGTTTCCTTTTTTGGCTTCTTAATTTTTTATTGATACAAAATAATTGTACATATTTATGAGATGCATGTGATATTCTGATACATGCATACAGTGTATAATGATCAAATTAGAGTAATTAAGATATCTATCACCTCAGACATTTATAATTTCTTTGTATTTAGAACATTTCAAATCTTCTAGTTATTTTGAATTAATGATTAACTATAGTCACCCTGCTAAGCTATCAAACACTGGAACTTATCCCATCTATTTAACTGTTTGCTTCTTTCTATTCCCCAATCTCTCTTCTTCTCCTTCCCCGCAATCCTTCCCAGCTTCTGATAACCATCATTCTACTCTGTACTTTTTTTTTTTTTTTTGAGACGGAGTCTTGCTCTGTCACCCAGGCTGGAGTGCAGTGGCGCGCGCCACCACACCCGGCTAATTTTTTTACTTTTAATAAAGACAGGGTTTCACCATGTTGGCCAAGCTGGTCTCGAACTCCTGACCTCATGATCCACCCGCCTTGGCCTCCCAAAGTGCTGGGATTACAGGCGTGAGCCACCGCGCCTGGCCTCTGCTCTCTTTTTTTTTCTTTTTTTTTTTGTTTTCTTTTTTTTGCTGTCGCCCAGGCTGGAGTGCAGTGGCGCGATTTCGGCTCACTGCAAGCTCCTCCTCCCGGGTTCATGCCATTCTCCCGCCTCAGCCTCCCAACTAGCTGGGACTACAGGCGCCCGCCACCACGCCCAGCTAATTTTGTTTTTGTGTTTTTAGTAGAGACGGGGTTTCACCGTGTTAGCCAGGATGGTCTCAATCTCCTGACCTCATGATTCGCCCACCTTGGCCTCCCAAAGTGCTGGGATTACAGGTGTGAGCCACTGCGCCCAGCCCCGGCCTCTACTCTCTACTTCTATAATTAACATTTTTTAGCTCCCACACATGAGTGAGAACATATGATACTTGTCTTTCTGTGCCTAGCTTATTTCACTTAACATAATAACCTCCAGTTCCATTTATATTGCTGCAAATGACAGGATTTCATTCTTTTTTATGACTGAATAGCATTCCATTGTGTGTATATATCACATTTTCTTAATCCACTGATGGACACTTAGGTTGATTCCACATCTTGGCCACTGTGAATAGTGCTGTAATAAACAGGGGATGAAGGTATGACTTTGATACACTGATTGCCTTTCATTTGGATAAATATCCAAAAGAGGGATTGCTGGATCATATAGTAGTTCTATTCTTAGTCTTTTGAGAAACCTCCATGCTGTTTTCCATAATAGCTGTACTAATTTACATTCCCACCAACAGTATATAACAGTTCCCTTTTTTCTGCATCTTCGCTAGCACTTGTTATTTTTCGTCTTTTTGGTAAATAGTGATTCTAACTGGGGTAAGATCATATCTGATTTTGGTTTTCATATCTGGTTTTGATTTGCATTTTACTGATGATCAGTGATGTTCAGTATTTTTTCATATACCTGTTGGCCATTATGTCTTCTTTTGAGAAAAGTGGTTACAGATCCTGTGCCCACTTTTTAATAAGATTACATGGTATTTTGCTATTGAGTTGTTTGAGTTCCGTGTATATTCTGGATATTAGTCCCTTGTTGCATGAATAATTTGCAAGTATTTTCTTCCATTCTGTAGGTCATCTGTTAACTCTGTTGATTGTTTCCTTTGCGGCATAGAGTTTTTAATTTAATATAGTCCTATTTGTCTGGTTTTTGTTTTGTTGCCTGTGGCCTTAAAGTCTCAGCCATAAAAATCTCCCTTGATCAATGTCCAGAAGCATTTCCCCTATGTTTTCTTGTACTAGTTCTATAGTATGGGTGTTTGTTTGTTTTCTTTTTTTTTTTTTTTTTTTTTTTTTTGAGACAGGGTATCACTCTGTCACCCAGGCTGGAGTGCAGTGGCACAGTCACAGCTCACTGCAGCCTTGGCCTCCCCAGGCTCAGGTGATCCTCCCACCTGAGTTTTTGTTATTTTTAGTAAGATGGGGTTTCGCCATGTTGCCCAGGCTGGTCTCAAACTCCTGGGCTCAAGGGATCCACCCTCCTCAGCCTCCCAAAGTGCTGAGATTACGGGTGTGAGCCACTGTGCCCAGCCATAATATTGGGTTTATTTTTAAAGTCTTTAATCATTTCGAGCTGACTTTTATATATGGTGAGAGATAGGGATCTAGTTTCATTCTTTGGCAGGTGGATATTCAGTTTTCCCAGCAGCATTTATTGAAGAGGGTGTCCTTTCCCCAATGTAAATTCTTAGCACCTTTGGGAAAAATTGGTTAGCTATAAGTACATTATTTCTGGGATCTCTATTCTGTCCCATTGGTCTGTGTGTCTGTATTTGTGACAATACCATGCTGTTTTGGTTGCTAAAGTCAGGTAGTGTATTACCTCCAGCTTTATTATTTTTGCTCAGAATTGCTTTGGCTATTCAGGGACTTTTGTGGTTCCATACAAATTTTAGGATTTTTTTTTCTATTTCTGTGAAGAATGTTATTGATTTTGATAGCAATTGCACATGGATTCGTTTGTGTCCTCTTCAGTTTCTTTCATCAGTGTTTTGTAGTTTTCCTTGTAGAGATCTTTCACCTCCTTGGATAAATTTATTCCTGGGGTTGTGGTTTTTTGTTTTTTTGTTTTTGGGGTTGTTTTTTTTGTTTTGTTTTGTTTTGTTTGTCTTGTTTTGTTTTGGTTTTGGTAGCTATTGTAAACAGGACTACTTTTTTTTTTTTTTGGAGACAGAATTTCAGTCTTGTTGCCCAGGCTGGAGTGCGATGGCGCGATCTCGGCTCACAGCAAGCTCCGCCTCCTGGGTTCAACCAATTCTTCTGCCTCAGTCTCCCAAGTAGCTGGGATTACAGGCATGAGCCACTGAGCCTGGCCCATTATGCCTTGATATATGTTTTCTGTCCTCTTCTATGATTTCAATTACATGAATATTAAATCACTTGATATTATCCTACATGTCATGTGCAAAGCTCATTCCACACATTTTTATCTGGCCTTATTTTTTATCTCAGTCTCAGTTTGATGAGTTATTATTAGTGTCTATTAAAACCTATGGATATTTCTTCTATAGTGTATAAACTACTGTTAAGGCCATCTTGTGAATTTTTATTTCAAATGTTATATTTTTAGCTCTATAAGTTCTGTATGGTTCTTCTTTTATCTTCTAGTTCATTCCTATTTATCTTCATGTTTTTCTTTAAACCTCTAAGTATATTTATAACAGCAATTTTAAAGTTCCTGTCTACTCATTCCATCATCTCTGTCATTTCATTTGACTGATTTTTCTCTTGGCTCATGTTTTTCTGCTTTTCAAATACCTACTAAGTTTTTACTGAACCTAGACATAGTGACTGTTTGGTTATTAAGTTTCTAGATTCTATTTTCTTCTTATAAAGACTATTGAGTTTTGTTTTGGCTGCCAGGTCAGTTACTTGCAGATCAATTTGATCATTTTGAAGCTTGTTTTTAAGCTTT
The DNA here is from genome assembly GCF_028885655.2 of Pongo abelii. Lineage (NCBI taxonomy): Eukaryota > Metazoa > Chordata > Mammalia > Primates > Hominidae > Pongo > Pongo abelii. The sequence goes on along the minus strand of NC_071994.2, from coordinate 74,917,597 downwards.
GTTTGGGTTAATGTAGAGATAAATTAGAAATTAGCCCTATACTAATGCCGTGGGTATACACCAAGTTCTCTCAACTCTGGCTGGATAGAGTTGTAATATCTTTTTTTCTTTTTTTTTTTGAGACTCAAGCCAGTCGCACAGGCTTGAGTGCAGTGGTAATGATCTCTGCTCACTGCAACCTCTGCCTCCTGGGTTCAAGCAGTTCTCCTGCCTCAGCTTCCCAAGTAGCTGGGATTACAGGTGCCTGCCACCACAACCAGCTAATTTTTTTTGTATTTTTAGTAGAGACGGGGTTTCACCATGTTGGCCAGGCTGGTCTCGAACTCCTGACCTCAGGTGATCTGCCCGCCTCGGCCTCCCAAAGTGCTGGGATTACAAGCATGAGCCACCACAGAGTTTTAATGTTTTTCAACCCTGTACAAGCTCTAGGAATTTTTCAGTTCATAGCTCTACTGTAGATATTCTTTTCTTAGTAGTTATTGTTTGCCTCTCCTCCTGGAGTTCCACCTGACATCATTTCAACTTATTATAGATTTTTATCTATTTAGTATATTATCAATTCCAGTTGTCACTTTAAGTTCCATATTATCTAAAACTGGGAGTCCATTCAACTGACTTCTGTGTACTTTTGACATTACCTGCATTAGTCCTTGAATACTTTCTTCCTAGCACAACAAGCTATCACAGTGTTCACCTTATATTTTTCCTGTCCAGACTTAGAATTAGCTGTTTCTCCAAGAAGCTCTGATTCTGTTAATAGAAAATGGTATTTAGACACTAAGGCCTGGGCTGTGAAGGTGCTTATTGTTCTAAGTGCCATTTTATTTTTTATCTTTTCTTTGTTGTTAGAGCCAGGGATAACTTTTTTTAAATCATGAGTTCATGTTGATATTTCCAATTAACATGGACAATTAGAGGGATTTTACTTATTTTTAGAGACAGGGTCTCAATATATTTCCCAGGCTGGAATGCAGTGACTATTCACACGCACAATCATAGTGTACTGTAGCCTTGAACTCCTGGACTCAAATGGTCCTCCTGCTTCAGCCTCCAAAATAGTTGTGACTACAAGTGCATGCCACTATGCCCAGCCAGAGGGATTTTATTGAACTTATTTGATTTCTTTGATTTTACATTTATTTATGTCCTTTTTGCCTCTTACACCAAAAAGTTTTATTCCTAATCATATTATCTAATATTTTATTTGCTTTATATATTTAAAAAGATTTTTTTTGAGACAAGGTCTCTGTCACTCAGGCTGGAGTGCGGTGGCACTCATTGCAGCCTCCACCTCTCAGGTTAAAGCAATCCTCCCACCTCCATTTCCCAAATAGCTGGGGCTACAGACATGTGCCATCATACCCAGCTAATTTTTGCATTTTTTGTAGAGACAGGGTTTCCCTATGTTTCTCAGGCTGGTCTTGAGCTCCTGGGCTCAGGCAGTCTGCCTGCCTCAGCCTCCAAAGTGTTGAGATTATAGACGTGAGTCACTATGCCCAGCCTGCTTTGTATATTATAGAATAATAACTGCAGTATATATTAAGCACTTTCAGAACTACATGAATATTGCTATTAATAGTAAACTATTGAAAGTTTTAGATTTCTTTATAATTCTCTTTGAATGTAGAATAAATATCTCTCTAAGAGATTTTCTGCTTCTTGTAATAGGTTACTAGCTTATATAAGACTATTTTAGATGACAATATTAATCTGGGGTAAAAATATTAAAACAAAAATTATTTAATAGAACTGGAAAATGACCCAAAGCATGTAGAACCTGGAGAGGAATTTCTCCTTGAAAGAACAGGACTATACTTAGTGATATTTCCATTATATAGCCCTGCATCTGTAAGGAGCAGCACAACCAGAATTTAAGCAGAACCTCCATCTTACTGGCCTGAAGGTGGATGTCATTTGGAACAGAGACTCTAAGGAGCTTGGCAGGAAACAATAACTGAAAGGCAAAAAAATCCAGGAGAAATTTTAGCTGTTGCTTATCACAGGAGAACAAACACTAATCATTAAAAAAACTGAAGTGGCAAAACCCCATCTCTACAAAAAATACAAAAATTAGCTGGGCATGGTGGTGCATGCCTGTAGTCCCAGCTACTCAGGAGGCTGAGGTGAGGTAGGAGGATGAGCCCTGGAGGTTGAGGCTGCACTGAGCCGTGATCGTACCACTGCACTGCAGCCTAGAAAACAAAGTCCAGACCCTGTCTAAAAAAAAAAAAAAAAAAATGAAGTGATCATATTAATGTTAGACAAAATACGTTTTAGGACAAGGAATATTAAAAAGGATAATGCATAATGATTTTTTAAAGACATTTCATCATGAATATATTACAATCCTGGATGTATATATAATAATAATGCCACAACATACATAAAGCAAAAACTGGCAGAACTGAAAGAAGAAATAGACAAATCTACAATTGTAGTAGGAGACTTCAGCATCCCTCTTTCAGTAATTGATAGAACAAGAAGATAGAAAATCAGTAAGGATATAGAAGATGAACATCATTAACCAACTTTACCTAATTGGCATTCATCGAACACTCCACTGCATATGAGTAGAATATATGTTCTTTTAAAGTACACATAGAACATTCAACAAGACCATACACTGGACCATAAACCTGTTTCAATAAGTTTAAAAGGATTGATATTATACATAGTAAGTTCTTGATTAATTAGACTTATATTACAAATCCATAATAGAAAGATGGCTAGAAAATACCCAAATATTTGGAGATTATGTTGTTCAAACACAGTAATCTGTTGCTGCCCTTGAAAACCACCCCAAACTTTATGGCAGAAACAACAGTGGTTTATTATCTGTTGCCATTCTGGGTGCTGACTATGCATTTCCTTTTATTCTTTTATTTTCTTTTGACACCATCTCACTCTGTCTCGCAGGCTGGACTGCAGTGGCACAACTCACTGCAGCCTCAACCTCGTGGCCTCAAGCAAGCCTCCCACCTCAGCCTCCCGAATAGCTGGGACTACAGGCGTGTACCACCAAACCCAGCTAATATTTTATTTTTATTTTTTATAGAGATAGGGTCTTGCTATTTTGCCCAGGCTGTCTCAAACCTCGAATTCCTGGGCTCAGCAATCCTCCCACCTCAGCCTCCCAAAATGCGGGGATCACAGGTGTCAGCCACTGTGCCAGGCCAACTAGTCATTTCTTTTGCTGGTTTTGCCTGAGATTACTCAAGCAATTACATTCAGCTAGAGGACTGGCCAGAGAGGGCTGGGCTCAGCTGTGATGGCTGGGCCTTTTCCCCATGTGGTCTTTCATCAGCATATAGATTAAACTGGACTTCCCCAGCATGATGGCAGCATATTTCAAGAAGTCAAGTCCAAATAGCACTTACTGAGGGTCCTCTGTTTCCATTAAATTGGCAAATGCCCCACTAGCCAAAGAAAATCACATGGACAAGCCCAGAATCATGGTGGGAGTGGACTACATGGATACCAGGAAGCATGATTATTTGGGAACCGTTAATATAATGGTTTACCACAGTTGGTGTGACCTTGATTAAATCATTTTTCTCATCTATAAAATGGAGTTTTAGGGCTAGGCATGGTGGCTGACACCTCTAATTCCAGCATTTTGGGAGGCCAGGGTAGGAGGGCGGAAGGATCGTTTGAGGCCAGGAGTTTGACACCAACCGAGCAGCAAAGCAAGACCCCATCTCTACAAAAAACTTTAACATTAGATGTGGTGGCATGTGCTTCTGGTCCCAACTTCTCAGGAGAAATTCAAGGTTACAGTGAGCTATTATTGCACCACTGCACTCTAGCCTGGGCAGCAGAGCGAGACTCTGTCAAATAAATAATAGCTAGCTAGCTAGCTAGCTAGCTAGATAGATAGATAGATGATAGATAGATAGATAGATAGAGTTTATAATATTGACCCCTAGAATTGTTTTGTGGATTAAATGAAATACATGATGATATAGTTCCTAGTACCTATGATAAAAGCTGTTTGGAGCTTTTTTTTAAGGTACCAAAGATGGAGTAGCAAATACTATTATCTACCATTATTGATTCTATTGTACAAGTAAAGCACTGTCCTAAGTAGTAATACATTACACACACGGTCCTTGTCCTTCGAGAAGAGATATGTTAAAGGCAAATGAATAAGTCCAAATTAGATTTACAAACTTGAAATTCAACTATAGCTTTACACTTATATGTGCTTATGTTAAATTTTGTGTTAAAATCTAGGTAATTGGCTGTGTTTATAAACCAAGATTATGTATCCTAAAAGATCTGGATTTTTAAAATATTATTTTTCAAAGCTCTACCTCTTTAAAGGTTCCAAAAATGATTTGGTCAAGTAGTATCTGGAATGCCATCAAGTTGACAGAGAGCTATACTCTGAATATTTTTAATAAGTTGGCAAATCATGAAAATTCATTTGAAAACACTAGAAAGTTCTGCTTTTAGACAATTTTTAACTTATAAGCAACTGAAATCCTAAAGAGAAGACAGCAGTGTTTAATTCTGGGACTGCAGTCTAAATCTGAGTTGGCAAATACCATGTTTATCTGTTGTTTGGTAAAATACTGACAAAATAAATCTTATAAAAACTAGATTACTTGAATAACTGCTTTGAGAAAATAGAATGTACTGAATACTTCTCTCTTTTCTGCTTCAGCAATTAAATGACTTGCATGTGTGATTTCTAAGAAAGAGCTTGTTGGTTCACTCTTTTAGAAAACAAAAATGAAAACATTTCATTGTTTTAAAATGAATACTAGAGGTCAGGCACAGTGGCTCACACCTGTAATCCCAGCATTTTGGGAGGCTGAGGCAGGAGGATCACTTGAGGCCACAAGTTCAAGACCAGCCTAGGCAACATAGTGAGACGGCTGTCTCTACAAAAAATTTTAAAAATTAGCCAGGCATGGTGGCATGCACCTGTAGTCCTAGCTACTGGGAAGGCTACAGTAGGAGGATCACTTGAGCCCAGCAGTTTGAGGCAGCAGTGAGCTATCGTCATACCACTGCATTCCAGCTTGGGCAACAGTGAGAACCTGTCTCTTAAAAAAGCAAAAACATACTAGAATGGTGCTAGGGCAAGTGGATATTCATGTGCAAAAGAATGAAGTTTGACCCTGTTAAAAGATAAACTTAGGCACATTAAATTTTTTTTTATTTGAGAAAATAGCGATAATTACTTGGGCAGCACCAGATCATATGCAGTTCAGGGTTCCACCAATGGAACACCAGAGGTATGCTTTTATAGGGTGAATTCAGAAGCAAAACAAAGCAAATATTTGATTGGTTAAAGTGGCACAGTAGAAGCCTTTTTTGGATCATTCCAGTGGAAAGCTTCTAGTTAGAAGGTAGTTGGCAGTTTTTGATTGGTTAAGCTTCAGTTTTGTTTTACCATTTATACTGAGTTGAGTGTTGGTTTGCTTACATAGAAACCCGGGATGCTGGAGCTGCCTCAGTTTAATGACCTTCCAGTTAATTGTCTTAACAACCCCACTTTACATCATATATACAAACTAACTCAAAATGAACACCTAAATGTAACAGTGAAAGCTAATAAACTTACAAAAAAACCCACAGGGGTAAGTCTTTGTGGCCTTGGATTAGTTTCTTAGATATAACACCAAAGCCTAAGTAGCAAAAGAAAAACTAGATAAATTAGACATCATCAAAATTTAAAACTTTTATGTTTCAAATGACACTATCAAGAAAATGAAAGCCCACAGAATGGGGGAAAATATTTGCAAATCATGTATCTGATAGAAAGTTGCTTCTAGAATATATTAAAACTCATAATAACAAAAAGGCAAAAATACTCAATTTAAAAATGGGAAAAGTATCTGAATAGACGTTTCTCCAAAGAAGATGTACGAATGACCAATAAATAAGCACATGAAAAGATTCATTTTTTTTTTTTTTTTTCTGAAACAGAGTCTCGCACCATTGCCTGGGCTGGAGTGCAGTGGTGCGATCTTGGTTCACTGCAGCCTCCACCTCCCGGGTTCAAGCGATTCTCCTGCCTCAGCCTCCTGAGTAGCTGGGATTACAGGCACCCGCCACCACGCCCAGCTAATTTTTTGTATTTTTAGTAGAGATGGGATTTCACTGTGTTGGCCAGGCTGGTCTCAAACTCCTGACCTCGTGATCTGCCTGCCTCAGCCTCCCAAAGTGCTGGGATTATAGGCATGAGCCACTGTGCCTGGCCTAAGATTCGTAACATTAATAGTTATCCAGGAAAATGCGAACAACAGTAAGATACCACTTTATATCCACTAGCATGGCTAGAATCAAAAGACAGACATTAACAAGCGTTTTCCAGGATGTGGAGAAACCCTCATTACCCTACTGGTGGGATCAAATGATAGAGCCACGTTGAAAAACAGTCTAGTATTTCCCCAGATGGTTAAACTTAGCATTACTTCATGATCCAGCAATGCCAGCCCTACATATAAACCCAAAAGAAGTGAAAACATGTCCACACTAAAACTTATACACACACACGTTTATAGCAATATTATTCATAATAGCCAAGAAATAGAAACAACCTAAATGACTCCCAACTGACAAATGGATAAACATTCTAATGTATATCCATACAATAGAATGTTATTTGGCCATTAAAAGAAATGAAATACTGATACATGTTACAACATAGATGAATCTTGAAAATATTATGCAAAGTGAGAGAAGTTAGTCATAAAAGACCATGTGTTATATTATTTCATATGTGTTAAATGTCTGGAATAGGTAAATCTTTATAGACAAAGTAGAATAGTGATTGTCAAGACTGCAGGGAATAGGGGGCTGGAGAGCAATAGGTAAATGGTATGTGGTTTCTTTTGGAGGTGATAAAATATTCTAAATTTGACTGTGGTGATGGTTGCATGTACTATGAATATACTATAAGCCATTGAATTTCAGACTTGAAATGAGTGAATCGTATGGTCCTAAAAAAAAAAAAAAAAAAAGTTGTTGCCAAAAGGTCTTTGTCACCTGAGCTATATGTCAATAAAGTTTTACCAAAAAAAGAAAGAAATTATGAAAAGAATAAGCAGATTTTTGCAAGAGTATTTACCAAATGGAGTGCCTCTAAGCCAAAAATTCCAATTATCTTATATAAAGACGTACATGATACCCCAAACCATTGTATTGTATACTTTAAAATGGTGCAGATAGTAAATTTTATGTAATGTTTTACCTCAATTTTTATAAAAATCTATTTGCTTAAAAACGTTAATATAAAAAAATTAATTCAGCAAAGAAAGCCCAGTGAAACAAGTCAGAACATAAATTGTTTTTGATATCAACTCCCCAAGCAGAGAATTCGGAGGGAAATCAAAATTGTGTACCTGTTGGGCACAGCAGTTCACACCTGTAATCCCAACCCTTTTACAGGCCAAGATAGGAGGATTGCTTGAGCTCAGGAGTTCAAGAGCAGCCTGGGCAAAAGAGCAACCACTCTGGCTCTAAAAAAAAAAAAAAAAAAAAAAAAGTTATGTACCAAAGGTATTTGTCACTGGAGTGCAATGGCTATCTATTCACAGGCATGATCATAGCTCACTGCAGCCTCAAACTCCTGGACTCAAGCGAGCCTCCCTCCTCAGTCTCCTGAGCAGCTTGGACTCCAGGTACAAACCACTGCACCAGCTCCAACTTGTTTGTCCAAGAATCCCACAGAAAGCCACCAAGTGAGAGTCCTCAAAATTAACTTAGTGGAACCTTAAATGTTAAGGAAGAGATCACCACTTGCATATGTGAAACAATGAAGCTGAATGCATTACTTGCTAAGCAAAAGAGGCTGAATGTATTACTTGCTAAGCAAAAGAGAATGACACAAAACACATTGACTCTGAACAAAGCAAGAGTTGATATATTGGGTTTTGAGAAGCTTGAATGTCAGGGATTGGCACATTTTCAAAACTAGGAATGTTTAAGGGGTTGGCTCACTTTTAGCCTTGGTGTTTAGAGTTTGGAGGACTAGCAGAAGCAGAAGCTGTCACAGATTAGCTGACTTTCAGAGGCATGGCTGTTGGAGCAAAGCAGTTAAAACTAGTTCCGTGATTACTCGTTTATGGTTTATGGAACAAGGACTAAAGAATAAGCAGTTATTCCCTTTCTTGAATTTGGAGAATAGTAACTTTTTATTCTCAATCTCTGCTATTTTTGCCAGCCACATCATAAATGTAGTTTAAAAACAAAGACATTACCGTTAATCGACAAACAAGTTAGTCAATAAAGGCAGCCAAGTCAAAGGGGGAATTCTTTTTTTTTTTTTTTTTTTTTTGAGACGGAGTCTCGCACTGTCACCCAGGCTGTAGTGCAGTGGCGTGATCTCGGCTCACTGCAAGCTCCGCCTCCTGGGTTCACACCATTCTCCTGCCTCAGCCTCCCGAGTAGCTGGGACTACAGGCACCCGCCACCACGCCCAGCTAATTTTTTGTATTTTTATTAGAGACAGGGTTTCACTGTGTTAACCAGGATGGTCTCGATCTCCTGACATCATGATCTGCCCCCCTCGGCTTCCCAAAGTGCTGGGATTACAGGCATGAGCCACCGCACCCGGCCCAAAGGGGGAATTATTTAAGCTTGTGCTGAAGAATGTTAGAATTTTTAGAGAGAAGTTCTTTAATATTAAAAATTATTATTATTAAAGAGACACAGTAGTTTATAACTCAGTATCATTGAATGGCAGTCTTTCAAGATTGGTAGAGCCAATCTTGAAAGAATTCATAGAGTCTGTTCAGTCTTTTCTTGGAAAAGTAGAAGCACAGTTATATAGGATATTTATTCAAAAAAGGTTACTGAACACGTAACAGGAGAAGAACACTGAATGTCAATGCTCAAGTCTTAAAGGAGCTCTCATTTATATCAAACAGGCATACTTAGTTAAATAGCTAAGTATAATTTAGTGCCTATCACATTGTAATTAGATCTATATAGAGTGCTTTAGGAGCAGAGAAAAAGGAATTATTAACTGCCTAAGGAAGGTGGAGAAATACTTAGAAAAATCTCTGTGGAAAGGGTAATAGAACGGACCGTCAAAAGATAAGCACTCACCAGGCATCAAAAAGCAATGAGAAGGCATTTACAGAGGAACTGGCATGCACACAGGCACACGAGCACATGATGGATCAGAGGAACAGCAAATAGGACAGTGGGGTGGGAGCGTGGGGGGGTGTAGAAAGAAACAGTAGAAGGAAATAACTCAGCCAAACTGTGAAAGATATTTTTTATTCCTAGTTAAGAATTAGTTAATTCTTTACTCAGTAAATAGTCAGGAGTTATGAAAGTTTTTAAACAGGGGAGCAACATGATGAGGTCATTCACAGACTGTAAAAGATGGATTACAGAGGAGAAAAAGTCCAGGAGATGGGTTAGAAGGCTACTGAAAATGCTGGATTTCAGGATGTTCTGAGGCACAGCCTTATGAACAGGAAAAGGAAACAGACTTTATCACTCTTGATCTCTTCCTCGTCACAAGTTATATTTGATCTATCATCAATACCGTGCCCTTGTCAAAATGCAAGTATGTGCTCACTTCGGCATCACATATACTAAAATTGAAACGATACAGAGAAGATTAGCATGGCCCCTATGCAAGAATGACACACAAATTCGTGAAGCATTCCATACTTTTATTAAAAAAAAAAAAGCAAGTATTCCATTATTAGGAGACCCTGATTCCTTTCTTTCGTTCATGTTCTCTGTCTCTCTCTTTCTCTTCTTCCCTCCCCCCAACCCTATTTCCCTTCTTCACTATCTCCCCTCCCTCTCCCCTTCTCTTGCCCTGCTTCAAGTGAAAAATTAGCATCTGTGCCAGGGAAGAATTGCTAGTGAATATCAAGATTGTTCTAATTAATCGATTAGGAAGAACTTAATTAATTTGAGGGAAAAAAGCCTTGATTTCCTTTTTTTGATAGGGATATAAACAAGAAGTTTATAATAAATGGTAACTTGGCTGGGTGAGGTGGCTCACGCCTGTAATCCCAGCACTTTGGGAGGCTGAAGCAGGTGGGTCACCTGAGGTCAGGAGCTTGACACCAGCCTGGCCAACTTGGCAAAACCTCGCCTCTACTAAAAACACAAAAATAGCCGGGTGTGGTGGTACACACTTGTAATCCCAGCTACTTGGGAGGCTGAGGCAGGAGAATTGCTTGAACCCAGGAGGTGAAGGTTGCAGTGAGCCAAGATCATACCACTGCACTCCAGCCTGGGTGACAGAATGAGACTCTGTCTCAAAAAAATAAATAATTTTTTAAAAAATGGTAACTTAAAAAGTAAAAGCTAAGCTGCATTGCCACAAAGAATACAGTTGTGCAAAAATATGTCTGCATGTGGACAAAGCCTTGAGAATATTTGCCATGTAAGACTGATAGGATCATGTATGATTTTTTTTCCTTTTAAGTAATTTCCTTTCATGACGGTTATATAGTTTCTTGGTTTGTTTGTTTGTTTGTTTGTTTTTAACAGAGTCTTGCTCTGTCACCCAGGCGGGAGTGTAGTGGTGCGATCTCTGCTCACTGCAACTTCCCCTTCCTGGATTCAAGTGATTCTCCCACCTTAGCCTCCCCAGTAGCTGGGACTACAGGCCCGTGATACCATGCCTAGCTAATTTTTTTTTCAACGTTTAAGTTCCAGGATATGTGTGCAGGATGTGCGGGTTTGTTATTAGGGTGGTGCAAAAGTAATCCTGGTATGTGTGCCATGGTGGTTTGCTGCACAGATCAACCCATCACCTAGCTATTAAGCCCATTTCCATTAACTATTCTTTTTAATGCTCTCCTTCCCCGCCCATCACCCCCTGACAGGCCCCAGTGTGTGTTGTTCGCCCCCACTCATGTGTCCATGTGTTCTCATTGTTCAGCTCCCACTTACAAGTGAGAACATGCAGTGTTTGGTTTTCTGTTCCTGCCTTAGGTTGCTGAGGATAATGGCATGCAGCTCCATCCATGTCCCTGCAAAGGACATGATCTCTGTCCTTTTTATGGCTGCATAGTATTCCATGGTGTATATGTACCACATTTTCTTTATCCAGTCGATCATTGATGGGCATTTAGGTTGATTCCTTATCTTTGCTATTGTGAATAATAAAAGCCTTGAATTCCAACCATTTTCTTGGTTCTCTAGATAATTAAATTGAAAGCTGAAGCCCGGTTGGACCTGCTAAAGCAGATTGGTGTTTCTGTGGACACATGGCTAAAGAGTGCCATGAACCAAGTAATGGAAGAACTGGAAAATGAACGATGGGCCCGCCCTCCTGCAGTGACCAGTAATGGCACTTTACACTCGGTACGATTTCTTTTCTTGGATATGATAAGTTGATTTTCATTGAAGGATGCTTTGACTCTGTAGTCAAACTTAATAATAGCCAAAATTTTTTACAAAGATAATAGTTTGCTAGTGGTTTAGGTTTTATTCTTCAGCCTATCACCAATTGATTTAAAATTATTGCAGGAAATGAAAGGAAAAAATGAGTGTATTTTTTTAATGTATGATGAAGAATCTGTTATCACTATTTGGGTTATTGATGCCTATCTACCAAACTCATCCCATTCATAGAGTAAATATGCTTCGTGTCTGGAAGTAATAGAATAGAAAACAATCTAGTGTCCCTGAAGTTCTCAGAGGTCTTCTTTAGTGAAAATGAAAATAAACATCCAGAGATTTGCACAAAATCTTAAGTGAAAGGAATGTTCTTCTTAGTATGTGGGCTTAGTCTGAAGGTGACTTCAATTCTTAACAGCTTTCATATTCTCCTTACATAGAGAGAGTGTAGGTGAGTTTTACAGACAAGGCCAGGACACAGCTTAAGTTTCCTTACTTCAAGTCCAGGGCTTTTTCTCCTCTCATGTCATCTGGTTCAACCTTAGTTTTCATGTTGGAGATCTAAGTACCAGAAAAATTCAGTTGATTTGCCTGATATTACATAGCTGGATATGTGATGCCTCGCTAGTCAGACTAATGTAATTCCTACTGTCACCTCCCCACCCATTACTCTCTGTCATCCTGTTTATTTCCTCAATGGTATTTATTACAGTTTGAACTTGACTTCTTTATTTGTTTTCTTTTGTTTATTGTTGTCTTCCTCTCTAGAATGTAATTGCCATATCTTCCTGGTTCTCTGCTCTGCACAGCAAAGTGCCTGACACATAGTTGGTACTTAAATATTTTTGGAGGAAGGAGTGAATGGCTAGATGGGTGAGTGGGTAGTTGGAATAGTGGCAAACTAAAAGCTAAAACTCTGACCTCCCAACTTCCCACTGTCTTCATAGTACCTCTTTAAATGCTTGTGCTCTTCGGATATCAGGCAGGCTTGCTAGCGAAACTGGCCAAAATTTTTCAACATTCTTGGAAGTTTTGTCAGTTTTTTCACATAGCATTCTGATTTTCTAATGAGAATACACTTGCACATTTAAAAAGGATTGTGTATGGGTCTACATTTTAAGGAAAAACAATCTATTGAAGCTTTATTTTCATTTAACTATTAATGTTAATCCAACTGGAGGGAAAAAGAAACATCACCCACTTGACTTTGGGGTTATAAGCACTTCCCCAGTTGTTATTAGAACAGAGTTGCTCTGGCCAGGCATGGTGGTTCACACCTGTAATCCCAGCACTTTGGGAGGCCAAGGCAGACGGATCACCTGAGGTCAGGAGTTCAAGACCAGCCTGGCCAACATGGTGAAACGCTGTCTCTACTAAAAATACAAAAATTAGCCAGGCGTGGTGGCAGACGCCCATAATCCCAGTTACTCAGGAGGCTGAGACAGAAGAATCGCTTGAACCCGGGAGGCAGAGGTTGCAGGGAGCTGAAATCATGCCATTGCACTCCAGCGTGGGTGACAAGAGTGAAACTCCGTCTCAAAAAAAAAAAAAAAAAAAAGAGAACAGAGTTGCTCCATCTCATGGAATATCTCCTACTATTGCACTTTCTAAAAGTCATAATGCTCATCTACTTCAGTTTGTTGTAGAGTTTTTGATGACAGCAAATTCCAGGCCCACTTGCTTTGGGCTTCTACAGCAGGACTGTTTCCAGCCAATCAAACCCATGATTTTTCTTCAGCTAGCACCTTTTCTAACCAAATCAATTGAGCGGCCACATACCATCTGACTTTGAACTGAGCAGGCACATACCACCTGACTTTGTATTTACTTCCTGGGCAAACTGAAGATGAACAAAACTTGGTCTCCCTCCTCATAGAGTTTACAAGCTAGGAGACCAGACAGACCTTCATAGATCTTAATGATACATGGTAGTGTATGACTGGGCTACTGTGTAGCACACTTGAAATTGCTTACTTCTAACTCATCTGCACACCTTGGAAAAAGTCACTTCTCTTGGGTTTCTGAAAGAAAGGTTAAAAGACTCTGAGATTCCCACCCCCCACCCCCACCAACTCCAGAATCTCATGATTCTTTGAAGTACTATCAGAAAAGCTCAATATCAGCTAGAAGAATAGGGAAGAAAGTGTGCCCCATGGAGGATATGTCATTTGAGATAGTCCTTGAAGAATTTTAACAGGAGATAAAGAAGAAGGGCTGTTCTCGTTGTGAAGGAAGGGAATGAAGGAGCTGTGCCTAGTACAGTAGTAGTAAGCATTGAATAAATAAGTATTTTTGAGACCTGTCCAGAGAAATCACTCCTCTAGAGACATACATATCCTCTGTGAAGGGAGCATTTTGCAATTCCATCCCACGTTTTTCTTCCCCCTAGTCAATCTTATGGAGCCTCCATCTTTCAACTGAGAGATTACATTTTGTGGAAGATCTAATAATATAAATAAAGGAGAGACATAGGCACAAAATAGCTTAATGAGGACCTATATTTATTTAATCTGCTTTTAAGTAACAGCACTGAAATTATTTAAAGGGGGTTGTATCTCTTCATACTGACAGCTAGCTGGCTGAGGAACATGAAGCAGAAATACACAGTCTAGAGGCTAAATTATTTCTTCCATTACGGGTGCCAACAAAAGCATTCGTCATCTGGAAAACATGATTAATACTACTGTTAGACATTAATAGTGCAACTGAAAAGTGCCTTGTGGAAGATAAATGTTTTAAAAAGACACAGACTACTCCCTTATAGAATAAGGAAGGAACTATACTTACTTGGGTATTAACTGCCTTCTGTATCATGCTATAGTACAGAATGTAAGATTGGAAGAAAGGAATCCCAGAGTATAGCAACATTGTTTTTAAAGGAGAACAGTCCACTGACACAGTTACCCAGTTGCAGGTGGCTGGAGCCTGCATGCAGCTTCCCCTGTTAGATTGCTGCCAGCAACCCCATCAGCCTGTGTCACTCGGCCTCCCTTCTCTTATCGTCCTGCTTCTCTTACTCAAAAGCCATACCAAGAAGACAACCTGACTTTTGATATTATATTAATTCTGCAATAGAAAAAGTTATATAAGCAGATTACCAAAAATTGGAAAATACAATATAGAAGAAAATGATTAATAGCTCCATCCTTATAATAGCACAGCTAGCAATTTGGTATATTTCCTTACTCTTTTATTTATTTACTTTTTAATTGACAAACAATTGTATATATTTATGGTGTACAACATAATGTGTATTTTTGTTTGTTTGGAGACGGTCTTCCTCTATCGCCCAGGCTGGAGTGCAGTGGTGCTGTCGATGGCTCACTGCAGTCTCAACCTTTGGAGCTCAATGGATCCTCCTGCCTCAGCCTCCTGAGTAGCTGGGACTACAGGCTCATGCCCCCATGCCCAGCTAATTTTTGTATTTTTCACCATGTTGCCCAGGCTAGTCTCAAACTCCTAGGATCAAGCAGTCCGCCCACGTTGGCCTCCCAAAGTGCTGGGATTACAGGCATGAGCCACCACACCCAGTCCATATTTTTATTCTTTCTACTCTTTTGTGAGCCACTATGCCCACCCTGTTCTTTTATTTCTTACGTTTTCAAACTATAGCCCACAATGTTAATATCACTTCCCTGTTTTCAGCCACTTTCCTCAACTAATGTGCAAAGGTAAACTGCCAGTCTACTCTGTTGTACAGCCTCCCTTAGAGTATGAACATCTGCAGAGTTGCATGTAAATAAATTCTGACTTTGGTCATTGTGAGAACCATGCTCAATAATGATGTTGGAGATAAGGGTAAGATAAGGAGTTTCTAAAACAGCTAAGATCATATGCTTTGGCTGGGTCATACAATAGGTTTATATTTAACATTTTAAGAAACTGACAAACTGTTTTCCAAAGTGGTTATACCATTTTACAATTACATCAATAGGGTACTAGTGTTTCAGTTGTTCCACAACCTTGTCAATACTTAGTATAGTCAGTCTTTTTAACTTTAGACATTCTAATAGGTGTGATGTTGTAAATCATTGTCATTTTAATTTCCATTTCCCTGATAATGTTGAGCATCTTTTCATATGTTTATTTGCATCTGTATATTTTCTTTGGTGAAGTGTCTGTTCAAATCTTTGTTTAATTTTTATTGGGTTTGTTTTCTTTTTATTGCATTTTAAGAGTTTATACTCTGAATACAAATCCTCTATCAGATATTTGATTTATGCAATTTTCTTCTAGTCGGTGGCTTATTTTTTTATTTCCTTAATACCTTTCAAAGAGCACAAATTTTTAATTTTAATGAAGTCCAACCTACCAGTTTTTCTTTTATGGATCATATTTTTGGTGTGGTAGCTAAGAAATCTTTGCCTAAAACCAAGGTCATAAAGATTTTCTCCTAGGTTTTCTTCTAGAAGTTTTATAGTTTTAGGTTTTACATTTAAATCTGTAATTCAGCATGAGCTCATCTTTGATTATGGTAAACAGAATAAGTCAGAGTTATTTGTCCCTTTTTTGAACTTTTTTTTTTAACTGTCCTTTCTCCACTAAATTGCCTTTGCATCATTGTCAAAAATCAGTTATTTAGGCCTGCCACAGTGGCTTATGCCTGTAATCCCAACACATTGGGCCGAGTGGGAGGATCACTTCTGGCCAGGAGTTTGAGACCAGCCTGAGCAACATAGTAGACCCTGTCTCTAAAAAAAGAAAAAAAAAATTTTCAACTAGCCAGACATTGTGGTACATTCCTGCGGTCCTAGCTACTCAGGAGGCTAAGGCAAGAAGATATCTTGAGCCCAGAAGTTCAAGGTTACAGCAAACTATGATTGTGCTACTGCACTCCAACCTGGGAAACAGAGCAAGTCTCTTTTAAAAAAAAATTAATCATATATGTATGGGTCTGCTGCTTGACATTTTGTTCTGTTCTATTGATCTATGTGTCCAGCTTGATGCCGGTACTACACTGTCTTAATTACTGTAATTTTATAATAAGTCATGACTTCAGGTAGTGTAAGTCCTCCAACTTTCTTCTTTATCAAAGTTGTTTTGGGTATTCTAGGTCCTTTGCATTTCCATATGAATTTAAAATTGGTTTTCTACCCCAAAAAGCCTATCAGGATTTTTATTAGGATTTTGATGACTGTATAGATCAACTGGAAGATAACATTGCCATGTTAACAATATTCAGTTTTCCAATCCAGAACATAATATACTTCTCCATTTATTTAGGACTTTAATTTCTCTCAGCAATGTTTTATAGTTTTCAGTAGATAGATCTTGCATATCCTTTGTCAGACTTACCCCTATTTCATAATTTTTATGCTATTGTAAATGATTTTTTACATTTCAATTTCCAATTGTTCATTGCTAATCTATAAAAATACAGTTGATTGTTGTATATTGATCTTATATCCTGCAATCTTGCTAAACTCACTTATTAGTTCTAGTAGCTTTTTTGTAAATTCCATAGGATTTTCTATATAACCATGTCACCTGCAAATAAAGACAGTTTTACTTATTCCTTTTCTATTTGGATTCCTTTTTCCTTCTTACTATAAAATTGCTGAGTAGAAGTGGTGAGAGTCAACAGAAGTCCTTGCCTTGTTCTTGAACTTTTAGCAAGAATGCATTCAGTCTTTCACCATTAAGTATGAAGTTAGCAGTAGGGTTTTTGTAGATGCCCTTTATCATGTTAAAGAAGTTTCTTCTGTTTCTATTTTGTTTGCTAATAGAAATGGATGTTGGATCTTGTCAAATTGTTCTTTTTTAGTCTGCTAATATGGTTTAATTGCATTGATGATTTTTCAGATATTAAACCAGCTTCACATTCCTGGTAAACCCCACTTGGGTAATGATATATTATCTTTTTTTTTTTTTTTTTTTTTTTTGAGACGGCGTTTCGCTTTTGTTGCCCAGGCTGGAGTGCAATGGCGTGATCTCGGCTCACCACAACCTCTGCCTCCCAGGTTCAAATGATTCTTCTGCCTCAGCCTCCCAAGTAGCTGGGATTATAGGCATACGCCACCATGCCTGGCTAATTTTACATTTTTTTAGTAGAGATAGAGTTTCTCTATGTCGGTCAAGTTGGTCTTGAACTCCCGACCTCAGTTGATCCACCTGCCTCAGCCTCCCAGAGTGCTGGGATTACAGGCATGAGCCACCGAGCCCGGCCTATCCTTTCTATATATTGATTGGAACTGGTTTGCTAGGACTCTGATAAGCATGCTTCCATCTCCATTCATTTCCTTGTAGTATTCTTGTCTGGTTTTGTTATAATGCTTGTCTCCAAATGATTTGAAAAGTATCCTTCCTCTTCAGGTTTCTGGAAGCCTTATGTAGAATTGTATGGAATTTCGTCTTCCTGAAATGTTTGGTGGAATTTACCAGGGCTGTTATCTGGTCTTGGAGTTTTTTTTTTTGGAAGTTTTTAAATAACAGACTCCATTTCATTAGTAGATACAGAGTTATTAAGGTTATTCTTCTTGAGTGAACTTTGGTAAGTTGTCTCTTTTAAGGAATTTGTCCATTCCATCTAAGTTGTCAGATTTATTGGCACAAAGTTGTTTATAATATTCCTTTATCCTTTGATTATCTGGAAAATTAGTAGTGATATCACCTCATTCCTGATACTGGTCATGTCTCCTCTCTTCTGATCATTCTGCTAGAGGTTTATTAATTAGATGGATCTCTATGAAGAATCAGCTTTTGATTTTATTGATTTTTCCCTCGTTTTTCTCTTTTCTATTTTCTTGATTTTCTTTTTTCTGTTTTCTTGATTTCTGCTCAGGATTTTATTATTTCTTTTCTTCTGTTCAGTTTGGATTTAATTTTCTCCTTTCTAATTTGTAAGGTAGAAACTGAGGTCATTGATTTGAGAGTTTTCTTCTTTTTGAATATTGGCATTAAGTGCTAAACATTTCCCTGTAAGTATTGCTTTAGGTCCATTGCACAAATTCTGGTATGTTGTGTCATCATTTTTATCCAGTTCAAAATATTTTCTAATTTACTTTTTTTTTTTTTTTTTAACAGTCTTGCTCTGTCACTCAGGCTGGAGTGCAGTGACTCAATCTCAGCTGACGGCAACCTCCTCCTCCCAGGTGATTCTTATGCCTCAGCCTCCGAGCACCACCACGCCCAGCTAATTTTTGTATATTTAGTAGAGATGGGGTCTCACTATGTTGCCCACGCTGGTCTCGAACTCCTGAGCTCTAGCGATTCACCCACCTCAGCCTCCCAAAGTGGTAGGATTATAGGAGTGAACCACTGCACCCGGCCTCTAATTTATGTTTTTATTTCTTCTTTTGACTGATGGGTAATTAAAAGTGTGTTACTGAATTTCCAAATATTTGGAGATTTTTCCAGATAGCTTTTTGTTGTTTATTTCTAGTTTATTTCCATTGTAGTCAAATAACATACTTGAACCCTTTTAAACTTTTTGAGCTTTGTTTTGTAACCCAGTATAAATGTATATCTTGGTAACTGTTACATGTGTTCTTAAAAAAAAAAAGAATGTATATTTTGCTATTGTTAAGGGTTATGTTCTATAAATGTCAATTAAGTCAAGTTGGTTATAGTATTGTTCTAGTCTTCTAGACTGGAATGAACCTTTTACCGGTCCATGGCCTGTTAGGAACTGAGCCACACAGCAGGAGGTGAGTGGCCAGAGAGGGAGCATTACTGCTTGAGCTCTGCCTCCTGTCAGATCAGCAGCAGCATTAGATTCTCAGAGAAGCATAAACCCTATTGTGAACTTCACATGTGAGGGATCTAGGTTGGACCCTCCTTATGAGAATCTAATACCTGATGATCTGAGATGGAACAGTTTCATCCTGAAACCTTCCCTCATGGTGCCCCAAGAGTCCGGTCCATGGAAAAATTGTCTTCCATGAAACTGGTTCCTGGTGCCTAAAAGATTGGGGACAGCTATTCTGTATCCTTACTAATCTTAATACTCTACTGGGTGCCCTGTGCCTTGTGAGGTTTTTACTCTTTTAGGAGGGAGCAGGAGCTATTCTCAGACCTGTGTGAGTTCTGAGGATTATTTTTCCTAATCCTTTTTAGTGCTTCTAGCCCTAGCTTTGGGTAATTTCTTCACATACATGTACTGACCAATACTCAGCCAAAGTCTTGAGGAGGACCCTCTGCAGATTTCCTAAGTTCTGTGCATCTCTCTCTTCTTCATTACAGTCCCCCCTTATCTGTGGGGGATATATTTCAAGACCTCCAGTGCATGCCTGAAGTCGCAGATAGTACCGAACCCTATGTACACTGTGTTTTTCCCCATACATACATATCTATCATAAAGCTAATTTATATATGAGGCACAGTAAGAGATTAACAACACTAACTAGTAATAAAATAGAATACTATAACAATAGGCCAGCAGCACTACTCTGGTGCTTTGGGGCCAGTATTAAGTAAAATAAGGGCTACTTGAACGCAAGCACCGTGATATGGTGACAGTCAATCGGGATAACCGAGATGGCCACTAAATGACTAATGGGCAAGTAGCTTACATAGCTTGCATATACTTGACAAAGGGGTGATTCACATCTGGGGAGAGTGAAACCTAAAATTTCATCAGGCTACTCAGAATGGCACACAATTTAAAACCTATGAATTGTTTATTTCTGGAACTTTCCACTTAATATTTTCAGATCATGGTTGACTGGGTAACTGGCACCATGGAAAGCCAAACCCACCCATAAGGGGAGACTGCTACACTCCACATCCTGAGCTTTCTCCACTTTGGCTTTACTAAATTCCCAGTTTCATCTCCTCTGTTCAGGGAGATCACCATCATGTGCCTGGGTTTCTTCTTCCTAAGTCATAGCCTAGAAACTTTCTTCATACAGTATGTTGTAGGAGTTGTTTGTTTCCCATCCCCCAGGGATCACTGTCCTTCATGAGTGATGCCCAGTGTCTTGAAAACTGTTCTTTCATATATTTTGAACAGTTTTTCAGTTGTTTCTGACAGGAGGTTAAATCTGATCCCTGATACTCCATCTTGCCTGGAAGCACAAATCCATTTTCCTGATATTTTTAGCGTCATCTTTTTCTTAACTTTTATTTTAAGTTCAGGGATATAATTGCAGGTTTGTTACATAGGTAAACTTGAGTCATGGGGGGGTTGTACAGATTATTTCATCACCCAGGTGTTAAGCCTCGTACCCATTAGTTATTTTTCCTGATCCTCTCCCTCCTTCCACCCTCCACCCTCTGAAAGGCCCCAGTGTCTGTTGATCCCCTCTGTGTGTCCATGTTCTAATCATTTAGCTTCCACTTACAAGTGAGAATATGCGGTATTTGGTCTTCTGTTCCTGTGTTAGTTTGCTAAGGATAATGGCCTCCAGCTCCATCCACGTCCCTCCAAAGGACATGATCTCATTCTTCTTTATGGCTGCATAGTATTCCATGGTGTATATGTACCACATTTTCTTTATCCAGTCTACCATTGATGGGCATTTAGGTTGATTTCATGTCTTTGCTATTGTGAATAGTGCTGCAATGAACATATGTGTGCATGTGTCTTTATAATAGAATGATTTATATTCCTTTGGTTAACATCATCTTTGATAACTTACTCATGTTGTATTTGGAGTAATGTCCACTGTGATTACTTCTCTGCCAATGGAGTGGAGAGGTTCTATTAGTAAATATTGAGGAGCTGTCTTCCTCTGTATTAGGTATTACCAGATTCTTTATCTGGATTCTCTCTTCCTCGTAAAAACAAAAGCTAATGCTTTATTAAGTGCCTCCTATGCACCAAACATGTGTTAGGGGTTTTAAATATTTTACTTCATTTAATCTTTATGCTAACCCTGTGAAGAAGTAATTGTCTTCATTAGAGAGACGAGGCCATTGAAATTGAGGAGTTAAATAATTTGCCCAGGGTCACACAACAAGTAAGTGACATAGTCAACATTCAAACCCAAGTTGGCCAGACCCCAAGACCCTGCTTTCTACCTCATGATTGTGCCATGAAGCTGAGCCCCTCAGAGGTTTTTTTAATGAGTACAAGAAGATGGCTCCCAAAACCAATTCAAAAAGATCATCTTGCCTGCCTCTGCAATAAGAGTAAGCATTTTGGCCGGGCACGGTGACTCACGCCTGTAATCCAAGCACTTTGGAAGGCCGAGGCAGGTGGATCATCTGAGGTCAGGAGTTCGAGACCAGCCTGGCCAACATAGTGAAACCCCGTCTCTACTGAAAAAAAAAATACAAAAATTAGCTGGGCATGGTGGCACACACCTGTAATCCCAGCTACTCGGGAGCCTGAGGCAGGAGAATCGCTTGAACCCAAGAGGCAGAGGTTGCAATGAGCGGAGATCACACCACTGCACTCCAGCCTGGGCGACAAGAGTGAAACTCTGTCTCAAAAAAAAAAAAAAAAGTAAGCATTTTACAACATCTAAGAAAGGATAAACGTTAGTATGGCTAGAAAGAATAGTTTTGACTGAAGTTCTGTCAAGTGACAGGAAGAAAAGGGGATGAGAGAGCAGTCCTTAAGAGACAGAGGAAGCATGTGATTTTAGAAATGCTGGGTCAAGAAAACAGTGTAACAGTTCAGTTAAGAGAGTGGAAGAGGAAAAAGGAAGAAATTATTCTGAGATGACATGCTTTGGAAAGCAGCTAGAGCAATGCAGAAGCATATGACAGTGACCCCTATTGCTGGCACTGCAGCCTTCTTATTGACTTCCTTGGGAATCCAAAAATCAACTCCAAATAAAGGAGGAAAAAAGGAATGTTTAGTATCAACCGGGTTGCCAAGATAAAATGTTTTAAATTGATTCCCAGTGTCAAAGCACAGTACATGTATATTTTTGGAAACTTGTTCTACCCACATTTTTATAAATGTATGGGTGTTTTGTTTTGTTTTGATTTTTGTAATACCCACTGTTTTTTTTTAAATGCCTGTAACCTTTCCTAGAATATGAAGGCAATGTCTTCTAAGTATATATAATATGTTTAAAGTTAATTTTATGGCAATTTCTAGCATGATTCTTTTATGTGGCACAATGCCCTGTTGGAAAACAATAGAATCATAAGTCTGTGATTCTGAATATTTTGCTCCTAACTATTGAGTGGCAAAAGACTCAATATGATGTGAGACTGTTTTGCCACCAACCTGACTGATGATAGATGAATAATTTTTAAGAGATAGCACAGGATTTCCTCACTCAGCTGTGGAGAATTTTCAATAAAGTTATCAATGAGAATATTTCAGCAGCTTTGAAATGGTGGCAATAAATATGTCAGGAAAAATGTATAATTTATTATTCTGGAACTCTCCACAATTCTGTAGAATTTTTTCCCTTTTATTTTTATTTGACACATAATATTTATACATATTTATGGGATACAGAGGGACATTTTGATACATGTATACAGTGCTATAGAATTTTATTAGGGAAACAGTGGTTAAGAGGAGAGTCAGTTTTAAAACTTCAGTGATAATTACTCAAGAGAAAGCCCTTTAATTCATGAAAAAGTAGAATTTGACAGCTAGGCAGCCTGTACTTTTGGACTCATCATATCCCGGGAAGTCTTCCCTGACTCCTCTCCAGTGGCCTCTTCCGCATTCCCAGGGCCATGCACTTGGCCTCTCCTTTTAGTATCCTTCACTCTAGATTGTGAACCACTGGAAGGAGACACTGTGTTCTTCGTTTTCTATCCATCAAAGAGGCTAGCATAGTTTTCTACATACAGTAGATATTTGATACTTTAATTAATTAATGTAATGGCTCTCCTATGAAGGCCAATCCTGCCTGTCCATTCTTGTAACCTTAAATGTGTAAACATTGGTGCTTTTGTATGTTTGAATATGGGAAAAAGCAGCCAAATAAGTGCTTGTGTGTAGCAAGCAAGAAACAAATATTTGAGGCTGTTTGTCTCTTCTTTATTAGGTTTTTAATTTAAAAAGTAAAACATGTGTATTCTAATAGTTCAAAGAGTATAGATCTACATAAAAAGCAAGTCAGTCATTTCCTCTATTTTCCAGTCTTTATTCTTCTCATTCTGACTTCACCTGTCAGATATGTATCTCATATAAATATTATTTATATTCAATATATCACAGACAGTGCTCTAGGTAAGTGCCTATGGATCTAACTCATTGTTTACACTCAATGCCATTTCAATTAATAAATGCCTTTTAGCTATGATGGGTAATATACCTTGAAACTGGGTTAAAAAATTATTTTCCTTGTGTTACATTTCAGAAGAGAGTGTACTTTTCACGTTTGTTCATGTGTATGGTAAAATATACAAATTTACCATTTTAAGTGTAAGTTTAGTGGCATTAAGTACCTTCATATCGTTGTGGAACCATCCCCACCATCCATCCATCTCCAGAACTCTTTTTTTTTTTTTTTTGAGATGGAGTCTCACTCTGTCACCGAGGCTGGAGTACAGTGGCATGATCTTGGCTCACTGCAACCTCCGCCTCCCGGGTTCAAGTGATTCTCCTGCCTCAGCCTCCTGAGCAGCTGGGATTACAGGCACCTGCCACCACACCCAGCAAATTTTTGGTCTTTTTTTTTTTTTTTTTTTTTTTTGAGACGGAGTTTTGCTCTTGTTGCCCAGTTTTGCTCTTGTTGCCCAGGCACAATGTACAATGTGCCATTGTACATTGGAGTACAATGGCACGATCTCAGCTGACCACAGCCTCCGCTTCCCAGGTTCAAGTGATTCTCCTGCCTCAGCCTCCTGAGTAGCTGGGGTTATGGGCATGCGCCATCACACCCGGCTAATTTTGTATTTTTAGTGGAGACAGGGTTTCTCCATGTTGGTCAGACTGGTCTTGAACTCCTGACCTTACGTGATCTGCCTGTCTCGGCCTCCCAAAGTGCTGGGATTACAGGCATGAGCCACCGCGCCTGGCCCATTTCCAGGATTCTTTTCATCTAGCAAAAGTAAAACTCTCTGCCCATTAAGCAGTAACTCCCCAACATGCAGCCTCTGACAATCACCATTCTGCTTTCTGTCTCTATGAATTTGACTACTCTGCGTACCTCATATAAGTAGAATCAGAGTATTTTATCTTTTTGTGACTGGCTTATTCCACTTAGCATAATGGCCTCAAAGATCACCCATATCGTATGTAGCATGTGTCAAAATTTCCCTCCTTTTTAAGACTGAATAAACTGGGCATGGTGGCATGTGCCTGTAGTCCCAGCTACTCGGGGGGCTGAAGTAGGAGGATCCCTTGCATCCAGGAGTTCGAAGCTGCAGTGAGCTATGATCGCACCATTGCACTCCAGCTGGGCAGCAGAGTGAGACCCTGTCTCTAACCAGATAGATAGACAGATAGATAGACAGACAGACAATAATATTACATTGTATGTATGTATACCACATTTTTATTTGGTTTGTGGTATATACATACATTTTACTTAATCCATTCATCTCTCAGTGGACATTTGAGTTGCTTCTACCTTTTGTGAATAATGTGGCTGTGAACATTGGTTTACAAATACCTGTTCAAGTCTGTGCTTTCAGTTCTTTTGGGTATATACCCAAAATGGCATTGCTGAATTATGTGGTAATTCTGTGTTTAATTTATTGAAGAAACATGTTACTGTTTTTCCATAGCAGCTGTACCATTTTACATTCCTACCAGCAGTGTATAAAAGTTCCAATTTTTCCACATCCTTGTCAACACTTGTTATTTTCTGGGTTTTTTTAAATATATATAATAGCATCCTAATGGGTGTGAAATGGTATTTCATTGTGGTTTTGATTTGCATTTCCCTAATCATTAGTGATGTTGAGCATATTTTCATGTGGTTATTGGCTATTTATATAAATTATTTGGAGAGATATCTCTTCAAACCTTTTGTCCATTTTTACTTGGATTATTTGTTGTTGGTGGTCAGTTTTAGGGATTCTTTATATATTCTGGATATTAGTCCCTTTTAAGATATATAACTTGCAAATACCTTATCCCATTCTGTGGGTTGCCTTTTCACTCTATTGTTCTTTGATGCATACATATTTTTTATTTTGATAAGGTTCACTTTATCTGTTTTTTTCTTTTGTTGTCTATGCTTTTGGTATCATATTTAAAAAACTCATTGAGGTGGGGGGGATTGCCTGAGCTGAGGAGTTCAAGACCAGCCTGGGCAACACGGTAAAACCCCATCTCTGCTAAAATACAAAAGATTAGCTGGGTGTGGTGGCATGCGCCTGTAGTCCCAGCTACTTGGGAGGCTGAGGCAGGAGAATTGCTTGAACCTGGCAGGCAGAGGTTGCAGTGAGTCAAGATCACACCACTATACTCCAGCCTGGGCAACAGAGTGAGACTCTGTCTCCAAAAAAATCATTGCCAAATCCAATGTCATAAA
Source organism: Pongo abelii (assembly GCF_028885655.2). Lineage (NCBI taxonomy): Eukaryota > Metazoa > Chordata > Mammalia > Primates > Hominidae > Pongo > Pongo abelii. The sequence goes on along the minus strand of NC_071994.2, from coordinate 74,891,927 downwards.
GTGTTTCCCCTATGTTTTCTTTTAAAGTTTCATAGGTTTAGGTCTATGATCCATTTAATTTTTTCTGTGTATCGTATAAGGTGAGATTTCAACTTCATTCTTTTGCATATGGGTATCCAATTTTTCCAGCAACATTTGTTGAAAAACTGTCCTTTCCTCCACTGAGTGGTCTTGGCATCCTTGTTGAAAATCATTTAATCATGTATGTGAAGGTTTATTTCTGGGCTTTCTAGTCTCAAACTCAATTTTTAAAAAATTTTTACGTGCAAGAGTACATGTGCAGGTTTGTTATATAGGTAAACTCGTGTCATGGGGGTTTGTTTTACAAATTGTTTCACTACCCAGGTACTAAGCCTAGTACCCAATAGTTATTTTTTCTAATCCTCTCCCTCCTCCCATCTTCTGCCTTCAAGTAGGCCCCAGTGTCTGTTGTTCCCCTCTTTGTGTCCATGATTGCTCATCATTTAGCTCCCACTTATTAGTGAGAACATGCAGTATTTGGTTTTCTGTTCCTGTATTAGTTTGTTAAGGATAATGGCCTCCAGTTCCATCCATGTTCCTGCAGAAGACATCATTCTTTTTTGTGGCTGCCTAGTATTTCATGGTATATATGTACCACATTTTCTTTATTCAACTTGTCACTGATTAGTATGTAGGTTGATTCCATGTCTTCGCTAGTATAAATAGTGCTGCAATGAACATACACGTGCATGTGTGCATGTGTCTTTTTTTTTTTTTTTTTTAAGACAATCTTGCTCTGTTGCCCAGGCTGCAATGCACTGGCACAATCTTGACTCACTGCAACCTTCGCCTCCCAGGTTCAAGCAATTCTCATGCCTCAGCCTCCTGAATAGCTGGGATTACAGGCACACACCACCACGTCTGGCTAATTTTTGTATTTTTAGTAGAGACAGGGTTTTGCCATTTTGGCACCACCCGCTTTAGCCTCCCAAAGTGCTGGGATTACAGGCATGAGCCACCACTCCTGCCCATGTGTCTTTATAGTAGAATGATTTATGTACCTTTGGGTATATACCCAGTAATGGGATTGCTGGGTTGAATGGTAGTTCTGTTTTTAGCTCTTTGAGGAATTGCCACACTGCTTTCCACAGTGGCTGAACTAATTTACACTCCCACCAGCAGTGTATAAGCGTCCCTTTTTTCCATAACGTCACCAGCATCTGTTATTTTTTGACTTTTTAAATAATAGCCATTCTCAGCCAGGCATGATGGCTCACTCCTGTAATCTTAGCACTTTGGGAGGCCAAGGCGGGAGGATCACTTGAACCCAGGAGTTCAAGACCAGCCTAAGCAACGTGGTAAAACCCCTTATCTACCAAAAAAAGCAAAAACAAAAATTAGCCAGGCGTGGTGGTGCACACCTATAGTCCCATCTATTCGGGAGGCTGAGGCGGGAAGATTGCTTGAGCCCAGGAGGTCGACACTGCAATGAACCGTGATTGTGTCACTGCATTCCAGCCTGGATAACAGAGCAAGACCCTATCTCAAAAAAAAAAGCCACTCTGACTGATGTGAGATGGTATCTTATCGTGGTTTTGATTTGCATTTCTTTAGTGATATTGAGTGTTTTTTCACATACTTGGCAAACTTTTTTTTTTTTTCTTGTTTTGTTTTCTATTTTTTGTTTTGTTTTGAGACAGAGTCTCGCTCTGTCGCCAGGCCGGAGTGCAGTGGCGCAATCTCGGCTCACTGCAACCTCTGCCTCCCAAGTTCAAGCAATTCTCCTGCCTCAGCCTCCCAAGTAGCTGGGACTACAGGTGCATGCCACCATGCCCGGCTAATTTTTTGTTTTTTGTTAATAGAGATGGGGTTTCACCGTGTTAGCCAGGATGGTCTCGATCTCCTGACCTTGTGATCTGCCCGCCTCGGCCTCCCACAGTGCTGGGATTACAGGAATGAGCCACCTCACCTGGCCGGCAACCTTTATTTTTAATGAGTGTTATTAATCTATAACATGGATACATCAGAGTGCATTCTCAAACATTCCCCTGTTGATGGACATATAGATTGTGTCCAGGCGTTTGTCACTACAGGCAGTGTTGCAGTAAACATCTTAAAATACAGTCTTACACCTTGGTGCTTTTATTTCCCCATGGTGTATTCATAAAAGTGGAATTGCTAGATCAATGGTATGTTTAGTTTTTAATTTCAGTGGACAGGTTGTTTTTTCAAAAGGGTGTATGAATTCACATTTCTACTAGCCATAGATGAAATCCTGTTCTCCACATCCTTGGTAGCACTTAGCAACCTTTTTTTTTTTTTTTTTTTTTTTTTGAGACAGAGTCATGCTCTGTCGCCCCAGCTGTAGTGCAGTGGTGCAATCTTTCTTGGCTCACTTAGTCTCCACCTCCTGAGTTCAAGCAATTCTCTTGCCTCAGCCTTCCCAGTGGCTGGGACTTCAGGCATGCACCACCACGCCTGGCTATATATTTTTTCTATTTTTAGTAGAGATGGGGTTAGGTTTCACCATGTTGGCCAAGCTGGTCTCAAACTCCTGACCTCAAATGATCCACCTACCTTGGCCTCCCAAAGTGCTTGGATTACAGGCGTGAGCCACCACACCTGGCCTGAAACCTTTTTAATGTTCACTAACAGGATCAGTTAAAATTTAGAGGCCCTTGTCAGTCAGTACTTAACAGTGAAAAGTGAAAGGATACTGATAAATATTTCTTACATATTTGACAGAAACTTCCTTCTTGATTTAAAAGAAATCTCTGTCCTGGCCAGGCACGGTGGCTTACACCTGTAATCCCAGCACTTTGGGATGCTGAGGTGGGCGGATCACGAGGTCAGGAGATCGAGACCATCATGGCTAACACAGTGAAACCCCATCTCTACTAAAAATACAAAAAATTAGTCGGGCGTGGTGGCGGGCACCTGTAGTCCCAGCTACTCGGGAGGCTGAGGAGGCAGAGCTTGCAGTGAGCCGAGATCACGCCACTACACTCAAGCCTGGCAACAGAGCGAGACTCCGTCTCAAAAATAAAATAAAATAAAAATCTCTGTCCTAGGCCTGGTGCGGTGGCTCACACCTTTAATACCAGCACTTTGGGAAGCCGAAGTGAGTGGATCACTTGAGGCCAGGAGTTCAAGACCAGCCTGGCCAACATGGTGAAACCCCATCTCTACTAAAAATACAAAACAATTAGCCAGGTGTGGTGGTGGGTGCCTGTAATCCCAGCTATTCGGGAGACTGAGGCACGAGAATTCTTGAACCTGGGAGGCGGAGGTTGCAGTGAGCCAAGATCACACCATTGCAGTCCAGCCGGGGTGACAAGAGCAAAATTCCATCTCAAAAAAAAAAAAAAAAAAAAAAAAAAACTCTGTTCTTTCATAACATGAAAAATGTAAGTGCGAAAGATAGTCATTTCTATGCAGAGTTAAAAGGCAAATTAACATTTTGAAACAATCAGGTTTTAAGTGTTTTTCCAGCTTTCAACCATTTTCCTGAAGTAAGGAAACTAGCCAACGGTTTCTAATTTTTCTTAGCTTAATGCAGATACCGAAAGAGAAGAAGGAGAAGAGTTTGAAGATAACATGGATGTTTTCGATGACAGCAGTTCCAGCCCTTCTGGCACCTTAAGAAATTATCCACTCACCTGCAAAGTTGTTTATTCCTACAAGGTTTGTATTTCTCCAACATACTGTTATTAAATTCTGATTAACTCTGAAGATACACATGACTGTATCCATCCTGTCTCTCAAGCTGTACTTAGCATAAAATTGTTATTAGGTTAATATTGGGGCAACATAACAGAATGGTGATGAGTTTAGGCTCTGACTTGACATCTTTCACTTGCTACTCTGTCTACCTAGAACTGTTTTTTTCCCCCACATCTCAGTTGGTTGTCCCCTGCTCCTCATTGAAGCTCAGCTCAAATCGTTCCTTCTTAAGGTCACCCATAACCACCTAAATAAATAACTAACTCCTCAGTCACTACTTGTTATCCCATTGCCTGTTTTATTTATTATATAGCACTTCTGCCCAGCCAAACTTAATCTTATTTATTTTCATATTTCTTTGACGCTCCACTAAAGGTCCATGAAGGCAGAAATGTTGTCTGTGTATGTGTACCTTGTCTGTGTGTCTTCAGCCCCGAGGACGATGTCCAGCCGTAGTGGGTCATCAGTAAATAATTGTGTGATGAATACATGAATGTTGGAAGGGAGGCATGAATACATGAACCTTCTCTTGCCCCTGTTCTGGTGGAGGCATGTGTGAGAAGGGGCAATGCGGAAGGCTATCAGAAGGGAAGTTCCTGGAGAGAGAATCCACCTGTCATGCACCAGACAGATTCACTCCCCTGCCACATCTCCGTGTAGCCAAAAGGTGGCAGTGTTTGGTAACCTCAATATCAGTGATTCCCAGACTTGTTTTGAGTTTAACATCCTTTCATTTTATATTTAAATTCATAATACCTCCTGTTCATTGAAAGTGTTAGCATTTTTTTCCAGTGTAAATTGTTTTGATAATCTTTTGAAAATTTAAAATCATCTTCTCATCTATTTAGTCAGTTAATCATTGAATAAACATATAGAGTGCCCAATATGTGATACACTGGGGGGATGCCAGAATGAATATGACATCTCTCCCCTCTAGGAATGGACAATCTATGAAGGGATAAATATTAAACTGGAAAATAGAACAAGTGTGAAAAGATTTATAATAAAGGTAGAGCCACTAATTCTACCTGGATCATTGGGAGAAATTTTACAGATGAGGTGGCATTTAAATTAGGTCATGATTTAAGACCTTTCTAGATGCAGTGAGAAGGTAGGGAGAGGAAAGAGCCTTCTAAGCAAAGAGAACAGCAGGTATAGAGACAGAGTGTGATGAGAGTGTGGGGTGTTCAGGAAATGTTAAATTCAGTGGTGTAGGAGCAGGAGAACAGAGGGGCTGTGCATAAAGGTGTTTGTTTTCAGATAGTAAAGGGCCTTGGGTACCAGACTTAGAGGTTTGGTTTTTATCCTGGCTAGGAAGATCCTTAGATGGCCTGAAATCAGATTGGACTTTTAAGAAGCTAACCTGGTCATGGTGTAGATATTCTAGAGGACAGATTAGGACACAGAGGGACTGACTTTAAGCCTAATCATAATTCTTATAGTCCAGACCAAAAAGGAGGCCTCGAATAATCTGGTGAGAACAAAGAAAGCTATATTTAATGGTTAGAGTTGGCCGGGCACAGTGGCTCATGCCTGTAATCCCAACACTTTGGGAAAATGAGGCAGGTGGATCACTGAGGTTAGGAGTTCGAGACTGGCCCGACCAACATGATGAAACCCCATCTCTACTAAAAATACAAAAATTAGCTGGGCGTGGTGGCGGGCGCCTATAATCTCAACTACTAGGGAGGCTGAGGCAGGAGAATCACTTGAACTCAGGAGGAGGAGGTTGCAGTGAGCCAAGATCGCACCATTGCACTCCAGCCTGGGTGACAGAGTGAGACTCTGTCTCAAAAAAAAAAAAAAGGTTAGAGTCAAAAGCCTTAAGAATGTTCATAACTTTTGACCCTATTAGCATCCATCCTAAGGTAATAAATCATAATATAGAAACGTTTTGGACCCAAAAATGTCCTTTCATATAGTACTGCTTTATAATATATGGCACTTCTGCCCAGCCAAACTTAATCTTGGTTTTCATATTTCTTTGACTCCCCGCTAAAGGTCCATGAAGGGAGAAGTTTTGTCTCTGTATGTTTACCTTGTCTGTGTGTCTTCAGCCCCTAGGACAATGCCCAGCACGTAGTAGGTCAATAGTAAATAATTGTGGAATGAATGCTTGAATGATAGAAGGAAGGCATGAACAAATGAATCCTTCTCTTGCCCTCATTCTGATAGAGACATCAGTGAGGATAATAAGAGTTCATGACTGGATGCAATGGCTCATGCCTGTAATCCCAACACTTTTTGGGGCCAAAGCGAGAAGATCACTTGAAGCCGGGAATTCGAGACCAGCCTGGGCAACAAAGCAAAACCTGGTCTCTACAGAAAAATTTTAAAATTAGCTGAGCACGGTGGCACATGCCTATAGTCCTAGCTATTCAGGAGGCTCAGGCAAGAGGATCACTGGAGCCCAGGAGATCGAGGCTGCAGTGAGCCATGATTACACCACTGCACTCCAGCCTGGGTGACAGAGTGAGACCCTGCCTCTAAAAAATAAATTTAAAAAAAATTTAAATTTGGCAGTTCAATGAGAATAATTAAACTAGACATTCATATACTATAGCCATAACATATAATATTATGAAACTTATTGAAATTTTCATTAGAGTTTTTCTATATAAGAAGAAACCTTTATGTCCTAATATTAAATTAAAAGGTAGGATACCAAATTGTATGTACCATAAGATCTCAATTATGCATATTTTCCAGCTTTTCTACGATGAACATGTATGATATAATCAGGAAAAACATATTGTTTTAAAAGAAATACAGGAAATTTGGAGAGACACTGGTGGAAACGGAGCTCTGGTTGTCACTGGATACTAGGACTTAAGGAGACAGTATGAGAGCATGTGTGTATTTAATAACCATTTACTGCTCACTGTCTTTAGTTGGGGTAAGCGAGAAGAAATGTAGTCCCTAATTATTTCTAGTAGGAAGCACAAGGACAAACTCAATAGCGCATCATGGTAGTCAGTGTTATGGGGACGCTCAGAGCCTTTTAAGAACAAAAGGAGGGCTGGGCACAGTAGCTCACGCCTGGGCACAGTAGGTCACGCCAGCACTTTGGGGGGCCAAGGCGGGCGAATCGTGAGGTCAGGAGTTCGAGACCAGCCTGACCAACACGGTGAAACCCCGTCTCTACTAAAAATACAAAAAATTAGCCAGGCATGGTGGCGTGCACCTGTAATCCCAGCTACTTGGGAGGCTGAGGCAGGAGAATTGCTTGAACCTGGGAGGCGGAGGTTGCAGTGAGCCGAGATGGCACCACTGCACTCCAGCCTGGGCAACACTGTGAGACTCCGTCTCAAAAAAAAAAAAAAAAAACAAAAGGAGGAGCAGCCTACTCATCATGAGTAGTCTGGGAAAACATATGCGCTCAGTCTCAAGTCAAAAGTAATCGTAACTACTATTTATCTGTCTGTCTATTTATTTGTAATTCCTTCAATAACCCTATGAAGAAGATATTATCAAACACCCCATTCATTCAACAAATAGTGCTTGAGCACCTTCCATGTATCAGTGCTGTGGGCTTTTCTAGGCTCTGGGATATAGCATTGATCAAAACAGACAAAAATCTCTGCCCTCATGGAGCTTATATTCTAGTAGGAAAAAAGAAAACTGAGGTTCAAAGGTATCTTACGGTCACTTGCCCATAAAAACATACTGAAGCTGGACTTAAACCCACAGTAATCTAAGTCTGCTCATCAGATAGGAAAGAGGGAACAGAGCCTGATGGATGGAAGAACACCTGATAAAAGCACAGAGGCAAGGAAGAACATGGTATGCTCAGAGAATAGAAATAGGGGGCCAAAGCGTCAAGAGGCCCACAGGAAGCAAACTCTGCAGGGTCTTGATAGCCATGCAAAGAACTTGACCTTGTTAGGTAGAAGAATTGGTTATCACTGCTTTAGGATGGGATGATCAAGCTAGTGTCTGCTTACATTGGACAACTACTGCTGCAGTGTTGAAAAACTTGCATGGACCTCCATGGTTTTTGTTTGTTTGTTTGTTTGTTTGTTTGTTTGTTTGTTTTTGAGACACGGTCTTGCTCTGTCACCCAGGCTGGAGTGCAGTGGTGTGATCTCGGCTCACTGCAACCTCTGCCTCCCTGATTCAAGTGATCCTCCCACCTCAGCCTCCCAAGTAGCTGGGATTACAGGCGCTAGCTGGGATTACAGGCACGTGCCACCACACCCACCAATGTTTTGTATTTTTCATAGAGACAGGGTTTCGCCATCTTGCCCAGGCCGGTCTCAAACTCCTGGCCTCAAGTGATCCACCCACCTTGGCCTCCCAAAGTGCTGGGATTACCGGCGTGAGCCACCTCACTCAGCCTCTCCATAGCTTCTTATAAGGGCAGCAGTTTATTTAAAAGTGTACTACCTCCCTGGTTTGCTGTCACATACATTAACATCTGGTTGTGTTGATACTTTTTAGATCTTGCCATGGAAAACATTTTTATTACAAAAGTGCCTTTTGCTGGCATATTCAAGGCATAGTGTGGTTTCAGAGTAGTGAAGGAATTCCATTGGAAAAGCTATCAAGGGTAAATGAGTGGGGTTTTTTCCTCAATATTATTTTTCTGTCTCAGGGAGCTATGGCAACATCCAGAATCTGGATTTTCATGAAATGTTTTAATGTTCATAAAATGGGAAATTGATCTTGAAAATGACCCCTTTTTTGCCTTATTTTTGTTTGTGTAACTTGGAGTTAATTTTACACTTTGAGATTGTGAGATTTTAAAAACTTTATGGTTTTAGGTGATGGTTTTAACCCATCTTGGGACTTGGAGAAAGCTTTTAAGACTGTTTTCTAGAGAGCCAGAAGCCAGCAGGCCCCTGCCTATTACACATGACAGGCAAGGCTGTTAGGAAGCAAAGCCACACGGACTTTCCAGCCCCTCTGTGGAGCCTCAGAGCATTTACAGATTTGGCAGTCTCAAGGGCAACATGTGGGTGGCTGATGCCGGTGGACTGCTGCTGTCAGGGATAATAAAACCATTATGGTTAGCAGCTTGTACAATAGCACGCAAATGGATCAGCTCAGTCTCCACACAGTTAAGTTGGAGCATAAGAAATCCAAGCCATGACTGATCTCAATCATTTCCTTTCCTACAATTTTCTTCTTTTGGCCACTGCTTTACAGTGATTCCAGATCAATCCTAGGCACTGCACTCACTATCATCAAATTCATGTACATAGTTCTTTGCATTTTCACTGCATGCTTGTCCATGGGAGCCCTCTGATAGCAGTTCCAATTCAGTGCCTTCTCCTTTGCCTTTGCTTCCCAGATCATCACAGTTCTGTGCTTATTCATCCCACATTGACTCACGTCCTCCAGAAAATGGCAGGATTGTCATTTCAAAGAAATGGAGGCATCAAGTTGAATAACTTGATACAGAAGCTGGAGTTGGAACCCAGGTCCTCTACTTCCAGGAAGTGCTCTCTTTTTTTGTTTGTTTTTTTAGAGACAGGGTCTCGCTCTGTTGCCCAGGCTGGAGTGCAGTGGTATGCTCATGGCTCACTGCAGCCTCAACCTCCCAGGCTCAAGCGATCCTCCCACCTCAGCCTCCCGAGTAGCTGGGACTACAGGCACGTTCCACCATGCCTGACTAATTTTATTTATTTATTTACTTATTTATTTATTTATTGGTAGAGATGGGGGTCTCACTATGTTGCCCAGGCTCACATATTCTGTTCATTGAACGTCATTGCCTCTTGAGGATTCAGTTTCTTGAGTTTTTGTTATGGTTTTATTCTGTTTAGTTTTTTAAAGTAAAACTTCACCTCATTATGAAAGTTTTACAGCATTTAAATTTTTATGTTCAACATGTTTTTCAAAATCATTTCAATATTTTGATCCCCAGTTTTCGTCATGATCAGCTCACATCTGCTCCTTATCTAACCTTTTTAATTTTGTCCATGACCATCCTACATTGCAGGCTTCTCAACCAGATGAGTTGACCATTGAGGAACATGAGGTGTTAGAAGTGATTGAAGATGGAGATATGGAAGACTGGGTAAAGGTATATTCCTTTGCTCATATCGCCCCTTCTTGTGACATTTTAGGAGTTTGTTTTGGTCTTTGTTGTGCCCTGTCTAAATTGTGTGTGTAAACTTGTTTTGTCACATGTCTTTTACCCAGGCTCGAAATAAAGTTGGTCAAGTGGGTTACGTGCCAGAAAAGTACCTGCAGTTTCCCACCTCGAACAGCCTCCTGAGCATGCTGCAGTCCCTGGCCGCTTTGGACAGTCGGTCACACACGTCCAGCAATTCCACGGAAGCAGAACTCGTTTCAGGCAGCCTCAACGGAGATGCCAGTGGTAAAGACTGAAACAAGGCACTCTTTATTTGGTCACGTTTGACCTAAACTGTATTGCCCTGGAGTAAGCCTTCAGTAGGATAAAAAGCACAACTTTCCTCCTGTCCTATAATATGCTTTTCTTTATATGGTCACATTTGTCCTGCACAGTAGAACCCAAAAGTTAATCATTCATCAATGAGTAAAAAAATTACAACTTTAATCCTATTCTGTATGATGCTCTTTTAGTTGTCATGTGAGCATAGGGGTGGTTGCAGAAGCAACCAGCTGTTAATTATCTTACCAGATTTGTTTTTCTCTTGCTCCCTAGTCTGTTTTGTGAAAGCACTTTATGATTACGAGGGCCAGACAGATGATGAGTTATCTTTTCCTGAGGGAGCAATAATCCGTATCTTGAACAAAGAAAACCAAGATGACGATGGCTTCTGGGAAGGGGAATTCAATGGGCGTATTGGAGTTTTCCCATCGGTGCTAGTGGAAGAACTTTCAGCCTCAGAAAATGGTGACACTCCATGGATGAGAGAGATTCAGGTACCTGAGAGGGGAGACAGTTGAATTAAAAGATGTTTAAAGAAAATTGCTACCAAAGGGTCTGTGGATCCACACAAAAGTGGGCTGCAGTCTCTGCCTTACCCTCACCAGTCCTTGGTTGCCAGTGTCTGCACAACTGAATTTGGGAAACCAGAGACTTGTCAGTCACTCCCTTGTGGAATATGGCCATCCTCCCACACCTCCATCTTCCCACATTCTCTTCCTTGAATTGGTTAACCAAAATGCCAAATTATATGTGACATACCAAAGATCGTTTTGGTGAAGAGAAAGAAACAAACCGAAGAGGGAAGGCGTTGCTCTGTGGTTAATTTACGTAGTAAAACTCTTAGCTGGCTCTCTCTCTCCCTCACGGTCAGAGCCTCCTTGCCTAGTCCAGGTCCTGCCAGTCTATTTCAGAGAATTAATGAGCCTGCCAGAGCCCCCAGTCCCCACTCAAGTGACCCTAGACTTAGTTCATCACAGGGAAACAGCCTTTAAAGGATCCTCTAATTCAGTTAGAGTTTAGTTTGTCCCCTCAGGGATCTATCACTGCAGGCCAGACAGGTAGCGGAAGAAGGAACGTTTTTGCCGATCTTGTTTGCATGGTGATTGTGACCCCTTAGCCTAATATGCACAAAACCTGGGGAAGTCAGAAATTCAGCAAAGTATTTTCTCTTCACCCCAAAAAATCCAACTTGTTCCTTTTGTTGTTGTTGCTCTTTGCTAAGTTTACTGAATTGACTAATTTGGTACATTTTCAATAGAACCCTAGAGAGTGGCTTCACGCTTCACTTGATAACTGTTTAAGATAAACTAAAATCAGTAATGTGATGAGATCTGTAAGAGGAAAAAGTGAAGTGCAATGCAATATTGGGGCTTGGGGTGGTTATTTAATGCTCAGTTGCCTCTAATGAGGTTGACAAGTTTCAACAGTCAGCTTAGCTTCAGAGAAAAGGGATGAGTACAGAGCAGTCAGAGAAGCAGCCAGGCTTTCCTTCCTGGAGGGGAGCACTGGGTAACCTCGCTTCCCTTTGCTACAGATCTCTCCTTCCCCCAAGCCACATGCCTCCCTGCCTCCACTGCCGTTGTACGACCAGCCTCCCAGCAGCCCCTACCCCAGCCCAGATAAGAGGAGCTCCCTGTACTTTCCCCGATCTCCTTCAGCAAACGGTAAGGGTTCTCCTGGGCATGGGTCTAAATGCATTTTCACTTCAGAAACCTGCATATTCGCCTGAAGGGCAAAAAAAGCTGCATTTTTTTTTTTCTTTTTTTGGAGACAGTCTCACTCTGTCACCCGGACTGGACACCCAGGCTGGAGTTCAGTGGCATGATCGCGGCTCACAGCAACCTAACTCCTGGGCTCAAGTGATCCTCCTGCCTCAGACTCCCTAGTAGCTAGGAATACAGGCATGCACTACCACACACAGCTAACTTTTGTATTTTTTGTGGAGAAAGGGTATTATTCTGTCACCCAGGCTGGAGTGCAGTGGCGGGATCATAGCTCACTGCAGCCTTGAGCTTCTGGCCTCAAGTAATCCTCCCGCCTCAGTATCCCAAAGTGCTGGGATTACAGGCTTAAGCCACCATGCCAGCCTTGCATCAGCATTTTTATTGCTCAACAACTCAAGTAAAATGAGCTTCTTTGGTTTTCTCCCTTAGAAAAAAGCCTTCATGCTGAGTCACCAGGATTCTCACAGGCATCAAGGCATACTCCTGAGACCCCATATGGCAAACTGCGACCTGTAAGTCTCTGATCTTGCAGGATTATAGAATGCATAGTTCTTCCAAATTGAAAGTAAGGAATTAATGTTTCCCCGTGGCCCCTGTGTTGTTACTGACTATGCCAAACAAGGATGAACTGGGTTTGGGAAGGTAAAAAGAGCTATTGAAAAGGAAGGCCATAGAAATCAACTCATCTTGGAACATTTAATCTACACTGGAACTTTTTTCACTGAGCCACAGTGAGATTGCAAGATGATGGCTATGAAAGTGATTTAGATTAGAACAAGCTTTATGAGCATTAAAGCGAGCTAATTGTGAAACACTTTTTTCAGTAAGCATTTAATTTTCCAGGCCTCTATTTGCCTCTTTGAGGAATACCGAGAGGAAATAATAAGCTAACTTCATGGCCTTAAAGAGCGTTTATTCTCCGGGTGAATATATTATTGCAAAGTTACCTCTCCTCACCCTTCACTCTACTGCCATCTGCATTCCACCCACCACTGTACTCCAAGGTCATAGCTTGCACGGTAATCCAGTTGGATACTTTGCAGTTTTATTTTCCTTGACCCCTATTAGCTTTTGATACCATTCCTTTACCACTGGCTTCCTCTGGCTTCATTCATTCAGCAAATATGTATTGAGTGCCTTCTTAAGGACTTGAGTCTTTATCCCAAATGAGATAGGAAGCCATTGTAAAGTGGTAAGCTGGACAGTGTTGTGGCTGGTGCATTTTTAAGGCATCGCTATGGCAGCTAAGAGGCGGATGGACGGAGGGTGGCAGAAAGGACATAGGGAGCGATTAGGAGGCTGGAGCAGCATCCAAGAAAGAGGTGGTGGCAACATGGACTGGTGGGTAAGAGTGGGAACAGAGAGCAGTGGGCTGATGTGCTTCTCTACATTTGCCTCGTTTGCTTTCTTCCTCTCTGGTCCTACCTTTCTGTGGACCGTTGCAGCCTTGCCTCCACCCGTCTCTGCTGATAATTCTCATGGTTCTGTCCCTGGGCTGCTTCTCTTGAAGTTGTTGAACGCACTCTTGCCGAATGACCTCATCTACTTCCACAGCTATGATAACCATTTATATACCAGCAAGTCTCAGATTTATAACTGCCAATCCGATCTCTTCTCTTGAGCTTCAGATTTGTGGATATCTCAGTTTATATGTCCCAGATCCCCAAAACTCAGCAAAAATGAGTTATGTTCCCTCCCAGACATGTTCCTTCTCCCATATTGCCTATCTTGGTAAACGGAACCCCCATCCTACTGGTGTTCTGGCATCATTCTTAATACCTCCCGCCCCTGCCTCCCACAGTCATTCCCAAATCCTGCCAGGTATACCTTGCAGACAGCTCACAAATCTTTCCACTTCTCTACTTCCCCTACTGCCAGTACCCTCGTTTGAGCTATTGTCAACTCTCATTCAGAGGATTACAAAAGTCTCCTGAGTTGCCTTCTTACTTGGACTCTTGCTTGCCTCTGATCCTTTCTCCAATTGTTACCTGAGTCATCTTTTCACAGATCTGATATTGCTTAAAATCCAGCAAAAACTCCTCTTTTGCCTATAGAATAAAGCATAGATTTATTTTTTTCTTCTTAAAGCAGATGTTTAAACATGGTTTAACAAGGCCCTTCACGACTTAACCCTAGCCTACCTTTCTAGCCTTATCTTTTGTAACTCTCTTCCCAAGACATGCTGAAATGTTTCATTTCTCTAAGCATTGCTCTCCCTTGCTTCCAACCAGACCTTTGCTTTGGAGGATGTGCTAGGATCTTAGTCATGGGACTCTTGTGCCCATGAAGTTTTTAGCCTAGGCAAGAAGCTGATTTGTGGGCTTGATATTTCATTGAGAACAACTGCTTCTCAGTGTAGGAAACAGTGAAGACTAGGTTGAAAGCACGTGCTCACATTTCTGAGACCCCTAGGGTGCCCACGTCCTTGGACAGATGAGTGATTAGGTTTTGGGTATGCTTCAGATACTGAGTCAGGAACTGACTGACAAACTATGTAATTGTTTCCTGCTCAGGTCCGGGCAGCTCCCCCTCCACCTACACAGAATCACCGAAGGCCAGCAGAGAAGATTGAAGATGTGGAAATCACACTGGTGTGATGATGGGCTTGCCCATCCATTACTGCTACAATCAAGGCCAGGCTTGGAGTTTGGCCAGTCTTGTTTTTTAGGCACCTTTGCATGATGATGACTCTTGAACAGAGCAAAAAAACAAGGAGGATTATGTGTGACTGGGTGGCCTGGTAGACTCCTCCCACATTTTGAATATTTCGTGCCTTTTTTTTGTTGTCATTTTCTATGTCATTTCTCCTACCATAGCACAAATCCTAGCGGACCCTAGGAGCAAAGAGGGGGGGCAGCCCTCATGCCTAACAGTGGTCTGTTTTTATATGAGACTCAAGACCAGGCCTCATTCCAGGGCACAGTCCCAAAATTACTGATCATGTGCACTCGTACAGTATATTACTGTGACCACAAGGATGTGGCAAAGATTCTCATCTTTCTTCAAGTGGCTTTTGCTCATCTGATTGAGAATTAATCAGATCATGTTGGCTACATAAGGAAACAGAAGGAGGGATTTCAGGAGAGGCTGGCTCCTCCCCAAGGTTAGTCCCCAGACTGAGAAAGTGAAACCTTATTGGGAAAAATTGGACTGCCCTGAATTTAGCACCAATTGCATTAATGCACATCTCTTCCACAACTAACAGACTTAAAATAACAGTGTCCTTCGTATTAATATCTGTGCCATTCATTTAGAATTAGCAGAGCTAATATGGAGGGGCTGAACTAGTAGCCACATCTTGTTCATCATGTAGACTAATAGAAAGGAGGCTGTGGCTAAAGCAGAAATGGAACTTCCGGATCTGAAATTAGCCAATATAATGTTCTTTTGTATTTGGGTATTTTTCATCTTAATTTTTACAGCATATACTCTTCTTACCAGTATCCTTAGAATCCAAATGTCTAGATAAGTTGAGGACACATACCTGCACTGTTGAGCTTCTCTACTGGGGACGCCCCTGGCATTATTTTATTCCCAAGCCAGCAGACCGGCCCAGACAGCCAGGCTGTGGCTGGTCCAGACCAACTGCTATGGTGGAAAATGCAGCTTCCAGGTCCCACTACCCTGACATTTCCGTGGAAGGAAGAACCTGGTGGCTCGTGGAGGAAACCAGCTTTCTATGAGAAAGGACTGAAGGATTGCGCACCCTGCACAAGTACAGATTGACCAGGAAAAGACAAGTGTCTTCTGTGTGTCACGGGGAAAGCCAGGAGTGGCCTTCTCTGCAGGCCAGCAAGCCTGCAGCAGCAGGTGCCCCCAAGTCAGGTGCTGACTGTCCGCTGTCTGCTCCTGTAGAAGGTAGGGAGCACAATACCTAGGGACTAAGGGATGTTTGCCTGTTGTGGTTTGTTTTTTTTTTTTCCTTGGTTAAGAAATCAAATTTGCAGAATTTAATCTAAAAGTTGTATTATGCTTTGAAAACTCCATCCCTCCTAAGAATCTTAAAAAACTTGAAATGCTCGCCAAATGTCCCCATGGGATTTTTGACCAAAAGTAAGGTCATAACTGAAGAAATTTTTAGTTCTTTGATCACTTCAGTGACAATACCCATTGATGAATCTTCTCCATGATTTGGGGTTTTTTGTTGTTGTTGTTTTTTACACTTCTTAACCTGTTGATCTATTTGAGGTCTTTTGTGTTTATCAAACTTATTCTTAAGTTTAAAAAAGAAATTAAAAGGGTGGTTTTTTTAAGATTTTAAAGTTTGCTACCATATTAAAAATCTTCAAATGCTTATTAAATAGAGCAGTTCTTGCCACCCAGTCTTGTATTCTGTCTTTAGCTAGCCAAATTGTCCTTGAATTTGGGTTTTCCACAACCTCAAAGGGTTATTTGAAATCTTTTGTTGTATTTTAAAATATTTTTTGGAAGAGCTGCTAATTTTATTTTAAAAAACACAGTTGTGAAAATATGCCTCCTTTTTAAAAAATAACCCCTCCATCCAGGATATGGAATCCAGCACCACAGTGCACAGGTCAGGGCTCGGAGGGAGCCTCTGTGCAGATGTGCTTTCTTTACAGTGGCTGTAAAAAGTTTGTATTTATTATGTATAAAATGTTGAATAATAAAAAAATGGAATTATGATTTCTAAGTTTTAATATAGAAAGGTTTGGGTAAACAGACCTTTTCAAAAAGCCTATGCTTCTTATAAAAACATTCCTGGGCCCTCCTTTAAACCAGCTAACAGAGAGAGGAGAAAGTAAATTAATCCATCTATGAGACAGACAGTCCCTGAAGCCCCCATGTGCTAGGTGTAATATCCTGGGTACTAGAGATGGCAGTAAATAGGTTACGGTCTTTGCTTTTCCCATGGGAAAAAAAAGAAATACGTGAGGGCAGTACTGTGGGACATGTGCTAGAAGTGAGGCACAGATAGCATAGAGGCAGCTGAGGAGGGAGCTCTGATTCTGCTGCTGGAGGGGTGAGAGGAAGGTCACTGAAGTCCCCTTGCCGGATGTGACCGCTGGCTTCCAGGAAGCGGGCATTCTGGATGCCTCTCCCCTTTCCTAAGCCTCCACCCTAAGGAGTAATGAATTGTGTGAAAGGAGATTTTCTCGGTCCCAGGGGTGGATAGAGCATTCTTAGTTAAAGGCTGAGTCCCCCTGGCTTCCAGGCAGCCACACTGAGGACCAGGACACAGCCTGTTTGGGGAAGGGCCCCACAAGCTCTCCTCTTTCCTGGAGCTGGGGACATGCAGTAAGCATTTTTCCAGACATTATCCTGTGCATAAGACTCTTAAGTGTACACACTGCTTGTTTACATAAAAATGTGTTCAGCCGGGCACAGTGGCTCATGCCTGTAATCCCAGCACTTTGGGAGGCCAAGGCAGGCAGATCACCTGAGGTCAGGAGTTTGAGACCGGCCTGACCAACATGGAGAAACCCCGTCTCTACCGAAAATACAAAATTGGCCGGGCATGGTAGCTCATGCCTGTAAGCCCAGCTACTCTGGAGGCTGAGGCAGGAGAATCGCTTGAACCTGGGAGGCAGAGGATGTGGTGAGCTGAGATTGCACCATTGCACTCCAGTCTGGGGAACAAGAGTGAAACTCTGTCTCAAAAAAAAAAAAAAAATGTGTTCCAGTATAAATGTTGGGTAGATTCCTAAGTGTGGAATTGGAGAGTCAAAAAGGTATGTATTTAATTTTGTTAGATTTTGCCAAATTGGCCTCCTATAAGGACTATATCCATTTACACTCCCACCAACTGCATATGGACTTAGGAGCCAGGAGGTCTGGGTTAAATCCTGGCTCTGCCACTTGACAGCCACGGGGACTGAGCCTGTGTTCTCATCTGGAACCTGATAATAAGACTGTGGCTCCAGGAAGGCCATATAAAGTGTGTGCCACAGGCTGGTCACCACAAACTCTTCTCACCACCACCTCTCCTGCCTCTTCTCAGTGTCCTTCCCTCCAGAACTAGGGTCCTTGATAGTCTTCCAGGCCCATAGTAACGCACAGGTTTGTCATAAGGCCCAAGGGAAAGAATGTGTGTGAAGTGCTCTACCAAAAATGTGGGAAGGGCTGTCAGGACACGAAATGTCATTTCCGTCTTCTGACCTCCCTGCCAGTGAAAGCTGCTTTCGGTACTGGAGGTTCCGTCTGTGACCAAGGGCAAAGTTCAGCTAACTGCCTCACCCCAGCGTCATGGCTAAATTTTGGTCTCCTTCATCACAGGAACTGACTTGATGCATGATGCAATCAAGCCACAGGTTCTCAGCACACCACCTAGATCCCCTTCCTTTCTGACCCACCGCCCCAGCCACAGTCACGAGCCAGAGACCCAGTGGGAGGGCATCATCTGGCCTTAGCCCTGCCACTGCTTGATGGAAGACCTTTCCCTTTTAGCTGCCACATCCTCAATTTTAAAAGGAATGGAATGATGGCTGGGCACAGTGGCTTACGCCTGTAATCCCAGCACTTTGGGAGGCCAAGGCTGGCGGATCACCTGAGGTAAGGAGTTTGAGACCAGCCTGACCAAGACAGTGAAACCCCATCTCTACTAAAAATAGAAAAATTAGCCAGGTGTGGTGGTGGGTGCCTGTAATCCCAGCTACTCGGGAGACTGAGGCAGGAGAATTGCTTGAACCCAGGAGGCAGAGGTTGCGGTGAGCCAAGATCATGCCACTGCACTCCAGACTAGGTGACAGAGCAAGACTCTGTCTCAAAAAAAAAAAAAAAAAAAAAAAGGAATGGAATGAGGTGATCTCCAAGGGCTTATCTAACTCTCAAGCCCTGAATGAGTTCAGTTTCTAGATACAGAGAACATCACACAAAAAAGGTCACAATATTTGAAACCAAACTTATTAATACACAGACTTCTTTGGATGGCAAGAAATTGAAAAGAAAACAAGCCACTGGACTCTCCCGCTGGAACCTGGGACAAAACAAACCCTTATCCTCTAGGTTGCAACTGCATCCCAGGCTGCTCTATCCACTCACTGCCTGAAGAACCCAGCCACAGCTTTCGGTTTTGTGGCCAATGACTGCCCAGCCCTCTCCCAGTGGCCTTAGGATGAAATCCAGCTGCTCTGAATCTTCGCATTTATTTTGTTTATTGTGAAGTTGTTTTTCATGACAGAAATATAACTAAATTACAGAAATTTTAGGTTAGAAGGGGGAGGATTATAATTTATCCCCAAATCCTGCAACTTTTAAGTTTCCTCCTAGACTCTTCCTGTGTTTGCCTTGTTACTGCTCAATCTGCCAAGAACCAAATGAATGCCAAAGAGCATCTTGTTCCTAGACTATTTTCCCTCGGTCCCAGAGGCCAAAAAACACACTTTTGCTATGTCTGTTTCTGAGAGCTCTGGTCTGGGAATATTTTCCTGAAAAAAAAAAATTTTTTTTTTTTTTGAGACGGAGTTTCGCTCTTGTCACCACCCAGGCTGGAGTGTGATGGCACAATGTCGGCTCACTGCAACCTCTGCCTCCTGGGTTCAAGCGATTCTCCTGCCTCAGCCTCTCAAAGTAGCTGGGATTACAGGCATGTGCCACCACACCCGGCTAATTTTTTTTGTACTTTTAGTAGAAACGGGGTTTCACCATGTTGGCCAGGCTGGTCTCAAACTCCTGACCTCAGGTGATCTACCTGCCCCAGCCTCCAAAAGCGCTGGGATTACGGGCATGAGCCACCTTGCCCGGCCTTACCTAGAATGTTTTATGCTGAAACATGACAGAAATGAACCCAGGGACAGGGCTCACAGCCCTTCTACACTCCACATAGAACTCACTCTTCACCACTTGCTCCTGTGAGGAACAGAAAAGAGCACAGCCAAAGGAAATGTATTCCAATCCCCAGGCCACCTCAGATTAGCTGTGACTTGAGGCTCATCCCTTCACCTTCTGGACCCTGCTTTCCTCATCTGTAAAGTAGGAACAAGCAGATAGTGCAACTTCTAAGATCCAGGAGGATGAAATAGGGTAATGTACAGATAAGCTGAAAATGTTTGTGATGAGTGAATGTGCCTCCAGTGGAAGAGCCTGTATCCAGGCATGGATATGTCTGAATCTCACAGATGGGTCCACATCTGATGGTGTCAGATCTCTCCAGAAACCACCTCTATTCAATTCAGCAGATGTGCTGCCCCAGGTCATGTTCAGGTCTCTGGAGCCTTGTCACTGAGGGGCTTGCATCTGGTGGGAGAGACTCAGGGCAACAGCAGAATGAAGCCAGGGACTGAGAGATGACCAAGGGGCAGTAGGAGCACAGGATAGGGGCATCTGTCATTTCTCCCTCCCTGGGGTCTCAGGCTCACTAAGGCCTGCGATTGGGCAGGACAGGCAGAGGCCATGGTCCTCATGCCTACAGAACAGCTCTGCAGAACAGCCATGTCACTTTTGGGGAGGCTTCAGGCAGGAAGTTTCACAGGTGGGGATATGAGAGCCTGGAAGTCACTGTGACCTGCCCAAGATCTCCCAGGAAGACAGAACTAGAGAACCTAGAACTAGGCCTCCAGAAGCCCTGGCCAGCCCCTTTGCAGAATCTGAATCCAGTTTTTAGAAAAGCGGGAATCAGAGGTCTGGGTTCTTATCCCAGCTCTGCTCTGTGACCTGAGGGAGCTGCCCCATCTCTGGGCCTCAGTTTTTATACCCATCAGTGCGGGCCACTCCAGATTTGACCTAGGCACCCGAATTCAGGCAGGCAGCCCCTGAGCACCAGAGTCCTGAAAACCTGGGCACTGACTGCTGAGAGCCTGGAGGAGCTGTCAACGTCTATTTTCACCCCTCTCCTGAACAGGACTGAAGAGGCTGGAGGGAGGAACAGCCTTCCCGCTGACATGCCCCTCTGCACTCCTCTCCTCAGTCTGTGAGCTCCTCTTCCTCCTGCCTACCTCATTCCCGGGAACTCCTTGGCCTGTTTCTGGCCTTACGGACTTGTTCCTCCAGGAAGCATCCCCTCCTACTGGGAGGGGGACCTTCAAGCAAGTTAAGGTGAACCTGTGCTCCCTGAGAGAGGCAACTCCACCCGACGGCAGCAGCGTGTGTGGGAAGATTGACGCCCATAAAGTAGAAGGGAAGGTTTTGGGGGAGCCGAGGGGTCACTGTCCCAGAGATCAGTCAGACCATTTCCTGAGCACCTCCTCTGGGCTCTCTAAGCAGTCTCCACTACAACCCTGTGAAATGGGGGAGAAACGCAGTGGCGCAGCTGGCCTCCCAAGATTCAAGTTCCCTCAATCCTGTGTCCCTGCATGTCCCTCACTTCAAGGGATACTAACCGTCCAGGCTCAGGACCCAGAATAGAAAAGGGTGAAGATGCAGGGAGGGAGTCAGGTTAGACACAAGGCTAGCATCACACCCCTACCCCCGTGGTGGCAGGCAGGGGGCACAGCCTGGGGGAGGGGGCGTGCCCCGCAGCCCTGCCTAACTGGGAGTCTGAACACCTTGCTTTAAAAAGAGTGTGTGTAATGCAGCCACAGTCCAGCTGCAGGGCTTCTCTGAGCTCAGTTTTCTCACCTGGGAAACATGGTATCTACATGGCAATGTAGTTGTTGGGAGGAACAAATAACGCTGCGGAAAGAGTGCAGGGCAGGGCCTGGTACCTCCTAAGGGCTCAGTCTCGGTGGCTGCAGGAGTGTCGGTCTTCCCAGCTGTGTGTCCCTGGAAACGGGAATGGCCACAGTAGACTAGGCAGCTGGTGACCCCTGGTGGCTGCTGGGAGCCAGGGCATGAGGGCTGGGGCAGAGTAGAAGTCTCATTATTGAATAATGTTGGAGCCCAAGGCTCTTAGACTGTTAGACTGGCTGAGTCCTTGAATAAGAGAATTTTGTTGTTGTTGTTGAGATGGAGTTTCACTCTTGTTGCCCAGGCTAGAGTACAATGGCGCATTCTCAGCTCACTGCAACCTCCTCCTCCCGGGTTCCGTGATTCTCCTGCCTCAGCCTCCCAAGTAGCTGGGATTACAGGCATGTGCCACCATGCCCAACTAATTTTGTATTTTTAGTAGAGATAAGGTTTCACTATGTTGCTCAGGTTGGTCTTGAACTCCTGACCTCAGGTGATCCACCCTCCTCGGCCTCCCAAAGTGCTGGGATTACAGGCGTGAGCCACCGCGTCCAGCCTGAATAAGAGAATTTAACCACTTAATAAACATTTCCTGAGTCACTGTCTGTGCCAGGCCTGATCCCAGGAAATAATCTATTCCCATCCTGGCCTCTTCCACGAGTTCCTTGACTTAAAATGGAGGAAGGCAGATAAAAAAGGGGAGCTCGGGGACAGAGGAGGCCTCTACCCAGCCTGGCAGGCGAAGGAAGGGGAATCCTGAAAGAAAAATTTGAATTGGGGGCTGGGAAGGAAGGAGAACATTCTGGGAAGAAAGAAAAGCATGTCTGAGATGCACTCATGATAGCAAGGAAATAGCCAGGCACGGTGGCATGCACCTATAGGCCCAGCTACTGGGGAGGCTAAGGCAGGAGGATCACTTGAGCACAGGAGTTTGAGACCAGCCTGGGCAACATAGTGAGACCTCATCTCTAAATGAGTAAATGAATGAATGAATAGCAAGGAAATGAAGATGAAGCTGAGAGGCCAGCAGGGTCACATCCAAAGGGCTCCAGATTTCATGCTGGGGCTGGGGGTGGTCTCTGAAGGCAGCAGGGGAACTCCAAAGGATTGGACTTGTGAACACAACACCCTAGAAAGTCACCCTGTTGGGCCGAGCATGGTGCTGTGCACCTGTAATCCCAGCCCTTTGGGAGGACCAGGTGGGAGGATTGCTTAAACCCAGGGGTTTAAGGCTGCAGGAGTCTGAGGCTGCAGTGAGGTTTTTTGTGTGTCTCAAAAGCAACAACAACAAAAAAAGTCGCTCTGGCCATAGTAAGGGAAAGGATTGGATGGGGAGACTGCAGGTCTAGAAGGTGGCCCACAGTGGCAGGAGGGATGGAGGAGTACTAGATCCAGCAGCACAAGGTCCCAGGGACATGGGGTGCAGGAGGAACGGGTCACTTGCAGGGGAGATGATGGCCAGGAGGCAGCTAGACCAAAAGTAATGAGTGGTCTGGGAGTCAGAAGAGTGTAGGTGTTGCCATTTAACCAACACTGTCTCCACAGGCCTGTCCCCAGTCCTAGGTTGGTGAAGGAAGTTGGTTTGCCCCAACTCTGCCCTGTGGGCTCTGCCTTGTAAGCAAAGCCCCAGGCCCAGGTCTGGCCCACAGCTGCCCTCCCCCAGGCACAGGCACACAGAAGCCCTGCTTTGCCCCACCCTGGGCACTACCCCTGGAGGAAGAACGTGGACCCAGTCTAAGGGAGGCCCCGTGGACCAAGGACTTTGATATCACTACCTGGGTTTTTAGGATCTTCCCACCGGGACCCCTCTGGGCTGCCTCCCTGCCCCCTCCTCAGAGCTCCCCCAGCCCCTTCTCAGCTTCAGTCTACCCTGAGTGCCTGAAGCAGGTGGGCCCAACATGTTGCTTTGGCCTCAGGACCAGGTTGGACCAAGAGTCACATCCGTGGCTCTTTGCCGCCTCAGGGCCTTTCTTCCTGCTGTTTCCATGGTTAGACTTGAGCAGCACCTGTCTCTGCAGGCAGAGACTGGGCTGGCTGCCCCAGCTCTGTATGGAAGGAGGAAAGGGGCCAAGCCTGGATCTTCCAGAGCCCACTAGCCCAAAGGTCTCCATACCATGAATGCTGCAAAGAGGTAGGCAGACGCAGTTTAGATATCATTTTTTTCTACTTTGAGAGAGAAAGTGAGGAGATAGAGATAAAAATACAAAGAAAAACTAGCATAATCCCCCAACCCATACTTCATTTTTAAACAAACAGGCCAGGTCCTGCCAGGCCTTCTTCCCCATTAAATCCCAAGGCCATCTCCAGTCCCAACCCCAACCCCCGCATGGTGCCAAGGGAAGCTTCAGGCTTCGGGCAAGAGCTCCAGCCCAGGCAGGGAAATCGTGGCCCTACTGCCAGAGCACAACCTTCCTGCCCTGGTCCACGCTCACCATGTGGCTCCCGGAGTAGCACCAGGCCACGGCGTTGACAGCAGTGCTGGGGAAAGGGAGGGACAGGCTTCAGGGGGTCTTCAGGGGAACTGCGCCTGCAATCTGGCTCTGCCCCGACTGCTGGACGTGGGTAGTTTGAGGCCCTCTCTTGAGCCTGTTTCCTCACAGGGAAGGTGAGGTAAAGTGAGCTCACAGGGCTGTGGAAAGGATGGACCCAAGTGCATGTGGAAAGTACCTTGTGAACTGCAAAGGGCTCTGGTTGGGTGGAAGGTGGAGGGACAAGGGCTGGGGACTCCAGGGTCCCAGTATGTCAGAACCTGGAATCAGCCTGGCAGGACTGGGGCCAGGCAGGTGGCCAGGTGGAGGCCATGCTCACCAATGGGGTCCCTGAAGTCTGCTCTCCAGTTTCCCGGTGTCCACATCCCAGATGTAAAGGGCCCCATCACAGGAGCCTGCCAGTGCATAGCTTCTGTCCGGGCTGTAGTGGCCACAGCAGAGCAAGAAAAGAGGGAGTCAGAGGGGAGGGCACACACAGGGTCTGGCAGGGCACACTTGGACACAGGCATATGCTCTCACGGACATACCTGAACACAGCTTTGGTCCAGTCAGAACCGCACTTGAAGCCATCGGCCCTGAGGACAGACAGGGCTGGGGTCAGAACAGAGGTCATCACTAGTCTCTGTCCTCTGCAGGGAGCTTCCAGAGCTTCCTCTTTGTCAAGGGGTTTGGTACCTCAGCAGGACCTGGTCTGGAGGGGCCTCCAGGGAGGGCCCCAAGAGGGTCTATTACAGGAGAAGAGAGGCTCAGCTGTCCCAGCAAAGGCCACAGGGTCAGCAGGCATGAGGCTGGTACCTGAACACCTGGCGGATGTTGCTGACACGCAGGTCGATGACCTTGAGTGTGTTATCTCGGGAACAGCTGAGCAGGTGCAGTTGGTCGTGGCTGAGGCTCAGGGAGGTGACCCGGCCCTGCACAGGGATGACCTGGGTGCAGTGGGGCCCCCTGAGGAACAAGGACAGAGACAGCGATGAGGAACAGCCTAGCCAGGCCACTCCTGACAGGAAGGGGCCAGGCGCAGCAGCCTTTCCAGCTAACCAAGCCCGGAGGAACCCCAGGGCCCTGGATCGCTGGGGTAAAGGTAAAGTGACTCATCTCCCTTCTCCCCACTGCAGCCAGCTGCCTCCATCGAGGAACTTAAGACAGACTTTGATTTGAAAGCTGGAGCCTTTGAAACCTTTGGGTCAGTAAATAAGAACCATATCATCTGAGCAATGAAGTCTCATCTTTAAAAAATATGAGAGAGAGAAGGAAGGGTTGCAAACAGTAATTGCTGGAGATCAGTGAGTAAAGGCTTGAGGCAGGACTAGCAATGGCTCTAGCTTTGTTTTTTTGTTTTGTTTTGTTTTTGTTTTTGTTTTGAGACGTCTCGCTCTGTCGCCCAGGCTGGAGGGCATTGGCGCAATCTGGGATCACTGCAACCTCTGCCTCCCGGGTTCAAGCAATTCTGCCTCAGCCTCCCAAGTAGCTGCGATTACAGGCATCTGCCACCACACCCGGCTAATATTTTTAGTAGAGACAGGGTTTCACCATGTTAGCCAGGCTGGTCTCAAACTCCTGACCTCAGGTGATCCGCCCACCTCGGCCTCCCAAAGAGCTGGAATTACAGGTATGACCCACCACACCCGGCCTCTAGCTTTGCTTTTACAAACATTTCAAGCCCAAAGTTAGGGTCTTTGGTTTAAAAAACAGCTAAAAGAATTTTTTTCCTTTTGATATAGAAGTGGTAACTAAATGGAAAAAGGCACATCTCCATCTTGGTTGCAAAGTCCAGGCGGAGTCCAGCATTGGACCAAGAGCCATGAAGACAGTGGCACAGCTTCCTCGGGGAGCTGAGCCCAGCCGAGAGGCACTAGCTGGCAGTGCCAGCCCCACAGCCTTGCCTGCCCAAAGTGCCACCAAGACTCCTCCTGCCATGGCCAGAGAAAGGAACAAGAACTTGGGAGCCCTGTCCCCAGCCCTACCCAAGTCCTCCCCCAGCCTGCGCCTGTCACCTGCTGTCCCAGAACCGGATCTTCTGGTCATTGTGGCCACTAATGATGATATGGTCCCCACACACCACGTCATTACAGTAGGAAAGGACATTGATGGTCCTGGAGCCTGGGGACCAAGCAGCAGACCCCAGGGCCTCAGAGGAGGGTTGTCGGGAGCCACCCCACAGGACACATGGAGAAGCTGAGGCCCAGAACGCAGTGTCCTCCCAAGACTAGAACCCAGGTCTTCTGCTTCCCAGCCCAGGGCTCACCCACGTCTTTTTCCTACCCACAGCCTGAGGTCACCAAGAAACCAGACAGAAAACACCATTGGGGGATACCATTGGGGAATTGGAGGGCCTTGAGAGGTTTCACCCCCAAATGCCTATGAATCTCAGAGCCACTCCCAGAGAGCAGGTGAGGTCCCTTGTGCCCTGGCCTGGGGCTCCTGGCTGGTGGGGAGGGGAGGTGGGGCTGGGGCTCACAGTAGGCACGGCCAAGGTCCCACTCCTTCACTGTCCGGTCGCGGCTCCCAGTCACTGCCTGGTGCGTTAGCTTGAATTTGGCAGCTGTCACCTTATCCTTGTGTCCAGACAATGTCTCCTGTACCCCAGCCCCAGGTACGGATCAAGAGTTTGGCCAAGACCCCATAACAGGCCCCCTAGTCCTGAGGTATGACCTCTGACCCCCAGGCAGCCTCCCCAGTCAGGCCTCACCTTGGACTGTGCCTCCCCCACCTTCCAGAGCTGGGCAGCCTGGTTGTAAGTTGCTGCTAAAACCTGGTAGCCCTGGAGAAATGGGAGAGGAAGTGAGAGGTGCTAAGCCGGAGACAACATCCTTCGGGCCACAGAATGAGGCTAGGGGCTGCCCCAGAGCTTCCCACGGCCCAGGTCACCATGGCAGGCAGAGGAGCCTCTGGCCCAGGGAGGAGGATCTGTGTAAGAGCCCAACGGCCTGGTTCTAGGGTATCCATGCTGCGCCCTCGGGTCCCACAGCCCCCACCTGCCCAGTGTGGAGATCAGAGGGGGTACAATCCCATGCCACTGGGGCAAAGTTCCTCACCGAGGGGTCAAAGTCCACACTGGTGATGCTGCCACCAGCTCCCTCCAGGGTCTGGTTGGCCTCCAGGCGACCTGAGAGGACCAGAAGAAGGGACAGTTGAAATGAGGTCTTAACCTCACAAAATGGAGGAATTGGGATTGAGAGCAGGAGATCAGTTCCCGCCCCACCCCCCGACACACCCCCAGGTTAGAAGACAGAATCACTGGGTCTGTTCTGCGGGCCTGGGCTGGAGACTACACCTCCCCTAACTGCTGGCAGTGGGTCCCAGGGACAGCTAGTCATTTCACAGACCAGGCTAGAGAGGACCAGGGAGAAGGGACTATGTAGAGCACGCAGCAAGCCAGGATCAGGACAGCCAGAAACTTGCCTTTTCTAGGAAGCCCCCAGGAGCTGGCTCTGACTCCCTAGGACACCTCCTCTCCAGAGCACAGAGCTTGGGACAAGGCCAACAGTTCATATTTGTCTCTTACCTGAGTTCTGAGAGCTCAAGTGATGCTAGAAGAGGGTCACCTGGTAGACTCAGGGACCTGCTCTTCAAGGGCCTGTCTCTGTAGGATCTCATGATAGGGGACCCCCACCAACCCCCATCAGGGACTATCTGAACTCAGCCCTCCCCATTCTGCAAATCTGGACCCTAGGAGCCAGGAGGCTCCACCCTTCTTCAGAACAGTACGCCCAGAGTCTCACTCTTTCCAAGGCACTGTCTAGTCACTGCCCACAGAATATTCCAGATGGAGAAACACAAAGAGATCCAAGACCTCTGCCCACCAAGGAGTGAGCTGAGGAGAGGGTCTGGAGAGAAGCACCGAGCTGGCCTGCAGGGGAGGGCTCCTTACTTCCCACAACATTCCAGAGGTGGATCAGGCGGTCAGCCCCTCCAGTGGCCAGGAGGCTGCTGTTGGGGCCAAAACGAACAGCATTGACCTCAGAGAGGTGGGCATCCTGTGGGGAAAGGGGAGGTTGGTGCCCCGGCCCTCCACGCGCATGTGTCTCTGAGTGCTCACAGGCCCTCTCACCGGTGCCTGTGCAGACACAGCCTGCTGCAGACGTGGTATCCCCCTCCCCAGTTTCTCTGTCCACACTTTCAGTTTCAAACCCGGCCCCACTAGGTGTTCTCACCTCTGCCTGGACCCCTGCAGCAGCCTCCGTGCTATGCTACTCTACTCTCCTGCCTGGCCTCCCAGCCTCCTCTCTCTCCCTCCCCGGCTCATGCCCACATCATAACATGCTTAAGTGGCTCCCACCACAGGCTGTGGGAGGCAGCCTCCTGCTCCTGCTGAGGAGCCCAGCCTTGCTTCCCTGGCCTCCTGGGACCACCCCTGGTGCCGAGACCACACCTGTGCCTGCACTCCCTCACCACTGCCCCACCCATGTGGCTCAGCTCCTCCCTTACCAGCACATCCTGAGCCCGGGTAGGAAGTCGGGCGGCCACACACACAGGGATGATCTGGTATCGCTGCTCAGGGGCTCCCCCAATTGAGTGACCTCTCCTCTTCTTAAAACTGGGGTAAGGTGGGTTGGGGTCAGGAGGGCATTCAGCAAGGCCTTCTCAGGTGGGAGCCTCCAGCTCCCCTGAGGCATCAACTATAGGAAGCAGACATGGCAGGCGGCAGAACATGGCCCCAAGGAGCAGTGAGCGCATTCCCCAACCCAGCCTCGACCCCAGGGGTTGGTGTGGAGACAGGGTGGGGAGCACACAGAGGCAGACACAGGAGCAGGGTAGGGTTGGTGGGTGCAAAGAAACCTCAGGGCTGGGGTTTCAATCCCAGTCTTGCCACTGCTTGGCTCTGTGACTCTGAATGAGTCCCTGACATTTCAGAGCATTTTTCCCAATTGAGTAGGAGCTCCTGCCCTGCCTGAGGCTGGAGCTTTTGGTCCCCTGTGACGACCTTGGATGAAGACAGACCCTTGTGAGGACAGAACCTGGAAGACAGCTGAACCGGGGCTGGGGCTGAGGCCATTCACCTGGCTCCTGTCTCCAGGGCCCAACAGACTCACAGGCAGACAGCTGCGCATCACAGGGATGGACAGGTCGAAGCGCAGACACAGACCAAGCCTGGGCTGGGGAGCCCGACACACACATGGGTGCACACACAGGCACACACACACTTACTCCAGAAGCCCCTTCACCACATCCACACAGTGGGACAGCGTCAGGGAGGTGGCTGAGGCAGACCTGAGACAAAACCGAGAGAGATATGCTAAGGGATTGGCTGGTGTGTGTACCAATGGCTGTCCATCATCTCCACACTTTGCCAGAGACCTGGAGGCTTGTAACCTCTCAAGTCTGGGATAAGAACTTGACTTCTCCAAGACCAGGAGACTAGGGTGACCCAGACCAGTCCCAGGAAGGTCGGGGCAGCAATAGATTTGGTAGTGAAAGTCTCCCAAGGTCTCCCTCACGATGGGAAGAACTGCCTTACCCTACAAGTACCCAAAAACAAAAGTTCCTGGGAAGCTGAGCTGGGGCCTACAGGGAAGAGAGATGCTGAAGATTCCCCCAGGCTGGGGATGGAAGAAGGGGGAAGCCTAGGCTCACTAGGTGACCTCAGCAATGCCCAGGAGAGGGTGTGTCCTGCAATGACTTGGCCCACAAGGGCTCCCAAGGACTTTGGGGACTGGCATCTCATGCCCCTCCCCACGGTTTCTTCACTGCCCCAAGGCCGGGACACCGGGGACCTGCAAGGAAAGACTGAGAAGAGGTGTTAGGCTGGGGAATGGAGCCTGGAGGGGGCAGCCTCAATGACAGGCAAATCAAGAAGGATGGAGGAGACCCTGCGGACAGGCACCCAAGGTCTGAAGCCCCAATCAGGTCCCACAAGTGTGAGCACACATCTACACATGCTAATATATTCACACACACAGACAGGCTCAGTCAAGCTTGTACACACCTGTGGCCTATGTCCCTGCGGATGCACATGCTTGCACACCTATGGCTGCACACACATGCCTGACATGACTGGGCTCTGGGCTTTGCCCACAGGTTCTCTCCTGGTGACAGCTATTCACAAGCCTGACACCCCACCCCCAGAGCTCTGATTCCCAAGAAGGAGGAAAAGGGTTGAGGGTAGGGGTTGAGGGGGTGAGATGGAACTGACCCCAAGTGGCTCCAGACAATGCATGTCAGACTAGACCTGGGAGATCTGAGCTTTCCGGCCTCTCCTCAAGCTTCCTCCCAACCCAAGAGCTGACTCCACGGTCCAAGAGGAAGACCCTGGCAGCCTCTGGGGTGGGGCTCAGCTCAGAGCTCTGAGACCGTCACCTGGGTCCTCACCTGAAGGGCCTCTTCCACTTCTCACAAGCTTCCTTCTCCAGGGACTCTGGCTCAGGGGCCAGAGCCAGAGTCTCGCTTCTCTCCCTCATCCCATCGCCTAGGGTGTCCGGGCCCCTAGGAGAGGTAATAAAGCTCAGAAAGGCCAAGGGACCAAGCCAGCCCCTCCCGACCCCAGCACAGGACACGCTGAAGACAGGAATTCCCAGTGATGAGGGTTCTGTGCGGGTACTCGTGCAGCGGTCACGCATGCAGGCTCCTACGACCACACGGTCCTCTGCAGGTGTCCCATGGGTCCCGACTACCTGGGGGCCTCAGGACGGGGCTGTGCACAAGTGCAGTCGGCAGCCTGGGTGCCGCAGGCAGGCAGGGGCGGGAGGCAGAACACAAGGGTCGGACTGGCCCATCCCCACTCTTACTCGCTGATGCTCACGGTCCGCTTGGCAGCCTTCTTCAGCTCCTGGGACACCCGCGCCTGCTTGGCCCTTGTTGGGTAAAAAGCATCCTGAGACCCTGGCACGGTGCCTCGCACGCAGGCGGGGCTCGACCCGGTCCCTTACTCCAGGGTGCGGCTACTGCCCCCCTCCCTTCCAGACACCAGCGAGGCCCGACTCCTCCCTGCAGGGGCGGGGCCTTTCCTCAGAAGGGGCGGGGCCCGCTCCCTCACCGCTCCCGGCGCTCGTTGCGCAGGTTGCGCTCGGCTGCGGCGCGCGCCTTGCGCTGCACGAGCCTCTCCAGCAGCTCGCGTGCCTCCTCCTGGAGCCTGCGCAGTGCCGCCTCCCGGAGCCCGACGTGCGCGCGCAGCGCCTCGTTGGCTGCCCGCTGCACCGCGTTCTGCGCCCGCCACTCCTCCACCTGCTGGACCTGCTGCGCCCGCGCCTCTCGCAGCTGCGCCACGCGGGCCTCCAGGGCCGCCAGCCTGGAGGACGGAAAGAGCGGATAGCAGGTCCCAAACCTCCCCCGTCACTGCCCAGTGGGAATCTGCCTCGGAACAGAGACAGACCTGCCCATGCCAAACGCGGCTAGCCGGGTGGCTAAGTCAGGTCTCCCCCAAGCCTTCGCCCTCAGAGCCCAGCCGTTCGGTCCTCTGGCACCAACCGATGGGCTCGGGGGGACGCAGGGAAAGCTCTCGACCCGCGCCATTCCCCCGCCTCCCGCAGAGTTGGCCCCAGGCCTCCCTGAGGTGGGCGCGGTCCCTCCCGCACTCGCCCGCGCCTCACCTGCTTTGCCTCTGCTGCAGCTGCGACTCCAGGGTGCCCAGGGCCGCGCTCTTCTCCACCACCTGGTAGGCCATCTGGGGGCGGACAGGTGGGCACGGCGGCGCTCAGGCCACTCCAGGCCTCCAGTCCCTCCCGGGCCGAAGGCGCTAAGGGACAGTCGGCTGCTCCCCTGCCCGCCCCCTTCCTGAAAAGCAAGCTGAGCCCCACACAGGTTTGGGACTTTGCACAGGGACGCGCTGCTGTTTGTGGAGCAGTGGAAGGCCCTCGGGCTCTGGAGTCAGCCCTGGGCCCCAATCCTCGCCGTGCCGCTTCGTTTCTCTGCGACCCTACTAGGAACCTCTCTGGCAAGAGCAACCCGCTCCACTGCCTCGCCTGAAGAGTGGGAAGCCAGCGCTCCGCTCCCAGCGCCATGCGGAACCACTGGAGGACTCCTAGCGCAGAGGCTGCCAAATGCTCATCCAGCCCTCGGGCGCCATGATGTTCCCAGCAGGCTACACGCTCCTTCCATCCTCACCACACCAGGAGGCTGGTACTGCCACTCTCACTTCACAGACAAGGACACCGACAGAGAGGTTTAAGTGTCTTGCCCAAAGTCACGTAGCTAAGAGATTTGGGCCCAAGCCACCTAACTGCATCACCCTCCAGGCTGGTCAGGGGAATGTGAGTTCTGTTCCCCACCCCTCCCTGCTGGCTTCCTGGCCTCACCCAACCCAGGCCTGCCCAAGCACAGGTCTCAGCAGTGAGAAGCCCTGCGCAGAGGCACACAAGGCTAAGATCAGGCATGGACTCGGGGAGCCACGGCCCAGACTCAATATGGGAACAGCCCTGGCAGCCCAGGAGAGGGGGTGAGGGTCATTTCATCTGCACCCCCGCCTCATTCGTCATGCCTTCAACCCAGAGCCAAGCAGGGTCGGTGGGAGAGACAGACCCCAGGCAAGGCAGCTCCCACCAGTGTGACAAGAGAACATGAGGGCCAGAGGCGCCTCTGGCCAAGGCCGGGGGCTCTTGTTGCTAATCTGTTCCTGTGTTCTCATGTGGCCCTGGTGAGGACAGACTGAGGAGCAAGGTTGGTGCTGCCACCTGCACTGACATGACACCCTCTGTGAGTGAGTCTGCGAAGAAGGAATCTGCACATGCGGGTTGGGCACCTTTATTCATAGTTGGCCCCATTTACAACATAATTCTTTTCACCACTGAGCAATCTGATCACCACCTCCACTTTCTCACCTGTCACTTGCTTTCATTTATGTTGTGTTGTACCATTCAATATTTTATTGTATGCCTTTCAAAATTCAAGTAGTAGAGGTGGAAAACAGATTAGTACTTGCCAGGGGTTAGGGATGGTTGAGGGGAGAGGGGTGAATGTGACTAAAAAGGGGTAGCAAGAAAGATATCTTTGTAGTGGTGAAACAGTGCCATATCTTGACAGTTACACAAATCTACATGTGATAAAATGACAAAGCACATATACACACTTCATACCAATCCCAGTTTCCTGGTTGTGGGTATTATAGTTATGTAAGATGTAGCCAGTAGGAGATGCTGGGGGAAGGGGACACAGGAACTCTGGACTATCCTTGCACCTTCCTGTGAATCTATAATTATTTTAAAATAAGAAGTTAATGATAAATGCTTGTGATGTATGGAACTACTAGAGAAATTTTTACAAAAGAAAAGAAAAGGCTGGGTGCTGTGGCTCACACCTATAATCCCAGCACTTTGGGAGGCCAGGGCGGGCGGATCACGAGGTCAGGAGATCAAGACCATCCTGGCTAACATGGTGAAACCCCATCTCTACTAAAAATACAAAAATTAGCCGGGCGTGGTGGCGGGTGCCTGTGGTCCCAGCTACTCAGGAAGCTGAGGCAGGAGAATGGCATGAACCCAGGAGGCAGAGCTTGCAGTGAGCCGAGATCGTGCCACTGCACTCCAGCCTGGGCGACAGAGCAAGACTCCATCTCAAAAAAAAAAAAAAGAAAAAAGAAAGAAAAGAAAAAGCCTCCTCACTGCCCCCATCCTCTGGCGCATCCAATGGGTATTGGCTGGTGTGTGTCCTGGGAAGGAGTGCTGGGGGCCAGGGAAAGTATCCCAGGCAAAGGGAGCTGGGAGCTGAGAGATGAGCGTGGCAGGACATGTGACAGGAGCCTGGGGAGCTCGATGGGGGAGCCAGGCTAGGAACTTTGGAAGATCTACAGCACACTAACCATGGGGACAGAGGTAGTAAGACGGGCTTTTACTTTTTACTCTATGGTTTCTATTCTCTTGACTTGTTTACAAGCATGTTTTGTGTATTGCTTGTCTTTAATGGAGATCTTTTTTTTTTTTTAATTAAAATATATCACACTGAAAGCTGTATGGAGAAGGGACAGGGAGTGCTAAAGGAGTGTTCCAGGGCAGGATGAAAGTTACTTGTACCATCTCAGATATGGTACAAGAAACAGAGAGACATTGATGGATCTGGAGAGAGTCAACATGAGCTTGTGACCAGCTCAGGATGGAGGGCTGGGAGGAGTCAGAGGTGCTCCTGCATTTCCAGCATGTGTGAGAACGACTGGGGGGGCAGTCACAGGAAGACAGGAAGGACAGCGCACCTCATTCATCACTTTACAAATAGTCATTAGTATGGAATGGACTGTGGACACAGGCCCTAAGGATATAGGTTTGCCTTGGAGGCAAACCAAGACATCCCAGGGCTTGGGGAGCTCACAGCCCAGAGGCTGGGGGTGGCGTGGGGGGGGTCAGATGTTTGAGAATCACCTCTCAAACAAATATTGAATTGGACCTACAACAGCAGCTCTGGGGAAAGGTTCTCAAATGAGTCCGTACCTATGCCCACATTTCTGTTGGGCAGGTGACTTGCCATTCTGTGACTGGATGTGTATTTACTGGGCTATCACAGTCTCCTTCAGAGGACTGGAAGCCCCATGGGGCCAGGTCTTGTTTATTGTTGCATTCCCTGTACCTTGGATATAGCAACTGTCAATAGATGTTCAGAGAATGAATGGAGAGCACAGAAGGTGATTTGTGTGAGAGGGGCTCAAATCCTGGCCCTACCTCTCCAAGCCTGTTTCCTCCTCTGCAACCATAAAGTTGTGAAGGATTAACTGAGACAATGTTTAGCCCAATGCCTGCAGGGAGTCAACTCTCAAAACGGCGTGGGCCAAATTCTGAGGGAGACGGTGAGCCTGATTTTAGATGTGATCTCCAAAAAGCAGCTGACCAAGAGAGTCGAGCTCAGAAAAGAAGGCTGGGCTAGAGGCAGATCTGAGAGTTGGCAAACAGAAAAAATGGGGGTCAGTGAACCCCCAGAACACCCACATTTGAAGGGACAGGAATAGGGAGGAGGGAAAGGAGCCAGTGAAGGGAGTTCAGAGGCAACAATCACAGAAATGAGAGGGAAACCAGGAGAGCATGGTGAAAGAGAAGCCAAGAGACACTGTTGCAAGGGGGCAGGGAAGGCGGTAGTGTCAGGTGGAGCGTCCACACCCTGCCAGTGAGCTAAATGAACCTTACTTCTGTAGTCTGCAAATGTACATTGAGCATCAACTGGTGCTAGGCCTTGGGGATGGCTGGGCGAGGGGTGAGCCATGGAGTAGTGAGCAGAGCAGGCTAAACCATGTGGAAGGGAAATGGGCTGCCAGGCCCTTGCACACCTAACTCCCTCCAGCTGCTGTTGGAGCCCACTTCATCCTGGGCTGCCCAGGGCACTCTGACCCCTGCTCAGCTTCAGGTCAGGGCTTGGCACACACTAGGGCTCACTCAATGCTTGCAGCACTGGGCTTGGAGAATGCAGCAAACACAGGAGTACCCCTCACTGGCTGGCTCCCTTGGACCACATCTCTCTAACCCATTTTCAGACCCCTTCCCAACTTACCTCACCACAGACCAGCCGGAGCCCCTCCTCCTCACCCTGCCACTTCACCCTCAGTGCGGCCAGTGATGGGACTTGGTCTAAGTCAAGCTCTGACTCCTCCCTGCCAACCAATCAGAGTGGTGCTCAATGTCCCCCGGTTCACCCAAGTGCCCAAAGGCACCCAAGCGATGCTACATGAAAAGCCTAAAACAAGAGCCATTAACTTCCTCCTGGGAAGATGGAAGCCAGCAAGCCAGTAAAGGAAAAGGCAAGTCTCTAGAAATGAGCTGTCCATGACTCCTCTGCTCTAAGATTCCCCTAGGCCTTGGCCAAGGACCCTTCTCAAGAAGCACCTCCCAGTCGGGCGTGGTGGCTCACACCTGTAATCCCAGCACTTTGGGAGGCCGAGGTGGGTGGATCACAAGGTCAAGAGATCAAGACCGTCCTGGCCAACATGGTGAAACCCCGTCTCTACTAAAAATACAAAAATTAGCCAGGGGTGGTGGTGCACGCTCTAGGAGACTGAGGCAGGAGAATTGCTTGAACCCAGGAGGCAGAGGTTGCAGTGAGCTGAGATCATGCCACTGCACTCCAGCCTGGGTGACAGAGTCAGACTCCGTCTCAAAAAAAAAAAAAAAAAAAGCAAAGCACCTCCCAACTCTGAGCCCCAACCTATTCCTGGTTCTCATCTTTACTCCCTCTTTGGAATAGGTAGCAAGACCCTTTCTTTAGGCATCAGGCAAGGAACAGGGAAATGGAAAAAGACTGAGAAAGGGAAAAGACATAAGTATAGGGGTGGGAGGGGAAGGAGATGGGACAAATGCAGAGAGATGGACAAAGAAAGGTGGAGGGGAAAGAGATTCTAAACAGCTGGCCTGTGGGAAGGCCGAGGGCCTGCCTCCCCCACCACCCCTGGGCAGCAGCCAAGGGCTGATGAGGCACTAGGGAGAGAATGAACCCAGCACAGGCAGCAGGGGCAGGGCCCCGGCACAGGCAGCCCTTTATGACCACGGACACACACACACTCACCAGGGGCCCTGGTGGGTGGTGGGAGTGACACTGTTTGGCTCCGGCTGCAGCTTCTTTGAGAACTTGTCCAGCAGCTCAGCCTTCTCTAAGAGATGGTTATCTGGAGGGTGCAAGAGAGTGAGCCTGGGGCAGAGACAGATACCCAGCAGCCCCCTGGCATGCAATTTATCTCCGGCTAAAAGGGCTGCAGAGATGCTAGGGATGGGGAAGCTTCTGGCAGGCTGGCCTCTGCCCTGTGCCTGAGGGGC
Source organism: Pongo abelii (assembly GCF_028885655.2). Lineage (NCBI taxonomy): Eukaryota > Metazoa > Chordata > Mammalia > Primates > Hominidae > Pongo > Pongo abelii. Next base: position 74,855,452 of record NC_071994.2, on the reverse strand, counting down.
ATCTGTGCAGTTCTACAGGACCTTCAGCCCTAGCAGTGTCCTCATAGCACAGGTCCCCAGGCCCACATGGAAGAGGACCTGCTCTCCCAGGGACAGAAGGATGACCCCTGCGGGGTACTGCCCGCTGAGGGTCCTGAGGGAAGGAAGGGGCCTGGGATTGATTCATCCCTGCCTCAGAGCAAAGTTTAGCCCCAGAAAGTGATGAAATAAACTGAGCTCTACCTGTCAATGGCCTTTGGCAAGTCACTTCCCCTCCAAGGGCTCTAGCTTTCTGCACTTAAAAATAATCCCCGGCCGGGCACAGTGGCTCACGCCTGAATTCTCAGCGCTTTGGGAGGCCAAGGAGGGCGGATCATGAGGTCAGGAGATCGAGACCATCCTGGCTAACACGGTGAAACCTCATCTCTACTAAAAAATACAAAAAATTAGCCGGGTGTGGTGGCAGGCACCTGTAGTCCCAGCTACTTGGGAGGCTGAGACGGGAGACAGGTGTGAACTCGGGAGGCAGAGCTTGCAGTGAGCGGAGATCACACCACTGCACTCCAGCCTGGGCAACAGAGCAAAGACTCCATCTCAAATAAATAAATAAATAAATAAATAAAAATAATCCCAACTTCCCCAGCCCTGGTGTAAGGTACCCCCAGGCCAGAATAGAAAGTCCTTGAGCAATTATCCAGCAGACATTCTGGAGGTTGGTGGTTTGACCCTGGAACACCCTCCCCCATCAACAGTCACTTCCTCTTTTCTCACCAGTTCCAGGGGAGGGTGGGGTGGTAAGCCCGGGCCTAGCTCCCTCCTCATCAACTTCCTTCCCACACTCAGTGCCCTGTCACCTTGACTGAGGCCCTGGGCCTGGCCTAGTTCTCACGAAAACCCCACCTCAGCCCCCAGGGTACTGCAGCACCCAGCAAACTTAAAGAAGGTCTCTATACCCAAATAACAAGTAAGAAGACTGAGGCTTAGCGATGTGATCTGCCCAAGGTCTCAAGACTGGCCCTTCGGTCTGATTTCAGCCCTCCAGGTCTCTCTAGTCCCTCAGACTCATAGCTCCCTGGGTCGGGGCGAGGGGGGGTTTGGGGGGCGGTGACCCCCTCCCTCAAACTGGACGGTTCCACTGCCCGTCTGAGCAGTGGAGAAGTGTGGCTGCTGGAGGTGGGGGCTGGCCTCGCAACCCTGAAGGTAGAGGACCAGCAGCCTGGAAGCTTGCAGAGAAATTTTCCTGGCTAAGAACAGATTTGATTGTGGGGGTTTGGCCAAGATTAGCCCCAGTGAGAGAGCCGCAGGGATTGTGGTTAGACTTCCAACCGCAGACATACAATCGCAGGCGGCCAGAGGCGCGACACACAGGCACACCTGTTCATCCCCTCTTGAAATGCCACACCCCATCCTTACCAGCTGCCCAGAAACAATTCTGAGAGTCCGACTTCGCTGGGCTCAGCTAGCATCCGCCAGCAGCCTGGGGCCCCCTGATGCCCCCTCAGGCTGGGTAGGCTGACGGGGAGGTGTACCATAAGCCTGTGCCAGCGTCGCCTGTCAGCGGCAGAGCCTGAGATGCACAGCCTCCTCCTTAGAGGTTCCGAGTGTCGCCCCTCTCCGGATGGGCCAATAAGTGGCTGCTCTGGACAAGTCCCGCGTTCTTTCACTGCGCTACCGAGACTAAGTGCACTGATCAAGCCCCTACCCCGGGGACTGCCCGGGAGGAGAGGCAAAAGAGACCCTGCAAAACCAACACCCGGGGACGCGCTTGCGTCTCGGAAGCCCAGCTTGTGGGAGGCAGAGCCCGTCCTGAGGGGCGACGAGGGCAGGGGGACCAGGAGGCGCTCGTCCAGGTTCTAACCGGAGCCTGGATGGCAAGGGGCGGAGTCCTGGCAGTCGGGGTGGGCGTAACGCACAGGCTCAAGGCATAAAGCACAGCGCACTCGGGTCACAGGCGGAGGAGCCAGCCAAACCCTCTCCCCGCCCCCGTAGCCGCGTCCCCTCAGCCGCCATCCTCTCAGCACCGGGGCGCACTCACAGGCCGGCACCAGCTCCAGGAAAAGCGCCTTTTGCGTACGGTCCCGAAGCCGCAGCTGCCGCACGATGTGGCGTTTCCAGCGGGCTGCGGGGGCACCGGGGACGCCCGGTCCCGCCATGGCCGCGCTCTCCAGTCTCGCGGCGCGTTCCTCCCGCCCAGGACGGCGCCAGGCCGGGGCGGGGCCTCGCGGGAACTCCATGACGCCAGGGGGCGGGCGGCGGCGGGGAATCCCCGGCTTGTCCCAAGAGGGCTTTGGCGGGGAGGACCGAAGGCCGACGCCGGGAGGAGCCGTCTCCGGGAGGAGCCGCCTCCGGGTCTGAACCGCCGGGGCCCCGTCCGAAATGTTCACCTTAGTGGGGGCTCCTGTGGCTGCAAGGGTCATAAGCAGGAGCGAGGTCGGAGCCTCCGGGACGGCTTCCCCCACGCGGGTAGAGCGCTCCGGAGGCGGGGCCCTCAAGGCCCGGGTCTCTTAACCCCGTCGCGCCCGGGCAGAGTCCGAGAGCCGCTGATGCTCCCCACGCCGCCGCGCTCCTGGCCGCGCGCCCAGCCAGGGACCCAGAGGCCCTCAGCCCCGGGCTCTGCGCGTACACTGAGCAGGACGGCAAGATAAGGAAGCAGAGACTGAAGGGAGGAATCCCCGCTTTCCGGGGATGATGGCGTTCGAGTTGGGTCTGTGAGGGATGAAATAGGAGTTGGCCAGAGGGAGAGAGAGGGACTCTAGGCCTCGAGAAGAGCACGTGCAGAGGTTCCGTGACACGAAAACGCCAGGTGGGTGCGGGGCTGGGAGGACAGGAGGCAGAAGGGTTTACGGCTCCACATGGTCGCCGAAATTTTAGGTCCCTGAGAGTAAAGGGGTTCAGCTGATTTCATCTAGAAAGCCCCTGGCCGGGAGGAGAGAACGGGCTTGCTTGCCTGGGGTTGCAAAGGAGTGGGTAGCTGAGACGGCCAGCACCCCAGCATCCTGACTCAGGGCCAGACGCTTCACCCCATTGGGCGGCGTCTGGAAGAGCAGACACATCTCTTGTGGGTACCCTCGAAAGTGAATCATGGGTCGCAGGGAACTGTGGTCAAACCGTCTCTAGCTAGGTGCTAGAGAGCCAGCTCTGCAGGCTCAGGCTACTGTGAGACGAAAGGAGGGACTCGCTGGCCACAGCCTCACCCTGGGGCATGCCAGCAGGCCCTGCCATCTGAGTGCTGGCAGACCTGAACATCCCTAGGGAACGAGAGAAATTGGGCAACGATGGGAGAGCAGTGCAGGCCCTGGAGGTGACGAGTCTGTTGAGATTCTGATGGGGATGGGTCAGAGGACGTAGAAAGCAGCGAAGGCCTAGACGCCCCCAGGTCAGTGTAGCCTGCTTTGCTTCCAGTGAGCTGGGCTCAGTCCCCCACATGTCATTGTCTTAGACGCCCATGGCCTTTGCACAGGCCGAGCCTGATGTTTGGAACACCGTCGCCTCTAGGGGCCCTGGCTCCTAATCATGCGTCACCTCCTCCAGGAGTACTTTCCTGCCCCTACACTGAGTTCAAGCTTCTCAGACACTAGCCCCAGTTGAGTTCGAGTTATAACTGTCACCAGTTATCACACCATCCTGTAATCTGTGCGGTGCCCCTTAGGGCAGGACCTGGGTCCCAGATGTCTCTGTACCTCTAGCCCCAACCCAGGCCTGGCCTGTCTCTTGAAGGAGTATTTGTGTTGAAGATGGGTGGTAACGTTCAGCAAAAGGCATGCCCAGGAGACAGGCACAGTACCCATGGAGACCCAGGGCCAGCTGATGACAGTGATGAATTCCCTTTAGAACTGGCGGACTCTTGGGTGCTTGGAGACACTATATAAATAAGGAACTCTGGCTGTGTGCATGGGAGAGTATATTAACAGGGCTTGGCCTGGCTGTGAGGTGCAGAGATGCTGTTTCTCTCAGGTAAGGAGTCATATTGGGGCAGGGTTTCCTAATCCTTTTTTAACTCACAAAATACACCTAGGAAATGTTAAATAAATTGTCATTTTTGAGTAGTATGTGATAAAGAAGTGATTGACTTTGACTAAAAATATTCATGTTCTATTTTTAGAATATGAAAGATTGTATTATAAAGATCACTTGAAATAAAATTTTAGATAACATAATATATGGAGATGAATTTCTGCTTTTTACATTTAACTTGCTGTTTAACGTATCTCAAATTATTTATGTAAGAGAAATATGATTTGACCAATAAATATAAAAAAATGTTATAGCATGATCTGGGGACCTAATGTACTTCACTTTTTTGTTCTGTTTTGTTTTTGAGACAGGGTCTCTCTCTGTTGCCCAGGCTGGAGTGCAGTGGCCCAGTCATGGCTTACTGCAGCCTCATCCTCCTGGGATTAAATGATCCTTCCACCTCAGTCTCCCGAGTAGCTGAGACTACAGGCACATGCCACTATACCTGATATTTTTTTTTTGTTTTTTTTTTTTTTTTTGAGACAGAGTCTCTGTCACCCAGGCTGGAGTGCAGTGGCACAGTCTCGGCTCATTGCAACCTCCTCCTCCCGGGTTCAAGCGATTCTCATGCATCCGCCTTCCGAATAGGTGGGATTACAGGCATGCGTCACCACACCCAGCTAATTTTTGTACTTTTAGGAGAGACAGGGTTTCACCATGTTGGCCAGGCTGATCTCCAGCTCCTGACCTCAAGTGATCCACCTGCCCCAGCCTCCCAAAGTGCTGGGACTACAGGCGTGAGTCACCGTGCCCAGCCACCCAGCTCATTTTAAAATTTTCTGTAAAGACAAGGTCTCACTATGTTGCCCAGGCTGGTCTCTAACTCCTGGGCTCAAGCAATCCTCCTGCCTTGGCCTCTCAAGTGCTAGCATTACAGGCATGAGCTACTACACCTGGCCCTAAAGTACTTAAAATGTAATTTAAAGCTTGCGCCTGGGAGGCCGGGCGCAGTGGCTCACACCTGTAATCCCAGCACTTTGGGAGGCCAAGGCAGGTGGATCACAAGGTCAGGAGTTCAAGACCAGCCTGGCCAGTATAGTGAAACCCCATCTCTACTAAAAATACCCAAAAAAAGCCAGGCTTGGTGGTGGGCGCCTGTAATCCCAACTACTCAGGAGGCTAAGGCAGAGAATTGCTTGAATCCGGGAGGCAGAGGTTGCAATGAGCTGAGATCGCACCTCTGCACTCCAGCCTGGTGACAGAGCGAGACTCCATCTCAAAAACAAAACAAAACAAAACAAAAAGTGCACCTGGGTTAGGCATCTCCCAGAAGCCAGAGTGATTGTTCAAAACCTTAAATCAGGCCGGGCATGGTGGCTCACGCCTGTAATCCCAGCACTTTGGAAGGCCAAGGTGGGCGGATCACCTGAGGTCGGAACTTTGAGACCAGCCTGACCAACATGGAGAAACCCCATCTCTACTAAAAATACAAAAATTATCCAGGCGTGGTGGCGCATGCCTGTAATCCCAGCTACTCAGGAGGCTGAGGCAGGAGAATCACTTGAACCCAGGAGGCAGAGGTTTCAGTGAGCCGAGATTGCTCCACTGCAGTCCAGCCTGAGCAACAGAACAAGACTCTATCTCAAAAACAAAAACAAAAACCTTAAATCATCTCAAGTTCCTCTTGCTTAAAACCCTTGAAAGGCTCTCCAGCATAGTCAAAGCAAATACCAAACCCTTTACCATGGCTTTCAAGGCCCTGCTTGATCTGGCCCCTGCCCACATCACTGATCTTACCTCTTCCTACTCTTTAGCCTTATTCACTGCACTGAAATCCCACTGCCAAGCTTAGCCCCACCTTGGAGGCGTTGCCCTGGCTGCACCCCCCTCCTAGTGCTCTTCCTCCACAACTTTTAGGGGCTAGCTCCTACATACCAGCTGAATTTCAGAAGACCTTTCCTGTCATCCAATCTGAAAAAGCTCCCATCCCAATCAGCGTCTATCACATCACCCTTGTTCTTCCTTTCAGAGCACCTAATACTCCCAGAAAGAATCACATTTCTGTGTTTGCTAGTTGTTTATTATGTCTCTTCTACCAGGCTGGGAACTTCAGGAAAGCCAGGACCAAGTCAATCTTGATCTAGGCTGTGTCTCCAGCGTCTAGAACCGGGCTTAGCACCAACTGAGTAGGTAATCAGTAAATAAATTGCTGTTGCTGTGTATCAAAAAGAAAAAACCAAACAGTTTGCATGGTCCAATGCTTAGAAGTTTTGAAATAAAAAATGTAGCTATATTTTGGCTGGGTATAGTGGCTCACGCCTGTAATCCCAGCACTTTGGGAGTCTGAGGCGGTGGATCACCTGAGGTCAGGAGTTCGAGACCAGCCTAGCCAACATAGTGAAACCACGTCTCTACTAAAAATACAAAAAATTAGCCAGGAGTGGTGGCAGGTGCCTATAATCCCAGCTACTTGGGAGGCTGAGGGGGGAGAATCGCTTGAACCTGGGAGGCAGAAGTGGCAGTGAGCTGAGATCGTGCCGTTGCACTCCAGCCTGGGCGAAAGAGCAAGACTCAGTTAAAAAAAAAAAAAAGTAGCTATTTTTTAAATTGGAAAACCAATCACATGCACATAGCAAAAAATTGAAATAGTACAAAAGTGAGCCTGTTTGCCTCACACCTTCTTATTGATCAGGATAGGACAGGCTGGTCTGTGGTTACAATGATTTCTTTTTTTTTTTTTTTTTTTTCCCAGAGACGGAGTCTCGCTCTGTCTCCCAGTCTGGAGTGCAGTGGCATGATCTTGGCTCACTGCAACCTCTGCCTCCTGGATTCAAGCAATTCTCCTGCCTCACCCTCCCGAGTAGCTGGGACTACAGGCACACGCTGCTACACCTGGCTAATTTTTTGTATTTTAGTAGAGACAGGGTTTCACCACGTTGCCCAGGCTGATCTCAAACTCCTGAGCTCAGGCAATCTGCTCTCCTCAGCCTCCCAAAGTGCTAGGATTACAGGCGTGAGCCACCGCACCTGGCAGTACAGTGATTTCTAATATTGCCCATGACTGTTGGCTGAACTCAACTGGTGATTCTCACTTTGAGTGGCTTATGTGACTGCGATCACACCAGGACTGGAGTTACCTGAAGACTCAGCTGGGCGGGTTACTGTTGATGGCTCACTCATTTGGCTGGCAGGAGATGCCATCTATTGGCTAGAGGGTCGGAGCTGCAAACCAAAGTACCTACATATGGTCCCTTCACATGGCTTAGGTTTCTCAGAGCATGATGGCTAGATTCTGAGAGGGAGGCATCCCAAAACATGCATCCAACGGTACGAAAGCTGCCAGTCTCTTACGATTTGACCCTGAAATTAGAACACATCACTTCCTCTGCATTCTATTAACCAAAGCAGTCACAGACCAGCCCAGATTAAAGGAGAGGGGACATAGGCCCCAGCTTTCAATGAAAGGAATGTCAAGCCGGGCACGGTGGCTCACACCTGTAATCCCAGCACTTTGGGAGGTCAAGGCGGGCGGATCATCTGAGGTCAGGAGTTTGAGACCAGCCTGACCAACATGGTGAAACCCCATCTCTACTAAAAATACAAAAATTAGCCGGGTGTGGTGGCGCACGCCTGTAATCCCAGCTACTCAGGAGGCTGAGGCAGGAGAATCGGTTGAACCCAGGAGGCGGAGGTCGCAGTGAGCAGAGATCACACCATTGCACTCCAGCCTGGGTGACAGAATGAGACTCCGTCTCAAAAAAAAAAAAAAGGAATGTCAAAAAAGTCTGGCCATCTTTAATCTACCACATGTGATACTAAATAAAACTCCAAATCTCAGTCGCTTAACACAACAAAGGCTTATTTCTTACTCATCCCACATTAGACAATGATGGTGTACTGTCCTCCCCCAGCAGTGACTTAAATCCAGAGTGCATCCTTCTGACATCACCATAATCTCAGTTATTTGATTCCAACTGCTCAGATTGGGGTAGGGGAGAGGGAAAAGATTGACACTAACACTTAATTGCCTTGGACTGAAGTGACACATTCTTCTGCCCAATTCTGACTGGTGACATCACATCTACTAGGAAGGTTGAGAAATGTAGTCTTTCCATATTCCCTGGAAAAGAGAAATGGGTGTGGATACATCACTGTGGCTAACATACACCACTTTCCCAGTTTCCTCCTCTAAAAGCATCACCATTAACACTGCAGAGTGTATACTTCCAGAAATATTTATGCATATACAACACATAAAACACAAAGGGGACCAGGCACGGTGACTCACGCCTGTAATCTCTGCCCTTTGGGAGGCTGAGGCGAGCAGATCACTTGAGCCCAGGAGTCTGAGACTAGCCTGGGCAACATGGCGAAACCCTGTCTCTTCTAAAAATACAAAAATTAGCCAGGCATGGTGGCACATGCCTACAGTCCCAGCTACTCCGGAGGCTGAGGTGGGAGGATCATTTGAGCCCAGGAGGCAGAGGTTGCATTGAGCTGTGACCATGCCAGTGCACTCAGCCTGGGTGACAGAGTGAGACCTTGTCTAAAAAAAAAAAAAACCCACAGAAAACATAAAGCGTAGCATTTACACACTTCCACACTTTGCTTCTTGCTTTTTTTTTTGACAGAGTTTCACTCTGCTCTCCAGGCTAGAGTGCAATGGCACAATCATAGCTCATTGTAACCTCAAACTCCTGGGCTCAAACAATCCTCCCACGTCAGCAACCTGAGACTAAAAATATGAGCCACCACACCTGGCCAAGCAAAGGATTTAAGTAGACATTTCTTCAGGCCAGGCACGGTGGCTCACGCCTGTAATCCCAGCACTTTGGGAGGCCGAAGCGGGCAGATCACCTGAGGTCAGGAGCTCAAGACCCGCCTGGCCAACATAGTGAACCCCCACATCTACTAAAAATACAAAAATTAGCTGGGTGTGGTGGCACTTGCCTGTAGTCCCAGCTACTTAGGAGGCTGAGGCAGGAGAATCGCTTGAACCCGGGAGGCAGAGGTTGCAGTGAGCAGAGATCACACCACTGCACTCCAGCCTGGGCGATGGATTGAGACGCTGTCTCAAAAATAAATAAATAGACATTTCTTCAAAGAAAATGTACAAATGGCTGATAAGCATGTGAAAAATTGCTCAACATCATCAGTAGGGAAGTGCAAATAAAAAACCACAATGAGATAGCACTTTATATCTACTGAGATGGCTGTAATTTTTTAAAAATAAAATAACAGTGTCAGGGAGGAAGTGGAGAAAATAGAACCCTCATGCATTGCTGGTGGGAATGGCTGGTGGTACAGCTGATGTGGAAAATAGTTTGGAAGTTTCTCGAAAGGTTAAACGTACAACCATCATATGATCCAACAATTCCATTCCTGGGTTCATATCCACAAGATCAAAAGAATCAAAAGCAGGGACTTGAACAGATATTTGTATGCTGCTATAGTTTGGATGTTTGTCCCCCGCAAATGTCATGTTGAAATTGGATCCCCAGTGTTGGAGAGGCCTTAATGGGAGGTGCTTGGGTCATGGGGGCAGAAACCTCATGAGGACATAATGCCCTCCCTGGGTGGGCAAGAATGGTGAGTTCTTACTTTATCAGTTCCCAGAGAACTGATTGTTTAAAAAGGGCCTGGAGGCCCGGAGCAGTGGCTCACTCCTGTAATCCCAGCACTTTGGGAGGCTGAGGCAGGCGGATCACTTGAGGTCAGGAGTTCGAGACCAGCCTGGCCAACATGGTGAAACCCCATCTCTACTAAAAATACAAATAAATAAATAAATAAATCAGCCAGGTGTGGTGGCGAGTGCATGTAGTCCCAGCTACTTGGGAGGCTGAGGCATGAGTATCGCTTGAACCCAGGAGGCGGAGGTTGCAGTGAGCCAAGATCACGCTACTGTACTCCAGTCTGGGTGACAGAGGGAGACTCTGTCTCAGAAAAAAACAAAAAAAGGGCCTGGCCCTCGCATCTTACTCTCTCTTGCTTCCCCTCTTGTCATGTGATCTCTGCACACCCTGGCCCCCCTTCACCTTCCACAGTGAGTGGAAGCAGCCTGAGGCCTCACCAGAAGCAGATGCTAATGGCATGTGCTTCTTGTACAACCTGCAGAACTGTGAATCAAATAAACCTCTTTTCTTTATAAATTACCCAGCCTCAGGACTCAGAGTAAGACATACACCCATGTTCATAGCAGCATTATTCACAATATCCAAAAGGTGGAAACATTGTAAGTGTCCATCAACAGATGAATTGATAAGCAAAATGAGTGTATACATAGAATAGAATATTATTCAGCCATAAAAAAGAATGAAATTCTGATACATACTACAACATGGATGAAACTTGAAAACATGCTAAATGAAATAAGTTAGACATAAAAGGACAGATTTATAAATCCACTTACATAAAATATACAGAATAGCCAGGCTTGGTGGCTCATGCCTGTTATTCCAACACTTTGAGAGGCCAAGGCAGGTGGATCACCTGAGGTCAGGAGTTCAAGACCAGTCTGGCCAACATGGTGAAACCCCATCTCTACTTAAAATACAAAAATTAGCCAGGTGTGTTGGCAGGCACCTGTAGTCCCAGCTACTAGGGAGGTTGAGGCAGGAGAATTGCTTGAACCCAGGAGGCGGAAGTTGCAGTAAACCAAGATCATACCATTACACTCCAGCCTAGGCAATGGAGGGAGACTCAGTCTCTGAAAAATAGTAATAATAAAAATAAAACAAGGCTGGACATAGTGGCTCACGCCTGTGGTCCCAGCACTTTGGGAGGCCGAGGTGGGCAGATCATGAGGTCAGGAGTTCGAGACCAGCCTGGCCAACGTGGTGAAACCCTGTCTCTATGAAAAATACAAAAATTAGCCAGGCATGGTGATGCACACCTGTAATCCCAGCTACTCAGGAGGCTGAGACAGGAGAATTGCTTGACCCTGGGAGGCGGAGGTTGCAGTGAGCCGAGATGGTGCCATTGCACTCCAGCCTGGGCAACAGAGCGAGACTCCATCTCAAAAAAAAAAATTAAAAAAAATAAAATATATAGAATAGACTAATGGAGACAGAAAGTAGACTAGAGGTTACCAGGGGTTAGGGGGAAAAGAAGAATGAGGAAATATTGCTTAATGTTTACAGAATTTCTGTTTGGGGTGATGAAAAAGTTTTAGAAATAGTAGTGGCCAGGCACGGTGGCTCATGCCTATAATTCTAGCACTTGGGGATGCTGAGGCGGGTGGATCACTTGAACCCACGAGTTTGAGAGCAGCCTGGGCAACACAGGAAAACCCCATATCTACAAAATATATATAAATTAGTGGGGCGTGGTGGCATGCGCCTGTCATCCCAGCTACTTGAGAGGCTGAAGCAGGAGAATCACTTGAGCCCAGGAGGTCAAGTCTGCAGTGAGCCATGACTGTACTACTGTACTCTAGCCTGGGTGACAGAGTGAGACCCAGACTCTTAAAAATAAAAAATTAAAGTATGGTTAAAAAGGCAATTTTTGTGTTACTTATGTTTTACCACAATTTTTTTTTTTTAAACCTCACTCAGAAAAGAATGGCATCAACATAGGAGGCCAGGCGCAGTGGCTCATACCTGTAATCCCAGCACTTTAGGAGGCCAAGGCAGGTGGATTGCCTGAGTTTAGGAGTTCAAGACCAGCCTGGCCAACATGGTGAAAGCCCGTCTCTACTAAAAATACAAAAATTAGCCAGGCATGGTGGCACACGCCTGTAGTCTCAGCTACTTGGGAGGCTGAGACAGGAGAATCACTTGAACTCAGGAGGCGGAAGTTGCAGTGTGCCGAGGTCGCACCACTGCACTCCAGCCTGGGTAACAGTGGGAGACTCCATCTCAAAACAAAAACAAAAAACAAACAAACAAAAACAAAGTAGGCCAGGCGCGGTGGCTCACGCCTGTAATCCCAGCACTTTGGGAGGCCCAGGTGGGTGGATCACCTGAAGTCAGGAATTCGAGACCAACCTGGCCAACATGGTGAAACCCCATCCCTACTAAAAATACAAAATTAGCCAGGTGTGGTGGTGTGCTCCTGTAATCCCAGCTACTTGGGAGGCTGAGGCAGGAGAATTGCTTAAATCCAGGAGGCAAATGTTGCAGTGAGCCAAGATCGCTCCACTGCACTCCAGCCTGTGCGACAAGAGCGAGACTCTGTCTCAAAAAACAAAAAAACAAAAAAAACAAAGTAGTAAAATCCAGAAGATAGAACTTCTACAAATCAACCAAACTGTAAACCCAATATAAAAATGAGCAATGGCTTTCATCATCAGAAGAGAAAGAAAACTCACTGATCTTGCATGCCCCCCAAAAAAGAAAGGAAAATAAAAGTTATCTACAAAAAATTATAATGTAAGTTAAAGTACAAATGAGGGGTCATTTTTTTACTCATCATATTGGCAAAAGTTAAGACATTGCAAGATACAGTCATGCACTGCATAAGGATGTTTTAGTCAGCAACAGACTGCAGATAAGACAGCAGTCCCATAAGATTATAAGACTGTATTTTTACTATACCTTTTCTATGTTAAGATACACAAATACAAACCATTGTGTTACAGTTGCCTACAGTATTCAGTGTAGTACATGCTGTACCGGTTTATAGCCTGGGAGCAAAAGGTTATATCATATAGCCAAGGTGTGTGTGGTGGGCTATACCCTCCGTTTGTGTAAGTACACTATGATGTTTACACAAGGATGAAATCACCTAACGATGCATTTCTCAGTTCGTATCCTGGTTGTTAAGTGATGCATGGCTATATTCAGAGTTGGTGAGTGCGTGAGGGAAAGGGAGTCCATTGTTCGTTGCTGGTGGGAGTGCAAATCGGTTTAATCTCTTAGGACAATTTGGCCATCTACACACTGATATATACGCACATCCTTGGACCCAGCAGTTGCACTCCAGTGTGCAACAGGATGAATGGTTACAGATATCATGGTACATTCATAAGACAGAATCCGATGCAATTCAAAGAAGGAGCTGGATCTACGTGTCCTGACATTGGAAGTATATGTCTGAAATACTTCATAATACTTCTTAAAACCCAACAGGTTTATTTTTGTTTCTAATGTTATATTCTGTTTCTTTTTTTTTTTTTTTTTTTGAGACAGAGTCTTGCTCTGTCGCCCAGGCTGGCTGGAGTGCTGTGACACGACCTCAGCTCACTGCAACCTCTGCCTCCCAGGTTCAAGCGATTCTCCTGCCTCAGCCTCCCGAGAAGCTGGGATTACAGGTGCGTACCACCATGTCCAGCTAATTCTTGTATTTTTAGTAAAGATGGGGTTTCACCATGTTGGCCAGGATGGTCTCGATCTCCTGACCTTTGATCTGGCCGCCTCGGCCTCCCAAAGTGCTGGGATTACAGGCGTGAGCCACCACACCAGGCCTTCTTTTTGTTTTTTAATTGAGACAGGGTCTCTGTCTGTCACCCAGGATCGAGTGCAGTGGTGTGGTCATAGCTCACTGTAGCTGTGACCTCCCGGACTCTAGTGATCCTCCTGCTTCAGTCTCCCAAGTGGCTGGTCCTGGAGGGGCATGCCATCACACCAAGCTTTTTATTTATTTATTTATTTATTTATTTATTTATTTAGAGATAGGGCCTTGCTCTGTTGCCCAGCCTGGAGTGCAGTAGCATCATCTCTGCTCACTGCAACCTCCACCCGCCAGGCTCAAGCAATCCTCCCATTTCAGCCTCCTGTGTAGCTAGGACCACAAGCATGTGCCACCACGCCCTGCTAAGTTTTGTTTTTTGTTTGTTTGTTTTGTAGAGAAAGGTTTTTGCCATGTTGTCCAGATCGGTCTCAAATTCCTGAACTCAAGCAATTCACCCATCTTGGCCTCCCAAACCACTGGGATTGCAAGCATGAACCACCTCAACCGGCCATATTCTGTTTCTATTATAAATGATGAGATTAAACATTCAGACTGCTGTTTGCAAACAGTTTTCACAAATGACACCTTTAGGGGCAGGTTGGCTTTCTTCTCGGTATATGAAAAACCAAATGAGATATAATCATCATGTCTACTTTTTTTTCCTTCCAGCCATGGTTTTGCAGCCTTAGTGACATCTGGATGTGAGTTTTGAGCAGATAAATGCAAGAATCTGGTAACAATCAGCTTGAGGCAAATTTGCAGGTTTATTTTTATGCTTCTTTTTATTAGTTATTTATGTCCATAACCAATAGCCCACTAAAGATGATAATTAACTAATATATTAATAGAATTAAAAACTAAACAGGCCAGGTGTGGTGGCTCGTGCATGTAATCCCAACACTTTGGGAGGCCAAGGCAGGAGGATCACCTGAGCCCAGGAGTTCGAGACAAGCCTGGGCAACATGGCAAAACCCCATCTCTACTAAAGGTAAAAAATAAACTAAACAGCTTAAAAGTCTGAAATGGTGAAAAACATCCATGGTATGGGGAAAGTGGGTTCAGCTGCAGCTGTGTTAGTCTTTTTTTTTTTTTTGAGATGGAGTCTCACTCTGTCGCCCAGGCTGGAGTGCAGTGGCGCGATCTCGGCTCACTGCAAGCTCTGCCTCCTGGGTTCACGCCATTCTCCTGTCTCAGCCTCCCGAGTAGCTGGGACTACAGGTGCCTGCCACCACACCTGGCTAATTTTTTGTATTTTTAGCAGAGATGGGGTTTCACCGTGTTAGCCAGGATGGTCTTGATCTCCTGACCTTGTGATCCACCTGCCTCCCAAAGTGCTGGGATTACATGCATGAGCCACCGCGCCCAGCTGCTGTCTTAGTCTTTTGGGGCTACTATAATAAAACACCCTAGAGTGGGTAATTTATAAACAAGAAAAATATATTGCTCACAGTTCTGGAGGCTGGGAAGTCCAAGATCAAGACCAACAGATTCAGTGTCTGGTGAGGGCTGCTGTCTGCTTCAAAGACCATGCTTTCTCTCTCCATTCCCACATGGTAGAAGAGGCCTGGGAAGCTCCCTCGAGCCTCTTTTATAAGGGCATTAATTCCATTCATGAGGGTGGAGCCCTCATGATTTAATCATTCCCCCAAAGCCCCACGTCTGAATACTATCACATTGGGTATCAGGTTCCAATGTGTGGATTTTGGGGTGATACCAACATTCAGACCATAGCAGTTGTTAATGGGGTCTCAGCACTCCCTGACCTTATGTGTGTACCACATGCACTCACTATTCACTATTATTTTATGAAAGTTGCCAGAATCAAAATGGAGTCACTTGGCCCAGAGCAGTGGGTCACACCTATAATCCCAGCACTTTGGGAGGTTGAGGTGGGCGGATCACTTGAGCCCAGGAGGAGGTTGAGGCTGCAGTAAGCCCTGGTCATGCCACTGCACTCCAGCCTGGGCAACAGAGGGAAACCCTGTCTCAAAAAAAAACAAAAAACGCCGGGCATGGTGGGTCACACCTGTAATCCCAGCACTTTGGGAGGCTGAGGCAGGCGGATCATGAGGTCAGGAGATCTAGACTATCCTGGCTAACACGGTGAAACCCCGTCTCTACTAAAAATACAAAAAAAAAATTCACCGGGCGTGGTGGCGGGCACCTGTAGTCCCAGCTACTCGGGAGGCTGAAGCAGGAGAATGGCGTGAACCCAGGAGGCAGAGCTTGCGGTGAGCCGAGATCGTGCCACTGCACTCCAGCCTGGGCAACAGAGCGAGACTTCATCTCAAAAAAAAAAAAAGAAAAGAAAAGAAATAACAAAACAGAGTCACTAGTATTTAAAAAAAAACAAGGCTGGGTGTGGTGGCTCATCCTTGCAATCCCAGCACTTTAGGAGGCTGAGGTGGAAGGATTGCTTGAGCCCAGGAGTTCAAGACAAGCCTGGGCAACATGGCAAGACCCTGTCTCTACAAAAAATTATAAAATTACCCAGGCATGGTGGCGCACACCTGTAATCCCAGCTGCTCAGGAGGCTAAGGGGGAGGATCACTTGAGCCCAGGCAGTAGAGGTTACAGTGAGCCGAGATCGTGCCACTGCACTCCAGCCTGGGTGACAAAGTGAGACCCTATCTCCAAAAAAATAATTAATCAATTAATTTTAATAATTTAACACAAATTACCTAAACTTAGCAGCTTAATTAATTAATTAACTTAAAAAAAAAAAACCCTGACAGTACAGTCAGGGAAGAATATGAAGAGAGAATTGTCATGCTTATATGCCTCCTAAGAAAAATAATCACAGGCCAGGCATGGTGGCTCACGCCTGTAATCTCAGCACTTTGGGAGTCTGAGGCAGGTGCATCACTTGAGGTCAGGAGTTCGAGATTAGCCTGGCCAAAATGGTGAAACCCCGTCTCTACTAAAAATACAAAAAAAATTAGCCAGGTGTAGTGCCACACACCTGTAGTCCCAGCTACTTGGGAGGCTGAGGCAGGAGAATCACTTGAACCCAAGTGAGCCAAAATTGTACCATTACACTCCAGCCTGGGTGACAAGAGTGAAACTCCATTTCAAAAAAAAAAGAGAAAAAGAAAAACAATCACAGGTCGGGCACAGTGGCTCACATCTGTTATCCCAGCACTTTGGGAGGCCAAGGCAGGAGGATCACTTGAGGTCAGGAGTTCGAAACCAGCCTGGCCAACATGGCGAAACCCTGTCTCCACCAAAAATACAAAAATTAGCCAGGCATGGTCACACACACCTGTAATACCAGCTACTCAGGAGGCTGATGCAGGAGAATTGCTTGAACCCAGGAGGTGGAGGTTGCAGTGAGCCGAGATTGCACCACTGTACTCCAGCCTGGGCAACAGAGCCAGACTCCGTCTCAAAAAAAAAAAAGAAAGAAAAGAAAAACAATCGCAAACGACTATAAAAACCACAACCTGCAACCTTCCACACAAAAAAAATTAATTAATTAATTTTAAAAAATAAAAATACTTCTGTGAGGAAATCTGCCCAGCAACTGCCTGGCTAACCCCAGACTGGTGTCACCTGATCTCTGTAGCCAAGCATAATTATTTCAAAACAATTATATAATCCTCCTCATTTTTTCCCTTTGAAAACATTTGTCTTCATTTACCTCCCTGAATACACACTGGTTTCTATGGCATGTGTATTCCCATTGCGATGTTCTATTCCCAAATAAACGTCATTTTCTTTTAAAGAGCCTCTCTGTTATTTAGGTTGACACGTTAAAGGGAAAACAGTGTTTGGGATGGAGTGAACTGAAATTATACCTTTCCTCCCTCCAAGGGAAGAATCAAGCATCATTCAATATTGGCTAATGTGGAAAATGCTTTGAAATGGGCAAGAGAGGCCAGGTGCAATGGCTCATGCCTGTAATCCCAGCACTTTGGGAGGCCAAGGCAGGTGGATCATTTGAGGTCAGGAGTTCAAGACCAGCCGGGCCAACATGGTGACACCCCATCTCTACTAAAAATACAAAAAATTAGCCAGGCATGGTGGTGCATGCCTGTAGTCCCAGCTACTCATGAGGCTGAGGCAGGAGAATCACTTGTACCTGGGAGGTGGGGGTTGCAATGAGCCGAGATTGTGTCACTGCACTCTGCATGGGTGACAGAGCGAAACTCCATCTCAGAAAAAAAAAAAAAAAAAGGCAAGAGAGAGGAAAATGACTCCATATTATTTTAAAAGAAGCCGGGTCAAAGTCATGTGAATAAAAGGAATACAAATTTGTTTGGTATGAGACGTGGCAGAGGTGGATTGGGATGAAGTGGCAAGAGGATCCCCTCACAAAGAAGGTAGACCCTCTATTGAAGTGTGTTTGGTTTCAAGAAGTGTTAGAAGGAAAACCAGGCACAGCCACAGGGAAGCTTCCTGTCACAGTACTCCCCCTCCCAGCAGCAGACAGGCCACAGCCTGCCCCTCTGCAGAGATCTCAGCTGACCCCAGGAGAAAGCCACCAGGATCAGGGAAGAGAGGTGGCTGTGAAATTCCCAAGACACAAGAAGGGATGGAGACTGGAGGGGGTGGGGAAACTGACTAGAAAGTCTTCAAGGTAAGAGACCATGAGAGCTCAGATCAGGAGAAGGGGTAGAAAGGCGGGACCTCCTCTGCAGCCTCCACCTTAAGGCCCAACCCCTTGTCAAGAGACAGGGATGAGGGGGTGGAGCAAATCAGGCCCAGTTTCTACCTTCCCCCACCCTGAAATCCTCCCAGCTTTCTAAGGTTTTTAGGATATTAATCTATGTGAAAAACAGCCGATTCAATGTGACGCAGTTTGTGGGCAGTGGGTGAAGAGGAACCTGGCCCAGTGAGGAGTAGCTGCCCTCCAACCAAAGAGTGAGAAACAAAAGAAAAAAAAAAAAGTCAGTTTTGAACACACCTAGTTTAAGGAACTTGTGAGTCGACCAGCAGGAGGTGTCCTAGAGGCAGGAGGAAAGCCTGAGCTGGAGGTCTGGGGGCTATAAGCATATGGATGGAAGTGAATGAGGTCATCCCAAAAAAGTGTGCACAGTGAAGAGAGGGCCTGTGGCAGACCTGGAGGACACCAGTATTTCAGGCTGTCCTAGCCCAATCAGCCAAGACCACCAAGGAACAAACCCATGGTTTGATGAAGTCAGGTTTCTTGTCGCCTTGTAATGAGACAGACAGCACACTGGAGAAACCGAGGAGTGTCCCACTAAGCACAAAGGAAGATAGTTTTATAGAGTTTGGGAGCGGGTGGAGATGAGGTGAAATTTAAATGAAGCAATATTTTGATAGGCTCAAAGCAAAGCAGAACTGTGTATAAAGGGGCTGGCATCAGTTCTGGACTGCCACAGGACCTACAGTCCTGTTTCTTCGGAAAAAATAAGATAGATGTGGAATATTGTGTTCAAAACTTCCTTACCTGGATCTCTGTACCTGCATTATAAACCTTGTCTATTTAGTGACTTAGATCTTCCAGGCAAGAGTTTTTCTTTTTCTTTTTTGAGATGGAGTTTCACTCTGTCACCAAGGCTGGAGTACAGTGGCACGATCTCAGCTCACTGCAACCTCTGTCTCCCGGGTTCAAGCGGTTCTCCTGCCTCAGCCTTGAGTAGCTGGGACTATAGGCACGTGCCACCATGCCCAGCTAATTTTTGTATTTTTAGTAGAGACAGGGTTTCGCTATGTTGGCCAGTCTGGTCTCGAACTCCTGACCTCGAGTGACCTGCCCATCTCAGCCTCCCCAAAGTGCTGGGATTACAGGCATGAGCCACAGCACCCGGCCTCATTCTTATTCATATAATTAAAAAAAAAAAATTTTTTTTTTGAGACAGAGTCTCACTCTGTTGGCCCAGGCCAGAGTGCAGAGTGCGGTGGCACAATCTCGGCTCACTGCAACCTCCACCTCCCAGGCTCAAGCGATTCTCCTGCCTCAGCCTCCTAAGTAGCTGGGATTACAGGTGTGCACCACCATGCCTGACTAATTTTTGTATTTTTGGTAGAGACAGGTTTTTGCCATGTTGGCCAGGCTGGTTTTGAACTCCTGGCCTCGAGAGATCCCCATGCCTTGGCCTCTGAAAGTGTTGGGATTACAAGCGTGAGCCCCTGCACCCAGCCTATTAATACAATTTTGGAAACCAAAAAGTACCTGAGACAGGTCTCTATCAGTTTAGAGATGTATTTCACCATGGCTGAGGACGAACCTGGGAAAGAGACAACAGCCATGGTAGAATCTGTGGCCCATACTTTTTTTCCAAAGAGGAGTTTGAGGCCAGGTGGAGTGGCTCACGCCTGTAATCCCAGCACTTTGGGAGCCAAGGCAGGAGGATCCCTTGAACTCAAGAGTTTGAGACCAGCCTGGGCAACATGGCGTAACCCTGTCTCTACAAAAATTACAAAAAATTAGGCTGGGCGCGGTGGCTCACACCTGTAATCCCAGCACTTTGGGAGGCCAAGGCAGGGGGATCACCTGAGGTCAGGAGTTTGAGACCAGCCTGGCCACCATGGTGAAACCCCATCTCTACTAAAAATACAAAAATTAGGCCGGGCATGATGGCTTATGCCTGTAATCCCAGTACTTTGGGAGGCCGAGGTGGGTGGATCACGAGGTCAGGAGTTCGTGACCAGCCTGACCAACAGTGTGAAACCCCGTCTCTAAAAAAATACAAAAAAAAAAAATAGCTGGGCATGGTGGTGAGCACCTGTAATCCCAGCTACTCAGGAGGCTGAGGCGGGAGAATCTCTTGAACCCAGGAGGCAGAGGTTGCAGTGAGCCAAGATCACGACACTGCACTCCAGCCTGAGCAACAGAGCAAGAATCCCTCCCAAAAAAAAAAAAAAAAAAAAAAAATTAGCTGGGCGTGTTGGTGCGTGCCTGTAATCCCAGCTACTTGGGAGGCTGAAGCAGAAGAATCGCTTGAACCCGGGAGGCAGAGGTTGCAGTGAGCCAAGATGGTGCCACTGCACTCCAGCCAGGGTGACAGAATAAGACTCCATCTAAAAAAAAAAAAAAGGCAAAACATTATTAAAGTTAGAATTAAAAAAAAAATTAGCCAGGTGTAGTGGTGTGTGCCTATAATCACAGCTACTCAGGAAGTTGAGGTGGGAGAATAGATTGAGCCCAGGAGGTCCAGGCTGCAGTGAACAACGGTCTTGCCTCCAGCCTGGGTGACAGAACGAGACCCTGTCTCAAAAAAACAAAAACAAGGCCGGGCACAGTGGCTCACACCTGTAATCCCAGCACTTTGGGAGGCCGAGGCGGGCGGATCACAAGTTCAGGAGATCGAGACCATCCTGGCTAACATGGTGAAACCCCATCTCTACTAAAAAAATACAAAAAAAAAAAAAAAATTAGCCCGGCGTGGTGGTGGGTGCCTGTAGACCCAGCTACTCGGGAGGCTGAGGCAGGAGAATGGCGTGAACCCGGGAGGCGGAGCTGGCAGTGAGCCCAGATCACACCACTGCACTCCAGCCTGGGTGACAGAGCAAGTGTCCATCTCAAAAAAAAAAAAAAACCCCACAAACGAACAGCCCCTGCCCTCCCGCCAAAAAAGACAAACAGCATCTCACACACAGGTGACCCCTGTGAATACAGTCTCTGAGGAGTGATGGAAGAGGAAGCCCTGTGAGAGGTGCAGACTGCTGCCCTCTAGAACACCAGGATGCCTAAATAGTAGAGGGCAGTTTCATTAGCGACATCAGTTTGCAAACTGAGAAGAGACACTCTCCTGCAGGTACCAAAGGTGCTCTCTCTTTGTATAGGGAAAAGGCAGGCTGTTTTTTTTTTTGAGACGGAGTCTCGCTCGGTTGCCCAGGCTGGAATGCAGTGGTGTGATCTCGGCTCACTGCAACCTCCACCTCCCAGGTTCACGCCATTCTCCTGCCACAGCCTCCCGAGTAGCTGGGACTACAGGCGCCCACCACCACGCCCAGCTAATTTTTTTGTATTTTTAGTAGAGACGGGGTTTCACCATGTTAGCCAGGATGGTCTCGATCTTCTGACCTCGTGATCCGCCCATCTCAGCCTCCCAAAGTGCTGGGATTACAGGCGTGAGACACCACTCCCGGCCTAGGCTGGTTTTTATGACTCACAGGGTCTGTATTTCACAATAATCATACATATTCAGCAGGTTTGGAGGAAAAGCTATACATATTTATGAGGGGACGTGAGTGCATGCGCAATGGGTAAACACCTGTAACATACATTCCATGTTCACTTTGGGATGGGGTTTTTGCGTTAAAATGAGGTGGAATTTGGTTCTTTGCATCATAAGGTGAACTATAGGACACAAACACAGTTTGCGTGCAGTCTTTATGAGCTTGCTGAAACTGGCTTGAGGTCTGCAGTTACTTATCAGGAAAGAATGTTTGTAAGGCCTGTCCTCTGTCGATCAGCGTTGTAGTGGTCTGAGTTGTAAATCTCAGTAAAGAAGAGTCTGACAATTTGCCTGATAGCTCCTATTGCTAGGGGTTTAGTAAGAGTGTGGTTTTTCTGGCAGCAGTAGAAATTTAAGAAGTTGCCATGCCAGCTGAGCCCTGAGGTAGGCAACGTTTGTTTCCTTAACCTTAACCTTAAGGTCCATCGTAGTTGATAAAAGGGCATCTGGCCAGGCCTGATGGCTCACGCCTATAATCCCAGCACTTTGGGAGGGTGAGGCGGGAGGCCAGCAGTTCTGGGGCCACTGCACTCCAGCCTGACAGACAGAGAGAGACCCTGTCCCAAAAAATAAATAAAAAAGATAAAGGGGCATTTGTCTTGATCGCTAGATCACACAACTAATAAGTAGTATTCTTTCTAAAAGCCGCAACAATGCTACTCCTCTCTTATAAGAGCTACTGTGTAACTCCTGCCCAACTCAAACCCACAGGCCCAGGCTCAGAACACTTGGCTCCATTGCTTCACTGTTTCCCTGCTAGCACGAACCCCCAAACTCCATCTCCCAACATGCCGCGGGCCCCCTTTCTGTCAGCCTGACTCTTGAGCTCCTGAGAAATGTAGTTTTTCCAGCTGCCCAGCCCCAGAAAGGTCCTAGCCGAGAACTACAGTTCCCATGTGGCAATGCGCGCGCCATTCCGGTGGAATTCACCGCGGTCTCCAGTTTGCCGTGATGGATGCCAGAACCTGCACCTGGGGCTTGGTGACGCGGTGACTGAGATGCTGGAGTCCCCGGTCAGAAGGACGATGCCGAGCGCGCCGTATTTTCTCCTGCCTCTCCTCAGATCGCCGCCGTTGTTGGGCTGTGGAGACGTCTCAACCAAAGTGGAGCCGAAGAAGCCCCGGGAGCCGTGGCGACAGAGCGGCGACAACCACTAGGGGGCGCGAGGCAGCGCTGCCCCTAGTCCGCCCCTAGTCCGGGACCTATGGGCGGTCCCGGGCAGGAAGCGCACGCGCAAACGCGGGGCTTCGCGGCCTCTGTAAACACCAAAGAGCGCCTGCGCAAGCCGAGAGTCTCGGGATCGACACGTGGGGGCGCCTGAGCGAAGATAACCGTAATAAATAGTAACCTAACGGTCCAGTCATCGTTCTGTGGTCCTTTCTTTTATGATTCACAAGGAATGACCCTCTTCATCGCCTCTCCTAATTCAGTCCTCACAACAGTCCTTTTACAAATGGAACAGCATTACAGTCCTTTTACAAATGGGACAACAGGTTAGAGGAAGTCAGGCAGATTTCCCAGCATCATAGAGAGTAAAGGACCAGGGAAGGATCAGGATTCAAGGACTGCACCCAGGCTCTGCTTCCAGCTTGCTGTGTGACTTTGGGTAATTTTTTTTCTTTAGGGACCTGAGCTTTCTCATTTGTAAATGCGAACAGGCTGTTGGGAGGATCAAATAAGATCCAGGGATGAAAACAGCTTAGTTTACTTTCAGGAATTTACCCACGCGGTATATAAAGGCAAAATATTATTATAGTCAGGTGATTGTAGATTGAGGAACCCATTTCCTCATTCTGCAAATTGCAAACCTGAGGGCCCCAAGAGGGACAGGGGCTTGCCCCAGGTCTCAGCAGGCTGTGAGCAAGAGCTAAAGCCTAATCCTCCTGCCTTTGGGCCTGGAGCCCTTCCTTGTACCCCAGGGGTCAGTGTCTTTGTTGAATACAGGCTTAGATTGACTGACTGTACCCTGAGAACCTAGGGGAGTCCCTGTTCCCAATTCTCCAACCCCCACCTTGGCCTGATGGAGGAAGACCCTGCTGTGTCGAGATGAGCACCAGAGGCAAGAAGCTGAGGAGGATCTGGAGAATTCTGGAGGAAGAGGAGAGTGTTGCTGGAGCTGTACAGACCCTGCTTCTCAGGTCAGTGGCCCAAGTAAGGAAAAGAGCCCAAGTGTGACAGATGAGGGGGCAGTACTAAGGGGACAGACTCTGAATGGAAAGGAGTGGGAAGGCAGTGGACTCTGTTTCTGAGCTTGGGAGGAATTGGGTACTCAGGTGACTCCATCTGGGGGCAATGGAGCTGGAGGTGATACCTGGGCTGGCCTGGGTGATGAGAAGGGGAAGTGATGTGCATTGAGCTGAGGTCATAGGAGCCACTCCCCAGCCAGGTGAAGCGAGATGGCACCTAGGCACACCATGGCACCTGCAGGATCATGCAGCTACCCCCAGGGAAGGGGGCTTTTCTCTGTCCCTTGGAGCGGTGGAGGTGGGCTGTATGCGGCTGATTCTCTCTAGAGTGCTCTTAGAGGTTTTGGGGGTAGGTTGGGGGAAGGGCTGGGAGACCCTGAGGTCTCGTTACAGATTGGGCCTCCCCAGGCAAGTCGTGAAAGGCAGGTATATGTAGAAATAGAAATCCAAGATCCTTCAAGATATCCCAGATAGGCCAGGCACGGTGGCTCACGCCTGGAATCTCAGCACTTTGGGAGGCTGAGCGGATCACCTGAGGTTGGGAGTTTGAGATCAGCCTGACCAACGTGGAGAAACCCCGTCTCTACTAAAAATACAACAAAAAAAAAATTAACCGGGCGTGGTGGCGGGCGCCTGTAGTCCCAGCTACTCGGGAGGCTGGGGCAGGAGAATGGCGTGAACCCGGGAGGCGGAGCTAGCGGTGAGCCGAGATGGCGCCACTGCACTCCAGCCTGGGCGACAGAGTGAGACTCTGTCTCAAAAAAAAAAAAAAATTAGCTGGGCGTGGTGGTGCATGCCTATAGTCCCAGCTACTCTGGAGGCTGAGGCAGAAGAATCGCTTGAACCCAGGAGGCGGAGGTTGTCGTGGGCCGAGATGGTGCCATTGCACTCCAGCCTGGGCAATAAGAACGAAACTCCATCTCAAAACAAAACAAAACAAAAAAAAACAACAAAAAGATATCCAAGATAATTCGATGGAATTATCTGGAGGTGGATCTTGGATTCACCTCCAAGCATTTAATTATCTGGGCCTTCACTTATCATTTCTGTTTTTCAGCCAGAGAAACTGAGGCTAAAGAAGGAAAAGGACTCTTTTTTTTTTGAGACGGAGTTTCACTCTTGTTGCCCAGGCTGGAGTGCAAGGGTGTGATTTTGGCTCACTGCAACCTCCGCCTTCTGGGTTTAAGCAATTCTCCTGCCTCAGCCTGCCGAGTAGCTGGGATTACAGGTGCCCACTATCATGCCTGGCTAATTTTTTGTATTTTTAGTAAAGACGCGGTTTCACCATGTTGGCCAGGCTGGTCTCAAACTCCTGACCTCAGGTGATCCATTCGCGGCCTCCCAAAGTGCTGGGATTATCGGCATGAGTCACCACGCCCGGCCAGAAAAGGACTCTATTAAGGACACACAAGGAGTTGGGGTAGAACTGGACTACGACAGGGATCTTTCCATTACATGGCAGTAGTCAAACATCTTCATCAAACATTTATTTAGTGTCTAATGTATACTCCTAGAAGGACTACCTTGGGGTAGCAAATAGAAGACAGGATTGCCCTCAGACCTGGCTTTTAACCAGCCCTCCCAGTGACTTAAGACTGTGACCCCGGGTGAGTCCCTGCCCCTCTCTGAGCCTCAAATTGTCTGTAAAGTGGGGATGCTAAGCCTTGGGACTGTCTCAAGGTTTACCTATAAATTAAATGAGTTAAGACCTGTTATCAAGGTTTACCTATAAATTAAATGAGTTAAGACCTGTTAAGTGCATAGACCAGCACCAGGCCCGTGGTAAGCATTCAGTAACTGTTAGCCACTGCTGTTACTTGTGAACACAGGTCGAGGCAGGCCGCAGATGGGGTTCTCCGAGAGTCATGCAGGGGCAGAGAAGCAGCAGCCCCAGGTCTGACCGTCTCTAGATACCTCCACACCCTGCCCTGGGTTCCTGCATTTCTGGAAGTCAAGGGAGGACCCATGTCCCCATCTCCTCCTCCAGTTCTGGGAACCTGGCAGGGGAGAAATGTCTCGAGCGTTTACACCTGCACGTGCACATGATTCTCTTCCCCACAACCTGAGGCCAAGAGTGAAGATGGTTTTTACTCAAAGCTACACATTACAGCCCTGGACAGTCAGACCAGAACAAGATCCTGGGCTCTTTCTGGCCCTTTCAGGGTGTGGGGTTGTGCATGAGCTTCCTCCCTGCATGGCAGAAGTCCACGAACGCTAACAGCAGGTTCTTGGTCCTCGTTTCCCCTCATGGAGCAGGGGCTGGGGGAAGAGGGGCGCCTGGGTGGGAGACAGGGCCTGACATCAGATCCCACCCCCGGCCCACCTTGTTAGTAGTTGGAGGCCTGGCCCTGTGCTCACTTCAGCTCCGTTTCAAGCTTCCCTAATGGAAATCTGGTTCAAACTCCTTATTTATAGAGGAGGAAAGAGAATCTCAGAGAGGCCAAGAACTCACCGAGAGCCCCACGGCGAGGTAAGCGTGAGTCTGGTCCAGAACTCAAGCCTCCTGACTTCAGGTGAGGGCTCTGCCCACAGCCACACTGGAGGGGGCGGGGCTTGATTCCACCTCTCCTCTCCCCAACTACCCTCATAGTCATGCTTGGAGCCAGCTCCCAATGTAGCCACCTGGGTGGGCTGTAGTTTGGAGGGAGGGTTGGGAAGATGGAGAGGTAAGGGAAGGAGAGTACAGGGCCTGGTCGGGAGAAGCCCAGGGCCAGCCTGGGGCGAGTGGAGCCGGGAGCTCTCCTTGGTGTGCGTGTGGCTGCTGCAGGATTGTGGGGCCTTCATCAGTCTGAGGCAGCAGAGGATGCAGATCCCGTGGGAGCACATTCCCGGAGGAGGGGAGCAAAGCAGGCTCAGGAGTGAGTCACGGAGCCCAAGCCCTAAATTTAGAAGGTGCTGAAAGAGGCAGTCTTCCCCCGGGAAGCCTGTGGAGATACCTGCTGACCCAGGACAACAGGGACTCACGGCAGGGAGCAGTGGTTGGCAGGAGTCCCCGGACAGCAGTGCCCATGGAAGCTGAGCCTGTTGCAGGCCTGTTCCAGGTGTGGGTTTGGAACCCAGGGTGAACCTTGACCCAGGGCAGAGCCTTCAGCCCTATTCTCAGACAGAGCCCCTAGAGAATTCCACCCACACCAGTCCTCACGCAGTCCTGGGAGCCAGCCCCTGGAATGTGGACCTCTCAGTGCCATGCTGCCCTCTGGCTAGACATGGCCAGACCCCCTGTGCCTCACTGCTGTCCCAGCATGCAGCTGTCAGACATTGAGGAGGGGCTGTGTGGGTGCAAGGAGCAAATGCCATTGACACCAGGCCTTTCGTAGCTCTGCTTGGATTGGGGGTGAGGGAGGGGGACAAGATGTCATTTCAGCTACCTCTCTTGCCTCTCAACCCTCCAGGCTCTAGGTTAACCCCACTCAGGAGAAAGAAATCATTGCCTCTAGACTGAGGAACAAAGATGTAGGACAGAGGCCAGGCCTCAGAGACAGATGCCAGACCTGGGGGAAGGAAGCTCAGGAACTGAGAACTGATAGTAGCTGTGGCATTTATTGAGCACTCACTGTGTGCCAGGCACTGTGCTAAGCACTCCACGGGATTAACTCACTTCATCCTCATTGTCATGACAGAAATTCTATTAGTCCACCCAACTTAGATGGAACAACTGAGGCCAGACACAATGGCTCACACCTATAATCCCAGCACTTTGGGAGGCCAAGACAGGAGGATTGCTTGAGGCCAGAAGTTCGAGACCAGCCTGGGGAGAACCCATCTCCACAAAAAATTAAAAAGTTAGCTGGGCGTGGCAATGCACACCTGTGGTCCCAGCTACTCAGGAGGCTGAGGAGAGAGGACCACTTGAGCCCCAGATTTCAAGGCTGTAGTGTGCTATGATTGCACCACTGTACTCCAGCCTGAGCAACAGAGCAAGATCCTATCTTTAAAAAAAAAAAAAAAATGGGCCAGGAGCAGGGGCTCACACCTGTAATCCCAGCACTTTAGGAGGCTAAGGCAGGCAGATCACGAGGTCAGGAGTTTGAGACCAGCCTGGCCAACATAGTGAAACCTCGTCTCTACTAAAAATACAGAAATTAGCTGGGCATGGTGGCGCGTGCCTGTAGTCCCAGTTACTTGGGAGGCTGAGGCAGGAGAATCACTTGAATCTGGGAGGTGGCAGTGAGCCGAGATTGCACCACTGCACTCCAGCCTGGGCAACAGAGTGAGACGCCATCAAAAAAAAAAAAAAAAAAAAGGCTGAATTTCAGATAAGCAACAAATACATTTTTACTATAAGTACATCCCAAATATTTGCTAAATCTGGTAATCTTACACCCAAGGCACTGCCTCACCCACATTGAGAAACCTTGCAGTGCCACACAGTCACACCCCAGCTCCCACACAGGCCTCAGTCACTCGTGCTCCTGGGGAATGCGCACACCAGCACCGAGGTCACAGAGGTCTGTAGGTTGTCACTCACACACGGCTCTGCACACCCTCTCTAGGGAGGGGCACTGGGCACAGTAGGTACCTTTCACACTTGGTCTCACCTTCGTAACTCCTTCAGGCAGAAGGTCAGGCAGGGACCGTTAGTCCCATCGGACAGATAAGGAAAATAGGGCCCAGTGAGAGAAGACCCTACCCCAGATGTCCCAGCGTATGAACCCTGGGTGTGGAAGTTGGGCTATACCTGAGGCCATGCTATCTCCCTGGGTAGGTCCAGGATCCCCAAGCAGGCCCACAGCACTCAGGCCACAAAGCCTCCCAGAGGAGCCCCTTCCCTCACGAACAGTAACAGTCTAGGCTACGTTTTGGGGCTGGCCCCCCCAACCTCTCCCATCACCCAGAGGGTGTCCCTGAGCCCTCCCCAGAGGCCCCACCAGTTCCAGGAGGTGGAAACTGTCCTGAGTCAGGACACTGAGGCCCTAACTTTGAGATAAAAAAGAAGAAGAAACCAAAAGAAGGAAGTTGTGTGGGTTGCCAGAAAAGAAGCTGTGGTCCCAGGGCTGGAGTTCTTGCCCACCTTGGTGGAGGAAGGCCTAGACAACCTTGTCCTTCCTGAAGACACAAGACACCGATGCCCCCACCCCCACCCGGCCTGAGCACAGAGCTGAAGGGAGGGCCTGGGGTCAGGCAGATGGATAAGGTGCCTCTGACAGGAAACTCCAGGGCTTTTGGAAGGACGCATCAACCCCGCAATTGAACTGAGTTCCTGCAGGCGCCAGTGCCCAATAGATGTCAACAGTGGGAGGACCCAGCAGGCAGAGCGGGGTGTGGCCATCTGGGCCTGGGAACCCTCCGGAAGGAGAATCCACCTGGTTCTGCTTCAGGCCCTGCCCACCTGGGACAAGCCTCTGGCCCTCTCTAGGCCTGTTCTGTCAAGAGGCCTCCCGCCTGCTGGGGATTCTGACAACTCTGAAGTCCTGTATGGTGGTGGCAGTAGGGATTGCAACTAGACTTCTCCCTCCCCTGAGCCTGGGGAGGCAACGGCCCCTGCAAGGCCCAGAGGGCAGCTCCCAGGGTTCAGAGGTGCAGGGATCAGAGGATGGGGTGGGGAGAAGGATGGAAGAAGAAGCAGGACAGATGCCACGAAGTTCCTGCTCAGTGGTCTTGTATAATGGCTTGGGCTAGGAAGCCAGGCCATCTGGGTTGAAACTGCTTACTTAGTGGTGTGTGGTCTAGAACAAGTTACTTAGCCTCTCTGTGTCTCAGTTGTCCCATTTCCTTTTTTTTTTTTTTTTTTTTTTGACACAGGGTCTGTCTCTGTCACCCAGACTAGAGTGCAGTAGTACGATCATAGCTCGCTGCAGCCTCGAACTCCTGGGCTCAAGTGATCCTCTCACCTCAGGCTCCTACTTAGTAGCTGGGACTACCAGCATGTGCCACCATGCCCAGCTAAGTTTTACATTTTTTTGTAGAGGCAGCATCTCACTGTATTCTCTAAGCTGGTCTCGAACTCCTGGCCTCAAGCAGTCTTCCCACCTTAGCATCTCAAAGCACTGGAATTATAGGTATGATTACAGGTGTGAGCCACTGCACCTGGCTGTCATCCTGTATTTTATCTGGCAACTCCATGTGTGGCTGGCATGACCAAGTGTGTGTGTAGCTGTGTAGGTCTAGCCCTGTGTAATACCAAGGTGGAGTGTTTCTGTGTGGGACTGTGACAGGACATTAGAAGTGCAGGTGGAGGTGACTCTGACCTGCACTGACTTTGAGGCTGCGCACTACAGTGTGGCCCCCTGAGGCTCCAGCAGCTCCCTAAGGGCAGGTGTGAGCTGTTTGCTCAGTGAGGCCCAGCAAGGTATGAGACCCACCCTGGGCAAACACTTAGATCCGGCTCCAGGTGGGACTGGGATGGAACACCTATTGCCACTGTGAAGGACACATCCCCTCTCAAGGCCAAGCCAGCCCTGGGGGTCTTAGAGTTCTTGGTGCTGAACCTTTTTTTTTTTTTTTTTTTTCTTAACTGGAGACAGAGTCTTGCTCTGTCACCCAGGCTGGAGTGCTGTGGTACCATCTCAGCTCACTGCAGCGTTGATCTCCGGGGCTCAAGCCATCCTCTTGCCTCAGCCTTCTGAGTAGCTGAGACCTCAGGTGTGCCCCACCGTGCCCAGCTAATTTTTTAATTTTTAGTAGAGACGGGGTTTCACCATGTTGCCCAGCCAGGTCTTGAGCTCTTGGACTCATGCAGTCTGCCTGCTTTGGCCTCTCTAAGTGCTGGGATTACAGGTGTGAGCCACCGCGCCCAGCCTGCTGCACCCTTCTGAGGGTCTCTGGAACCCCTCCTCCATGCCACTGCTTCCTGGTGACATCACACAGGTCACTGCCTAATCTTCTAGAACAGTGCCAGGACACTGCCTTGTTGCCCTGGACAACCTGTGAATTTGCTCCACCAAAACTGGCAGGCAGGGTTACCCCTGAGGAGGGGGTGGGGGAGAAGGGGTAGGGGTGGGACCCTATCATCTCCCAGAGGGGAGACCAAGGCAGCCATCATCTGTCTAACTAGATGGTGAGTAGGGGTGGGCATCCCGGAGCAAGGCTAGACTTTCAGGCCCCTCACTGTCCAGGACACTGGGCAGGTTGGGGGCCACCGAGGGAGGCTGACTCTCGAGGCTGAGAGAGGGCAGTGACTGTGTTAAGATCACCAGCAGGCAAGTGGAAGGTGTGGTATGTAATAGGGGGTGGGAGGAACAGGAGCCTCAGGTTAGGAGCTGAGAAGCCCAGGTTCTTATTCCTTTTTTTTTTGAGACAGAGCCTCGCCCTGTCACCCAGGCTGGAGTGCAGTGGCCCAATCTCTGCTCACTGCAACCTCCGCCTCCCAGGTTCAAGTGATTTTCCTGCCTCAGCCTCCCGAGTAGGCTCCCAGGCGCATGCCACCACACCTGGCTGATTGTTGTATTTTTAGTAGAGATGGGATTTCACCATGTTGGCCAGGCTGGTCTTGAACTCCTGACCTCAGGTGATCCACCCATATCGGCCTCCCAAAGTGCTGGGATTACAGGCGTGAGCCACCACACCCGGCCCCTAGGTTCTTATTTCTGCTTTGTCCCTGCTAGTAGGATCTTTGTTTCTCTATCTGTACAGGGAGGGGGTGGGGCCAGATGCCCTTAGTCTGAGGGGTCTTTAGTTCTGCTGTGGGGAGTTGAGGGGAGTGTTAGGGACCAGGTCATGGGGTGGCTGGCTCCAGGCAGGTGCCCTGACCCCTCCCCCAACAGCCATCAGGGGATAGTGAACAAAAAGTCTGGTGTGACTCTTTCCAAGTGCTCCCTTCCCCGGTTGCAGGAGTCTGGATCAATCCTGAGTTACTGGAGTCCCCTTAGGGCTTCTGACTTGCTGTGTGATGCAGGGGCGCCCCGTGCCCCCCACAACCTCAGCTGCTCTGTCTGCGAGGGGCACGTGTGAGATCCAGGCCTGCCCAGTGCCCTGTGTAATGATGCCTCACATTCCCACGCCGCTTCTCAGTTTGTCAAGCGCCTTCTCATACACAGTCTCACCTTCTATGCTCACTCTGGCTCCTGCTCCGTGATGCCCCATTCTGGAACTGGGACCCAGAGAGCAGCCAGACCTGGACTCTGGCCTGGGGGTCAGAGAGACACCTCAATTCACTTCCTGTGGAGGGGACCAGATCTGGGGCAGGAGACTGCAGTGGGCAGAGCACGGGTCATGCTTTGCCAAAACTGTTTCCATTGTTTGATCTTCCGTGAGAATCAAAACTTGCCAAACCATCATGTAAAGATGTTACCTTAACACTTTTTGCTGGAACTGTGCATTTTTGGACAGTGTATTTCTCCCTGCCCTAGTCACCCCCTCCAGTTATATTTTTAGTTACTTATCTGGGGGTGAAACTGGCACAAATACAACTCTTTTCCCTGCCACAATTCTCAGAGGATAGGTATTATTATTCCAGATGAGGAAACTGGGGCTCAGAGAAGGCCTGTCACCGGCTTCTGGTGACACAGCTAGGAAATCAGAGGGCCCGGATTTGAACCCAGCTCCACAGTTCCTTTGTGCTGCTAGGTTGTGGGTCCTCCCCAGACTTCTCTCCCAGAGCCCGTCCAGCCCTCCTGGGCTCATTCTTCTGCTCTGGAGCAGATAGGGCCCTTCTCGGCTGCTTAGGGGTGTTTTGAGAAGGATATGAATGGGCTTTGTCATGTTTGAGAGGTTTTCATGAGACCCAGAGCCAGAGATACTGAAATTCCTGGGAGGGGTGGCATTTGCAAGGGCAAATTAATGATGAGTAGAATGAGGTGATACCCTTCTACCCACCTGCTGGCGAGGTAGCCTGGCCTAAACCTAGGACCCAGGGGATGAGCCCAGGGCCTGGCTGCCTGAGCCCTTGGGTGCCAGGTCGCCCACCTTTACTGACCCAAGATCCAAAAGATTCTTGGTTCTTCTGTGTTTGGATCTGAGTGATGGTTTGGTTCTTGCCATCTGCACCTCCCTGAGTTTTTATCTCTCTGGCAGCTCTCTAGGGTGGGGAAGTCCTTCTGTCAGTCTGCCCTCACTGCTGCCTCCTGGCCTTGTCTTTTTTACCCTGGACTGGATGGTGGGTATGAGAGGTTTGCTGCCCTGGTGCCTGCTATCTGCTGAGGTGTGTTTTATTGGGGCCCTAAAAAGGCAGGAGCCACCAGGCCAGTGCTGCCACATCTTTTCCTCGTGGCAGATCCAAGAGGATACAGTTCACAAAGCAAAGCAGGCTTTGGCTCTACTGGGGTCCCCTTTGGGTTTTATCTGATACCCACACTGCCTGAGTGTCCCACCCAGGCAGTGTGGGTATCAAGTAAAACTGCTGAGGCCTGGGGAGGGGCAGTGACCTGCCTAGAGTTAGAGGCAGAGGAGGTAGATAGAGAATCAGAGCCTGGGCATCCTGAGCCCAGAGCCAGCCCCCTGCCACCCACTCATTCCCAGACACTTTTCAGGAGTGTGGTTTAGAAGGGATGGGGTGATTATCTGACTGTGCCTCCCACACTGCAGATGGGAGGCCTGGAGATCTAAGGTCATTCACACAGGCCTCATGAGGACCTGCAGCACATTGTCCAGGATTCACTTTGCAGGATGCCCTTTAGGGTCATTTGCCATCATAGCTCCCCACTCACCCCCACTCATTTTTAAAATGTGGCCTAATTTACAAACATCTCGGTGCTTTAAGCACTTCAGGAAGAAACACCTCTATTTGTGAAGCACCGTGACAAATCCTCGACTCCTCGTTTTTTTCTTAGCACATTTAAGAAAAGCTGTTCCATCCTGGAGCTCTAGGCTGGTGAGGCTAGGAGGCACCTTAGGGTTATCCATTCTGATTCCCTTTTCTGGAAATGGAAAACTAAGGACCAGAGAGGAGGAGGCAGCGGGGCAGAGACAGGAACGGAGGTGGGAGGAGGCTGAGATCTGCGTGCTGGTCAGGATGACCGTGGCAGGTTCTTGTTGGGCCTTGTTAGTTGCTAATCCAGAGGAGCTCACCACAGTCACTGCGACAGGCTGCCACACTCACCCTGGCCTGGCCTCAGAGAGGTTGAGCTACTGGCCTCAGTTCACACAGAGCAGATGGAGGAAGAGCTGGCACTAGGACCCAGGGGGCAGGGGGGAGCCTCCCTGGCTGGAAGGGATGGCAGGAGCGCTGGTGCAGGTAGCTATGGAGCTCTGGCCAACTCTGCCTGGGGAGGTAAGAGAGCCCAGAGCCCTGGGCCAGATGCTCTTGAGAGCCTAGTCTAGTCCATAGGAGGTGTGCGTGTGTGCGTGCATGTGTGTGTGTGTGTGTACACGCGCGTGTGTGCATGCTGAGAAGGGGTGCTGGTGGACAAGGGCCAGAGTGGGAGTCGTGGACAAAGGCTGGAGGGAGTCCTGGTTCAAGCTCCCAGGTAGGAGTGAGACTGGGGTGGAGATTTTGCCCACATCTGGCCAGCTTGTGAACCTTGAGCCTTGTGGGTTGGATCGGCTTCCTGCTGGGTTTGCACAGCCCAATGGGAATGGGGTTGGGTGTGTGTAGGCTTGGTGTGCCTCTAGCTTGGTGGGGGATGCAAGCTGTGGGCATCTCTGAGCTGCTGTGGGGCTGTCATCCCTGCGAGTTAGTCTCTTGATTGTCATGGGGGTGTGTGCCCATCTTTGGATCTCTGGGGTATTGCGTGGGGGCGTCTCTGGGTTGTTCTGGGGACAGCGTGCCTGTGTGTAAATACTGTAGGTTGTTGCAGAGGTGTGTACCTGTGAGTATGGGAGGTGGTGGAGAGAAGGGGTTCACAGTTAACTTCCAGAATTCCTCTTCTTGCACCTCGTGGCCCTTCCTCGCAGAGCCCACTCTGTCTTGGCCTCTCCTCACCCCTTCCCCGGTCCCCGCTGGGGACTTGCCCCTCGCGCGCGCGGGTCCCCTCCCGGGGCTGGTGGGGGCGGGCGCTAGGACCCTGCGGGGCGGGGCGGGGCGGGGCTCGGAGATCCGTCAGTTTCACCTCCGCAGCCTGGAAAATCCCGAGCCGCGGCCGCCGAGCCCCCGAGCCCCCAGCCTAGCCGGGAGGGGGGCACGGGGCTGGGGCCCGGGGCGGGGCCGGGCGGCGGGACCCACTGCTCTTCCTCCCAGAGTCCCCGCGTGGCACCGGGTCTCCCGGGCAGCTGCGGCGGCGGCGCTCGCACCCCGGCCCCGGCGGGCCCCGGCGGGCCCCGGCGGGCCCCGGCGGAGCGGCGGGCACAGGTGAGCAGCCCGGCCTGGAGGGCGCCCCTCCTGCCCCGCCACCCGCCCCGCGCCCGCCCGGCGTCGCTGCGAGTTAGTTGAGCAGGTCGCTCCGCGGGCCCCGCCGCACCGTCCCTCCCCTCGGGTCCCGACGGACGCCCGCCGGCCAGCGCGTCCCATACGCAGTCCCCACGCCGGCCCCAGGGGGTCTGGGGCGCTCCTCGGGAGGGGGCCCCCGAGGCTGTCCAGCACCCGTCCGCCCTTCCCTGGGGCCAGCCCCTACCTCTCTCCAGCTCCCCACCCGCCAGGACCCCGAACAGCCCCACCCGCGCCCCCAGCGCACTGATTCCCGTCCCCAAACCGGTCTTGCAGGTCCCAGGAAGGTGGCGTCAGCATCTGCAGCCGCGTCGACGTTGTCGGAGCCTCCGCGGAGGACCCAGGAGAGCCGGACTAGGACCAGGGCCCTGGGCCTCCCCACACTCCCCATGGAGAAGCCGGCGGCCTCTACAGAGCCCCAAGGGCCTCGGCCGGTCCTGGGCCGTGAGAGTGTCCAGGTGCCCGATGACCAAGACTTTCGCAGCTTCCGGTCAGAGTGTGAGGCTGAGGTGGGCTGGAACCTGACCTACAGCAAGGCTGGGGTGTCTGTCTGGGTGCAGGCTGTGGAGATGGATCGGACGCTGCACAAGATCAAGGTAGGGTTGCTCGCTATACCTGCAGCCTCCACTGCACCCTTAACTGCCTCTCTCCTGGAGTCTCCTGGTCCTCTCTCCGGGCTAGACACCTGGCTGTGTATCTGGGCCCAGAGAGAGTCTCCTGCCAGGGACCTGGAGGAGGCACAGTCTGCTGGGCCAAGCCCCATCACACAGATGGACCAACCGAGGCCTGGAGAGCAGGAGTGACTCACCCTGCCTCTCTCAGCTGGAACCCAGGCTTCTGCATGTCCCTGCCTGTTCCAGGGATCTGGGCTGCTGCCAGGTCCTTCTAGGATAGTGGTCTCCCTCAGGGACCCCTCTGCTGGGGAAGCCTGCACCTGGTTCCTGACTTGAGTTACTCCAGGTGGGAGACTGGGCCCTTCTCTCCCTGATTCCTGGTTCTCAGCCTGAGCTGGGTCTCCTTCCCTGCTTTCTGCACCCTGGGGTGCCCAGGACCCAGTTCCTTCCTGCCTGATGCCCGCTCTTGCTCTTTCCCTTCTCTCCCTCCCTGGCTGCTCCCTCAGCCTTCTACAGAGGATTGTGGCTGGCAGATCCTGAAGGCAGGGCTCCGATACCCCTGCCTTGCACAGAGCCAGGCTGCAGGTGGGCTGGGGGAGGAGGGGGCCTGGGGTCAAGGGAAGCCAACATAGGGGGCAGTTGCAGACACATCAGTTGCTCACAGCCATCTCCCCTGCTTCTCCCAACCCCACAATTCTCCTCTCTTTGCCGTGCAGGGCAGGCTTGGGGTTTGGGACCCTGGGAACGCACCTCCCCCAGGGGACCAGATGGGGCAGGGGCTGGTGAAGACTCTGGTTTAAGGGCCTCCATAGCTGCCCACAACACATCTGATGTTGCTGTAGGTGCTGCATTTCCAGGGCTGGTAGGTCCCCCTGCAATGGGCTCTGGCAGTAGGCTGTGCCCTTCACCTCCCTCTTCCTTGCCTTCTCCCTTCTGCTATCCTCCTGGAAATGTGGAGGAGTCCACCCTCCCCTTCTGCCTGGAACCTAGTCTCAGACTTAGTTCAGGCATGTATCTTGGCCCCTTACCAAGACCTGAGATGTCTGACCTTTCCCCTCTGACCCTGAGCCCTTCTGCCTCACTTTGTCTTAATCATTTACACATACTTCTGTCCATCCGCACACGATTATCTGCTTCTCACTTTCTGCCTCCCCTTCTCCCCTCTGACTCTGTCTGCACCTTGGCCATCTGACTGTCTTTCCCTCTGGGTTTCCATGTGTGTCTCCCACTTTGGGATTCGCTGCCCAGGGCCTCAGGACCTTGACCTGTGTCTGAGCCTGAGGAGCAGGGAAGGGGAAGGCAGCTGGCATGTCCCAGCTGGTTGTTCCCTGAGAGCAGGGACTGGTCTCCTATCATTTTTTTTTTTTTTTTTTTTTTTTTTGGAGAAGCCTCACTCTGTCTGAAGTGCAGTAGCGAGATCTCAGCTCACTGCAATGTCTACCTCCCAGGTTCAAGTGATTCTCCTGCCTCAGCCTCCTGAGTAGCTGGGACTGCTGGTGCACACCACCACACTCAGCTAATTTTTGTATTTGTAGTAGAGATAGGGTTTCACCATATTGGCCAGGCTGGTCTTGAACTCCTGACCTCAAGTGATCCACCCGCTTCAGCCTCTCAGGTCCTGTCCTCTTTGCGTCCCCAGCATCCAACACAGTTAGAGCAGGGATATTGGTGGAAGAGAGGGGGAAGGAAAGAACAAAGGAACAAATTGAATGAAAGGTGAGAAGGGAATTCACGAGAGCCTGACTGTGACCTGGGAAAGGCTTCAGGCGGGCAGTGCACACTGGGAGAGAAGTGTAGTTTCCCCACCAAGCTGGCACTCCAGAAAGTCAGAGGAGGAGGGGTCTGAACTGAGGCCAGTACTCCCACCCTCTGTGTCAATAGGGCGGAGCTACCTCCTCCATCTGACTTGGTTAATGAATAAACCCTGCCCAGCCCAGGCCTGGAATTTGTGGGTCTGGGGGACAGGCTGACTGCAACAGACCACTTGTGGCCAGATCAGACTTGTCAGGAGGCCTTCCTTGTGGGTGGCGGAGACTTGGAAAAACTGGGGTATTGTAGGCTTCTGGACAGGCATACACCCTGGGCAGCCAGGACCCTACCCTCCTTTTCTTTCAGACTGAACAGATGTTGGAGGCGCTAAAGGGCCCTTGGTAATCCCTATGTCATACCCCTCCGGCCCCTGGGATGCAGGCAAGGATATTGGGGCTCAGAGAGGGGCAGGGACCTGGCTAGAGTCACACAGCTGTCTCAGCAGAGCTGGGTCTGGAACCCAGATCTACAGCATCCTGGTAGTCCTCCTGCCTTGCTTCTCCCTGCAGGGTGCATCCCCAGCTTTGCTCCCCACAATGGAGAGAGGGTGGGGAGAGGAGGTGAGCAGAGCCCAGACCCAGGAAGGAGGCTGGGACCCTGGTTATGGGCACCCCAAGGTGCCAGCTCCCCACTCCTGATCCTCTCAGAGCAGCTAGTTAGAGCTCTGGGAGAGATTGACAGAGGCCTGTAAGCTTCCCATCCCCAAGATTCCAGGACTCCCAGGTTCCATGCAGATAATCCCATTTCTGATAATGAGAGCCCTGCTCTGAGCCAAGCATTTCTCCCCCTCATCTAATTTACCCCGAGGCTAGTCTGGGGCAGTGTAGTCTTGTCTCCATGTTACAAACAAAGAAACTGAGGCTGAGTGAGGTAATGTTATTTGCCTAAGGTCATGCCACAGCTGAGGCAAGAGTGGAACCCATGCCAGCCTAGCTCCAGAGCCCCTGCCCCTCTCCACATGGGCTCGCATCTTAGTCAACACTGTGGCCTTTAACCCCATCAATAACTCTTTGAAGGCCTGGAGGACGCGGTGTTCTCATCATCCTATTCTTGTTTGATGGATGAGAAAGCCGAGGCCCACAAAGGGGAGTGGCTTGCCAAGGTCACCCAGCAGGTCTGGAGCCAGAATCCCTGGGGACGACTGGGTCACTCCAGGAGGCTGGGACTCAACTGCAGGTGTTTGCTGAGCTTCTGCCCCCCTTTCCCCCTCCCCACTCCTGCCTCAGCCTGCTCTGGGCCTGTCCCCAGAGCTGGGAAAGCCAGCTGCCCCCTGGACATGCCCCGTGCTCCTGATCCCAGGGTGGGGGTAGGACTCCACCTAGCTATCTACCTGATTCATTTGCTCCTCCTCATCTCCCTTCCCCTTACCTGGGTCCAGAGGTCCCTGGAAGCCACTGTGGCTCAAGGCCCAGTAGTTGGAGCCAGGACAAAGAGAAAGGGGCTGTTGGAGGCCACCTCCACCCCTTCCCTCCCTCCTGGCCTCCAGCCTGACCTGGCCCCAGGGCTGCACTGTGCTCTGAATACTGGAGAGGAGGCAGACACCACCTCCTGAGAGTTCAGGCCCTATCCCAGGGACAGATGCTGAACGTGGATCCTGGGTACAAGGCATGGGGCAGCTTGGAGCCTGAACTCAGGTCTCTCAAACCTCAGGTCAGCTTCCCCATGGCACCTGTATTGGCATGAGAAACGGGAGACCAAGAGCTTCTGTCAGTCATTCAACCAGGGCCAGCTGGGGTCCAGTCCTGGCTGTTGCATGTGACCTTGGGCACATTCCTGCCCCTCTCTGGGCTGCTTGCCCATCTGTGCCATTGGGCCCTCTTGGCTCCAAGAGCCTCTGAACTCAGCACCTGGGCTGGGGCCCTGGGGGAGAGATGAGGAGCAGGCAGACAGCAGAGGACGTGGCCTGTGAGGCCCTGGCCTGGATGCTCACGTGCTCTTTTCTCCTGAGGCCTGCCGCGTGAGAGGCAGGGGAGACCTGCGTATCTCCTCAGAGGTCTTCAGACCCTGGTGGAGAGAGGACAGTTCCAGGTGACCTCCCACCCACTGCACAGGCAGCCTGGGGGCAGGAATGAGACCTGATAAGAGCCTGGGCCCATGACAGGAGAGACCTGGCCCTGAGGCAGGTGCGGGAGGGGGTGTGGCTGAGAGCCTGAGGCTTTGCTGGCCACAGGAAGCTGGGCAGTGGGGACCTGTCTCCTCTGACTTCCTGTCCTGCTGCTCCTCCCCTTCCCCTTTGGGAAAAGCTCCAGCGGCCCCTCCCAGCCCTGTCTCACTGTCCACCTACGCCACACCACAGGCCACCTGGGTTCCAGACACCAAAGCCAGTGATCAGCTCATGACCCCTCAGCACCTCACCCTCTCACCCTATGAAATGCCAGATGGCTCAGGGGTCTCCAAGGCCCTTCCCACTCTTACCAGTCTCTGGGACTCAAAAGGGTCATAGGGAAGGTCAGGGCCACGTGTGGGACAGGTCTCCTTAATCCCATCTAGCAGATGTGGAAACTGAGGCTCAGGGCAGGAATTCACTTGTGCACAGCCAAACAGCCGGACATGGCTGAAGCTAGATCAGGACCTAGGTCCTTGACTCGCCAAGGCTGAGATCTCGCCACTCCCTTGGGCTGGGTTATTAACATGATTGGGCCTGTGGGTCTCCCTGTGCTGTGTCATTGTGGGAGGGCACCTTAGAGGAGACCCAGCTGGGCAAGAGTCCAGTCCTCACTATGTCACTTTGAGGGTCATTTCACCGTTCTGGGTCAGTCTTCTTATCGGCAGTGGCAGGCGCACGACTTCATCTAGTTTTAGGGCCTTGGACTGGGTCAATTCAGGCTCTAGCTTGGCTCTGCCTGCTGTGGGGCACAGTTTCCCCATACAGGAAGTTGCTGGACAGGTGGTCTGTAGAGGCTGTCCTAACCTTAGGCCAGGGTGGGGGAGGCTGCCGTGCTGGACACAGAGTGAGGATGGTGGCTAAGGTCTTGCCAGTCTGTGTCATCAGAGAGGTCCCTAGAAGGAGATCCTGAATCCAGGGTTAGGCCCTGAGCTGCCTGGTTCCAGCTCTGACTTGGCATGGGCGGAACTGGAAGAAGTATTTCCAGAGCTGTCCTCAGGGAACAGGCTCCCAGAGAGCATGACCCCTGGTAGTCAGTGTCTAGACTTTGGGTTGGAGGAGCTCAGACAAGGGAAAGAATAGAGGTGGCTGGAGGTGTTAGGGAAGTCGTCCTGGAGGAGGTGCCTGGGTTGGGTTGAGGATGTTGGGGAAAGAACACCAGGATCCAGAGTCCTGGCTGTGTGGCCCTGGGCAAGTTGTCTGTGCCTGGGATTCAGCTTCCTTATCTGCCCTGCCTATCTTCAGAGACTTCATTCATTCACACATTCAGCAAGCATCCATCATTACCCTCTTTCTGCTTGGCCCTGTGCTGGAGGTGGGGGACGGAGAGGGCAATCAGATCCAAGCCCTGCCTTCAAGGAGCCTCCGGCTGGGTGCTGAGACACACACTTGTCACGGGAGCTCTGGAAATCCAGAGAGGGCATCTGAATTAGCCTTGGGGGTCAGGGAAGGAACTCCACAGAGGAGGAATGTTCAGGTGATCCTTTTGGGTGGGGAATGAAGATTACAAGTTTGATCGCGTCGGGAGCATTCCGTACAGAGCAGCAGCTGTGCAAAGGCCCAGAGGCGAATCACAGGGTAGTGCATTTGGAGAATGGAAGGTGGTTCAGTGCGGGCTCAGAACTCAGGGGGCTGGAGGTGATTAGAGAGCTAGAGTGAGGCCCCATGCCTTGAGTCTTAGAGGCTCTGGGGTGCCAGGGTAGGGTTTTAGACAGGGAGGCTGGTAAGAGGGTGCTGCTGCTGTATTTGTCTGGGCAGAGGTGCGAAGGCCCGCCTTAAAGCCAGGTTGTGGGGAATGGAGCAAGGGATGGAATCCAGAGAGTCTTAGGAGTGATCATGGACGGGATATGATGGTTATAGCATAACTCTTTGCGATGTGCACACTGTGAAGTGTTGTGCAGGCTGGGATGCAGGACGGCATGGATGTACAGCCCCCTCAGTGCCTGCGCTAAGCAGGCCAAGGAACCTTTATGAGCTGGAGTGGAGTGGAGGGTGCCTTCAGGCTGTGTCCCTGCTGGGACTAGAGGAGCCCTCAGCCCCGAGGCTGGCTCTGTGCCCTCCACACCCAGCTCCCCAGGCTCCCGCTTTTAAACTTTAACGAGCCCCAGCTCAGTTTCCAACCCAGAGTCTTTAAAGTTTCAGGAGATGAGAGAAAGGGAGTCCTGGAGACAGATGGGTTTTCTTTCCTCGCCTGCATCTCCATGCTTGGCTGGGCCACTTGGAGCCAGGGCTGTGGATGCCGTGACCCCAGAGGCCTGTGCTCTGTGGGGCTCCAGGGCCTCTGCGGGGCTGTTCCAGCTTGTTCCCGAGGAGCAGGAGACCTGGCCTGGGTGCCTGGTTGCCACGGAGGATAGATGGGGATAGAAACCTTATTTCGGCCCTGATCCCTCACCTTTGCCCCTGACTGGGCAGATGGTGGTGCTCTGGCAATAGGTCGGGGAAAGCAGCTCAGACTACGTGTCAGGCTTGAGACAGCCCCACCCCTCCTGGTGCCTCCCTTCATCCCCTCTGGCATGCTTGGACTGGCCTTGATGCCCTGGGGCCCCTGGAGACTCAAAAGTATGGGCAGCAGAGGGTCCCATGCCAATCACAGTAGATTCCTGTCACCTGTCATTAAAGAGAGCCTGGGGCAGGTGGCACAGGGCAGCTGGAGCTGTTCTCTGGGGCTTTAGCATAACCATTGCCTTCCTGCCCCTCAGCCTGGGCTCCCTGAAGGCAGGTACTTGCCACCTCTGATGCTTCTCTGGAATCCTATGTCCTGGGGCCAGTGAGCAATGTCTGCACATATATACTGCCTCCTGCTGCCCAATGGGAAGTAGGGGGTGACTGCCACCTCTGCTCTCCCCTTTGGTGCCTGAGCCATTTACTCATCCTTGGGTTTTGTGTTACCACCTCCATCTGCCCCGGCTTCCTGAGATCCCCTCCACCATCTCCTGCCCCTGCCTGCCATCTTTGGACCCTGCCAGAGTGGCTGGGGCATGGTACTTTGCCAGGGAGGTGATGAGTCTTGAGGTAGAGGCCCGATAGCCAGAAGGATGGAGTTCCCTTGTGTGTCTCCACTCGCATACATGCATGCATTCATTCGTTGCTTCAGTATGTTTATTGAGGACATACTATGTTCCAAGGATTGTGTCATATCTAGGAATTTAGGGGCAAACCACACAGATCAGACCCTGCTGTCATGGGTTTTACATCCTGAAGGGGTGATGAGCAAAATAGAAGCAAACAACTAAATAAGACACCAGATGATGGTTGTGTATAAGGACGAGATAATGTGACAGGGATTGAAGATTCTGTTGGGGCCTTCGTGTGTGGAGCTGAATTGTGGGTGACTGTGTGTGTGATGTGGCCCTTAGTCTGGCAGACACTGAGCTCCTCAGGGGCAGGTGC
This sequence comes from Pongo abelii, assembly GCF_028885655.2. NCBI lineage: Eukaryota > Metazoa > Chordata > Mammalia > Primates > Hominidae > Pongo > Pongo abelii. The sequence goes on along the minus strand of NC_071994.2, from coordinate 74,812,640 downwards.
TGGGTTTCCCATCTCCCCCTTCCTACCCACGTGACAGCCCCGGGACAGGGGCCTGACAGGGTCAGTCAATCTGTGTTGAAGGTATGTGCGCCTGTGCCTGTGAGTGTGAGACTCTGTGTGTGTTTCTGTGTCTGGCGTTACTCTGTGTGTGTGAGTCACACCCCCTCACTGCAGAAGCAGAGTTGTCTGTGATCCAATTATGTCTCCTCAGCTGTCTCCTGGCAGCTCCCGCCCCTGGCTCAGCTCTGATGGTGCTGTGGTTTCCCCTTCTGAAGCCCCCTGTCCTGCCTCCAGGGGCCCCAGGACATCAAGGCCAGTCCAAGCATGCCAGAGGGGATAGAGGGAGGCACGAAGAGGGGTGCAGCCGCCTCAATCCTGTCTCTGGGTCTCAAGGTCTTCCCTTTGGGGTGTGTTTTCTATCCATCTCTGTTCCCCTGTCCCTTAATGGTTACTGGCAGTGTCCTTAATGTCTCTACTGGTCACTTTGTTCCTGTGTCTTAAGGTTACTCTGTCCTTAATATTTCTACTGGTCATGTTGTTCCTGTCCCAGTTGTTTATTCATTCAACAAACCTCTTCTCATGCCTCCCACCCATCCTGCCAGCCACCTGGAGATATCAGACCTGGGTCCTGCTCTTAAGAGACTCAAGGCCTCATGGGGAGACACATGGAGACAGTGACAGCCTTTTGTGAGCAGTGTGGGGACAGAGACATATACTCAGGCTGAGTGAGGCCAGTGACTGGCAGCATGGTTGGGGGACGGTACAGGGGCTTCTCCAGGAGCTGGTGTTTGGATGGGGCCTCGGGGGCCCAGCAGGATAAGGCAGCAAGCTGAGAAAGTCTTGGTGAGTTGGTCAGGGAGGTAGGCTCCCCTGTGGCAGGGGTTCAGGGATAACAGTGAGGAAAAGAAGAGGCAGAACCAGGGTGGGGAGGAAATTTTGGAGTTTAGATTTTATCCTGATGGCAGAGAAAGAGAGAGAGAGAGATAGACAGACAGACAGCAGAAGCTTTCAGGCTGGGAAGGGCCATTACCAGCTCTGGGTTTTAAAAAGCTCCCTGGCCACAGAGGACAGATTGGCCTGGAAGTCAGGAGGCCAGAGAAGAGGATGTGGCCACAGGGGTCCAAGTAAGGATGGTGAGGCCTGTCTGGGCAGTGAAGAGGGGCTGCTGGGAAGGTCGTGGCCGAGAGGAATCCAACGGGCAGAGTTGGCTAGAGGTTGAGAGTAACAGCATAAGGGACAAGCCCAGAACCATGCCCACTATGACAGCGCTGGGCACAGGGAGAACCATGCCCCCTATGGCAGTGCCAGGCACAGGGAGAACCGTGCCCACTATAGCAGCACTGGGCACAGGGAGAGCCATGCCCACTATGGCAGTGCCAGGCACAGGGAGAACCGTGCCCACTATAGCAGCACTGGGCACAGGGAGAGCCATGCCCACTATGGCAGTGCCAGGCACAGGGAGAACCATGCCCCCTATGGCGGCACTGGGCACAGGGAGAACCATGCCCACTATGGCAGTGCCAGGCACAGGGAGAACTGTGACTGCTATGGCAGCGCTAAGCATGGGGAGCGGGAGACATCTGTGGGCTGCCCAGGGTGCGGTGCTCTGGAGGCTGTTGGGGATGAAGGCTGGAACTTTACTGGAAAGCTCTGGGGGCGTCAGTCCACTGGTGACCCGGAAGCCCTGGGAGGCTTTTTCCCTCTTTGTCTTTGCCTGTCTTGATGTCTGGAAGTCAGCCCTGGCCTCTGTGTTGTCCCACTGGCATCCCCTACCCCTTCCCTTTTCTTCTAGGCCCTCCACTCTCTGCCTCCCTTTCTCAGCTCTCCCTTCTCTGCCTGGCTCCCCCTCGCCCCCCAGGATAGAAGTGGAGAGGTACAGGGCAGGAGGCCAGCCTCTGCAACGTTCATCACTGCTGCAGAGCTGGGCCTGCTGCTCTGGATCCTGGAGGTGGAGGTGGGGGTGGAGGTCCAGGGAGGCTGCTGGGGACCAGGGAGGGAAGGGGGAAAAAGGCAGAGCAGGGATGAGTCACTCAGCCCTGGATGGAGAGTGGCGGAGAAGGCCTAGCTCAGTCTGCTCAGGGAGCTCTGTCTGGGTGAGAGATGGTAACATCTCTACTCTCCACTACAGTCTCAGGGGTTCCACTTTTGGGAAGAAGATGAGTTGGAGGTAGCTGCTGCCAGATCCCCTTTGCTTCACAGGAGAGGGCCATAGGGATTGTCTGGTCATTTTGCAGGTGGGAATACTGAGTCCAAATATGGGGCAAGGAGACCCTGCATTGGGCCCACACCACTGTGCTCTGTGTCCTTCCAACCCCCACGCCAGCTCTAGGCAAGCCAGCCCCAACATCCCCTGAACTCCACACACACCCTCAAAAGCCCCAACTCCCAGCATGGACTTGTCAGGGATTGTCCTCCTCTGGCCAGGTGCTGGCCCACCTGATTCCTTGGGTCCTACACAGAACAGAGCCTAGTTCTCAGGGAAGAGTCTCAGGGACGGACTTTGGCTCATGCTAGGGGTTCCAGCCTGGTTCCTCCACTTCACTTTTCTGAGCCACCGTTTACCAATGGATGTAATTGTCCCTCCTCCTGGGTAGTTGAGAAGATGGAATTCAGTGAATTTATTATACCAACCTTCTAGCACAGAGCCTGGCACAGAGCCACACACCATCCACATTTGCTGAGAATGGATGAATGAATGAACAGGTCCCTAAAGGACAGCTCCATTTCCCACTTTTGTCCTTGTTCACCCGGGTTACTTTGTGGCACTGCATTGATCCCTCTCCTTCCCCCAACCAGTCCATGCCGTTTCTAGTTCTCAGGCCATCACCTCTGCCGGGAGCTCCTTCCCCCTCCGTTTCATCTGGGTGCTGTCTCCTCTCCTGGTCATCCTTTAGGGTCCAGCTTAGATGCCCCCCTCTACCTGCATTTCTGGCTTCCCTTTGTGCCTTCCTTGAACCTAAAGAGTTGTCATTGTCTGTGCCTGCAAGCCCTGCCAGACAACGCAGTGTTCCCAGGTTAACTCAGCATCAGATGGGCAGTCTCAGGCCCCAACTCAGCTGAGTCCCAGCTTTCAGGTCTGGGGAGTAAGGACTTGGGGTTCTGGGCAATGCTTTTAATTAGGAAGAAAAAAAGTAAGGCTGGGTGTGGTGGCTCATGCCTGTATCCCAACACTTTGGGAGGCTGAGGTGGGTGGATCACTTGAGGCCAGGAGTTCAAGACCATTCTGGCCAACATGGCGAAACCCCATCTCTACCAAAAATACAAAAATTAGCCGGGCACGGTGGTGCACGCCTGTAATCCCAGCTACTCAGGTGGATGAGGTATGAGAATCCTTGAGCCTGGGAGGCAGAGGTTGCAGTGAGCCGAGACAGTGCCACTGCACTCCAGCCTGGGCGACAGAGCCAAACTCTGTCTCAAAAAAAAAATTCTTTTAAAAAAGTGATTTTTATCTCTTGTATAAACGATATTGTAGCACCAGTAATGAGAATCCAAAAAAGAAAAATAAAGATAAATCACCCGGAGCCTCAGTTCCCTGGTTCCTTCCAGCTCTCATTCAAAGGTGTAGAGTTTGTTCATGGTTTAAACCATGTCACAGGTACTAGCTTGTATCCTGTTTTGTTTATTTAATCTTGCTCTGTAGAAGTTTCTCATATTGCTACAGAATTATTAATGCAGGAACATTTCTGGCAGCTGTTCCCTATAGGCCTGTCTGGATTCTGGAGGTGCAGAGCTAGCTCAGTGGCCACCCCTGCTCGGGGGAACCCTCCACCCTCTGTGGTGTGCAGTCATCATTAGGATGATGTGTCACTCTTACCCGAACTGGGACTGCTGCTGGTGGTGTTCAGGTGGTTCTCCAGTATAATTTGCTAATTGCAAATTCAATAATATACTCACGAATATTATAACATAACTTTTTTTCTTATTTTATATTTTTTTCTGAATACAAATTTGTAGTCCTGGGATTCTGGGAACTGAATTGAAAAATACATTTTTGGTGGGGTGCAGTGGCTCACACCTGCAATCCCAGCACTTTGAGAGGCTGAAGTGGGAGGATCGCTTAAGCCCAGGAATTTGAGACCAGCCTGGGCAACATGACAAAACCCCATGTCTACAAAAAATACAAAAATTCGCCAGGCGTGGTGGCACACACCTGTAGTCCCAACTACTGGGACAGTGAACTGTGATCACTGCAGTGAACCAAGAAAGAAAGAAAGAGAAATTACTTTTTACATCATTTTTATGATTTTAAATCATATGATTTTAAATCATAAAAATGATGTAAAAAGTATTTGCCAAATTATTTTCTAGAATATGGAACCAATTTTTGCTGCCACTAACTGTGTAACAGTTTTACCATATCTTCATAAGCAGTGAGTATTTTATATATTTTTGGTAATTTACTGAGCATAAATTGGTACCTCAGTACAATTTTACTTTACTTTTCTTTGACTGTCAGGACTATTAAAGATCTTAAAGCAAGTCCCAGAATCTCCCCTGAACCTGTCTCTTGGTATTTCTGACGCCTCATGCCTCCACCCCCCAGCCCTTTACCCCTTTTTAAGAGGATGATGGCAGAAGTAGTAATAGTAGTTGTCCTCGTGTTATAGAGATCTACAAAAGTTCAGGGATTTTCACGGCTGCACCTCCTTCTGAATTATACAGATGCACTGAGGGCCACGGACCAGGGCTCCAGCATTCTAAAAGTCAGAGAAACCCACACAGGCTCAGCCTCTTTGTTGGCTTACCTGCCCATGCCTCCATTCAGGAACAGCTCCTTATTGAGCGCCTGCTGTAGGCCAGGCCCCCTGCAAGGCATGGAGGATGCCAAGATGAGCAAGGGGCCCACAGCATTGCAGGCAAATGAATGCATGACAATGCGTGTTGAGGGGGGAGCTGCTGGGGGTCTAGGAGACAAGGAAGGGTGGCCTCCAGCCTGTCCTGGAGAGTTTAGGGATAGGGCAGGCTGCCTGGACAGGGGGCAGCCGGTCTGAAGTTTGAAGACATATTGAAGACATAATAGGAAGGGAGCCAGTGAGAGGAAGTCCTGGGAAAGCATTCTGGGCAGCGCTGGAGGAGGAGGTACCTCAGCACCCCTCATGACAGCACTGAGCAGACCTCTCTCCTTCCCCTCTTCCCCTGAACCCTCGGGTCTGTGCCCTGGTGCAGCTCTTGGGATTTTTTTGGGGGGCAGGGGGAGTGTAAAGTGAAGGGTCTTGGTGGTCTCCATTTTGGGGGCCCCAGAAACCCAGAGGCAAGGGGCAGGTGCTCCTCCATCAGCTTGGCCTGATGCTTGCCTTGTGGGGGCCTCAGGGAAGGGCAGAGTGGAGGGCCCTGAAGCCAGCAGCTGGTGAGTGGGTCATGGCAGGAGAAGCAGGAGCAGAAAGGGCAGAGGGGCACTGGCGCTGGGGCTCAGACCTGCTGTGTGCTGTGGGCCAGGCTTTGCATCTGTCAGAGCCTCCTCTCCTGGTCCAGCATGGTGAGGGCAGGGCCTGGCTGTGGGCTGTGAGGGTAGAGGGGGCATCTGTGCGGGGGGTGAGAGAGCCGCCCACCCCCTCCCTGTGCACTCATGCTGTGGACGGATCTTGGCATTTTTGTTATTTTAAACTTTGTTCCTTGTTGTCCTTGTATGTCCTGTCCTTTGGGGATTAGTGGGAGGTGTTCCCCCAGGGCAGGGCCTGAGAAATCAGGGAAAGTCTCTGGGGTCTGGGGCTGGAGGAGGGGCAGCTACTGCCAAGGGCTTTAGGGACCAGTCTCATCTAATTCTTACAGGACCACTCTGAGGAGAGAATTATCCCTGCTTGACAGATGAGATGTTGGGGCTCAGAGTTCTTTGCCCAAGCCAAGGCCGCCCAGCTGGGACATGGCAGGGCAGAGGTCTGTCTGACACAGATGGACCAGCGCTGCTGTATGAACTCTGGGCCTGCAGGCAATAGGTGCTTCAGGTTTGGAGCCCCAGCACTGGGTTCTGGAAAATCTGGAACTTGGGTCAGGAGCTTTGTTTGGAGGAAGAATCTGTGAGCTCTGCCTCCCTGGTCAGCAAAGCACTGCATTATAACCATCAACTAAGGCAGCCTCCAGTTGCCAGGGTGTTTTGTTTTAGCTGGGCCAGTCCTGCCCCTTGGTGAAGGTAGCAGAAAGTCCTGACACTATAGGGTCAGTCACATCTGGACTCTGGTTCTCTGCTTCACTATTGTTAGCTGTGTGGATTGTACCTCCCTGGGCCTCAGTTTCAGCATCTGTAAAATGGGGATGATGCTTCCCTCTGGGGTGTTGGAAGGGTCAGAGGCAATATCTGCAAAGGATGCAGCTCTGTGCCCTTGACAGCTGGCAGAGGTGGTTTGAGCTAAATTTCAGCCCCTGTGGGGTCCATGGTCCAGGTGCAGGTGCCCCTGTCTCCTTTGCGAGGTGCTGAATGGTCAGTGATTTCGAGCAATGGTAATGGTTACTGAGGTTGGGGCTGTTGTTCAGGGCTGTGATTGATTTGATACTTTGTGCCCCACCCCATCAGGAATTCTTCCTCTCATTTGAATATGGTTCTGTTGGGAAAGGGTGATTGGCTTAACAGTTACTCCCATCACAAAACTATCTGCTGAAATGCAATGTATGGAGAAGTTAGCACAGCCTGTGGGATATTTCAGCGCCCAACTGAAGCCAGGTTTCCCCAGTGGTCACCTGAAGGGTTCTGAGTGAAGAGATCATTTCCTGGGTCCCTAGGACTTTGGGATAATCTGTGTGCCCCACATATCCCATGGGCAAGGATACTGGCGTCCTGCTGTGTAAAGTCTTGGAGGGAGGATTAGCCTTAGGTCCACCTGTCTGTGTGTTTGTTTGCTTGTAACTGCCTGGGCCTTTGGCTCTCAAGGCCAGGACACGGCCTCATGGAGGGGACCTGACTTCCTTTCCCATCTCTCAGGTCGACCATCTCCCTGGGTCTTGGGAGAGACTGCTGCCCCTCCCTGGAATGGAGAGTCCACCTTCTCTAATGCTCAGCACTGGCAAGACATCCCAGAGAACACAGGCAGGGGGCGGGAGAGAGGTGGGGGGTAGAGTGAGACACAGCTTGGGCACTGGACCCTGCACTGTACTTGTTTGTTTAACCCTCCAGGCCTTTGCACTGCTTGTCCCCCTGCTGAAATGCCCTTTCCTGCCCCTCAGTGGCTCAGGGCCTTATCCTTTTGGGCTCAGGCGCACTCTGCCATGCAGTTCATGTGCATTCGCCTCTCCTAGCCCTGCTCATGCTATCTTGAGGTTTTGTGTCCCTGTCCCTTACCACTCTACTTGGCGGGACCTCTTTGGGGCAGGGCTCAGGTCCGGTTCACCGCCGGTCTCCCACCACCCAGTTGCACGCAGGTCTGGCACACAGCAGGCTTCAGAGAATGGTGAAAGGATGAATGGAAGGGCAGGGCAGGGTGAGGCGTGGGAGGCACCCAGGGTACACAGTATCTGCAAATGCAGCTTAGTCCTGGCCACATGGAAGGGTGCATGGCTACTCACAGAAACCTGCTGGAGTAATAATAGCTACTTTTTTTTTTTTTTTAAAGACTAGTCAAATGCAGTAGTGAGAAGGGGGAAAACAGTAGAACAAGGAGCTCGATCTGTAACTTACTGTGAATAATCAATTGAGATCACTCACTACATTTGGACCAGCCAATAGCTACTCTTTTTTTCTGTTTTGAGATAGTCTCACTCTGTCACCCAGGCTGGAGTGCAGTGGTTTGATCTCAGCTCACTGCAACCTCCTCCTTCTGGGTTTAAGTGGTTCTCGTGTCTCAGCCTTTCGAGTAGCTGGGATTACAGGTGTGCGTCACGACACCCAGCTAATTTTTTTTTTTTTTTTCTGTATTTTTAGCAGAGATGGGTTTTCACCATGTTGGTCAGGCTGGTCTCGAACTCCTGACCTCAAATGATCCACCCGCCTAGCCTCCCAAAGTGCTGGGATTACAGGTGAGAGCCACTGTGCCCGGCCTATTTTTGAGTATTTACTATGCGCTAGGCATATTACATGCGTTATCTCATTTAATCACAACATCCCCATGAAATAGCTGCTATTATTATTTCCATTTTTCACATGAGGAAATGAAGACTCCAAGCGTTAACTCTTGTGCCCAGGAGACAGAGCTGGGATTGAGCCTGGGATTGCCAGCCTCAAAGCCTGTGTGGGTCTTTCCTGCGCCTTGCTTGGTCAGTCCCTTCTGATCGTGGCTTCATGGGAATTGGGGAGCTGTGGAGTATAGTGCTGGTCCCAGGGGTTCTCAGGAATCCCGGTTTTTCACCTTGAGAACTTGAGGGGGTTTGGAGAGTGGAGTGCCTGGGACACAGACTGTAGTTCCTCTGGTGTCACTTGCTCCCCCTGGCCTCAGTTTTCTTTTTCTTTTCTTTTTTTTTTTTGAGACAGAGTTTCGCTGTTGTTGCCTAGGCTGGAGTGCAATGGCACAATCTTGGTTCACCGCAACCTCCGCCTCCCGGGTTCAAGCGATTCTCCTGCCTCAGCCTCCTGAGTAGCTGGGATTACAGGCATGTGCCACCACCCCGGCTAATTTTGTATTTTTAGTAGAGACGGGGTTTCTTCATGTTAGTCAGGCTGGTCTTGAACTCCCAGCCTCAGGTGATCTGCCCGCCTCGGCCTCCCAAAGTGCTGGGATTACAGGAGTGAGCCACCACACCTGGCTGGCCTGTTTTCTCAAATGTAATACCACTGTATGTCGGGGTCCCTGCTGTCACCAGGCTTTAAATGCACTCAAGCCCAGCATGGCTCGTTGGTGGAGCAACCCCCCTTGGGTTCCTGTTTCCAAGGGGAGTTTCTCCAGGGGCAGCCAAGATGTCCTAGCAGGCAACACCTGGTGTGGACACTCACTCACCCAGGGCCTAATAGCTGGGGGTTCCTGGTACGGGCCTGCCCACCTGGTGCTCTCCAGAGACTCAGCCCTACCCCGCCACCTGTCCCTCCCCAGGCCTCTTAGAATTACACCTTTGGGGCGTGGCCACCGCCGCCAGCAGGAACAAAGATGGGTGTAATTTGTTCTACTTAGTGCAGCAGTGCTGCCTGCCTGTGGAAAGGGCACGAGCCAGGCCAGGCTGGGGAGGCCTGTGGACACTTACCTGACCCCCACGACCCAGCCTGCCTCAGTTTCTTCACCTGCGTTGCCACAGCAAAGGTTCTTACTCTCTGGGCAGGGGCTTTCCTCCACAAGAGTCTGCCACTAGCCTGGGAAACCTTTGAAGTTTCTCTTTATAAGATAAAGTGCTACTCAGAGTTTACACTGAGCAACTGGTCTGTCTCGTGGCTCTGCATGCTCCGGCCACTGTCCTCTGTCCCAGAGGTGGGTCTTTGGCCTCTGGAGCCACAACAGCCCTGCTCTGGGAGCCTCTGGAAGGAGGATGGGGCAGCATGGGCCCCTTCCCAGTGTGCATTCAGCTGCTTTGCAGCCGGGCCCTGGGAGCACTGAGCCTGGCTGGGGAAGAGGCAGTCCCAGGTTGGATTCTAACCCGGGAAGCAGGGTTTTGTTGTCACTGCCCCTCCATACACTCATGGTCCAGGATAACATGTTTGAAGATTTGCAAAGCCAACTAGCATCCAAATTTGGATTTAGAGAAATTCTGGTTTCCTCAGAAGCCACGCTTGAGTGCTTTTTGATGGTTAAGAGCACAGGAAGATCCGATTTTGAGTCCCTGCTCTGCTGCTTTCAGGCTCTATGATCTGGGCAAGTTGCTGAATCCCCCAAGCTTCAGTTTTCTATTTTGCAGTGCAGGAATGATAACAGCGACCACCAGCTAGGTTTGGGATGAAGAATGAGTGCGTGTTGAACGTTTGGGGCAGTGCCTGGACCTCCCTGTGGCCACTCAGGAGGCTGTTTGGATGCTAATGATGATGCCAGATCTGGCCTCTGTCTTCTTCAACCCCCTTTCTCACCATCGCGTTCCTCCCTTCACTTTGTTCCTTCATTCATTCACTCAGTCACTCACATCTCATTAGACTCCTCAGTCTAATGTAGTTCTCTCTGTGACTCTCATGATCCTGACACTTATAGGCCAATTATTTTGTAAAATGAGACAAGCCCTCATTCTGGGTTTGTCTGAGGTTCCCTTGTGATTCTATTTATGTTATGTCTCTGTGGCAGAGGTAGCACAGAAGTGATACCTGTATTCCTCTCACTGCGTCCTACCAGGCAACACCTGACAGCAACCTGTCCTGTGATTAATGATATTCCATTTGATCACTTGATTAAGGTGCTATTGCCAGGCTTCTCTACTTGAAGTGACTCATTTTCCCTTTGTAATTAATAAGTATTTTGATGGGAAGGTACTTTAAAACTATGTAAATCCCCCATTCCTCATCAAACATTCCATTTATTTGTTTATTCATACCTGTATAGACTTTGGTTTCCTATTTTATTCAATGGAATATCTACAGTTATGGTCATTATTGAGTTTAATATGCAGCTTACCTCAGATTGAGCCCGTGGTAGGGTGATCAACTGTCCTAGCTTGACTGGGACTGGGGGATTTCCCAGGATGTGAGACTTGCAGTGGTAAAACTGGGGAAGTCCTCGGTAAACCTTGAAGGGTTGGCCACTCTACCAGGGGGAGAGCCCTTCAAGCTGGTTCCGGTGTCTAAAATCTCTATCATTCTTTGAGTATTTGCTTACTTCCTGGCACAAGATGTTCCATGCTCATCTTATAGTTTCTCTGACCCAGCCCTGGAATCACCCATTTTTCCAAGAAGACCTAGAACCAGGGACCTTTTGAGTAGTAGGCTATACCACACCATTGAGACTGAGCCAGATGGAATTCATTCACTGCCCACAGGCCACACTCTTGCCTGCCTCTGCACCTTGGCTGGCTGTTCTGTCTGCCAGGGGCACTTGGCAAACACCTACCTCCTGCACTGAGATTCTCCATGAAGCCTGATTCCCCAACCCAGCCCTTGGAGCTGATTTCCTTCTTATGCCCCCAATGAGCACTTTAGGACACCTCCCCATTTCCAAGCTGGGCTCCTCCTTTCACTGCAGACCTCTCAAAGACGGGCCTCGGATTCATCTCTGACTCTTCTGGGCTCAGTACAGGGCTGGAGCTGGGGGCTGCTGATTAAATGGTTGGATCTAGTTATGCCCCATTATAGAGCAGAAAGGTAAATGGGGTAGAGAGGGAGAGTGAATTGTTTAGGGTCACACAAACAATATTGCAGTCTCGAGTCTGTCCTTGAACCTTGTTTTTCTTAATTCTATAATGGGGCCAATATCCCAGAGCGCTGCTGTAAGAATAAAATAATGTGTATAAAGCACTTAGTGTAGTACCTGGCACATGGTGGGTGCACCTGTCAGTATTGCTGGGGGACCTTTCCAAATTGTTTTCATTATTTCAGAATTAGTACTATACATGTTAGATAATAAGAAATACAGACAAGTGGCCGGGCGCAGTGGCTCACACCTGTAATCCAAGCACTTTGGGAGGCCGAGGTGGGAGGATCACCTGAGGTCAGGAGTTTGAGACCAGCCTGGCCAACATGGTGAAACCCCGTCTCTACTAAAAATACAAAAATTAGCCAGGCATGATGGTGGGTGCCTATAATCCCAGCTACTCAGGAGGCTGAGGCAGAAGAATCACTTGAACCCGGGAGGCGGAGGTTGCGGTGAGCCAAGATCGTGTCATTGCACTCCAGCCTAGGCAACAAAAGCGAAACTCCATCTCAAAAAAAAAAAAAAGAAAAGAAAAAGAAATACAGACAAGCAAAATGAAACCATCACATTCCTATCATTTAGAGATCTCCACCATTAACACCTTAGCAATTGCGCTTCCTGAGCTTCCTCTATGCGTATATTTTTTCCCCCAATTGAGGTTATGCTGCTTTTTTTTTTTTTTTTTTTTGAGATGGAGTCTTGCTCTGTCACCCAGGCTGGAGCACAACAGCATGATCTCGGCTCACAGAAACCTCCACCTCCCAGGTTCAGGCGATTCTCCTGCCTCAGCTTCCCGAGTAGCTGGGATTACAGTTGTGTGCCACTACACTCAGCTAATTTTTGTATTTTTAGTACAGATGGTTGGCCAGGCTGGTCTCGAACTCCTGACCCCAAGTGATCTGCCTGTCTCAGCCTCCCAAAGTGCTGGGATGACAGGTATGAGCCACTGCGCCCAACCTATTTTGTAACCTTTCTTTAGGCAGCAGTTTCCACCATTTTGTTTCTGTAAATTTTCAGTGCACCTGATACTCTGATCACGTTCACATTTCTCCAGTTGTCCCAAAAATCCCCTTTATAGATGGTGTGTCCAAATCAGTTTGCAATCCAGAGACACACTTTATATGTGGTTGTTATGTCCTGCAAGTCAGTCCCACCCAGCACCTTTGTTGACGTTGACTAGTAGAAGAGCCTGGGCCAGTAGCCCCATGGAATGATTCACTGTCTGGCTCTGTCTGGTTGCATTCTCATGTGGTGTTACTTAGCTCATTCCTCTGTCCTCTGTATTTTCTGTAAACTGAGGTTATATCCAAGGCGTGATGGGTTTCTTGGTGCCTAGAATAGCCAGCAGGCTTCGGTGTGTCCTTCCTGCGGCATCCCACCACCATTAGTGGGGCCAAGGCATATTCTGGGATGAGGGGGAAGACAGTGTGACTTCTCCCTCATATGGTTGCTTATCTCCTCTTGTGAGTGGAAAAGTATTATGTGAGGGTTCCCTTGGCACTGTCTAAATGCCAGTTCTGGGAGATCTTTTTAAACTACACAAGAAAACTTGTCCATTTGCTGAGAGGAACTTGATCTTGGGGATAGGGCACTTGGGTAAAAAAAAAAAAAAAAAAAAAAAAAAAAAAATCACAGAACAAGGATATTGAGTTTCATCTCACTGAGTGCAAACCTAGGGAAACCTCCTTCTGATTTTACTTGCTTTCCAGACATGTGATCTGGGTTAAATCCTAGCTCTGCTACTTACCAGCTGAGTGACAATGGGCAAGTTACTTAACCTCTTTGAGCCTCAAGTTCCTCCTTGGATTTCTTATCTGGCAGAGTTGTTGGTGGGGGGGTTAAATAAAACAAGGTGTCCTTGGTCGTCTTCTACCCGGATGGAAAGCTCTTTGAGGGCAAGGCTAATACACAGTAAGAAATCCAGGCTGGGTGCAATGGCTTACGCCTGTAATCCCAGCACTTTGGGAGGCAGAGGCAGGCGGATCACAAGGTCAGGAGTTAGAGACCAGCCTGGCCAACATGGTGAAACCCTGTTTCTACTAAAAATACAAAAAATTAGCCGGGAGTTGGTGGCAGGTGCCTGTAATCCCAGCTACTCGGGAGGCTGAGGCAGGAGAATCCTTTGAAACCGGAAGGCAGAGCTTGCAGTGAGCCGAGATCACGCCACTGTACTCCAGCCTGGGCAACAAGAGCAAAACTCCATCTCAATAAATGAATGAATGAATGAATGAATGAAAAAAAGAAAGAAATCCAGGCCGGGTGTGGTGGCTGACACCTGTAATCCCAGCACTTTGGGAGGCCGAGGTGGGTGGATCACAAGGTCAAGAGATTGAGACCATTCTGGCCAACATGGTGAAACCCCGTCTGTACTAAAAATGCAAAAATTAGCTGGGTACGTGCCTGTAATCCCAGCTACTCCGGAGGCTGAGGTAGGAGAATCACTTGAACCCGGGAGGCAGAGGTTGCAGTGAGCCGAGATCGTGCTATTGCACTCCAGCCTGGGTGACAAGAGTGAAACTCCATCTCAAAAAAAAAAAAAAAAAAAAAATCCAAAGATGTTTGTTGAAGGGAAAAAAAACAAACCCACAAATAGGAGGACAGGTGGTATGGCCGCGTGATAAGTACCAGGGAGGAAATAAATCATCCACTTGGGCATTTGATTTTCATTTATGCTTTCATTTCATTTAACATGTAGCCATTCCAGGCTCCATGCTGAAGCAACCATGAGCCTCTGCCCATGAGGAGCTCACAGGGGTCTGGGAGGGCACAGACATAGAGATTCATTGTGTGGGAGCCCAGAAGATCTGGCTAGGAAGGCTTCCTGGAGGAGGAGACTGGGCTGAGTCGGGGGAGATGGTCTCTGGGTACAGAGGCTGTCTGTCTCCTGGCACAGGTGGCTTTTTGGGGAGCTGGACAGGGCTTGTGGCAAGAAGGAAGTCCATGCTTGTTTCAGAGACCCCTGTTCTTTGCTGTCCTCTTTCTCTTCCTCCCCCTCTGCCTGTTTGCCTTCTGGTCCCCTGGCCAAGGCTCTGAGCCCCATATGATCCTGACAACCCATGTATCTTGTCTGCAGTGCCGGATGGAGTGCCGTGATGTGCCAGCCGAGACACTCTACGACGTCCTACACGACATTGAGTACCGCAAGAAATGGGACAGCAACGTCATTGAGACTTTTGACATCGCCCGCTTGACAGTCAATGCTGACGTGGGCTATTACTCCTGTGAGCAGGCGTAGCACGCTGATCCCAGTCCCCTTGGCCTCCATCCAGGCCTCCCACCAAGCCTCCTCCTCCCCCCTCCCTCCTGTGGTTACTCACATGACCAAGCTACTCGGAGACTTGAGTGCTGAGAGATAGAGCTGCCCTCCGTGTCCACTCCTAGACCCTTAGGCACACACCCATACACTTACAAATACATATGCACTCACATGTTCATGTATATACATACACACATAGGCATACACTCAATCAGGTACACAGCCCCCACCCACATGCCACATAGTCCCAGGCACACATTTTCATGCACACTCATACTGTTTTTCTCTCATACACTCATGTTCACATAGACAAACCAGCCAGGCCAACAATGTAAGGGCTGTGTGAGGCTGTAAGGAGCAGGGCTGGCTGGAGACAGTAGGGACAGGTCTTGCCCTGTCTCTTTTCTGCCTCCAGCTGTGGGACTGTGGTCTGGGAGGGAGGTGCATCTTTGCACTGGAGAGCTGGCAGTTAATTAGGCATCCCTGCATCTCTGGTCTCTGCCACACCCTCCCTTGTAGGCAGGTGGACCAGTGGTCTGGCTGAACTGTCCCTTGCCCTTCACAGGGAGGTGTCCCAAGCCCCTGAAGAACCGTGATGTCATCACCCTCCGCTCCTGGCTCCCCATGGGCGCTGATTACATCATTATGAACTACTCAGTCAAACATCCCGTGAGTCAACCTGCCTTCCCTGCGGTGGAGCAGGGGAGAGGATCAGGCAGCACAAGGCTGAGGCTGCCACCGTGACTTCCATGTGACTTTAGGCAGGCATGGGCCCACTGGCCCTCAGTTTCCTTCCTGTACAGTGAGGATAATGGCTCCTCTCTCCCTGCCGGGTGTCTTGAGCAGATCAGGAGAGGGCAGTGTGGCCACCTCTGTGGCGAGTGGGTGGGATGGGCTGACTTCGATTGGTTGGGCTCTGGGACAGGGAAATGAGGAAAAGAGGTGAGAGGCAGGGCCCTCTGGTCCGCCCTGAGGCTGAGCCACCTTGATCTCCCTGGGCAAGGACAGGCAGGTATCGCTGGCCTGGGCAAGGGTGAGTGTGTGTGTCTGTGAGTGCCCATATGTGCTCATGAGCCCTGACCCCAGACTGGGGGCTTTTCTGAGGGGAACAGGAAAAGCTTCAAGAGGGGCTAGGATGACCTAGTCTGGTTCTTCCCTTTCTCTGCACCCAGAATCAGGCCTGATCTGGAACAGATGTCATGGCATGTGAATTAACTGTGTGTGTGCGTGCGCGTTTGTGTATACTCACAAAAACATCTTCTTTGCCCCCACCCCGAGTCTCACCTCCCTGTGCCTTCCATCCCCAGAAATACCCACCTCGGAAAGACTTGGTCCGAGCTGTGTCCATCCAGACGGGCTACCTCATCCAGAGCACAGGGCCCAAGAGCTGCGTCATCACCTACCTGGCCCAGGTGGACCCCAAAGGTGAGGGCTTGGCCCTGGCAGCTTATCATGGGATCCTTCCCTATATCACAGGGGTGGGGCCTGATCTACTAGGGATCCAGAAGGGCATCTGTTAGGAGCTGTTTTGCATTTTCGGGCATTTCCATCCAAAGCCTTCCTTGAACCAAGGCTTGGGACTTTACAGTGGTTTGAAAGGAGTGGGCCAGGGAGGTGCCACTGCCCCACTGATGAAGCTGGGAGCGCTCTTCCTGGACTCTGCCGTCCCCATGCTCTGCCTTGTTCCCTGCTCACTGGCTGTTCCCTCTGCCTGTCCTGGATGCCTGGGTTTTCTAGGCCTTAGTCTTCTCTCCCTGGGGATGGCTCAGCCAACCCTGTGGCTTCTGTCACAAGTGGCCATGTCTCTCTCAGCTGAGATTCAGATTCCTGTGGCCATCGGCCACCTGGACATCTCCCTTCGGATGTCTTCCAGGCACCTGAGCCTCGTTGTGTCCAGCGGGGAACTCGCCATCTTTCCTCCTAACTTGCCCCTTGCCCTAAGTCTCCACTTTTCAGTCACCCATGCCCAGAACCTGCTGTCATTTGGGGTCACTCCCTCTTCCTCAGCCAAATCTAGCCACTGATTCTTTTTTTTTTTTTTTTTTTTGAGATGGAGTTTCACTCTTGTTTCCCAGGCTGGAGTGCAATGGTGCAATCTCAGCTCACTGCAACCTCCGCCTCCCTGGTTCAAACGATTCTCCTGCCCCAGCCTCCTGAGTAACTGGGATTACAGGTGTCTGTCACCACCCCCAGCTAACTTTTTGTATTTTTAGTAGAGATGGGATTTCACCATGTTGGCCAGCCTGGTCTCGAACTCCTGACCTTGTGATCCACCCACCTTGGCCTCCCAAAGTGCTGGGATTACAGGCGTGAGCCACCGTGCCTAGCCCCCGTCACTGATTCTTATTGATTCTGCCTCCTCAGCAGCTCCTGAGTGTGGCATTTTTCTCCATACCAACTACCTTGTCTGTGTGTAATGGCGGCCAGAGGAATTTCTCTAAAACACTTATCTCCTCATGACTCTCATCTGCTTGAAGTTACTCTGTGGCTCTCCAGTGCCCTCCAAGAAAAGCCTAAGCCCTGTCCCGGGTCTCCTGGTGTCTCTCACACCTCACCCATCCCCACTCCTGTGTCCAGACAGCTCTTCCCCGCAGCCTCCCTTCCTCGCCCCTCCAGGGGTGCTGCGGGTGTCACCTCCTGATCCCTGATACTCAGGGGAGTCACTGGCTCCCTGTTCTGTAGTCCATTCCCCTCTAGTAGAACAGTCGGCTCCTGTTGGGCCCCCAGTGAGTTCCTCTCTGGGTCCCCACAGCTGGCCCAGGGTGGGTGTCACAGTGAACATGGAGTGAGGGAGTGAGTGAGTGAGTGAATGACTAGAGGATGGGGAAGCCTTGAGCATCCTTGCCTGGAAATGCTCCAAGGCCCAGAGCACACAGTGGTCCAGGCCTAGCACTCCCCCGGCACCTCATTGTGTTGGGTGTCAGAGGTGGAGTGGACACTTGGGAATGAGACAGGATGGAGAGCTGGGCGGTGGATTCCAGGTCAGGCCAGGCTGGGGTGCTCAGCCAGAGGCCTGTGTGGTCAGGGGAGGACTTGGAAGGACAGGCAGGGGAGGGGCTGAGCGTCAGGGGCATTCCTGGGAGGGGGGTTAGGTTGAGAAGGGATGTCTGTGATTGAGTGAGGCAGCAGGTGCAGCAGGGTGGGTCAGAGTTTCCACCCATGTATAGTCTGTGCTCACCTAGGACCCTTTGGTTTTCTTCCACGTAGTCTTTGAGGCTGGGCAGAGGGAAAGTGGGGGACAGAGCTAAGCCTGAGGACCTCGGTCTGAGGTGGAAGGGAGTGAGGGTAAAGGCTTGTAGGACTTGCCTCACACACCCCCTCCTCATGGGGAAGACGGTGGCCTCCCTGGAAGCTCTGGGCAGAGGGTGGGGCTTTTGTGGGGGACGGAGGGGCTGGGTCCCTGAGGCTGCTTCCTCCCTTCCCTGCCCTCACAGGCTCCTTACCCAAGTGGGTGGTGAATAAATCTTCTCAGTTCCTGGCTCCCAAGGTGAGTGGCCTTGGGATTTTGGGGGGTGTTGAAGACTGGAAAGAGGACTATGGAATGAGGTGGGTGGAGTCAAGCACGGAGCCTGAGGGCCAGGTGTGGTGGCTTATGCCTGTAATCCCAGCACTTTGGGAGGCCTTGGCAGATGGATTACCTGAGGTCGGAGGTTCGAGACCAGCCTGGCCAACATGGCGAAACCCTGTCTCTACTAAAAATACAAAAATTAGCCAAGTGTGATGGTGGGCGCCTGTAATCCCAGCTACTTGGGAGGCTAAGGCAGGAGAATCACTTGAACCTAGAAGGCAGAGGTTGCAGTGAGCCCATATCGTGCCACTGCACTCCAGCCTGGGCCATACAGTGAGACTCCGTCTCAGAAAAAAAAAAAAAAAAAAAAAAAGAATGGAGAATGGAGCCTAGGGCCCAGGGAGGGCAAGTAGGGCTGAGGAGCGAAGTTTTGAAAGGGAGCCAGTCAGGATGCTGGGGGCTGAGCAGCTGGAGGGGGCGTGGAGAAGACCTGCCCCCTAGCCACCACCTGACCCTGCGGGGTGGCGGGCCCACAGGCCATGAAGAAGATGTACAAGGCGTGCCTCAAGTACCCCGAGTGGAAGCAGAAGCACCTGCCTCACTTCAAGCCGTGGCTGCACCCGGAGCAGAGCCCGTTGCCGAGCCTGGCGCTGTCGGAGCTGTCGGTGCAGCATGCGGACTCACTGGAGAACATCGACGAGAGCGCGGTGGCCGAGAGCAGAGAGGAGCGGATGGGCGGCGCGGGCGGCGAGGGCAGCGACGACGACACCTCGCTCACCTGAGCGCCGCACCGCTTCAGGGACGGAGACAGGACCGGGCGAGCCCTGGGGCGGCGGCTGCTCCTGCGCTTTCTCCCCTCCCCCACCCGGCACCTCCTGGTGGCACCGGGCCGGGCCCAGGCGGGTGCTGCAGCCTGGCTGGACAGAGCCCCAATAAACGATCCCACAGTCTCAGCCGGCTCATCACTGTGCCTGCTTCCCACCTGCCTCATGGCCGCTGCCGCGGTCCCCTGCGTCTGCCCTTAATTTTGTTAAGGTTATTGATCATCCGGCCGTTGATCCTTCCAGCATCTCCTCATTTCCCATTGTGTAGCGGGGAAGAGACGGGGTTTATCACTGCCCCACTCCTGTCCATACTCTGTTCCATTCTCTGCCCGTATCTGTCCAGCTGTCCTTGTTGAGCAGTCATTTTGGCATTCATGCCAGGCTATTTGCTTTCTTTTCACTGCTTTAAGGCAGCGGTTCCCAACCTTTTTGGCACCAGGGACTGGTTTTGTGCAAGACAAATTTTCCATGGATCAGGATCGGGGAAGGATTGGTTTTGGGATGATTCAAGTGCATCACATTTATCATTAGATTTTGATAAGGAGGGCACACCCTAGATCCCTCGCATGCGCAGTTCACAATAGGGTTCTCCCTCCTATGAGAATCCAATGCTGCTGCAGATCTGACAGGAGGCGGTAATGCTAGCTCAGCCTCTGCTCACTTCCTGCTGTGCAGCCTAGTTCCTAACAGGTTCCTGACAGGACCAGTACCAGTCTGTGGCCCAGGGGTTGGGGACCTCTGCTCTAAGGGAAGGAGCAGGCCTTGACAGAGACCCTGGGTCAGGAGTCAGAGGGTGAGGTTCTACTCTGTGTCCTTCGGCCCAAGGCCCTTTGGGTCCAACCTATGGACTGGGGTCTGACACTCCTGTCATCCCAGAAGGGAGGTGGAGGGGTCCGTGGGTCTCAAGCCACAGGGCTGTGGGCCTCAGAGCTGAGGCTGGGGCAGCATACCTTGGAGGGAGGTCAGGGGTGCAGGTGAGGGGCCTCAGATTCCAGTGCAGTTGGTGGGGACCAGGCTTGGTGATTCACGCCCTCCCTAGGTCATTTTGAAGACCTCAGGACTGTGTTAACAGAAATGGTAGGGTCCCCAGACCCCCTATCCCCTTGCCAGTGGTCAGATGCCAGCCTTCTCACCCTGTGCTGCACCTCGCTGGTCTGAAGTCTAGAGGGATGCCTGGGCCTCCCCTGTGATCTGTGGCCCCCAGGTGCCCTCTGCTGCCCAAGGGACACCCCTGCTGCCAGGACCAGAGGAGGGGCCTATGCTCTGCTCCTCTGCAGTGTTTTTGACCCCATATGAACTTGGGGCCCGGAAGTTCTCCCCAAGGTCTGGCCCTGTTCTCCCCTCCCGGAAAGCTCCTTTGCCTTAGCCCTACCACCGGAAGACACGGTCTACTCAGAGTCAACTCTTTCCCAGAGGGACAGGGTGAATGGCCAGTGGGGGGCAGGCAGGAGATTCTAGAACTCACAAAAATGGGTTGCTTCCCAGCTTTGCCCAACACTGGCTTTGTAACTTTGGGCAAGCCCTCAGACTTCTTGGAGCCTTATTTCCTAACCCATAACCTGGGATGATAATTTTTGCCATCAAGAAGAATGTAAGGATTGAGATAAAAGGAATAAATTGCCCAGCACTGGGACTGGCATGTAGTAGGTGCTCCAATTAATGACACTTTCCTCTTCTCAGGGTAAACCCTCATCCCCCGCAATGTGAGATCTGTTCTTCCAAATATACCCTTTGTGCATATGCAGAAATTGAAGCCCAGAGAAGGTCTCTGGCGTGGCTGGCCCGTGAGGTGTTCTGGACACAGGACCCAGAAATGTCTGCCAAGCCTGGTACCCTCATCTGTGTATGTGCTGGGAGGATGGGTGGGAATCTCCTGTTCCCTAGGTGTGGGTGCTGGAAACTCAGGCTGCAGCCTTCCGCTGAGGGATCCTTGGGAGGTGTGGCTGGGTGGGTAGCTTCCCCACAACCCTGCCTGTGGGCACCCAGGAAGGGAAGTGAGATACCCTTTAAGAATGTGGTGGAGGGAGGATTTCCTAGAGGAGGTGGTCAGGAACCACGGACGGCCTTCAACTGCCTCCTATCCCCCTGGGAGTGTGGCCCCCTTGTGGGTGGGGTGTATGTCAGGGCAGACTCACCAGAAGAGGGTTGGCGAGAGCAGGGAGACTCAGGGAGAGGTGGACTCAGCGGGCGAGGTGGCAGGGGTTAGACCTGAGCCTCAGGAGACAGTCGGAAGACCCGCAAGCAGCTAGAGGGGCAGGAGAGAGACACAGACCGACGGGTCCGGCGGGCGGGCCAGGCCAGCCGACTCTAGGACAGTGACTAGGCGGGGGGCGGGGCCGATGAGGGGGCGGGGCCCTGCCCTGCCCTGCCCCAGCCCCAGCCCCACCTTCCCCTCCCCGGGAGTCACGTGGGGCGGGCGGAAGCGCCCGGGGGGTGGGCGCGCCCGGCCCCTTGCTGCGATTTGGCTGCGGCGGTGTAAGTCGGTGGCGGCGCCGGTACGCCTGGTCCCCGCTTGGAGTCTTTACTCAAAACAGGTCAGTGCGGCTGCCGGAGCCTCCCCGTCTGCAGGCCCCTCGCCACATTGGCCTGCAGTTTCCCCATTCTGCAGAAAGGAACGCCGAGGCCGCGCGCTGCTTCTGCTTCCCCGGGTCATCTTGTCTGTTTACCTTTTTGGGCATGGTGGTGGGGGTTGCCTCCTGAGGATAAGCGAGCGGGCCAGAGATGGTAGGGAGGGGGGTGAACCAGCGGGACCCGGGGCTTCCAGACCGTATAGCCCTTTGGCGTGAAGGGTCTCTGGAGTCAGCCGCCCTCGGGCGCCTTGGGGTTCCCATCTGTGAAGTGAAGGCTCCCACCTCGTTGGCCGCTGAGACCCTTACATTTCTGGAGATCTGTACGAACCTATGCCCTGGGCCTGGGGCTCCAGTGACCTTGGGCAGGCTACTTCCGGTCTCTGCATCTCAATTCCTCACCAGTAAATGGGGCATGGCTTCCCCAGAGCCCCTACCTGGCCCAGTTGCTGGTGAAAGGAAGTATGTGTTCAGGGAATGGGGTCACGCTGGGAGTGGAGTGGTTGGGCCTGGAGAGAGCAGGCTTGGGGTGCAGCCTGGGGGCAGGGGGTGGGTATTTGGTGCAGGGCCGGCGGGGAGGGGGGAATCTGGTCAGAAGCCATCACACTGTGGTTTCTGCTATATACCTTCCCTTCCCCCACATCCCATGTCCTGGGGAGCCTTCCCTGATCCCAGATAGGTGAGAGGGGGGCGCTTCAGGGCCAGACACCTGGGGGTACTCGGAAGGATTTGACTCTCTGGTGGGTCCCAGGGTCCCAGACTGAAGCACTCTTGATACCTGTTCGCAGAGAGTACCCAGAGGCCAGGCTGGGAGAGACCGCCCAGCAAGATCATCACAGGGTAGAAGGAGCCCAGCAAAGCCTTGAAGACAGGTGTGGACAGGTGCAGGCCCCAGGGGAGGGGATGAGTGGAATGGGCTTGGCAGTTAAGTGGCAATTTACAAGGATAAGGACCCTCCAAAGGCGGGGCGTAGCTTGTGCAAAGTCAGGAATTTGGATGGTGTGTCTGAGGAATGGCAGAAAGATGGGTGTGGCTGGCAGAGGTGTAGAGAGAACTCATCCTGTGTCCCATGCCTGGCTGGTGATTGTCAGGGCCGGGCCTGGGGACCTTGCTTCCCCATTGGCTACTTGCATATTGGAGTAGTTTAGGAAGGGGGTGTCCCAGGCAGAGTACCGGTGACTGATAAGGTGGAGGGGGCAGAGCCCACCAGGGCCCTGATTGCCCCCAGGTTTTGTTTTGCATTCAGGCCTCCCACTCAACCACAGCTTTATGCCCCCACCACCTGGGCTCCAGCCATGCTTCACACATCCAGCCTCAGCTTTTTGTACAGATTGTTAATCCTCCTCCCAACCCTCTAGAAGCTTCCTCCCCATTCAAATCCCCAGGTCCTTTGGGACTTCAGGTTTCAGAGATGGGCTGCTGTTGCCCCTCCTTCCTGCCCAGCCTTCAGTCTTGTGTAATGGCACAGCTTAGGAAGGGTCTCCTTGGAGCTCTGTGGGGATGGTGCCTGCAGAGCCGTGGGGATCACTGGGACCTGGGGCCCTGAGTCCTTGTGCAGCCACCAATCACTATGTGACTCTACAAGTCCCCAAATACCTCAGAGCCTCCATTTCTCCATCTGCAGGATGGAGTGATCAGCCCTAGCCTCATGCCCCAAAGAGAGACGGTGCTGGGGCAATAGTCAGGCCTATCTGCTAAGTCCTGTCTCCAGCATTGAGGGTTTGAATGAAAGAAAGAGAGAACCCAGGGGAAGGGGTCAGTTTAGAGGGGTTGGGGGGTATCTGAGAGCACCGGGGGCTAGTGGTGGACCAGGCCTAGGGCATCGGCTGGAGGTGGGGAGTCCCTTCCATTTTCCGGAGCCCTCTCTCCTTCCCACCCAACTCTCCCTTGGCTGAGCTCAAAGCCACCCGCCACTGCCCAAACAAGTGGCCTCTGTTCCCAGGGTAGGGGGAGGGGAGGCAGGCCCTGGGCTCCAGGCCCGCCTGTCCAGCGCTGACCCTGGCCCCCCGCCCCTCACTCTGGGTCTTAACCCTTGGGGGCCTGGACCTGGCCCTGGGCTCCTTGAGGGCTGGTGATTCTTGTTCACCAGCTGTCCCCTCTACCCCGCTTCAGGCTCCCAAGGGTTCTGTCACATCAGGAGGGGATGCAGTAGGAAATGGAGAAGGAAGGAGGGAACAAGGGCGGGGGACAGGCTGGAGCAGATATGGCCGTGGACACTTAGAGACCACTTGGCCTAGAAGCTTCTTTCACAGATGGGGAGACTGAGGCCAAGAGCTAGAGATGAGGGTAGGATCACACAGAGACCCCTGGTGGGGGTCAGGACAGGTTCTGTCTCCTAGTCTGGCCTCTCTGGGGGAAAGGGGAAAGAGGGAGAGGGAACTTTTTTTTTTTTTTTTTTGAAACGGAGTCTCGCTCTGTTGCCCAGGCTGGAGTGCAGTGGCACAATCTTGGCTCCACCTCCTGGGTTCATACCATTCTCTTGCCTCAGCCTCCTGAGTAGCTGGGACTACAGGCGCCCGCCACCATGCCCGGCTAATTTTTGTATTTTTGGTAGAGACGGGGTTTCACCTTGTTAGCCAGGATGGTCTCAATCTCCTGACCTCGTGATCCGCCTGCGTCGGCCTGCCAAAGTGCTGGGGTTACAGGCGTGAGCCACCGCTCCCAGCCGGGAGAGGGAACATTCTTTGTTGAGTACCTGCTGTGTGCTGGACACTGCACATTTGTCATCTAACGATTTACATAATTGCATAAGAGCATAAGACGAGCATCACCCTCCAATATCATAGTGGAAGTAACAGCCTTAGAGAAAGCTGAGTAATAACATCAGTGAGAATGAGGTCAGCAAACATGCCTATAGCACTGTTGTAAACAGTTTTATGCATATTAACCAATTTCACCCTGCCAATAACCCAAGAAATTAGGTAACATTCTACAGATAAGGAAACTGAGGCACAGAGAGGCTAAGTAACTTGCGTAAGAATACATTGGGAGAGTGGTAGAGAGACAGGGTCAGGACCCAGGTGTTCATTGCCTCCTTTGTGTGACTTCACTTTGATCTTACTCTTTGAGCACCTCCCAGGGCTGAGTGAGGTGCTTACCCCGGGTGGTGACTGAAGCATCCTTAAACAGTGTGTGACCCCAGCTAAGCTCACCCAGCCCCTCCTCTGGAGCAGAGTCCAGTCCCTCAGGCAGCTCTTCTCATTTCTTTCTCTGGTCTTGGGCAGGTTAGAGTCAGCACCCTCCACAGCCCTGTGCGGAGAGGTGTTATGTTTTAGAAAGGAGTTCTGTGCTAAGGGTGGCCACTCCAGGGGTCTGAACAGCATGAGGATTTGGTGGGTGGGGAGACATCCCCGTCCAATGTGCATGCCCCACAAAACTCAGAGGCTG
The DNA here is from genome assembly GCF_028885655.2 of Pongo abelii. Classification (NCBI taxonomy): domain Eukaryota; kingdom Metazoa; phylum Chordata; class Mammalia; order Primates; family Hominidae; genus Pongo; species Pongo abelii. The sequence goes on along the minus strand of NC_071994.2, from coordinate 74,787,921 downwards.
CTGCTGAATCAACCCCAATGTCCCCAGCTCTGATCAGAGATAACATTTTTTCCACCTCCCCCCACCCCTGGCCAGGCCCCCAGACTGTATGTACATTCCAACCAGGGATCTGAGGAGGACAGTCCCAGCTGGAGGCAGATGACCCCAGATGTGAAAGATGGTGGGGGGCAATGCATGGATTGTCTTCCACATGGCCTTCCTGTGGAATGTCTCTCTTTCTCATCCTTGGGCCATAGTACAGAGGGGAAGAGCCTGTCCCATAATTAGGTCATCTGTCCTAGACCACTGGGACAGTCAGAGAGTGGCTGGGAGGGGACGTGGAGTTAAGTGACCAGTTCAATAACAAATCATTTTTTTTTTTTTTGAGATGGAGTCTTGCTCTGTAGCCCAGGCTCAAGTGCAGTGGCGCGATCTTGGCTCACTGCAACCTCCGCCTCCTGGGTTCAAGTGATTCTCCTGCCTCAGCCTCCCGAGTAGCTGGGATTACAGGCACACGCCACCATACCCACCTAATTTTTGTATTTTTAGTAGAGACGGGGTTTCACCATGTTGGCCAGGATGGTCTTGAATGCCTGACCTCGTGATCCGCCCGCCTCAGCCTTCCAAAGTGCTGGGATTACAGGTGTGAGCCACTGGGCCCGGCCAACAAATCATTATTTAATAGTAGTAATAATAGTAGCAGTAGCTATTCTTTCTTGGAAGCTGACTATGTGCCAGGCAGTGTGCTAAGCACTTTATATACTGAATTCATTTAATCCTCAAAATAGTCTTCTGAGGTAGGCACCATTCCCATTTTACACATGAGGAAACTGAGGTCCCAAGAAGTTAAGTGATTTGTCCAAGATCATCCATTTCATAGAATAGCTGGGAATCTACATTTTCCATTGCTTCACAGTGAAAACCACAAGCACTGGGAGGCATTGCAGACAGAGGAGATCTAAACCCAGTCCTACCCTGGGAATGCCTAGTCAGTGATAGGCAGAGACTAGAGGGCCACCTGGTCAGGTGACATTGCTGGTGACCAACTGTGGATCTGGGGTGCCCTCAAGGGTACAGGGGTATCCTGCTTGCAGACTGGACTAATTGCTGTCAAATCCTGAGCCCCCGTGGCCCTGGCCCTGGGATAAGCGTCTTGTGGAGGTCTGGTTTCTGCTATTGTCCTATCCACCTTGGCTCTTGTTCATACGGTGGTTCTCCCAGACCCCATTTTGCTGATGAGACTAAGGCCAGTAGAAGGTGGTGACTTGCCTGCAGTCTCTCAGCCACGGAAAGCAAGAGCGGGCCCTGGAACCCCGGCAGGGCGCTCTGAGGCCTACATTCTGCCTCTCTGCTTGAGGCCTGGTTGGGGCTTCCTGAAGTGTTGAGCTTCCTTCAGACCCTGCCCACACTGCCTTGTTACGAGGTCCAAGTCTTTTCTCCCTGACCAAACCGGGAACCTGATCCTGTTGGGGTGCCGGGGCTTTGCTACAGCAGGGTATCAGTAACTGAACAACCCTGGAAACATGGTTCCAGGGCCCAGAGACAGGGACCACCTATGGTCCAGTGTGTGGGGCTCAGGGTCAGAGGGGCCTAGAGGAAGATTCAGGCATCAGAGAGTCCTCCCTGAGGGGATGTGTTAAAATCTCCCTCCTGTCCTTATCCTCATTGTTTTGAGGGCAAAGGTAAAGGCAAGAGGGTGGGAGAAGATCAGGAGGGCCACTCCTCTGTCCCCATTCTCAGGGCAGAACCAGGGGCCACACCTGGAATCTTGGCTGTCAGTGGCCCTGGGGGAGCTTGGGCTGGCCCTGCCTCCTTCTGGCCAGGCCAGTGCTGGGGTGGCTTAACCCCCGGGACAGAAGACCAGGAGCAAGGCTGAGCTGCCACTGCATTTCAGCTTTTCAGGTGCCAGGGTCTCCCCTGCCAGCTTTCCTACTGGCCCAGCGAGCACTGCCCCACCCGGGGCATCCCCCTCTCTCCTCCCCAACCCATAATGCACAGGGCAGAGGTCTGCCTATAGTCAGGTGCAGAGTCAGGAACCCAGGGTCTGCCTCAGGCCTCTAGCTCAGTGAGAGACCTTTGGCTGGGCATTTATCTTTACTGTACTCAACTTCCCTGGAGCTTCAGGGAGGGGCAGTAAGGAGCAGCTCTGGGGATCCCCCAGGCTTACCAGCCCCCAGTTGTGAACAGGTCAGGACAGAAACCAACCAAATTGGGTAGGTGAGAGGGGGAGGGGGCTGGGGGGACTGGGCTGTTTTACTCCTCTCCACTCCCTTCTACTCTTCACACTGAGCAGCTAGAATTTTAAGATTCTGAGTCGAGATTCCAGGCTGGTGAGATTCGAGGATTTTAGGGTTTTATGTGCCTGTGAGTCCCAGCTTCTGAATTTCCGAAATTCTAGGTTCCGAGAGCCTAAAAAGCCTCGAGTTGGGCTGGGTCATCCTCAAGTTGAGGCTGAGGCACGTGCCATGCTTCAGCCAGGTTGGTGCAGACGGCTGAGGCCTGGAGAGTTTCTCAGTGCTGGCTGGTGGGTCAGAGGCACAGCTGGTCTCCAGGCGCCGGGTGCTCCCTGCATCTACCACCCCCAGCGCACACCTGGCTGTCTCCCCTTCAAGAAATCTGGGAACCCTATAGACTAGGTGGTAGCAGAGGGGCACTCAGTTATCTTGGCAGTGGGGAGAGATGGGCCAGGCCCCCTCTGCATTCACGGGTTGTAGTGGGGCTGTTCCCATGGACACTAGGGCGGGGTTGTGGAGAGGCTTGGGGAGGGCTGGTGGCTGGCTAATTCAAAGAGGAAGGTCAGGGTCACACTGCTGGCCATCGGGGCCAGTACGGGATGTGGCTCAGCAGACCCAGGTTAAGCCTTGAAGGGTCAGAGCCAGGCTTAGGAGCCTCTGCAGAAGGTGGTGGACAGAGATCAGGAGCCTGAGGGAAGGTATTGCTCTGCCTTAGGGTATAGAAGGCTGGGCTTGGCTGAGGGACTTAGGAGCTACCACCCCCAGCTGTTTCCGGTGCTGTCTGGACCTGTGGGCACAGCAGCTGCACTCGAGGCTGCAGGTCAGGAGCAGCTCTGCCCCTCAGAGAAGCACAACCCAGCCAGGAGCCCAGCCAGGCAGTCGTCCAGGAGAAGGACACTGACAGCCAAGATTCCAGGTGTGGCCCCTGGTCCTCTCCACCTTTGGGACATGACACAGGTGCCCTTTGGGACACAGAAGTGTCTCTTGGAAGACTGCCTGGCCAGGCTCCTGGCGGGGTCGTGCTTCCCAGCCCCGGCCTGCAGCACATCCCTCCAGTGGGTACTCCATGCGGGTATGGTCAGCATTCCTCATGGGTTGGGGTAGGAGGGGCCCAGTTCTGCACCCCTTGATGTGTGAGCTGGGCAAGGCTTTCACCTACTTGAAACTTGATCTCTCTGGTGGCCGGGCGCGGTGGCTCACGCCTGTAATCCCAGCACTTTGGGAGGCCGACGCGGGCGGATCACGAGGTCAGGAGATCAAGACCATCTTAGTTAACACGGTGAAACCCCGTCTCTACTAAAAAAAAATTAGCCGGGCGTGGGGGCGGGCGCCTGTAGTCCCAGCTACTCGGGAGGCTGAGGCAGGAGAATGGCATGAACCCGTGAGGCGGAGCTTGCAGTGAGCCGAGATCGAGCCACTGCACTCCAGCCTGGGCGACAGAGCAAGACACCGTCTCAAAGAAAAAAAAAAAAGAAACTTGGTCTCTTGGTCTCTTTAGTGGGGACCTTTATCCAGGTGGGCTGCTGTGTTGGTTTGCAGCTTAAATGCAAGTTTGTTCCCAGTGGCCACAGTGTGCCTGGTAGGGGGAATGGGCCACCCCTTTCCACTCCAGGAGCAGAATTGGAGACTGACACTTTTCCAGATGATAACAGGAAAGCTCTGGGGTAGTGGCTCCCGTGCTTGGTGAAGGGGTACCAGAGCCTTGGCTAAAGGCTTCCCTCCCCTGCTCTGCCTGGGGCTGCTCTCTTCCTTCTCTCTCTTTCTCGGCTCTAAAGATGGACATGCTAAGCCTAGGAAGTCTGAAGATCCAGGGGGTGTCTAGTGGTTCTGTTCCAGTTTCTGTTCCACGGACATGAACCAGGACACTCATTTGCCTCTACTGCCTGTGGCCTGAAAACCTACATTTCTCAGTGCAGAACTGGCTTAGCCCACTTGGATGTATGTGGCGGGCAGGGGAGGGAGGTTGCTCCAGTATCTCTAATGTTGCCTGAGGCCCCCTCCCCAGTTCTTCCAAGGAACAGGCTGCTGGAGATATCTGAGCTCACGCTCAGGGGCCAAGGTCTGAGTCATGGTCCTGACTTGCCCGTGTGGCCCTGGCTAGGTTCTTGCCCCTTCCGGGACTGGGACTTACTTTCATTTCTAGAAATGTGGAAGGTTGATTTGGTGGTTCCTAAGTGCCTAAGGAGCAGGTGGTTGGGTTGTGTGGTACTGGTCGAGAAGGCAGGGCTGGGTAGTAGAACTATAGTAGAACTATAACTGGGTGGGACTGGGTGGAATGGGAGGCACCTCGTACTGGGAGGCTGGAGGCTGGGTTCTGGCCACACTTTGGCCACTGATTTGCAGTGGCAAGTTGTCATTTGCCTGGCTCTCCATGTGTAAAATTGGGAAATGTTCAATCAGTCAACAGATATTCACTGTGTGCCACCTTTGGGACACAGGTATCCCTGGTCTTGCCTGAGAAAGCACCCAGCCAGGGTTGGGGGTGAGAGAGTATGTATGTGACAGACACAGTCACAGATGGTGACATCTGGTCTGATCAGGGCTGTGACTGTGGGAGTCAGAGACTGCTTCCTCGAGCAGGTGGCACTTGAGCTTGCAGGGTGAGGTAGAGAAAGATGTTCTAGGCAAAGGGAACTGGGTAAGCAAAGGCTTGGTGGTGAAGTGCTGGTGTTGGAGCATGAGAGTGGAGGAAATGAGACCAGAGGGGAGGGGCAGGTGGCAGGAGCCGGTGGGTGGAAGCCCCTTGAGCCGCACTGGGTAATGGGGGGTCAGGCGAGAGGTAGGCAGGCAGGAGAGGTAGCCCCTGCCTGAGGGCTGGGGGTTGGTCTCAGAGACTCCTAGAAGTCTGGGGTGGTTCTGCCCTGGTCTGGGGAATGGTTGAGGGGGTCTGAGAGTCACACTTCCCCTGTGTGGGTGAGGGCATCCCCAGCAGTGCTTATGGGGCCGGCCCAGCAGGAAGTGCTAGGGCAGCCTCAGAGGTCAAAAGAAGGGACAGGCCTTGCCATGGAGGGTGCCGGGGAGCCTCAGAGTCAATCTCCAGCTCCTAGACCTCCAGGCTGAACCTTGACACCTGCCTCCTTCAACTCTCCCTCGCTCTGCCCATCTCTCCAAGCAGCCCCTGTCCCAAGCCTCCTGAGCAGGGTGAGCTGGGGTCAGGCCCTGACCGAAGGCCTCCCAGTCCAGCCCTCTGCAGACCCTGCCCCTGGCCACCCTCTTCTTGCCTCCGTGTGTGTGTCCAGCCACAGCCACTGTGGCTCAGGAGGCTTCCTGGGGAGGGATTTGAGGTGGGGGTTGGGGGTGGGGGCACTTCCGAAGGGTGAGCAGCAAAGGCTGAAAACACTGGAAGGTGCCACATATTGAGTGCCTGCTCAATATGCCTGCAAGCCAGGCCTTTGTAGATTTCCATTCATACATTTCACAAATATTATCGATTGAGCATTTTCTTGACGTTGTCCTAGCCATGGAAGATACAACTGTGAATAAGACAAGGTCTGTGCCTCTCAGTTAAAGAGTCTGACTTTAACAAATATCCATATAAGGCAGTGTCCGGTAGTGATAAGTGGGATGCTGAAAAAGGAAACAGAGTAAGGAGACAGAGGCTAATGGGGTGCTTTTTAGGATAGAGTGGTCAGGGAAGAAAGGCCTTGCATTTGAGGAGGTGCCCGAATGGGTATGAGGAGTCACGGAGATGCCTGGGCAAGAACATTCCAGCCAGAAGGAGCTCGGGACCCAGCAGTTGAGTGGGGGCACACAGGGACAGGTTGCACAGGCCTGGCAGGCCGACTGCTAGCTTTGGCTTTTACTCTGAGGGAGGTGGCAAGTCACTGGGGAGTGTGAACTGATCAGATTTGAGATCTGCTTCATCCCTCCCTCACAAGCCTGCAAGGTGGAGCTATCCTAATTCCATTACACAGATGAGGAAACTGAGGCTCAGAGAAGTTAGATGAATTCCCAAATCCCACAGCAGGAGGAACCCCTGCCTGCTGCCTGTCTGTCACAGTGTGCTCCATCACCAGAGCACACTGCTGTCCTCCATGACTTCCTGTTGTCTGGACAGTAAGGACCGGGGTCTTAGCATGGCCTCAAGGCCCTTCTCAGTCTGCACTCAGCCTCCCTCTCCCTCTATCACTTAACCTCCCCTTCTCCTCCCTGGGCCCTACCTGTCTCCACGCTGTCCCCTTGAGAGGACCTTTGATTCAGATTCTGGCTCCTGAGTGACTGAGCCAGTTACTTAACCTCTCTGAGGCTGTTTCCTAATCTGTAACATGGCCTGAAGCCACCTGCTTGCTAGGTTGTTGGAAGGATTTTATGAGGCAATCCATGTGATATGTGTAGTGTGGTGCCGGGTAGACGGTAAGCACTGCATAAACACGACCTTTTGTTGCTGCAAGCAGGGGTGGCCGGATCAGGTGAGCAAGTTCCAGGGCTCCCTGTGGGCCTGCTGGAGAATGGAGAGGGAGACTGAGTCAGGGAGTCTTCCCTAGCTGTTGTCTGATTATATAGTCAGGAGACTGAGGTCACACATCAAATTGGAGGCCAAAGCCTGTGGGGCTGGTCCCCGTCTCCCTCTTTCCCTTCTGGTCCTAGTCCCGGCCCCACCCATGTGGTCACCCTCCCCAGCCAACACAGGCAGCTTCCCCTTTCACGTGCCAGCAGTAAGGGACCCCCTTATCTTCTGTCTTCTGCATTCCAGGGGCCATCTAGAGAGTAGGCAGGTCTGGGTCCCTGTTCCCCTGTACCCCTAGTTCTGGGGTGCAGAGGAGCCCACCAAGTCCCTCCTCCTTGGTGGGCAGGAGCTTTAGGTTTCCAGTGAGCTCACAGAGGAGTCAGCTGGCAGCCTCCCCTTCCCTCTTGGGGCAGGGTGGGTGCTGGCCCTCAGCCCCCAGGGCACGTGGTGAGAGTCTGTAGCTTGAGCGCTGGTGTCACTGGGTCTGTCCACTCCCGCTGCCTGTGATTCTGTGGTCAGCCCTGTGCACTCCCACCCTGCTGCGGTCAGCCCTGTCTCTTCCTGTTTCTGCCTCATTTATGGTGTTCGGAGTCCCCCTCCTGCTCCCCCTGGGGGCAGCGGTCACAGGAGGATCTTCCTGGAGTCATCCTGTGGCTCCTCAGGCTGCCCCTTGCCCTCTGTGGGAGGAGTTGTCACGGGAAGTCCCCAGCCCCTGTAGAGTGTGTCTGTGCCTGAGGGCCAGGAGCCAGGCCAGAGCCCTGTCTTGCTGGTGGTGGGAGCGCCCCAGGTCTCTGTAGGTGTGGGGCTGGTTGAGTCACCTTTCTAAGTGGGAAGGGCCTGAGCTAGGCCGAGGGTGAGGACTGGGAGAGTGGGGAGGGTCCTAGGGTGGGGCTGTGGAGGGTTGGGGTCAGGAGCTATGCCATGTATTAGATGAGCCCAGTGGGCTCATCTAGAGTATGCCCTGGTTGCAGGGGGCAGAGGCAGTAGGCAGCTGTGAGGGCCCAGAAGTCCAGGCAAGCTGAGAGGCCTGGGTTGAATGGGGGCAGCGTGGATGCAGGGCAGGGGTGTGCCCAAAACATGGTAAACAGGAAGGAGTTGGGGGAAGGGACAGTGGTCCCCAGACCCATTAGGGGTCGGGGGTATGTGGTGGGGCCAGAGGGGCATAGTATGTGATAGACTTTTTGACAAAGCCTAAAACCAAACCATTTAACTTTCAGCTTCATTTATTTGCAAGTGAGGTATGTTAGACATTCCTGAGTCATCCCACACCTCCTTCCCTACCTGACCCTCTTTTGGGTTGGGGCTTGGACATGAGGGGCCCCTGGGTGAGGCTTAAGGTGTGGTGGGTGAGAGTCAGGGCCAGGGTGGGGTCTGATGGTGTCTTGAGGACAAACCTTGGGGACCCTGGCGTCTCAAGTTTATTAATGAGCCTCAGTCCATTTCCCATGTGAAAGTCCGAGGGCTGCGCTCTGTGCTGCTGGCCACCAGTGCCTGGGAGGGAGACCTTATTTGATTAGCTTTGTCTTAGACCCTTGGGAGGGTAAGTTGGGGGCAGGGAGGGGGCTTTGGGTGTCAGTCTCTTATTTTCCATCCAGATGGCCTAGGAAATTAGCAGTTTCTCTTATAATAGTTCTGTTAGTAATCTATGCATGTTATACTTAAATGATAAAGCTACCTTATAATGATGGTTTTGGGGATCAAACTGGAACAAACTCAGTTGTAATGACTTAAAACATGTTTATCATTGTTTTCTAATTATAAAAGTGATACTCAATTGTGAAAACTTGAAACAGTGCAGACATGAAGGTTGTAGAAAGTGAAAGTCTTTCAAGATTGGGGTTGGAGTTAGCGTGAGGCCTGAAAGTGGGGTCAGCAATGCTTACTGTCCCTTAGTCTTTCATGTCCCTTAGTCATTAATAAAACTGTGGTTTAGCATTTTATTAGGGTGATGCTGGTAGGGTTGCTGCAGGAAGGTTGTTAAAAGGTCCTGCCTCCCACCAGGTCCACTGTGTGTGGGTGTGCATGTTGTGCACTGCTCAAAGGTGCCTGGCAGGTGTGTGGAAGTGAGGGCCAGGAGAAGGAGGACTGAAACCCAGCCTGTCCTCTTCTTGCTCAGCTGCTTCCCTTGGTGTGGGGCTCCTGGAAGAAGAGGAATCTTTTTCTTATTTGCCTAAAGGCCCCACCTGGGTTGGAGACAGCTCTTCTCCCCCCGCTCCCCACAGTCCCCAAGGGGAGCTGGTGAGTTCATTGTATGATGGGAGTGTGCCGTGCCGGGGCATTCCAGGGGAGGTCCAGAATGCCGTGGAGTCAGGTCTGGTCTGGAGCTCTGCAGGGGGATATGGCTGGAGGTAGGCTGTGGTAGTCATTGGTGTCTGGGGTAACCAAGAACCTCAGGATGTGGAGGGAGTCTAGCTCAGAGCCTGGCTACAAGCCTAGCACCCAGGGTCAGGACTAGCCAAGACCTTAGGGCTAGGGACAGGAAGTGACTGCCTGACGGCAGAGGAGTGAGCAGAAGAGCACACTGGCCTCCAGTACACATGCAGTGGCATGTCATGGTCATCTGGGTGCCAGGCTCCAGGAGGCAGGGAGTGACAACTCTACTTTGTGGAGGGGGAACTGAGGCTCAGAACATGATGTGACTTGCCCAGGGCTTCAGACAAGAAATGGTGGAGCCAGGACTGGAACCAGACTTGCCTTGCATCCTGGGTGGGGACGGGGCCCAGGCCTGGAGCCCAGGGACATTGCTGATAGACCCCCAACTCCCCACCAGCTAGCTGAGGCAGCTCTTCATTCCCCAGGCCCTGGGGCCCCACTCAGTCCTCACTGCCCTGAGGGGCTGCTCCCCATCAGCCACCAGCTCTCCGGAGACCCCAGAAGACAGGCCACACCACACATGGGCCAGGACAGGACTCTCCTGGTGCCAGGGAGAGTTATAGGGCAGAGATGCGGCCTAGGGTAGGACAGGAGACCCCAGTGTGCCTTCCTGGGACTGTTATGTGGTGGCCACCAGTCCCTGAGAGATGGAAAATAGGCTGCTTGGCCCAGGGATCGGTCAGCTGCCCACTCGAAGGCTGTACCTGCTGCCTTTCCTGGCAGGGCTGGAGGGAGGTGGCTTCTACAGAGGCGTGGGGGCCACTTCTGCACCCTCTGGGTTGGGAACCCAGCCCCCACTAGTTCCTCATATCTACGGAAGTGCCTCTAAGACTCTTGCCTGAGTGAGCGGAGCCTGGAGACGGCCCAGGAGGGCAGCAGACCGAAGGGACCCTATGCAGAGGTATCACCTGGTGACTGGGCCGGGGAGGGGGCCAAGGGTGGGGTATTGGGCTGTGGGGTTGTTGCACACAGTTGAATTACTGGTGGGGAGCTGCGTGTGGTGGGAAAGGGCAGATCTGAGGTGTGGCCATTGGGTGGGGTGGTAGGTTTGTGTGGCCCTGGGAGATGTGTGGCCCTTGAGGTAGTGTGAGGTGTGCATTTGTGGTACCGGTGGGGTGTGGTTTGTAGACCCAGGCCTGGCCAGAGCTGGCTGTGTATGTTCTTGGTTCCTGTTGGGGAGCTCCGAGGAGTTTCCTGAGGTCTGGATGCTGGGGTCACTGCCCCGCCTGCCTGTGCTGGGACAGCTGGGCCCAGGGTAGGGGATGAGGCTGTATAAGGGAGGTGGTGGTGGACAAGCTGAGGCTTCAGTTAGGACCCCTAGCCTGCCTTCCTCCCCTCCTTGCTCCCCGTAGGGCTAGGTCTTTCCTTGAACCCAGGGCAGAGCCCTGTGCGGAGGGGAGCTGAGGATGCAATCAGGGGAGGCGGCCTGGCCAAGAGGACTCCAGAGCTGGGTGTGGAAAGGGTTAGGACCTTTAAGGCTGCCCTGATCCAGGGCTGACTCATGCAAATCAGAATGCAAAACAGTCTCAGGGAGGCTTCAAGAGAGGGCCACACCCACATGGTCAGCAGACTCTGCAGGTGACGGAGGGCCAGCCATTGAGCCTCTCTCTCTAAACATCTTCTGTTCCCACCCCACTGACATCTCCTGTCGCCAAATTCACCAGGTCCTTTTCTGTCCCTGGGCTTTGCACACCCAGTCCCCTTTGCCTGGAATGGCCTCCACCTGGCCACCTCCTACTTATCCTTCAAGGCCCAAGTCAGGGGTTCCTTCTGGAACCCCTTCTGGAACCCCTTCTGGAACCCCTTCACCAGACAGAAGCAGTCACGTCCTCTGAAGGCCCCGTGAGCTCCAGCAGGTGACCTGGTGACTTTCTACCTCACACAGCTTCCATGACATTGACATGGAGAAGAATCATTGACATGGAGAAGAATCACAGGCCTTAGGGTTGTTATAAGAACGAATGCGGTGGCTCACGCCTATACTCCCAGCACTTTGGGAGGCCAAGGGGGGAAGCTCGCATGAACTCAGGAGTTCGAGACCAGCCTGGGCAACGTGGCAAAACCCCATCTCTACAAAAAGTACAACTATTAGCCAGGCATGGTGCATGTCCCTGTAGTCCCAGCTACTCTGGAGAGGCTGAGGTAGGAGGATCACTGGAGCCCAGGAGGCTGAGGTTGCAGTGAGCTGAGATCACACCACTGCACTCCAGCCTGGGTGACAGAGTGACCCTGTTTCAAAAAAAAAAAAAGAACAAATGAGATGAAGGAGAAAATCTAGCAGGGGCTGGGCACATAGTTGCCAAATGGTGTGCATTTAGGGAAAGAAGGAAGCTGGAGGGTGCCTGTCTTTGGCTAAGGCTCTGGGTCATCTTCTTGCTGGGCTGGTGAAACAGGTCACTAGTCAGTAGTGGGTAGAGATATTACCATGGAGTTGCTGGGCTGGGACAGAGAAGGGGTGATGAGATTTGAACTCTGACCTTGGGGTTGAAATGGTAGGTAGAGGACAGAAGGGCAAAAGTTTTGGTTCCAGCAAGAAGAACTCAAGCCAGACGTGAAGAAGGACTGGCTGACAAGGATTAGAGATTCCAGGCGACCCTTACCTCTGGACTGGGACTGAGTGCACCTGTGAGCCCAGCCAGGTCCTGGGCACCACTGTGGACAGCAGAGGAGATAAGAAGCGGTATGGACTCTCAGGATACTCCAGGATACATGGGGGATTGGGTGGAGGTGGACCCTCACAAACAAGCAACCAAAGAGAGAGCAGAAGCAGTGCTGAGATGTGGGGCTCAGCCTCAGAGGACTAGGAGCTTGAGGGGGCAGTCAGGGCAGACTTTTTGGAGGAGGCGGCCTGGAGCCACCTGAAGATGGGAGGATGTGGTTTACTCACTCATTGTCAGCAGACAACTTTGGGGGCTCCCTGTTTGCCAGGCCAGTGCCTACTGTGAGAAGTGACATGGAGGAAGTTGTGGACAGGGCCAGCCCAGCCTGGCTGGGGGTTGGGGTATGTCACTGACAACTTGAGCAAGTCACTTCCTCCCTGTGGGTGTTTGTTTCTTCATCTGTAAACGTCAGAGCTGGATGAAGTTGAATGACGGACCAAGGAGTGCTCAAAGGCACTGGGAACCATGGAAAGGCTTTGAGCAGGGGTGGGACTGTAGTTGGCACAGTGGAGAGACGCTGGAGGGACATGAGAGAGAAGGAGAGGCAGGATGGGGGTGTGGGGGTGCTGAAGCCTGACTGGGCCCTTGGGGTGGAGAGGAGGGAAACCCCTCAGCTCTTGGCTGTGCTGTCGCAACAGGATGATACTCCTTTCTGCCAGGTCCCTGCCTTCCTGAGGATGAGGACTCAGTGACGTGTCATAGCAGCTGAGGGGCTTAAACCTCCAAACTAGGGCTTGGATTAGGGTAGAGCAAGTGAAGCACTTGCCTCTGTTGCAGAATTTGATGGGGTACCAAAAAGCTCAGTAATTAGCTGGGTTTGGCCATGAGATCCTGTGGTCCCCGCTGCTGGGGAGGGGGAGGTGGGAGGATCACTTGAGCCCAGGAGGTTGAGGCTGCAGTGAGCCATGATCATGCCACTGCACTCCAGCCTGGGCAACAAAGCGAGACCCTCCCTGTCTCAAAAAAAACCAAAAGATAACTAAAATGTAAAAGCAATAACTATTTATTTAAAAAAGGTCAGTATTCAAGGTATATAATATTTAATGCCATTTAAAAAATAAAAATTAATGCCAAAAAATCCATGATGAGCAAAATATAAAACATTAACATTTTAAATTAAGAGAGGACCAGTACTGATGATTCTGTCTTTGCCTTAGGCTGCAGTGTGGCTTAGCAGGGCACTGCTCTGAACTTCTTTTTTCAATTTGCTTCTTTCTCCAGGAAGCCTTCCCTGACCCCAGCCTGGTTGAGGGCCCCCTGGGCTGTTTTCACTGGCTGATGGTATCTGATCCCTTCCAGCCTGAGGTTCCTGGAGGGCCAGTCCAGGTCTGAGGTCTGGTTTATGCTTCCAGTGCCTTGAACAGGGCTGTTCCAAAGAGGTGTCAGTGCCGAGTCGCCATGTCTTTGATCTTTGCCAGATGCCCTTAGTGCAGGAATAGGAACTTGAGAGAGGCCCAGTAGGGAGCCAGGCTTTTCTCAGGGAGATAAGTAGTTTCCTGTTTCCCAGACCTGGTCATTCCAGTGGAGTGGTTTGGACCATTATCTATCAATCTGTGTTAAACGCTTAGCACAGTGCCTGGCCTGTATATAGCAGGTGCTCAGTTTTTGCTTTTGTTTTTGAGCTGAAGTCTTACTCTGTCTCCCAGGCTAGAGTGCAATGGCACGATCTCAGCTCACTGCAACCTCTGCCTTTCAGGTTCAAGCGATTCTCCTGCCTCAGCCTCCCGAGTAGCTGGGATTACAGGCACCCACCACCATGCCCAGCTAATTTTTTGCATTTTTAGTAGAGACAGGCTGGTCTCGAACTCCTGACCTCAAATGATCCACCCGCCTTGGCCTCCCAAAGTGCTGGGGTTACAGTCATGAGCCACTGTGCCGGGCCCTCAGTTTGTGTTTTGAGAGGCCGTGAAGAGTGGTTAAAGGTGGATAGCCAGGCTGGTGGCTCACGCCTGTAATCCCAGCATTTTGGGAGGCAGAGGCAGGTAGATCACTTGAGCCCAGGAGCTCAAGACCAGCCTGGGCAACATGGCAAAACCCCATCTCTACAAAAAAATGGAAAAATTAGCCGGGCGTGGTGGCACAAGCCTGTAGTCCCAGGTACTTGGGAGGCTGATGTGGGATAATTGCTTGGGCCCAAGAGGCAGAGGTTGTGGTGAGCAGAGATTGTGCCACTGCACTCCAGCCTGGGTGACAGAGCGAGACCCTGTCTAAAAAAAAAAAGTTGAGAGCTACAGTCTTCAGTATGAATAGAGTGTAAGCCACAATGCAATTTAAACTGTCCAAGTGAAATTAATGTTAATAATATATTTCATCATGTAAACAATAGGGAAAATTATTGAGATATTTTGCATTCTTTTTTGTGTGTGTGTGCTCAGTATTCAAAATCCACTGTGTTCAAAATCTAGCACATCATATTCCAGGGACCACATTTCAAATGTCCAACAGCCATGTGTGGCTACTGCTGGCTGCTATTGGACAGCACAGGGCTAGACTATATTCATACTGCCTCCTTCTTAGGTGTGTGGCTTTGGAAAGTTATTTAACCTCCTTTTATCTCAGTTTCTTCATCTTAAAACAGGGATAGCAATCATATGTATCTCCTAGGGCTGCTGTGAGGCTTTAATGAGTTAATATAAAGTGCTTGGATACCTGGCATACAGTAAGCACTGTTTATGTGGTCTCTTTTTCTTGTTTCAAATTGTTGTTTGAGTAGCACTGCCATTTTTGCCAGTGCTTTCATCTGAAGTGCTAGCTACTTAAAGGTTGTTTTTTAAATACTCACTTTTGGGCTGGGTGCAGTGGCTTATACCTATAATCTTAGCACTTTGGGAGGTCAAAATGGGAGGATTGCTTGAGGCCAGGAGTTTGAGACCAGCCTGGGCAACCTAACGAGACCCTGTCTTTACAAAAAATAACAAAATTAGCTGGGCACAGTGGCGTGCACTTGTAGTTCCAGCTACTCAGGAGGCTGAGGCAGGAAGATTGCTTGAGCCTGGGAGTTGGAGGTTGCAGTGAGCTATGATTGCATTACTACACTCCAGCCTGGGCAACAGAGCAAGACCCTGTCTCAAAAATAAAATAAGGCTAGGTGCGGTGGCTCACACCTGTAATTCTAGCAATTGGGGTGGCTGAGGTGGGTGGATCACTTGAGGTCAGGAGTTTGAGACCAGCCTGGCCAACATGGCAAAACCACGTCTCTACTAAAAATACAAAAATTAGCCAGGCATGGTGATACGCAGCTGTAGTCCCAGCTACTCAGGAGGCTGAGACAAGAGAATCATGCTTGAACTTGGGAGGTGGAGGCTGCAGTGAGCCAAGATTGCGCTACTGCACTCCAGCTGGGGCAACAGAGTGAGACTCTGTCTCAAAATAAATAAAATAAAATAAAATAAAATATTTTAAAAATGTATACCTGTTTTAGCCCTATCCTAGGCAGTGATAATCATGGAGTTTACTTAAGATAAATACCTGTTTATGTGTTTGTAAGATGTAAAATGTTCATGAATACCTGCTGAAGCCATTATGCAGAGCACAGCAGTTTTGAAGTTAACCCTAGTGTTGGCAGACCTGACTGTTCCAGGCCCTGGGGAGGGAGACCTGTCCATGCCACTCCACTGGTCTCTAGCCCCACAGAGCCCTGGCCATCTGCATAGCAAGAGTGGTGGCCTGCCTAGGGGTATCCTATTCTTTCTCCTGCCTAGAAGCATCCCCTTTTGGTCTGTTTTCCTCAACCTCCGCTACATATTTAGGGGCAGGGCCCTGGGGTTGCCTGCCCCTGACTCAGTTACCCTACTTGTGCCCTCAGGCCACTTCATGGTCCCCAGGCTTAGCGGAGAGGGTCCTGTGTCCCTGGGTCCTCTAAGGTCCCCCACCTCTCCTGACAGGCTCTGTGTCAGGGAGACCTCTTTAGTCATAGGGCTGCATTGTCCCTTCCTCACCCTTCCTGGGGCTGTCCCTTCCACAGTCTGCCCCTATACACATCCCAGCACTGGTCTTGCAGGGCCAGAGAGTGGGGAAGTCCTGACTCCTCTTTACCACCTTTGCGGCCCCCACATCTGGACAGGCCTATCTGTCTGCCTTCTCCCTCCAGGAAGGCCTTCCTCTGGTCTGACTTCTGTTGCCAGCTTCCATGAGCATGAGGTTCCCTGAATCCTTTCTTCTTCCCTCTTCCTTCTCTTCCTCTTCTTCCACCTCTTCCCCATCTCTTCTTTTTTCTTTTCTTTTTTTTGAGACAGGGTCTGGCTTTGTTGCCCAGGCTGGAGTGCAGTGGCTCAATCACAGCTCACTGCAGCCTCTACCTCCTGGGCTCAAGTGATTCTCCCACCTCAGCCTCCTGAGTTCCTGGGACTACAGGCACACACTACCACACCTGGATAATTTTTGTATTTTTGTTGTACAGATGGGGTCTCCTTATGTTGCCCAGGCTGGTTTTGAACTCCTGGACTTGAATCCACCTGCCTCAGCCTCCCAAAGTGCTGGGATTACAGGCGTGAGCTACTGTGCCTGGCCCCCATTTCTTCTTTCCTTTTCCCTGTCCCTCTCCCTCTTCCCCTCTCCTTCTCTGGCATCTCATAGTGGCCTTGCCTCACGGGCTTTCTCCTCCATCCCTGTCCTTGCAGCTCCCACCTCAGGCCAAGATGAGGAGCCCTTCAGAATAGCTGCTGTCTCTGGGAGGACCCGGGCGTCCTTGGCAGCCCAGCTGGTGAGTCAGGAGGTGGAGCGGTGGGAACAGGGCTGGCTGTGGCACACTAGGCCTTAACATTGAGGTGGGGGGAGGCTTGATGGAGGCTGACACCTGATAGCCTATTTTCCATTTTGAGAACTGAGCTTGAGAGGCAGAGGGTGAGGCCCAGAGAGCTTGCTACGAGCCTCCCAGCAGGCCTTGGAACCTTGGAACAGGGTGGGGGTACGGGACAAAGGGACAAGGCAGGGGCCAGCAGGCTGGATTGCAGGTCCGTGTGTATGTATCTCCTCATTGGATTCTCCTCCCTGCCTGGCAAGTTTTGTTCCCTTTCTCATTCTCGGGCTCTATTCATGGTTATCACATTCCCTTTTAATTTTTATTTACTTTTTGGAAAATGATACAAAATTTAAAAGATACAGAAGGGTATAGTGTCTCCTGTCTTCCCAGCTGTCAATTCCCCTCCCTAAACTCAGTTTCATATGTATCCGTCCAGTTTTCTGTGTTTATATTTGCATATATATAACATATGTATATTTTTTCTTTTTCTTTAACCGAGATGTTTACATAACACTGTTCTGCATCTTGCTTTTCCACTTAACACATCTCTAATATCATTTTATATGAACTTTAGAATCTGCTGGTCTCAACAAATTCCAGCTGGTAATTTTAGTTGGGATGCTGTTAAAGTTTTAGCTTAACCCTGGAGGAACTGACATCTTTATAATGTTGAAGTGAAAAGTCTCCCTTTCCTCAGAGGTGGATTTCCAGGGAAGCTGGAGTTACAGGTGCAGGGCTCCTTCCAGGATCTAAAGAGGGGCCTGAACAGTGTGTGCATGTGGTCATGTGTTTTTGTGAATTTTGCAAAAGTGAGATACTCTTAAGGAGAATGTGTTAGTCTGTTTTGTATTGCAATCAAGGAATACCCTGAGTAATTTATAAAGAAAAGAGGTGTATTTGGCTCAGGGCTCTGCAGGCTGTATAAGTATGGCACCAGCATCTGCTCAGCTTCTGGTGAGGCCTCAGGAAGCTTTTAGTCAGGGCAGAAGGCAAAGTGGGAGCAGGCATGTCACATGGTGAGAGAGGAAGCAAGAGAGAAGCCGGGCTCTTAACCAGCTAGCTCTTACCTGAACAAATAGAGTGATAACTCACTTGTTACCGTGGGGAGGGCACCAAGCTATTCATGAGGGATCTGTCCCCGTGACCCCAAACACCTCCCACTAGGTCCACCTCCAACATTGGGGGTCACATTTCAACATGAAATTTGGAGGGTACAAACATCCAAAGCATATCAGAGGGCACTTAAATTGTGTACGCTTCAGGCCCCATGAACTTCAGGCCCTATGAACTCTGCATCTTCCACTGTTCCCTCCTGTCCCTTCAGGCCTTAGTTTTCTTCCTAGGAGGAAGCTGGTAACTGTTGTCACCTTGCCCTCATGTGTCTTTGCAGAGATACTTTGTTCATTTACCAGTAGCTGCACACTGCTCCATGCTCTCCCTTGTTTTTTTCACAGAGAGAGAATGTTACACAAACTGTTCTGCACTTTTCTTTACTCCTTTAACAGTGTGTCTTGTAGATCATCCCATGTCAATATATAAGGAGTTTCCTCATTCTTATGGCCGCTCAGTATTCTATTGCACAACTACACCATAATTCAGTTAACTATTCTCCCATTGGTGGCCATTTTGGTTATTTCCATTCTTTTGCTATTAAACACAGGCACTGCAGCTGGTAACCTTCTATATATGTCAATTCTGGCAGGTGCCAGTAAAAATGCAGGCTAAGTGCCTATCGGTGGCTGGGTCAGCCATCTGCATCTCTTTTTTGGGGGGGAGTGGGGGGACAAACTGTCCCCCAGTCTGGAATGCAATGGTGTGATCTCGGCTCACTGCAACCTCCACATCCTGGGTTCAAGCGATTCTCCTGTGCCTCAGATTCCTGAGTAGCTGGGATTACAGGTGTCTGCCACTATGCCCGGCTAACTTTTTGTATTTTTAGTAGAGACGAGGTTTTACCATGTTGACCAGACTGGTCTGGAATTCCTGACCTCAAGTGTTGGGATTACAGGTGTGAGCCACCGCGCCCAGCCCAGACATCTGCATCTCTCAGGGCTTTCATGCCTAGAGGCATTCCACGGCCAGGGAGGGGATGCCCTACCAAATTACCAATGCCTGTATTTTCCAACTTTATTGCTCTTTGACAATCTGATAGGTAGAAAGCAGTATTTCAAAATATTTTACATTCGTATTTCCTAGTGTGGGGGAGGTTAAGTTCCTTTTCAGATATTTAAGAGCCATTTATATTTTCCTTTTTATAAATTTTTTCATTCATACTCTTTGCCCATTTTTCTGTTAGATTATTGATCTGTTTCTTATTTCTGCATGCTTTTCAACTTTTAGGAAAATGAGTGCTTTGTATGGAATATGAGTGGCAGATATCCCCTAGTTTGTTGTTTAGCTCTTGGCTTTGCTTATGGTGCTTTTCACCATGCAAGAGTGCTTGATTTTTGTAGAGTTGAATATTTCAGTCTTTTCTGTGTGCCTTCTGTACTTGTTTCATTTCCAGAAGGCTTTTGCCTCTCTGAAATGATTTTTTTTTTTTTTTTTTTTTTAGAGACAGTCTCGCTCTGTTGCCCAGGGTAGAGTGCAGTGGTGTGCAGTGGTGTGATCATAGCTCACTGCAGCCTTGAACTCCTAGGCTCAAGCAATTCTCCCACCTCATCCTCACAAGTAGCTGAGACTACAAGTGTGCAGCTGGCTAATTTTTAGGGTTTTTTTTTTTGTAGAGACAGAGTCTTGCTGTGTTGCCCAGGCTGGTCTTAAACTCCTGGCCTCAAGCAGTCCTCTTGCTTTAGCCTCCCAAAGTGTTGGGATTACAGGCATGAGCCACCATACCCAGCCCTAGGATGATTTTGTAAATCCTTTTATTTTTTATTTTATTTTTATTTTTTCCTGAAATGGAGTTTCTCTCTGTTGCCCAGGCTGGAGTACAATGATCTCGGCTCACTGCAACCTCCACCTCCTGGGTTTAAGCAATTCTGCCTTAGCCTCCTGAGATTACAGGTGCTGAGATTACAGGTGCTTGCCACCACGCCCGGCTAATTTTTTGTATTTTTAGTAGAGACAAGGGTTTGCCGTGTTGGCCAACTTGGTCTCAAACTCCTGATCTCAGGGGATCTGCCTGCCTCAGCATCCCTAAGTGCTGGGATTATAGATGTGAGCCACCTTGCCCGGCCATGGTTTTTTAAAATACTGAAATCTTTGATCCAGCTGTAATTTTTCTTGTTGTAAAGTGTGAGGTAGGGATCCACATTAGTTTTGTTTTGTTTTGTTTTTGTTTTTTGAGAGCGCTCCACAGCTGTCCCAACAACTTAATAATCCCTTGTTTCCCCACAAGTTTGAGAGGCTACTTTTAGTGTATCCTAAATTTGTATATGTATTTGGGTCTACTTTTGAACTTTCTGTTCTGTTTAATTGATCTGTCTGTTCATGCACTGTTACCATATACTGTTTTAATCATTGTGGCTTTATAATATGTTTTAACATGTGGTGAGATTGACTCCTACTCTTTACCCTCCCTGCCCGCCACCCCTGCTTCCAGAATTTTCCTGACTCTTCCCGCTTATTTTTCCACAGGAACTTTCAAATCAGCTTGTTTAGCTTCAAAAAAAGTTCTGTGTACATATTTAATTGGATTGTGTACATTTATAAAGTAACTTAGACATCATTAATCTCTTTATGTTGTCTTCTATCCAGAACTTACTGTGCTCTGCCATTTGTCCAGGTCTTCTTTTTGTCCCTCAGTAACACTCCCAATTTTTCTCCTATTGCTGTTGTTTATCTCTTAGGAAGTTTATTCTTGGTGTTTTCTATTTTGTGATGCTCTTGTAAATGGGGTCTTTCATCCTGGTTTCTACCTGTTTATTGCTTATAAATATTGATTTCTGTTATATTAATTTTTGTTTGTTTGTTTCTTGTTTTTTTTTTTGAGATGGAGTCTGGCTCTGTCGCCCAGGCTGGAGTGCAGTGGCATGATCTCGGCTCATGGCAACCTCTGCCTCCTGGGTTCAAGCAATTCTCCTGCCTCAGCCTCCTGAGTAGCTGGGACCACAGGCACATGCCACCATGCCTGGCTAATTTTTTGTATTTTAGTAGAGATCGGGTTTCACTGTATTGCCCAGGCTGGTCTCAAACTCCTGAGCTCAGGCAAATCCAGCTGCCTTGGCCTCCCAAAGTGCTAGGATTACAGGTGTGCCCGGCCAGTCTGTTATATTAATTTTGAACCCAACTGTCTTACTAAAGTCTTTACTGGTTGTTACAGTTTCTCAGTTGAACTTCTTGGGATTTTGAGCTCAACACTCATATTATTGGCAACAAATGGATAGTTTATCTCTTCCTTTCTGATTTTAATACCTCTTGTTTATTTTTGTTGTCCAGAGCTTTCAAAGCAATGTGAGGAATAATAATAACAACAGTAAAATGGATATCCTTTTCTCATTTAAGAAAGTATCAATTTATTTCTGTTTTAGTAAGATTTTTGTTTGTGTAAGTAAGCTGGATATTGAGTTTTATCATATGCCTCTTCAGTGTCTGTGGAGATGATCAGATGACTTTTCCCTTTGATCTGCTAATCACCTCTTTTGGTCACCCTCTTCATATCACCTCTTGACTCCCACCAGGCCAGGAGCTCTTGATTACAGGGTGCAGAGGTAGAGCCTGAGTCCCCATTGCCTAGTGCCAGGCTATTTTGAAAGAACAAATGGATGAATGGCCTTAGTGATGGGAGGGTTTACCCAATTCCAGGGCCAGGCCCCCGGAGGCCATGTGATGCTGGGTTTACTCACCTCCCACAGCATTTCACTTCCTCCAGGGGCATGGAGGTAGGGGGAGGCTAGTCTCGGCTCCCAGACTGGGTTTGCAGGAGGGACCAGCAGTGGTATTCTTCAATGCTCACTAAGCCCTTGGTCTGGCCCTCACTGGGAACTGGTGCCTCAGAGGGAATTAGCCCTGCCCTGGGTCTTGCAGAGGGCAGTGAGGAGGAGGTACGAGACACAGCACCAATCATGCCATTGGCCATTCTCGTGGCAGTGGCCAAGGCTGTGTGTTGGGGTGTGGGGTGTTACCAACCCCAGAGATCATGGAGGGTTTCCTAGAGAAGAAAACGTGAGCTGGATGCTGGGATAGCACAGGGGAAGGGGTGAGGGGGTTCAGGCGGAGAGAAGAGTCTGTGTGTTCAGAGACCTGGCAGTACCTGGCCTTGCTTAGCACATTGAGCACAGGGGAGGAAGCTCCAGGACAGAACTTGAACCTATGGCTTGAGAGAGCCACGCAGGCTGCTGGTGAGGGGACCACTCCTCAGCAGCCCTGCCTCTGACCTGTGCCTGTCTGTCTATTCTAGCTCTGGACAAAGCCCCGCCAGTCAGGCCTCCGCTGGCAGGAACCATGGCAGAGGCTGGGGATGCTGCGCTATCGGTGGCCGAGTGGCTGCGGGCGTTGCACCTGGAGCAGTACACGGGACTCTTTGAGCAGCATGGCCTGGTGTGGGCCACAGAGTGCCAAGGCCTCAGCGACGCCCGCCTGATGGACATGGGCATGCTACTCCCTGGTCACCGCCGCCGCATCCTGGCTGGCCTGCTCCGTGCCCATACCCCACCGGCCCCTGCACCCCGCCCCACCCCACGGCCTGTGCCCATGAAGCGCCACATCTTCCGCTCACCAGCTGCACCCGCCACTCCACCCGAGCCGCTGCCCGCCACTACAGAGGATGAGGGGCTCCCCGCTGCCCCACCCATCCCGCCCCGGAGGAGCTGCCTTCCGCCCACCTGCTTCGCCACCCCGTCCACAGCTGCCCCAGACCCTGTGCTGCCCCCGCTGCCTGCTAAGCGGCATTTGGCAGAGCTGAGCGTTCCACCCGTGCCGCCCCGCACCGGACCCCCCCGCCTGCTGGTGAGGTGAGTGGATGCCACCCAGGGTGGGAGGCGCACAGGCAGAGGATCCCAGAGGGTAGATGGGGAGTTTGTGGCCTTTGGTGCTGGGGTAAGAAAGGTGCTTCGGAAGTGCAGGGGGAACAGCATGTGCAAAGCTCGGAGGACAGGAGCGCTGTCTGGTGACTCAGGAGGAGGGGAGAGCTGTGCAGGTACTCAGCGCAGTGCCTGGGCTGCTGGGCGTGTGCCAGTGAGGCCTCTAGGTTTCTGTGGCTGGGTGCACAGTCGTGCTGTCACTGATCCAGAGACCCAGGGACGGAAGTGAGTTTGGGAGGAAGTCGAGTTCAGCTTGGGACCTGGCAACTGTGAGATACTGCAGGGTATCAGGGTCCATGCCGGCATCAAGAGGCAACATGTGTAGGAAACGGAAAGCTGCGGGGTAGGGTTGGGGGTGAGGGGACTGCCCAGGTCCTGGTGCTGTGCTCTTTCACACCCTGTCCCCTTCTCCCACTGCCAAATGTCAGCAAATCCTGGGACACTTCTCAGGCCTCATCCGGCATGCCGTCCCTCCTCAGAACTGTTTCCCCTCTGGGGCTTCTGGTACCCCGTATTTTCTTGAGTTTCCCCTGGCTCCTGTGGATGTTCCATGTTAATCTCCTTCACAGATGCCCTCCCTTCCTGCCATCTGCTGGGGTGCCCGGCTGTCAGGGAGCATCCCCAGACAGGGTAGATATGTGTTTGGGGTGAGGGAGATTTGGTGGAGCACTTGGGCGAAGTCAAGCTAATCTTGGAAGGCTTCTTGGAGGAGGAAGGGGTGTGTGGAGAGAGGTCTCCTGGTCCCTGATTGTTTATTGCTGGGCACTCTGCTGGGCTCTGTGCTTCCATGGTCTCCATGATCCCTGCAGCAGACCTTCTGGGAGATTTGTGCGCTGGCTTTACAAGCAGGACATGAACAAATCAGAGGGAGAGCAGGGAGGGGGCCCTGGCTGGATCTATGCCAAGGACATACTCAGGGGGCCTTGTGGGGAGCGTCTGGGAGATTCTTCCCACCCAGGGAGGAGCATTAAGTCAGGGGGCCTTGAAGGCCAAGCTAGTGCTGTGGTGTTTTGAGGGCTGATTGGTAGAAGCACAAAAAGGGTACATGCTCTTCCTGGGTTCACACAACTGATAACAGATACAGGGTCTCTCCAGGAACCTGGAGGGAAGCTCAGATTGAAGTTTCCTGGTGCCCTTGCGCCCTCTAGTGACCATTCTTCTGCATGCAGGAGCGTTTTCTATTTTAACCCCATCAGCTTGCAGGGGAGAGAGAGAGAGAGAGAGAAAGAGAGAGAGAGAGAGGGGATAGAGGAGAGAAGAGGTTAGAGGAGAGAAAGTCTGTCTGTCTGTCTCTGGGGTTGGAAGTGGGTGAACAAAGGGAAGAAGCAGGGCCCTGGCCAGGTCCCCTCTCAGGCCCTTGCTGTGACTCCCGGATGGGCAGTGGAGGCCTGGGTTCCTGCTTGGGAGGCAGGATGCCTGGGTCGGGCCCAGCTAGCTTTGTGACTCTGATGAGAACCTGCTCCTCTGGGCCTGTTTCCCCATCAGGTGCCCTCTGTGGTCCTCCATAGCCTTCTGGGCCCTCCTGGCACTGACATCTGAGTTCAGGAGGCTTGCTGGGTAGGAGGAAGTCCTGTCCACACCCCAGGGCCCCAGGGTACCAACCCCTACTCTCAGAGCCTGTCTGAACATAGCCATTTAGGCAACATGAGGAGGAGGCCAGGCGCCATGGTTGGGAAAAGGTCTGGCCACTTGTAGTTCGAGTACCCAAAATCTGTTCTGTGCTAAGAGAATTCGAAGAAAAGTATTTCCTGCGATTTGGGACTATTCCTTACAGCAGAGTATGGTAGTGGGTAAGCTACCAAGCCTGGCTTCCTGTGTCCTGGGGTCTTTGGCAGTTGGAGTCATGGGCATCTGCAGTCCTCAGCTTTGTACACACTCAACTCAGACAGTGTATGGTCTTCAAAGCCCTGTGGTAGAAAAAACTCACAGCAGATGGAGCCTCATGTGTGTATACCAGGCCAAGACTGAGTACTGTAGTGATCAGGGTGGGGGCCAACATGGACCCTGACTGGCCACCTTGTCCCCTCTCAGTCCCTTCCTGTGACCCCCAGGCTCCATGGCATGTAGAGGAACACTGCCCCTGCTCACCCCCGCCTTGTGGGAGTCCCATCACAGTGTCTTATGACATGGCCTTCCTACCCCTGCTTGCAACCCCTCATGATGGGGAACTCACTTTCTCAACCTTAGGGCCTTTCACACAAGGTCATGTGGTGGCTGAGGCCGGTCATCTCCAGGCTCCGCAGTGGAGTTTGGGGCTGGATGCGTGTGCATGTGTGTACTCTCAGTGTCTCGAGTCAGTGTGAGGCATGTCTGGGCCGGTCTGTGTGTGCACCCATACAGATGGGTGTGGGTGGTAGTGCAAGCTGTCAGGGTAGTAGAATGTCTGTGCATTTACACATTCAGACAGGTTCTGAGAGTGTGTGCTACTAAGATGTAGAAGCATGTAGGGATTTGTGCAGTTTCAGTGGTGACATGGAGTCGTGTGTATGTGAGTTTATCAGGACCTTTGTGCTCACGTTACTGCTGTGGTGGAGACCCCAACAGTGTGTGAGTACATCTGCGAGTGTGCACGTGCTGTTTGAGCAGTACATGGCATTTGTGTTATTTGTGCACTGTCAGGCTTGAGCCAGTGTGTGCACGTGTGTGTACATGTGCTGCCAAGAGGGAGAGCCCATTAGGATGGCAGCTCCACTGGGGCCAGGATCCTAGTCGATTTTGTTTGCTGCAGAATCCCCAACATCTAGAACAGTGCTGGGTGCCTAATAGGCCCTTGGGAAGTATATCGTGTGGGTGAGTAAATGATTGCCAACGTGAGCTTGTGTACTGGCACGTGCTGAGCTTGGGGTGCATGTGGGTAAACACGCATGTGACTCAGCACCCAGTGAGTGCCCTCAGCACAGCTGGGTCATAGGGCCCTGAGCTCACCGCCCCAGCTCCCTGTCCCCCATCCTACTACCCAAGCTACGTCATCCCAGATATTTTAGGAAGGTAGAGGCCTTCAGAGGAGACAGGTGGGAAGAACGAGACTGTGATAGGATTCTAGGCCACAGACCAAGGTTTAGGCAAATCAGAAAACAAGCAAGGATGGAGTTCCCTCCTCCTGGCCTTGGCATGGCCCAGGACTCTCAGAACCAGGCTCATCATTCTGCCTGGCCTAGGGAGACTCTACATCACCCCTAGAGTCTGCACCCCCTGCTATTATTATTACTATTATCATCATTATTATTAATAGAGACTAGATCTCTCTCTGTTGCCCAGGCTGGAGTGCAGTGGTGCCATGATAGCTCACTGTAGCCTCAAACTCCTGGGCTCAAGCAATCCTCCCACCTCAGCCTCCCAAGTAGCTGGGACTACAAGTGTGTGCTACCACACCTGGCTAATTTTTAAATCTTTTGTAAAGACGAGGTCTCCCTTTGTTGCCCATGCTGGTCTTGAACTCCTGGGCTCAAGCAATGCTCCTGCCTCGACCTCCCAAAGCACTGGGATTACAGGTGTGAGCCACCGCACTCGGCCCCCTACCATTAATTTAAACTCATGGTGGGGTGCTTGCTGAGGAGCCCAAAGATACTGAGAAACTTGCCCAGAGTCACCCAGCCCTGCAGAAGGGAAGCCGGTGCCCAGACCCTGCCTCCTGGCTTCAGGTCAGGTCTGCTCAGCTCTAAGTGCCACAGACATGAGCCCTGTGAACTGGCTTCCCTGAGGGTGGCAGAGGGGTCGTTTCTGATGTGAGGTTCCAGGGTCGTGCCGCAGATCCCCTCCCAGCTTGCTCTGGCCTTTGGTGTCCCCCTCTGATACCTAGATGCCTGGAGGCACCTCAGGAAGAGGGAGTGTGTGCCCAGAAAGCAGCTGCCTAGGTGGAGCCACACTGCCAGGCTTCCCTCCTGTGCCCTTGACTGCCCTGCAGTCCAGCCAATCCCTGGTCTTCCTGGAGGCTGATCACTTGTTGCCAGGGCAGAACTTGTGCCCTTCAAAGAGCCTCTTTCCTAGCCTCTCTGTCTCCTTATGCGGGTGGAGTGGTGGAGAGGCCACAGCCAGGGCTTGTCACTCAGGACTTCCTGGGCATCCACCCTGTCAGGGCCTGCAGGATCAGTGGACACTGTTGGTTGTCTCTTCCCAACTTGGGTGGGGGTGCAGCCTGGGGGCGGGGAGGAAGTGTCTGCCCCGGGGGATTCTGGGTGACTTTTCGCTTTCTCAGTGTTTTCAGGAAGTGTGTGTGTTGGCCACGGCTGCAGGAGGTGGGGGAGACACAAAGCAGGGAGCCTCCGGGAGACCAGAGCTGGGTGCAGACATACACACACACATACACACAGACACACAGACACACAGAGTCACACACACTCACACACTCTCTCTCTCTCTCTCCCTCTCTCTCCCTCTCTTTCTCTCTCTCTCTCTGTCCTCTTTCCTCCTGGACAGAGCCACAGTTATACACAGAAACAAACACACACGCATGTAGAGAAGTGATTCACAAACACTTAAAGACATAAATCACAGGTGCAAAGCCATACCTGGGCTCAAAAACCTCCAAGAGAACTCAGCCTCAGACCCACCCAGGGGCCAGGGGCCAGGCTGTTTGCGAGACCAGCCCAGGCGGGACCCAGGCTTGCACGGGCAGGTACACGACATTCTTGGGCATACGCAGCCCGCCTGGCCAGAGCTGTGGGAGTCTTCAGCCCCAAGACCCAGCAGGCGTTTGAGGGTAAGCGAGGTGCCGCCGTTGCTGTTGTTGCTGTTGGGCACGTAGGAGGGAGGCCCTGGGAGGGCTGAAGTCCCTGTCTGTCACCTCTGGCCTGGTTTTCTGTGCTGCTCTCCTCCCCATTCTCTTTTTTTCTCTTAGAGTTTTGTCTTCTTTCACTTTCCCCACTTCTTCTCTTTTTCCCCTGCCTTTTCCTTTTCTCCCCTTGTCTCATCCCTCCCTCTTCCCTGGGCTTTCCAGGTCTCCACCTCCCCATACGCCTCTCCTGGGTCCACCAGGAGCCCACGGTGCCTGTTTTCTGGGCCTTTCTCAGACTCTGCCCCACAGAATGCTCCTCTTTGGGGTTCTTGCCCCTTGGGGGCCTGGTGCTGATCACTTCACTTCTCTGCTTCCAGCTCCCTACACCCCTCTGGGGATTCCTTGGGAAGGCTTAGTTTGGCTTATTTCACTGTCAAGTTCAAGAGTGCTGTGATTCTGAACCTCCCACCCCCAGACCAGGGTGATGGGGAGATGGTGTGCTTCTTACCCCTCCTCCCCAGGACTGGTGCTGTGGTGGGTGCTTATGGAGTGTGGGGGCTGGTCTCCCCTTTCCTGAGTTACCGTGGATCCCTAATGAACTCAACAATCCTGTGCTTGGCTTATTGGGGACATAGACCTCTAACCAAGTCCTGTCCACCCACCCGGCACTCTCCAGTCCTGCCCTGTGCCCTTGGCTCATCTTTTCCATAGGGCCCAGCGGATACCTGCACCTGCTCTTTCTGCCAGGCCAGGCCTGGGCTGGACCCAGGAAGGGCTCAGTACTTCTGTGAGCTCCCTGAGGACTGAACTTCCTCCTGCTGCTGCCCTCAGGAGCCAGCACAGGGCCAGGCCTGGGAAGCGCTTAGGGCTGCCATGGGAAAGGGGCCTCTGCCACCTCCTGCCCAGACAGCAGGGCTGTCCTGTGGGGAAGCTGAGTGTAGGTCTGGTGGTGGAAGGCCAAACAGGTTGTGTGGGCTTAGAGGAGGGAGGGAGTGGTTTGATGGACTTCCTGGAGGAGGAGGCATGCCCTGAGCACAATGGAGTTAATAATCTCAGGTCATTACATGAAAAAAATCCCCTAGCAGAATGCTTGGCACATAGCGAGCTCTTAGCAAGTGGTAGCTGTTGTCCCAGGGAGAAGTGCTGAGAGCTGGGTGAAGGTGCAGTTGTGAGGATGGGCTCCAGGTTAACTGGGAGCTGCTGTATGGAGAGGTTGGGGAGCTGCTGACCTTCTCCAGTGATGAAGATGTGAGTAGGGTGGTGGTCATTCAGTACACACTTACTGAAGCCCCTTCTGTGCTGGGAACTGCTGGTGGCATGGAGAGGACTGGCCCTAGGGGCTCCCGGCTTGTGCAGAAGTTGAGAGAAGCAGACCGTGGACATCCCATTCTAGCAAGTGAGACCCTAGGAAGGGCTGTCTCTGCTGGGGGCTCAGCAGAAGTGAACAGAGCAGAACCAGGAGAGTGCTGGAGGGGATGACCTTTGGGTCTCATGATGGAGGAGGAAGGAAGAAACCACAGAGGAAGCAGGAGGCACAGGACGGAGGCCTGGGCCCCTGAGAGTCCACAGCATGATTGAGGAAGCGGGCAGCTGGGACAGTTTACCCCTGTGGAATGGAGACATCAGGGTGGGACACAGATGTCCCCAGATCCCTGGGCCAGCAGCCCTGATGGTGAGAGTCCAGGGGCTGGGATTGGGCCAGGTCCCTCCAAGACCTGTGTGACATCTTGTGGGGAGGTGGTGACTCTAGGATGGGGTTAGGTCTGGGTCCTCAGTCCTCTGAGGCAGTTAAGTGAAGCACACATTGATATGACCATATTGAGTGATCAGAATTGTGGGGAGCCCCAGGGAGGCCCCAGATCGGCCTGAGATGTGAGGGGAGGTCTGCGATAGTGGGGAGGATGGATGTATGATTTGGGCTTTTTGTAGGAGGCGTAGGAGTTGGCCAGGCAGGGGAGGGTGTTCTGGGTGGAAGGAACAGGGTATTAAAGGCCTGTAAGTATCATTGATAGACTGCAGCTCAGTCAGGGAGAGCCGGAGTGTGTAGCGGGGTGAGTCCAGGGTCAGCCTGGGATATGCAGACTGCTCCACTCTGTAGCCTTCCTTCTGTCACGGTGACACCTGGTTCTTTCAGCCAGAGATTAGTGTAGACAGAAAGATAGGAATGGGTAGGGGTGAAGGAGAAGGAGGTGGCATTAGAGGCCGCTAAGGCTATGAAGCTGGTTCCTGGCTCAGCCTGTAGGGCCTGGCTCTCCTTCCAGGTGAAGAGGTTCCGTTGATGCCATGTGCAAGTGGCCCTCCTTTACTGAATTATCAGTAAGCCTGGAGACAGAGTAGCGAGGAAACTGAGGCTCGGAGAGGAAGGGACCTGCTCAAGGTCCCAAACCAATGAGTTGAGCTGAGTTCAAGCCCAGGTCTGCCTGGCTCCAAGCCCTGTCTCTAGTTAATTGAGTAACCACACATCTTATTTGACGTGGGACAGGCCCTGTTTATGCCTGCTGCCCTGACATAGTTATTAATAGTGCCTCTTTTAACTCTTAGAAGTGTTTCTGGTTTATACAATGAATTATGTGGTCATGGGTAAGAGGAGGGTGACCTTGGGCAGGGCAGTGATGTGTTCCCTCTCAGATGAGTCCTGAGACCTGGTGGCCCATGGGAGGAGGCTGGCCTCAGAGAAGCCCTGGGACCCTGGCATGGCCTTGTTTGCTCGGCTGTGGTGCTGGGCTGCCAGGGTTCAAATCCCAGCTGTGGCATCAAGAACAAATAACCCAACATCCCTGTGCCTCGGTTTCCTCCTCTGTAAAGTGGAATCATGATGAGCCTTACCTTACAGAGCACTGTGAGTAGATGAATGAAGAATCCATGTCAAGTGCTCAGAAAATGCCTGGGAACACACACACGTAGACACACACACACACAGTTAATGAATCCAAGTGTTTGTAAGTCCCTGCTGAGTGCTGGAGATACCCCAATGAGGATGGGATGTCCATGGTCTGCCTCTCAACTTCTGCACAAGCTGCACCCTCCTCTTACCCATTCTGCATTCTGCATACCCACCATGTCACCTAACCCCCAGGCATGAGGTCTGTTGCATGTATTTTCTCTGATTCTATAAAATAGTTATAGGCTGAGGGCCCAGGCTGGGGTGAACCAATCCCTTAGCTGCCCGGGGTGCCTAGTCTCTCAGGAATAGTGGGTAAGCAGGTGGGTTCACATGCCCCTTGGGTAGAGGGGAGAAGGTTGAAGGAGCAGGGAGCTGCAGTGCGGGGTGAGTGGGGAGCAGCTCTGTGGGAGAATCTTGGAGGTTGCCTAGAGGAGGAGGCCAGCTGAGCTGCATTTTGAGGTGGAGGTGGGCTTCTGTGGGCTACAGGAGGGAGAGGGCAGAGGAGGATGAAACTGTGTGAAGGCTTGGAGGTGGTGCCATTGAGGACGTGGTCCAGTGGGTGACAAGTCAGTGGGTGACATCCAAGCCGGGCCTCAGCTGGACCTCGGGATTGGAGCGGGGCCTACTCTTAGGGGTGCAAGCAGTGAGAGGCTGGGACTTGGGCTATGGCGGGGGCATTCTGTGGGCTCTGTTCTCGGTAGGGGGTCACTGCCTTTTCCCTGGGGTTTCCCCACAAGTTGTGCCTTCCTGAAAGCACTTCTCCTTTCCTGGGCTCCGTCCTGACTCAGCAGTGCCCTGATACCCTGTGGTAAGCAGGCAGGCAGGGAGCAGCCAGGAGACTTCCTGGAGAAGGTGGCTAGAATTTCCCAGATGCTTCTGAGAGGCCCCTGTGTTCCACCTTCGTGAGACACGGTCCCTTCCCTGTGGAAGCTCTGCTGGGAGAGGAGCCCTTTGCATCGGTTTCCCTCTCCCTTCTTGCCGTGGGCAGGGCAGTGATGTGTTCCCTCTCAGATGGGTCCTGAGACCTGGCTGCCCGTGGGAGGAGGCTGGCCTCAGAGGAGCCCTGGGACCCTGGCATGGCCTCGTTTGCTCAGCTGTGGTACTGGGCTGCCAGGGTTCAAATCCCAGCTGTGGCATCAAGAACAAATAACCTAGCATCCCTGTCCCTCGGTTTCCTCCTCTGTAAAGTGGAATCATGACAAGCCTTACAGACCGCTGTGAGTAGATGAATGAAGAATCCATGTCAAGTGCTTAGAAAATGGCTGGGAACACACACACGTAGACACGCACACACACAGTTAATGAATCCAGGTGTTTTTAAGTCCCTGCTGAGTGCTGGAGTTACCCCAATGAGGAAGGAGGGTGTGGAGCTTGCTTCAGAGAACCCGCCTGCTGCCCAAGATGCGCAGACCCCTCGCAGTTGATCAGGACAGTGATGGGAGATGCACTGTGGTGCCAGAGGAGGGGGGCTGATGCTGCCGGACCCCAGGGATGAGGACGAGCAGGTGGGCAGTTTTTATTTATGGTTACCACCTTCCCCTCAGCTCTGGCCCTCAGACCTGGGGGAGCTTTGGGAGCCAGGCTCCCTCAATTCTGCTTGGCATTGGAGAGATGGCGCCTGTCCCCACCTCCCTGGACCAAGGTCTGACTGGCCCTGGCCTGACAGCTTGGAATTCTGCTCTCTGCTGATCCCAGGCCAGGTTTCCAAGGCCCCTCCCTCTTGGGCTCTGGGAGGCAGCAGTGATGGATTGATTTGCCCATCAAGAAGTCTCTAAGGGAATCGCAGGTGACCAGCTGGGGCCAGCACCCCAGGTCATGCTCTTGGGCCTTCGGGCACTCCCTCAGTCGCTTGGTCATCGTTCACCCCTTCCATTGCCTTCCCTTGCACCTGCCCACTTGTCCACCCACCTTGTCCACATGCTATTGCTACTGACTGGGCTGTGGGGGTACCAAGTCAGATGCTGCCCCTGCCCCAAAGGGACTCAGGTCATGTAGAGGAGACAGCCTGGTGCATTGCCCACCAGAATGTACTGTGAGAGTACATTCCGACTCAAGATTCCCACAGGCCCACCCCTTGGCCCCAGATTCCCAGAGAGGCCCGTTGGGTAGGGAGCAGCTTGCCACCAGGGCAGTGGCAGGCCTTCGTCTGCCATGGGGTCTTTGAAGCGATCCGAGCCACAGCCGACGCAGCTGTCCAGGAGCCATTCTCTGTGGCCCTCCAAGTGACAGCTTAGGAGTGAAGGACTGGGTCTCACAGTGGATAGTGACTCACAGGGAGCCAGCCTGGCTTTGAAAGCTCTTGCCTAAGGGGCCAGTAGTTTTCTAACATCCCCACAGGTGTGGCTTCAACTCCCTGTGTGGGATGTGCCCAGTTTGCCAGTCACCACACTGAGTGAAGCTCAAAGCTCCGGTTTCTCTACCAGGTATAGAATCTGCTTATAGTTTCTCTCCGTCCAGATGCTGTTCCTCCACAGGCCATGCTGCCAAAGGCAGTGGTTGCCTGGTAACAGGGCTGACACGCCACCATTTGCAGGTTTCTAGGGGAACAGAGCTGGAAATCTAGCCGAAGGCCAGCTCTTCACACAGAAGAGGAAAGGGTTTGGTTAACTTTTATCTACACCTGGATAAGAGACAAGTATAGTCGAAGGTGATGTGGAAGTAGCCAAGTGTCCTAAGAAGCTCATAAACTTTGGAGTCAGGGTTCAGATCTTGGCACAAAGGAGATACTTTGAAAAATGTCATTTAGAATAATTTGTATGAAGGTCTTTTTTTTTTTTTTTTTTTTTTTTTTGAGACGGAGTCTTGCTCTGTCCCCCAGGCTGGAGTGCAGTGGCGCGATCTCGGCTCACTGCAAGCTCCACCTCCCGGGTTCATGCCATTCTCCTGCCTCAGCCTCCCGAGTAGCTGCGACTACAGGCGCCTGCCACCACGTCCGGCTAATTTTTTTGTATTTTTAGTAGAGATGGGGGTTTCACTGTGTTAGCCAGGATGGTCTCGATCTCCTGACCTCATGATCCATGCACCTCGGCCTCCCAAAGTGCTGGGATTACAGGTGTGAACCACCGCATCCAGCCATTTGTATGAAGGTCTTAATGGAGAGCAGCATAAAGGAGGGTCAAGGAAGACTTTCAGAGAAGGGAGATGTGGTTTTAGAGTTAAGGGATTGCTTTGGGAAGCCGAGGTGGGAGGATTGCTTGATGCCAGGAGTTCAAAACCAGCCTGGGCAACATAATAAGACCCAGTCTCTACACCTTGAGACCCACCTACTCGGGAGGCTGAAGTCAGAGGATCACTTGAACTCGGGAGTTTGGGGCTGCAGTGAGCTGTGATTGTGCCATTGCACTCCAGTCTGCCACAGAGTGAGACCCAGTCTCTAAAAAAAAAAAAACGTTAAAAAACGAGTGTATATTCCCAGGCAGAGAACAGGGAGAAGGGTGTTACTGGTGGAGGCAACAGCAGGAGGAAAGGCCTGGCATCATGACCATACCCCAGGCAGACCCTGTCACTGCCTCCCAGCCCTTCCTTGCTTTCATGGTAGCCCCACACCGTCAGCCATTGCCAGGAACACTAGGGCAACAGACAAGGCCAAAAATAACCCAGGGAGAAGTTGCCCATCCACCCTGATTCTCCTCCTTGGCCCCTGCAGGGCACTGGCAGAGACAGCTGGTGGGGCCAGGCCTCCAGGGCTCAGGCACCTTGTTCCAGACTGTGGTCCCTGTGCATCCTGTGCGCTGGCACATGACACATCCTGTCTTGGTTAATCCTTCTAGCACCCTGCCAGGTCAGTGATATAGCCCCCATTTCACAGAAGAGGAAACTGAGGCTCAGAGGGGCTAGGTGCTCACCCCAGGACACACAAGAACTAAGGCAGGATTCAAATTCATGTCCTTGATGCCAAAGCCCTTCAGAAGACAGCCTGCCAGGAGCAATGCGATCTGTACTGAGACAGATGGGAACACCATGTGGCCGTGAGAGCCCAGGAGGCCCTGAACCTGGCCTTGGAGAATCAGGGGAGGGTTCCCTGGGGAGTGGTAGCAGAGGTGAGTGAGTGGGGTGAGGTAGCAGAGGTGTGGGAGATGGGTCTGGTGGGATCAGGTGAGTTTGAGGAGTCTGAGGGCACCAGGAGATAGTGAATATCCAAATCTGGGCAAGAGCAAGGTGATCTTGAGACAGAGACCCACAATTCAGGGCCTTAGGAATTGGTTTCTGAGGCTCTGGTCTGTGCCTCGGGCCTTGCAGCTCATTTCAAACCTGTCCCTTCTCTTTGCCGTCAATGCCTTCTTATCCTTAAAAGCTCAGGTCAAGCATCACCTTCTCCACGAATCCATCCCTGACTCCCCATTCTGGTCTTTATCCCTCCTTCAGTGTGGAGACCCAGTGGATACATGTGACTAAAAGCTAGAGCACTGGGGATAGGTGAACACCTCATTCAGGCCAAAGAGGGTGCCTGCTTCCTTTAGGCTTTGGGGAACCAGGAGGGGTTTTGGTCTGGCAGATGAGTTGAGGAGGACTGTGTGCAGGAGGGCTCTTGTCTGTGTGAGTTTGTGTAGTGCCTGAGTTTTGCCGCAGTTTGGGTGAGCTGGGGGCTCAGTATGTTTCAGTCTTGGCTCTGTTGCTTAGTGATGCCCAAATTTTGTTGTGTTCTCAGCCTGCCCACCAAGGAGGAGGAGTCATTGCTACCATCATTATCATCCCCTCCCCAGCCACAGTCTGAGGAGCCCCTGTCCGCCCTCCCCCAGGGGCCTCCCCAGCCCCCCTCTCCACCTCCCTGCCCCCCGGAGATACCTCCAAAGCCTGTACGCCTCTTCCCAGAATTCGGTGAGTGCTGCAGCCAGGAGATGGGGCTCTGGGTGGATGGCCTGGGATCCCTGGAATCAGGCCTCTGGAAGGTATGCAAGGATCACACTCCTTTCTGTGCAAGCCTGCCACCAGCCCACTGTGTGGCCCTGGGCAGGTCACAGCCTTCCTGAGTGCTATTCTCTTCATCCTCACAATGGAGACAGCACCCACCTATCTGGCCTCCTGACCGTTAAGTGTGGGGCCATGGTTGGCTTTACCGGTTACCCATGGTCCGATTTTCCATGGTGTTGGGTGGTTTGCTTTTCTTTTTTTTTTGAGACGGAGTCTCGCTCTGTCGCCCAGGCTGGAGTGCAGTGGCGCAATCTCCGCTCACTGCAAGCTCCACCTCCCGGGTTCACGCCATTCTCCTGCCTCAGCCTCCCGAGTAGCTGGGACTACAGGCGCCTGCCACCACGCCTGGCTAATTTTTTGTATTTTTAGTAGAGACGGGGTTTCACCATGTTAGCCAGGATGGTCTAGATCTCCTGAGCTCGTGATCCGCCCACCTCGGCCTCCCAAAGTGCTGGGATTACAGGCATGAGCCACCGCGCCTGGCCAGAGGTGGTTTGCTTTTCCTGGGGTTGGCCACATTTCTTGATTCTTGTTGCCTTTGACAGTCCTTACCCCAACCCCCAAGCTCACCACTGGCTCAGACCTCCCTGTGGTGTCCCAGCTTCTCCTCTGCCACCCTTTAGTACTGTCCTATGAGGCCTGAGGGTATAAATCACACTTCCTATCCCCTGTGCCTTTTTTTGAAAGCCAGGGGGAGGTGGGGGTGGGGGTCTTGGCATGGGGGAGGCTTTGTGAAGCCCAGTGTGGTACCCCAGGAGAGGAGGCCAGGCCCCTTGCCCTGAGTCCCCCAACCCCTCTCTCACCAGATGACTC
Source organism: Pongo abelii (assembly GCF_028885655.2). Classification (NCBI taxonomy): domain Eukaryota; kingdom Metazoa; phylum Chordata; class Mammalia; order Primates; family Hominidae; genus Pongo; species Pongo abelii. Next base: position 74,752,205 of record NC_071994.2, on the reverse strand, counting down.
TGACTACGATGAGGTCCCAGAGGAGGGGCCGGGGGCCCCAGCCAGAGTGATGACCAAGAAGGTGGGGCCAGGCATGGGACTGTCTGCCTGTCAGGGTGTTGTGGGGGTGCCCAGCTGCCTGTCAGACCCTGAGGACCACCAGACAGAGAGTGGGCAGCCATTTCCCGGGAGGCTTCCCCTTCCCCTACCTCACTCTCTTGCCATGCAGGGGTCAGGAGTCACGTGTAGCCACAGCGCCCTGGGCCAGGGGTCGGGGCTCTGGTGTGGCTCCCCCAGGCCCTGGCTATATGTGGGTGGGCATGTGGCTTTCCCCCACCTTCTGTGTTAGGAGCTCGTGTCCTGTCCCGGAGTGTGTCTCTGTTTCACTTCTTGTGTTCCCGTGTCTGTCTGTCCTGCCTCCCTAGCTTGCAGTCTTTTTCTCTGTCCCTTTATCTTTCTGTTTTTGTCTGTGTCCTAGGTCGGTGTCTGCCACTGGCTCTCCTGTCCCTGTGATCTGGGTCCCTGTGTGGTCTCCGCTGGCAGGGGGAGGGGAGTGTGAGGAAACAGAACTAAAAGTGCTGGGCTGTGTAGGTCGGGGCTGTGTGGACAGAGGGGGCGTGGCAGCCCCAGGTGGGTGTGATCTGTGGCTTGAAGGGAAGGATGACGCTGAGTGGGTCTCGGGGGCAGGAGGAGCCCCCACCGAGCCGAGTCCCACGGGCCGTGCGCGTGGCCAGTCTGCTGAGCGAGGGAGAGGAACTGTCTGGGGACGACCAAGGGGATGAGGAAGAGGATGACCACGCCTATGAGGGCATCCCCAAGTGAGTGTCCAGCCACCCTCCTTCCCACTGCCCAGCCCAACCTCAGCCCGCCCCCTCCTTTCCTCCTCAGCCCGGCCCCCCATCCCCTCATCTCTTGATAGTGGCGGATGGCACAGCAGCAGCCTGAGCTTGTCCTTGCCCAGCACAATTGCTGCGCCACACCCCATGGACTGGCCACCTGGGGGCTCCACCCCCGTCACACCAGTCATCAAGGCTGGCTGGCTGGACAAGAATCCACCGCAGGGGTGAGTGAGGCCTCTTGAGTCCTGCTGTGCTCTGCATGGGGGGGTGGGGGGCAGTGTCCAGGACTCCAGGACACTGGTATCACTCACTGATCTGAAAACCAGAAGGGCCTGAGACGATTTGCACAGGTCTCCCACCAGGCACACTGTGACCACTGATGATTCCCTCCAGACCCGTTTTATTGCCCTGAAAATTGGGAGATCGCTGGGCATAGTGGCTCACTCCTGTAATCTCTGCACTTGAGATGCTGAGGTGGGAGGTTTGCTTGAGGCCAGGAGTTTGAGACCACTCTGGGCAACATGGCGAGACCTCGTCTACAAAAAAATTTAAAAATTAGCCAGGTGCAGTGGCTCATGCCTGTAGTTCTGGCTACTTGGGAGACTGAGGTGGGAGAAGCACTTGAGCCCAGGCATCTGAGGCTCTTGTGAGCTAGGCCTGTACTACCGTCTTCCAGCCTGTGTGGCAGAGTGAGACCCTGTCTCAAAAAAAAAAAAAAAAAAAAAAGAGATGTGTTACTTTGAGTCTGACTTCAATCACTCTTGCTGTAAAGTCCATCTTCTTGCCAGTGGCCATTTGGGATTCTTCCTCCCTAGAACCTGGCTGATCCTCACTCTGAGTGTGGCTTCTGAAGGCTGGGGTAGTCCTGGAACCTATCCTCTCACCCCTGGTCATTTGCCTGTTGTCCCTCTCCCTCTCCAGATCTTATATCTATCAGAAACGATGGGTGAGACTGGATGCTGATCACCTGCGATACTTTGACAGTAACAAGGTGAGGCCTGCATCAGTCCTGACGTGACCCCTGCTCCAGCCTAGGCTGGCCCCAACACTGGAGCGAGGTGGTGTCCCTCCCCAGAGAAGTCCTCGCCAGAGCTCTAAGTCTGACCCCTTAACCCTTGTCCTCCTGGCCCTCTGCCTGCTGAGGGCTGCAGTCAGGTCAGCACAGGGTCTTGTCTCTGACCAGCTGCAGGAGACAGGGCTGCAGCCTTCATTTTGGCTGAGGATGGGGGAGTCAGCGAGGTGCTGGGTCCCGAAATATAGCTCCTGTCTCTCCCCCAGGACGCTTACTCTAAGCGCTTTATTTCTGTGGCCTGCATCTCCCGCGTGGCTGCCATCGGGGACCAGAAGTTTGAAGTGATCACAAACAACCGGACCTTTGCCTTCCGGGCAGAGAGTGATGGTGGGGAGTGTGGGGTGGTGTGTGTGTGTAGAAGGGGGTAGAGAAGACTGGAAGTTTGGGCAGAGGAGGGGGAAGAGAGGCATGGTGCCTCCGCCCTCTCACATCACATCCGGGGAGGCATGGTCCCTTTGTGAGGTGGGCAGAGGAAGGGGGCACTCTCTGTGACCGGCTCTGTGCTTGGTACGGTCACTGACTCCTCAGAACCACACAATCAGCGGAAGCAGGCTTGGAGGGGTGAGGTCACTTGCCCAGCATCAGTGGCATAGCTGGGATTGGAGCCTGAGCTCATTCAAGTCAGAGAAGTCAAGCAAAATGATAGGGGGGCAATCTGGGTGGGCTTTCTGGAGGAGGTGTTGCCTGCGGAGCCTAGGGCCAGGAGACCCCTGAGGGGCTCCCTGCGACCTTGGGCTTACTCCTCTACCCTTCTCCTGCAGTGGAGCGGAAGGAGTGGATGCAGGCCCTGCAGGAGGCCATGGCTGAGCAGCGTGCCCGGGCCCGGCTCTCTAGCGCTTATCTGCTGGGAGTTCCAGGCTCAGAGCAGCCTGACCGTGCTGGCAGCCTGGAGCTTCGTGGCTTCAAGAATAAGCTGTACGTGGCCGTGGTCGGGGACAAAGTGCAGCTCTACAAGAATCTAGAGGTGCTAAGGGGTCATGGAACCTCTCCCCTGCCCATGCCCACCTACCCTGCCCCAAGCTGACCTAGGGCCTTAGCCCTGCCTTTTCCGTTCCCTCTTTTCCTGCACTGAGCCCAGGCCTTTGCCTGGATATGTCCTCGCTCCCCTCAGTTCTTTTTTTCTTTTTTTTTTTTTTTTCCCTCAGTTCTGACCACTTCCCCCAGGCTCTGAGCACCGCCCTCCAGTCCCTGCCCTGGCCCCTGCGCCCCTGCACCTCTGCTCATTGCTGTGTGGGCCCTGAACCTGCAGCCCCTTACCCTGCCCAGCTTCCCATGTCCCCTGCTGTCTCCCTCCTGGGCACCCCCCCAGTCCCTGAGTTGCACCACCTTCCCTTCCTCTCCCCGTCCCAAGCCTCACGCCCTGACCCCAAAGCCTTGCCCTCATCCCGTCCCACCTGCCCTCCAGGAGTACCACCTGGGCATTGGCATCACCTTCATCGACATGAGCGTGGGCAACGTGAAGGAAGTGGACCGGCGCAGCTTCGACCTCACCACACCCTACCGCATCTTCAGGTGACTCTCCATCCTCTTGGCTCGCCGGCATCCTCACTTCTTCCTAATGTTTTCCTTTTGCGCAACATGGGAAGCTGCGCCTTCCTGTGGGATGGGTTCCCTCACCCTGCCCCACCTGTGGAGCCCCTCTCCCGTCACTCGCTAACCCACTCTGATCTCCTTCCCTAAGAGGTCTCACTCTCCCCTGTGCTGCTTGGCAACTGCTGTCCTCCCCTGCCTGCCATGCTGCTCAGGGGTTGCCCATCTGGCCTCCTGCACCCACTGCCCCTGCCCCACTATCCCTGCGCCTACGCCACCCCTGGAGAGTGCTCTTGTCTCTCATGAGGCTGCTCCTCAGTCCTTGTCTGTGGGCCACCAAGCCTCTGCCGTCTTGGTTTCCTGACCTCAGCTGTCCCTTGGTGTCTTTCTCTGTCCTCTGCCCTCTCCCTGGGCAGCCTTGCCCACTCCCAGGCCTTCAGCCGCTACCTCTGAGGTACTGAACTATGCCCGGGTTTGAATCCTGGGTCCACCACTGACTAGCTGTGTGACCTGGGAAATCACTTGGCCTCTGTGTGCCTCAGTTTCCTGGGGAAGTGTTTGTAATACTGGGTAGTAACTGCTCAATAAACACTAGCATCACTCCCAACCCTTCCACTTCTCTGCTCTTAGCCCAGGTGTCTGTCTCCAGCGGGATCTTTCTGCTGACCTCTGGCCTGCATGTCTGACAACTGTGGTCATCTCCCCTTTTCAGCTCCCTGTTCTTCCCAGGGGCCTGTCTCTCCAACCAAGAGGGAAGGACTCGTGCCTTTCCTTTTTTTTTTTTTTTCTTTTTGAGACAGAGTCTTGCTCTGTCTCCCAGGCTGGTGTGCAGTGGCGTGATCTCGGCTCACTGCAACCTCTGCCTCCAGGTTCAAGTGATTCTCCTGCTTCAGCCTCCCCAAGTAGCTGGGATTACAGGTGCACGCCACTACGCCCGGCTAATTTTTGTATTTTTAGTAGAGACGGGGTTTTGCCGTGTTGGTCAGGCTGGTCTCGAACTCCTGACCTCAGGTGATCCACCCACCTCGGCCTCCCAAAGTGCTGGGATTACAGGGGTGAGCCACCACACCTGGCCCGTGCCTTTCCTTTTTACCCCATCTGGCCCCATCCCTCTGCTGTCACCCTTCTGGCCCAGGCCTGGTGGGCCCTTGGCCCCAGCGCCTGCCTCCTCACTCTTGGGCCGCCCGTGCCTGTCCAGCCTCTTTACTCCAACTGCTTTGACTTCTGCGGGGGCCTTATATTTGAGAGCTAAGTTTTTATTTGCTCATTTCTTGCATTTGAAGTTCTCTTTGATGACATCCTTGCCCTGAGATTCTTTGCCGTAGTCCTTAACTACCACACACAGCTGCAGCCCTGCCTGACAGGCATTCTCTGATTGTCAGTCTGAGAGGCCTACCCGTTCCTGGGTTTCTTGTTGTCATCAGCCCTAAAGAGGTAGACTTAGTGTTCTACACAAAGGGCCTCCCCCAGCTGGCATGCGTGGCTCATTGCATTTGGGCGCAAGCACAGGAAGGTGAGCTTGGCGCTTGGCTCCACCTTTGGCAGCTTTGCGAATTCCACGTGTTAGGTTGTGGAGGCGGAGGTCTCCAGCACCTCCATAAAGTGGCATTAATGGCCATCACACCTCCAGCGGCGATGCCTTCCTTGGTTGTGGCAATGGGTTATGGGTGGAGTAGACTCATGGTCACATGTGTGACTCGGTGGTGGCAGGGAAAGAGCCAGAGGGGTATTTTTAAAACTAAATTTTTTCAGGGACAGTCATCATTTATTGTTCAACCAGGGCCTCTCACCTTGAAGAGCAGGGCATGCTATGGCAGCCACAGGTGTCTCGGTATGCTGGGCCAATGGAGTTCTTTGTGCAGTGGGGTCATGGAGCATGTCACAGTTGGGGCTGGGATAGGAATGAGGATGGGGATGGTGGAGGAGTCTTTTAAAGACATCTCTATACCCTCCCCTCCTTCCTACTTAAACCCTCTGTGGGTTCTCCATTGTCCTCAGGGTACACTTTGACTTCCTCTTCCTGATGCAGGCCTGTCCCTGTCCATCTCCCACCCTCTTCTCTGCCAGTCTGCCCTCCTGTCTCCTGGAATGCCCCCTGTGCCATCCTGCCCCTTTGCACATGCTGTTCCCTCTGTCTAGACTGTCCTTTCACCTCTTTACCTGGCTCAGCCCTTCTGATCTGTCGAATCTTAGCTCAGGCATCATTTTCTTCCCAGCAGCCTTCATTCTGCGGGCTGGGCAGAGCCCCCCACTGGGCTCCCCTGCCCCCATATGCTCTTGTGTTCCTGGTGTCCTTGCCTTTGTCCACACCTACCTTCCCTACCAGAGTGGGATGCCTCACTCTTTTGCCTAAGCACTCCCAACACCTTGTCCCCCACTTCATTCTGTGTCTCCTCATGCTGCCCCCAAATCCCTCTGAGTCCATCCCCACCAATCTCCCCACCCCTATGTCCCCAGCTTCTCTGCTGACTCAGAGCTAGAGAAGGAGCAGTGGCTGGAGGCCATGCAGGGAGCCATCGCCGAGGCCCTGTCTACCTCGGAGGTGGCCGAGCGCATCTGGGCTGCAGCCCCCAACAGGTTCTGTGCTGACTGCGGGGCTCCTCAGCCTGACTGGGCCTCCATCAACCTCTGTGTTGTCATCTGCAAGCGCTGTGCAGGTGTGTGCATGGGGGTCGGGGTACCAGGCAGAGGCGTGGCAGGGTTGGCCAGTTGGGATGGCAGGTGTCCTATCTGGAGGAGGGCCTGGAGCGGAAACAGCAGTCAGAGAGCTGCTGTTGATGAGGCTTCTCCTGCACACCAGGGCTTTCCCCTGTGATTAGCCTTGAGTCCTTACATTGCCAGGCGGGGGTTCAACTTCTCCCATCACGGGTGGGGACACGGAGGCACAGGGAGAGGAAATGGCTTGTTCAGGGTCACCTGGCAAGTAAATGAGCCCAGATTTGAGCCCAGGCTTGTTGGGGTCTGGTGTTCCTCTCATGTCAGAAGAATAGGGGAGGCCAGGCAAGAGGAGTTGGCAGGGGCCAGGCAGGGCTTTGCATGCAGAGGGAGGAGCTGGTTTTTGTCTGGAGGGCGATGAGAGGCAGGGACATGGTCAGATTTGTGGGTCAGACTCTGGCTGGTGGGTGGAAGCTGAGTTAGAGGGGCGAGACTGGAGACCAGTGAGGAGGCTGCCATAGGATTTAGGAGAGGGAGGAGGAGGAAGCCTGGCCTGGGGAAGCCGTGAGCATTTGAGGGCTGTTGAGGATCTATGGAGGAAAACTCTCAATGACTGACTGGATGAGGAAGATGAAATGCGAGAGGGTCGGGCCCAAGGTTCATTCATCTGCTCAATCGAGGCCACTCATTCTGGCCACTGCGTGCCAGATGCTGGGGATTCTGTCCTCCTGGGAGCTGACATAGCCCAGGTGGTGGCTGTGGGCTGCTGGAGGTGGGGATCCAGGTGGAGGAGCAAGTCTGGGGAAGTGTGCTGGGGAGGCCCTCTCTGAGGAGGTGACATGCCAGCTGAAATCTGAATGGCAGGAAGGAGTGGCCATGAGGACATGGGTGATGACAGTCTGGGTAGAAAGATGATGGAGGGGAAGCAGGTAAGGAGTTGTGATCTAATTCTGGGAACCACTGGAGGGTGAAAGCAGGGATTAGAAGTCAGGGATTTGCATTTTAAAGAGATCACCTCTGGCAGGGCTGTGTTAAGAGTGGCCTGCAAGAGGCCAAGCATGGTTCCAGGGGGCCAGTTGCAGGGGGCTGGTGCAGGAGCCCAGGCAAGGATTACGGGGCTCAGTCCTGCCCTGTGGGGGAGCAAGAGTACACGGCTGGATTCCAGAGCTGCCAGCAGGCCTACCCCCTGGGGCCTGCCTGTGGCCTCTCATCCCTGCCTGTCTCAGTAGACACTGGGGGTGGGTAAGTGCTCCCGTGAAGGGGAGGGCCCAGGTGATTCTGGGTCTGGCCCTGTGTCTACAGGGGAGCACCGTGGCCTGGGCGCTGGCGTCTCCAAGGTGCGGAGCCTGAAGATGGACAGGAAGGTGTGGACAGAAACACTTATCGAGGTGGGGATGCCCCTGCTTGCCACCGATACTTGGGGTCTGCCCCATTCAACAGCTGTCTGGGTCTCCCAGCCCCCTCCCTATCTCAGTGACCGCAGCACCTTGGAGCTGGAAGAGACCCTTTGTGATAATCTAGTGGGTGAGGATTTCGGAAAAGCAATTTTTGACAAAGTCAGCAAACTGGCCAGTGAGCTAAGAATGTTTTTATAGTTTTAAAGTGTTATTATTATTTTTTTTTAAAAAGGAAGAAAATGCAGCAGAGACTGTACGTGTTCTGTAAAGCCTAAAATATTTACTATTTCGCCCTTTAGAGAAAGAATTTGCTAACTCCTGATCTAATTTCACTGTCATCCATTGAATAGATGTGTAAACTGAGGTCCTGGGCAGGGCTGTAATCTGCCTGAGATTACCCTGTAAATGCATATTGACCACCATCCCTGCCTCTTTCCATCCCACTTCTGGCTGACCCAGGGCCTTCTCCCCTACCTTGCACAGCCCCTCAGAGGCCCTCAGCCTTCATTTCATCTGAACTCACATGCACCAGTGGGTATATGTATGTATGCTGTGTGTGCACCCACGTGTACATTTATGCCCCTGTACTGGAAACTCCCAGGTACCCATATGTGGTAGATACAGGGGAGAACCTGCAATGGGAGGGTAGACCCAGGCTGCAGACTCCACAACACTTGGAGTGTCACATCCCTTTCTCACCTCCCCACGGTGTGTTTGGCACATAAGTGCTAAGGACTTTGCATATGTTAATTAACTGACTTTCAGAACAAGCCAGGAGTTAGGATTAGAATAACCAGTTTACAGCCTTGAAGCCCAGGGAGAGAAAATAACTTGCCGAAAGACACAGAGTGAATCAGTAGTGGCAGGGACTGTTCTGCTTTGTTCTGTGCTGTGACTCCAGCACCCCATACAGGACCTGACAAGGAGGCAAGGTGGGGGGCCTAGGAAATGGCTGTGGAATGAGGAGCCGGATGAAGGAAGGAACTGATTACCGAATGCTGGATCCCTGCACTCACCCAGAATCCACCCCCATCCCTCTTGCCCAGAGAGGAATGTCAGGGACAGGAGAGGTTTCCAAAATCCCTGCCCACCCCATTGGCTGACAGGTTAGGCACCCACCCCCAGCTATCATAGCCTCAGGAATGCAGAGCTCCAGATGTGGAACTGGGTGGGGCAGCAGCAAGGCCCCCGGGACCAGGTGCAAGGCCTGAGGTGTCCACCTGTCAGGCTGCTGACTCCCTGTCCTGTCACTGAGCCTGAGACTTAGGCTCAGAGCCCAGTACTGGTGGCAGGAGCATCCCCAGCCACCAGCAGGCCAGGCTGTCCTCACCTTCCCCATTGGGAAAGTGGGCAGATGGCCTGGCTCTCCCAGCCCCTTGCCTAACAACCTCAGAAACCAAGTTTCTGCCCGGCATGGCCCCTGGCTGTCAGCTGGCCTGTCTGACCTCCTGCACACCCCCGCAGCTCTTCTTACAGCTGGGGAATGGCGCTGGGAACCGCTTCTGGGCAGCCAACGTGCCCCCCAGTGAGGCCCTGCAGCCCAGCAGCAGCCCCAGCACCCGGCGGTGCCACCTGGAGGCCAAGTACCGTGAGGGCAAGTACCGCCGCTACCACCCGCTCTTTGGCAACCAGGAGGAGCTGGACAAGGTCAGGGCACTGCAGCTCTGGGGCCCCTTGGGACCACCCCCATCTTTCTGCTGCCCTGTTCCTCACACTGTCTTAACCCATCTCATCTACCAGCTCAGGGTGATGCCTTGGCATATGGGGAAACTGATGTTTGGAGGGCAGAAGGGCCCTGCCTAAGCCATGTGAAAAGTTCTGGCCATGCAGGGAGGAGCCAGGCCTGACCCTTGGGCCAAGGGCACGTCCCCAGCATCTGTCTGTCTCTCTCCCAAATCCTCAGTCTCCTGCACCCTGTCCTGTTGCTTCTGAATCCTGCTAAAAGGAGTGAACTTGATGGGGATGCTATTTCCTGTCAGGCTCATGAAAAACAGCTGGGCTGCTCCGACCCACCCCCATCCACACCCCACTCAAGATGAGGCCCCGTATGGGCCCCAGGCCCTGACAGGCTGGAAGCCAAGTCTTAGGCCCTGATCTGGCTCCGCCTGAGTGGGAGGCAGCCAGCTCCGAGGCAGGGGTATGCCATTTATGACCTCTGGTTGGCCTTCAGCCCCTCCCCCAAACTGCCCCTCCCAGGCAGACTCAGTCCAGCTAGAAGCCCGGTGGGAGTCAGGCCTCCACCTCCCAGGGACCCAGGCGTCCTGCTCCCAGCCCAACCCAGTCTAGCCTGCAAGCCAGAAGGGCGGCAACTCCCATTGGTTGGGAGGGCTGGGCAGGCGGTGAGGAATTCAAATGTGGGAGGAATTAGCTACAAAGAACCCCCCCTGCTCCTCCACAAGGCAGAAGGAGCTTGAGATCCTCTGGAGGCTCTGGCTGACTGGGCAGCTGTGTCCAGGCGGCCAGCAGGGGTGAGGCCCCGGGCAGCTGGGATCCCCTGGCCTCTGCTAGGCAGCCCCTGCTCACCCCTCCTCCCCTTGGCCTCTCTCTTCCCTCTCCTCTCTTTCTTCCTTCCTATTCTCTCTTTCAGTCTGAGGATGGACCGCTCCAGGCCTGGGTGACTCCTTCCTCTTCTTTCCTCTCCTCCCCTGTAGCCCCTTTCCCTGTGGGCCCCCCACTCTTGCTTGGGCTGACCCTCCCCTGCCTCTTCCTAGGCCCTGTGTGCTGCAGTCACCACCACAGACCTGGCTGAGACCCAGGCGCTCCTGGGCTGTGGGGCTGGGATCAACTGCTTCTCGGGGGACCCTGAGGCCCCCACGCCCCTGGCTCTTGCAGAGCAGGCAGGGCAGACGCTGCAGATGGAATTCCTTCGGAACAACCGGACCACAGGTGAGCGTGGCAGAGGGTGGGGGTCCACCAGGCTGTGCAGTGCCTGGTGGGGTTTGATTTACCTGCTGCTCTCAGGCCGTGATCGCAGCTCCTCAAGGGCCTGTGGTAAATCGTGTGTGAGCTGGGGGTGTGCTTGGGTTTGCACGTCAGTGTGTATTTGTACTGTGTATGCATGTTCCTCTGTGTCTGTGTCTCTGTGACTGTTGATGACTTCCCTGACTTGCAGTGTGGGCCCCTCAGGATGGCTGGCAGCTGTGCTGGTGTTTGTACCCTCTGAGCCCCCTGGATCTGTGTTTCTGGGGATGTTGAGAGCTTTGGAGTACATGTGTGTGCAGAGTGTGTCTGTGTTGCTGCGTGAGGGGTGCTGTGTTACATTTCTCCATGTGTGGGTCACCCACCTAGGCAGCCCTGTCTACTGCCCTGCTTGGGTGGAGCTCAATCCTGAACTTGGTTTGGGTACCATTGGCTCCCTCTTGGGGTGGGTGAGGAGGGGTCAGTGGGTTGAGCAGCACGGCTCGTGGCCCAGGCCTGGCCTCTGGGGCCACATCCCAGGACTGAGGGTAGAGCTCAATGGCTGGGGCTCTGGGCTCAGGGCCATGGGCTCTGGGCTCTGGGCTCTGGGCGGGGCACACTGGGCTGGAGAGAGCCCAGGTGTCCAGGGAGACACAGGAGACCACCCAGCTGGCTTGGACTTGGGGGCAGATCACCCCCCACCCCCACAGCACTGACCATGGGGAACAGGGCTGTAGTCAGGCTGCCACCTTGAGCTTCCCGCTGTCTGGGACAATCCTCTTTCCAGGGATTATTATTGAGTTTGCCCAATGCCCCCCTCGTGCCAGTGTGCCTGGCCTATGCCTCCAACCTGGAGAGTGGGGTGGGGCAGGAATCAGGGAGGCTTCCTGGAAGGGGAGGTGCTGGAACTGGGCCTTGGGAGTGGAGTGAATTTCCACAAGTTGGGAGAGGTGGAGAAACAGCCTGGACAAGACCCTGCAGGTAGGAGGGGGAGCTTGAGGCTGCCAGTTAGGGAGCTGGGGCTGATGATTCGAAAGTGAGCCTGGATGCCCAGGCCAAGTGGGAGTGAGGTGGGGACACCCTCTTGGGTGGCCAGCATGACCTGCCATCCTTTCCCCGCCTCCAAAGAGGTGCCTCGGCTGGACTCGATGAAGCCCCTGGAAAAGCACTACTCAGTTGTCCTGCCGACCGTGAGCCACAGTGGCTTCCTCTACAAGACCGCCTCTGCCAGCAAGCTGCTACAGGAACGCCGGGCCCGGGAAGGTGGGTGCCACCCCAGACCCTGCCTTGGCCCATGGCATCTGGTCATGGCTGCAGGGCTAGGGAAACCAGGGCTGGCCAGACTGGTGGACCCATGAGGCTGCCAAGTGGACTCTGGCAGAGTCACCCTAGAGGGCTTCCTGGATATAGTCTGTGGTACACAGTAGGTGCTTCCTAAATGATCCTGGTGGGAATGGGGGTAGTGCATGACACTGCAGAGCAGGTCACTGCCAGAGTTTCTTTGGACTAAATGAGCCTTTATTGAGCCCTACTGGATATGGGCTCTGCTGAGCATCTGGTAGTAAGAGCCTGTGGCTGGTAGGGAGTTTGAGGACTGAACGGAAAGCCCTTTCCCTCTGATCTCAGCCTTCCATTCACTCCCCAACTCAGAAGAAAATCCACAAGAGCCCGCACAGTTGGCCACCACCCCCATTACCTCTCTGAACCACCCCCCTAATCACTCTGCCGGTCTCCTCACTGTTTCTCAGACACGTCATCACCTACCAGGATCTTTGCCTGTGCTGTTCCCTCTGCCTGAAATGCATTCCCCCAGGTATCTGCATGGCCAGTCCCTCACTTCCGTCAGGACTCTGTTTCAGTATCACTCCTGCAGAGATGTCATCTCTGACTACCTTATGCAAAATAGCACCCCCCATCTCTCCCTTTACCCTTTTGAGATGGAATTTCGCTCTTGTTGCCCAGGCTGGAGTGCAATGGCGCGATCTTGGCTCACTGCAACCTCTGCCTCCCGGGTTCAAGCAATTCTCCTGCCTCAGCCTCCCGAGTAGCTGGGATTACAGGCATGTGCCTTCATGCCTGGCTAATTTAGTTAGTAGAGATGGGGTGTCACCATGTTGGTCAGGCTGCTCTCAAACTCCTGACCTCAGGTGATCTGCCCGCCTTGGCCTCCCAAAGTGCTGGGATTACAGGCGTGAGTCACCACGCCTGGCTACCCTGCATTTTCTTCACACCACTTACCTGGTACTCATTTGTCCATTAATGTACTTATCTATAGATTCTCTGTACCCCACTGGGACATAAACTCCTTTTGGCCACCACTGCCTGTAGCCCCCAGATCCTAGAACAGTAGCTAGCACACAGTGGGCACTTGGCAAATATCTGCAGAATGAAGGGTGACTCAGGCAGAGCTGGTGCTCCTGGAGGGAGCCCATCCGCGAGGACAGGCCTGAGGACACATTGCCCTCAAAGAGCAAATGTCAGGCCCTCACAGACAGGATGAGAGACAGAGTCTGCTGTGGGAACATTGTGAGGTCATTGCTGACAACATCCCTCAGCACCTCCTGCATGCTCTCCTACGGGGACAAAGCCCTCCAACTCCCAAAGATTTCTTTGGAACTCCATGCTGTTCACAACCTCATTGCCCCAGGTCTGCCTCCCTCTGCCTGATAATGTCATTTATGTAACAACTGCCTGAGTCGTCCTTTTTGTCCTGGATGCCAGGAAGCTCTGAGCCACTGTAAAGCTCAGTGCTGTGAACAGTACAAGCCTGCATGGCCATGGCAGCCTATCCTTTCCAGTATCTTTCCTGGTCCAGATTCCCATTTCTGTTTCTTTCATGGGACCTTGCCAGTCTCTCAGAGCCATTGTAGCAGGAGGCAGAGTACAGAGTGATAGGTGCTTCTGGAAAAGGAGGTTGGGGCATAGAAGGCTTCCTGTGACATTCAGGTGGTGGGTAGAGGGGACAAGGTTTGCAAAAGCTGGGAGTGCTGGGTAGGGATGTGTGTGTCCAGGAGTGACAGAGAGGCAGCTAGAGAGATGGGCAGGGGTAGACCTGACAGGGCCTTGAATGGCAGGCTGAGGGGCACAGAGTCTGTCCTGAGGACCATGGAATGGTTTTGGTTAGAGGAAGGATGGGGTCTGATTTTAGCTAGATCACTCTGGGATTTTGGAAGGGGCTGCTGCAGAGGCCTGGGAGAGAGGATGACTTGTGGGCTGGCTGGCGTGGTGGGGATGCAGAGAGGTGGATGGATTTGGGGAAAACTTGAGAGAATGAAGAGCTCATGGGTCAGATGGGAGCAGGAGCCCCGGGAGGATGCAGAGGTGGTTTTCAGGTGGTGGGGGGCTCTCTGATGGCTCCCCTGCCCAAATCCTTCCCAGAGTTCAGCCGGCGCTGGTGTGTCCTTGGTGATGGGGTCCTGAGCTACTTTGAGAATGAGCGGGCAGTGACCCCCAATGGAGAGATTCGGGCCAGTGAGATTGTGTGCCTGGCAGTGCCCCCTCCTGACACCCATGGGTGAGTACTCCTGGGCAAATCAGAATGTGGTTGCTATAAAGTACAATCCCCCACTGGGGAGACAGGGAAATAGGCCCAGAGAAGGGGAGGACCTCCCCAGGGTCACACAGCAAACGGAGGCTGCACAAGGGCCGACTCCGGTCTCTTGAGGCCCCAGCCCAAGACTTTTCCACCACCTCTTAGGGGACCAGAGTAAGGACAAGCGCCAAGGCAGTGCGGAGGGGGCAGAGGATGGTGGTTGATGGTGCGGGTTGGGGGTGGGCCCATGCTGGATGAGGTGGGCCTGAGTCCTGGCCTGTGTATTTGCAGCTTTGAGCACACCTTTGAGGTGTACACGGAGGGAGAACGGCTGTACCTGTTTGGGCTGGAGAGTGCGGAGCAGGCTCATGAGTGGGTCAAGTGTATTGCTAAGGTGGGCCTGGGGTAGCAGGGCGGGTGTAAGGGTGTCTGACTGGGGAAGGTGGGGCCTCCTGGCCAATCCCATGTATCCCAGCTCCCCCGTCTAGAGAGCAGAAGCTAGATGCAGGGCAGCAGACATGGAGCAGGCCTGTCCCACCAAGGGCCTACTGTAATCTGCAGCCATCTGTGGAGTTGGTCAGACCTATCCTAGCTCTGCAGAAGAAGGGCTGTGGGCCTTGCACTCCATAGGTGCTCAATAAGTGTTTAACAGTGAATGACAGTCAGAGCCATCTTAGGATGGACAGTGCGGCCTCCAGGGGGGTGTGCTCCTCGTTCCTGGAGGCGAGCAAGCAGAGGCTGGAGGGAAGAGGCAGGGAGGCCACCAGGAGAGCTCTGCCTCGGGGACTAGAGCCAGGTGCCTGTGGGGTCCCCTGTGCTGTGAGAGCCTGTGACTTTTTATCATTCACTTGTCTGTTGATCAGTTGTCTTGTGCGCCTCCTGAGAGTCAGCCCTCGGAGACCTGGGGACTTAGATGAACCAGGCTTAGTCCTAGCTCTTCAGTAGCTCCCATGTGGGTGGGGGAGACAGCTCCTCTGCGGGTGGAGTTCAGGCGGCAGCAGCAGTGTAACCAGTGCCACAACAGAGGGCAAGAATGCTTTGGTGCTGTGGGGGCCCAGAGAAGGGCCCTCCAGAAGGTGTCTGGGAAGGCTTTCCAGAGGCGGGCACATCTGAGTGGGTATGAAGTGGGGCATGGTACCCAAGTTCCATCACTGGGCTTGGTTCTGCCTTGGGGAAGAGAAGAGAAGGCAGCTGGGTGGGAAGAGGGCACCTGCCTGTAAGCCAAGGAGCTGGGGCATTGGGGCAGGCAGTGCCGTTGGCTGATGTTGTCTCCCCCGGCGCCTCTCTGCCAGGCATTCGTGCCTCCCCTAGCCGAGGATCTGCTGGCCCGGGATTTTGAGCGGCTCGGACGCCTACCCTACAAAGCTGGCCTGAGCCTACAGCGGGCCCAGGAGGGCTGGTTCTCTCTCAGTGGCTCGGAACTCCGCGCTGTCTTCCCGGAGGGGCCCTGCGAAGAGCCGCTGCAACTACGGAAACTGCAGGAGCTTTGTGCGTGGACCAGACCTGGGCCCCCAGCCTCCAGAGCACCCTATCCTGGGCTCCCAGGCCCCCAGCCCTTGCCTGGAAATCTGAACTCTGCCTGGCCTGGCCAGAGCCGCCATCCTGCCCTCTCATGTCCTTGGGGTGCATCTCAGCCACCCCATACGTTGGTGGGCGGGTCTCAAGGGTGTGTGTGTGCTCAGAGAGGGAGGGAATAGGTTGGGGATCAGGAGCAAGACCTAGGCCTCACCTTGACTAACCCTCCACAGCCATCCAGGGGGACAGTGAGAACCAGGTGCTGGTGCTGGTGGAGCGAAGGAGGTGAGCCACGGCCTCCCTGAGGAGCTCTGAGAAGCCTGGAGCAGTCTGATGGGCCTGGGGACAGGGTGGGATAGGTGTAGGCCCCTCAGTGACTGACTGTCCCTGGCCCAGGACACTGTACATACAGGGCGAGCGGCGGCTGGACTTCATGGGTTGGCTGGGGGCCATCCAGAAAGCAGCTGCCAGCATGGGGGACACGCTGTCGGAGCAGCAGCTTGGGGACTCGGATATCCCGGTGATCGTGTACCGCTGTGTGGACTACATCACGCAGTGCGGTGAGCCCTGCCCCTGGGGTGCCAGCCCCGCCCCTCCCGGAGCCGCCTACCGCCCCAGAGCTGCGTGGCCCCGCCCCATGACGCAATGCCTCAGGCCCCGAACGCTTGGCCCCGCCCCTCCCTAGGCCTGACCTCGGAGGGCATCTACCGCAAGTGTGGGCAGACATCGAAGACACAGCGGCTGCTGGAGAGCCTGCGGCAGGATGCGCGCTCTGTACACCTCAAGGAGGGCGAGCAGCACGTGGATGATGTTTCATCGGCGCTCAAGCGCTTCCTGCGCGACCTGCCTGATGGGCTCTTCACTCGCGCCCAGCGCCTAGCCTGGCTGGAGGCCTCAGGTGGGCCCTGCAGCCTGTGCCCAGCCTCCTCCTCCTCCACCCATCCATCCGGACTCCTGCGCCCTTCCCTTGTGGCACTTGCACTAGGCTCCCCCTAACCCACAGGCTCCAGTTGCCCGCCTCTGCTTCTCATTCCCATCTCCACTCCATACAGAGCCAGGGGCCCTGGAAGACTGAGAGTTCCTTACCCTGGTTGAATGCCTGGCCTGCATTGACTTGGAGGGCACAGGGACTGCTGTCACCCACCATGAGAGGCAGAGCAGCCCGGGCGGGGTGGGGGGAAGATAGTTACAGGGGGTTTCTGACTTGGTTTATCTTTCCCACCCAGAGATTGAGGACGAGGAGGAGAAGGTCTCCAGGTACCGAGAGCTGCTGGTGCGGCTGCCCCCTGTCAACCGGGCCACAGTGAAGGCCCTTATCAGCCACCTGTACTGGTGAGGGACGATATCATTGTGAAACTCTGGGGGGATGGGATGAAGGTTCTTCTACCCCCACCCTGGCTGACTACCCTCCTCTGGGAGCCAGCTGGGCTTTTGCACCAAGTGCTGACTGTGATCTGCCCTAACATTGGGTATTTGTAGAGCAGGGGTCCCCAACCCCCAGGCCACAGACCAGTACAGGTTCGTGGCCTGTTAGGAACCAGGCTGCACAGCAGGAGGTGAGTGGTGGGTGAACAAGCGTTACTGCCTGAGCTCTGCCTCCTGTCAGATCAGCCACGGCATTAGATTCTCAAAGGATCGGAACTCTATTGTGAACTGCGCATGGGAGGTGGCGCGCTCCTTATGAGAATCTAATGCCTCTGAAACCATCCCCTGCCCCCCAGCCCTGTCCTTGGAAAAATTGTCTTCCATGAAACCAATCCCTTGTGCCAGAACTGTTGGGGACCACTGTTCTAGAGGATTTTTCCAATTGGGGCCAGGGTACCTTGGCTGGATCTCCCAGCTTCCCAGTCCTGCTCCTACCAGCACCCAAGATATGGCCAGAAAAACTGTTCCTACCCTGTTAAATAGTGGTCCCCTCTGACCAGACCAGTCTTGGACCTGTCAGAAATTAACAGGGTGAGATGGGAAGCTCTGGCCTGACTCCTCACTCAAAGCCCTCCTCCTCCCCTCTCCAGTGTTCAGTGCTTCTCAGACACGAACCAGATGAACGTGCACAACCTGGCAATTGTGTTTGGGCCCACGCTCTTCCAGACAGATGGGCAGGACTACAAGGCTGGCCGTGTGGTGGAAGACCTCATTAACCACTATGTGGTGGTGTTTAGTGTGCGTCCCTGGCCAGTGGGCAGTGGAGGGCAGGGGTGAGCCTTCCAGATGGCGGTGACCACCTGTCCCTGCCTCTCGCCCCTTCCCAGGTGGATGAGGAAGAGCTCAGGAAGCAGCGGGAGGAGATCACTGCCATTGTGAAGATGCGCGTGGCTGGCACTGCCAGTGGGACCCAGGTGAAGGCTGGAGCCTGGGTGGGGGGCTTGGGCTTGCCACCTGCACCCGTTTCCTAGGCCTCCAGCTGAGCCCTGTCTGCCTGCAGCATGCCGGTGACTTCATCTGCACAGTGTATCTGGAGGAGAAGAAGGCAGAGACTGAGCAGCATATCAAGGTAGGTGCTGGGACCTAGAAGCCAAGGGGCTAGAGAATCAGGCTGGGCCAGGCACAGGCTCAGATGGCCAGGGGAGCAGTGCTTCTACCCCAAGGAGAGGACCAGTTTGGGACCTGTATCTGGCTGGTGCTGGGGCCTGCTCCTAAGAACCACTCAGAAATACCCCTCTCTATCCCAGGACTCCAGAAGGGCCTGAGAAGGATGGGCTCAGGCTCTGAGTCACATAGCAAGGTTGTGGCAGAGCAGGGGCTAGGCACAGGTAGGCTAATCTCCTCCTTGGTCCTTGCAGATCCCAGCATCCATGACTGCTGAGGAGCTCACCCTGGAGATCCTGGATCGCCGGAATGTGGGCATCAGGGAGAAGGACTATTGGACCTGCTTTGAGGTCAACGAGAGGGAGGAGGCAGGTGAGTGACCTTGGGCTTGTGCAGGGTGTGGTATGGCTTGTCTTGTCTCAGCTGTAGCCCCAGTCTGTCCTCCCCTACCCTGCACATGAGGACGGATGGTGAAAAGGGCTTTGATGACGTGTTGCTGTCACACTGATCTCTGTGACGGTGGTGATAGGGTGCTGGCAGGGATTGAAGTTATGCCTGTCATGTGGCTGATAGAAGGTGTCAGTGACAATGGTGATGGTTGAGGTGAGAAAGGTATTTTATGGTAAAGGTGGTCTTGATGGCAGTGGAGGATGAGGCTGTATCTGTTCATTTGTTTTACTGTATTTGTTGAGTGCCAGGCACTGGGCTAGGGAGCCACACACACAGCCCCTATCCTCGTGGGGTTAGTCTCGTGTGGGATGGAGGCATTAGTCTAATGATCATACCAATAAACGTTCAACTACAGATGCATTAACTGCTGTGGAGGAAAGACCCATGGCATTGCCAGGTCTTCCCCGAGCCAGGATGGGAAGGAAGAGTAGGGGTTACTTGATGAAGAAGGCAAAAGCCCTGTGGTGGGCAGAGGCACAGCCCTTTCAAGGAGACTAGGGCAGTGAGGGGCTGGTGACATGGGTGGGGCTGGAGATCGAGGCAGAGGCAGCCATGCAGGGCCTAGCAGCAATGCAAGACCATCGGAGCGTTAGTGAGTGGGAGTTTAAGAAGATTGCTACTCACTGATGGGTGGGGAGAGGGAAATTAGAGCACACTTTGAAGGCCATGGTTTAGTCCAAGGGGAAGGCGGTAATGTGGGCTGGGGTGGCAGCAGTGGAGGTGGACGGAGCAGAGAGATTCGACGTGTGGATTGGGAGCGGGAGGAGGGTTGGTTTCTGGGTTGAGCAGCCTGGCAGGTGGTGGTGGGTGTTTCTCTGATGGGGCCACAGGGGAGGGTAGGCAGGGAGGTGGGGGGTGGAGAGCATGGGCATGGTTTTGCACATGTTGAATTTGAGCAGCTTTGGTCACAGCCAGGTGTGTCAAGCCTGAAGCCTGGTCATGGGAAGGGTGGTCGTGATGGTGGTGTTTTGTGTCGCGGCACTTGCAGACGGTTGGAGTGGACAGGGGATGTGTAGGTGATATGTGCCCATCTGCCAGCCTTTGGTGGCATCGGGCCACGTGGTCCCAGTGACCGTAGGTGTGACCTCTCCCCAGAGCGCCCCCTGCACTTTGCGGAGAAGGTGCTGCCCATCCTGCACGGGTTGGGCACGGACAGCCACCTGGTGGTGAAGAAGCACCAGGCCATGGAGGCCATGCTGCTGTACCTGGGTAGGTGGTGCTTGCAGGGTGGCCAGGCTCCTGGTGGTCCTCTCTTCCAGAGCCAGGGTGGGACCTGGTGGTGCCAGGTAGGAACAGCTCAGACAGAGGGCACCTGGTGGGTGGGCCTCTATGGAGAGGCTGGGGCAGGATGGGGCAGCTTCCTTCATCCTGGGACCCAGCCCCGGGTAGGGGTTGGTGCAGCCTGTGCCCACTCCAGTCCCCCCCCCAGCCAGCCGTGTCGGTGACACCAAGCATGGCATGATGAAGTTCCGTGAGGACCGCAGCCTCCTGGGCCTGGGCCTGCCCTCAGGTGGCTTCCACGATCGCTACTTCATCCTCAACAGCAGCTGCCTGCGGCTCTACAAGGAGGTCCGGGTAAGTGGCCCCGCTGGGTTCTGCCCCAAGGTGGGCACCTGTACACCTGAATGTGCTCAGAGATTCCTCTTGGTCTGCAAGTGGAAATATTCCCGTTGCAGGCTCTCAGGATGGCACAGCAGTGGGGGAGAACTGTAGACTCTCAAGATCCCTCCTGCTGTGGCCCTGGATGGCCACTCTACTGTGCCCTGTAGCCCCACTAAGCCCTGGCACCCGGATGCCATCACACCACTCCATGCCCATGCTGTGTCTCACTGTGCCTGTGCCTTATCACTGCACCCACAGGAACCTGTTACTTGATGACAGCCCCAAGCTGTGGCCCATGCATGCCTTGTCATATCGTATGTCATATGCCTCCCGGGCCACCCTCCTCACTCATTCTGTCCACATGCAGGTGTTCTTCCAACCCAGACTCCATTTGACACCCTCCACCTTCTGCACATACATGCCATACACACACCCCAACCCCACACATCACTGCACATGCTGTCCTGGCTCTAGACCTGGGACTTCTTCCATAACCCTGATCCTCTATCAAACAGAGCCAGAGGCCGTGGAGCGGGGCCCCTGAGACCGTGAGTAGCTGTGGGCTGACTGCCAGCTGCCTTACACCGCCTGGGGGCCAAATGAGCTGGGTGGGAGCATGGGGAGACAGCCAGGGCTCCTGGCCATCTCCAGGCATGGATCCCTGCCCCCTTGCTAGTCGGCACTGGCCCCTATCCTGGGGCCTAAGCTCCTCCCCTTTATCCCTAATCCTGTCCCAGGGTCCTTTCCCCAAGATAGGGTTCCCTATCAGTGCAGTGCTTTAGAATTTTCCAAAGGACTCAGTGTAGAAGTTAAAGATCCAGTAATGATGGCACCTAGGTTTGAATTAGAGCTCTGATCTTCATCTCCTGTCATCCCTGGAGCCACCTTATTTCCAACCCTGGACAGTGTTCCAGGACTGTCAGAATGTTCTTGCTACTGCCCTGATCCTAACATGCCAGGATGGGACGAGAGAGGCTTGTGGGATACCCCCACCTGGGGTAGCAGTCTCTCTGAGGCTCCCTGGCTGGCTGTTTCCACTCTGCACACTCCTAGGAGAGAGAGCTCATCCCTCCGCCCTTGGGGCTGCCCTGTTCCTAGGGGGATACTTCTGTCTGGAAAAGGTCCTTGCTCAGGTTCTGCTGAGAATCTGCATCTCATGATGCCCCCATGGGTCCCAGCTATGCCTTGGGGGCCACAGAGCATAGATGCCCTGCAGCAGGGGTCCCCAACTGTTGGGAACAGGGCTGTGCAACAGGAGGTGAACATTGGGCAAGTGAGCATTACTGCCTGAGCTCTGCCTCCTGTTAGGTCAGCAGCGGCGTTAGATTCTCAAAAGAGTGTGAACCCTACTGTGAACTGTGCAAGCGAGGGATCTAGGTTGTGCGCTTCTTGTGAGCATCTAATGTCTGAACATCTGAGGTTTTACAGTTTCATCCCGAAACCATCCCCCCACCCATGGAAAAATTGTTGTCCACAGAACTGGTCCCTGGTACCATAAAGACTGGGGACTGCTGTCCTGCAGGATGGGCAACAGAGACATGGTTCCAAGCCCGGTGGTCTAGCCTGAGCTCCCACAGCTATCCCCCACCCCATCCCCAGTGTCTTCAGCCTCTTCCTGCCCCTTGCATTTCCTGAGGTCATCTGAACAGGCTTGGCTGCCATGGCAGGAGCAGAGCAGATAGAGCAGGACCTCATCTCCTTCTCTTTGCATTTTGTGCCTCTTCTAATGCATCCTGGGCTCCTGCTAACCCTGTGGGAAACACCGTCTCTTCTCTCCTTTGCCCTCTTCTGTGATCACATCCTCACTTCTGAGCCTATCTGCCCATCCAGTCAATCCTCCTTGGTTCTGGGATGCTATCTCCCTGGCCCCCTCCCTCTAGGAGTGCTTAGAACCCTCGCTGTGGGCAGAAGGGAGGGAAGATGGCTGAAGCACCTGGAAAGGCAGCTGTGGATCCCTGGGCATGGAAGGAAGGAGGCAGGAGAGCTAGAAAAAGGGATGAGATCTAATGTTCCCTAAGGAACCAGGCTTAGTGCTGGCCCCTCACATACTGAGACATGGAATCCTTACTGCTGTTCTCTGAGGAAGAGGGCTGTCCCCACTTCCAGGTGAGAAAACAGGCTTTGTGTGACTTGCCCAAGGCCATCTGTAAGTGTAGACTGGGACTTGCACCCAGGTTTCTTAGTGTGGAAACGCAAGTTTGTATTCCTGGAAGTCTCAGACTTGAGGACTCAGCAGGGAGGGGTGCTCAGTACAGGGTAGGTGGTGCTCTCCACACCCCAGAGACAGCCAACACCTCTGGCCTGGCAGAGGCCCTGAGCAGATGTGGGCTGGTTACCACGGGGTTATCAACTCTGGCATTTGTTGGTTTATGCAGCAATAGGACAGAATATTTGAAATTGGGACAATCTTGGGTGATTCAGTAGGATACATGTCCACTTGTGCCTTATCCTGGGGTCTCCTCTTGTTAAAGACCCTGAGGCACCTGGAAAAGGCACATGCTAGAAAGATCTTGGTTCCAGCAGAGATCCTTAAGCATCAAGAGTAAACGTCATTGTCTGCCCATGGCCCCATGCCTTGGAGATGCTGGAAACATGAGCTGTCTGATTAGAAATGTCCTTGGGCCAGGTGCAGTGGCTCATGCCTGTAATCCCAGCACTTTGAGAGGTCAAGGTGGGAGGACTGCTTGAGTCCAGGAGTTTGAGACCAGCCTGGGCAACATGGTGAAACCCTGTCTCTATAAAAATTAGCCGGACGTGGTGGTGCATGCCTGTAGTCCCAGCTGCTCAGGAGGCTGAAGTGGGAGGATGGCTTGATCCCATGAAGTGGGGTTGCAGTGAGCTGAGATTGTACCACTACACTCCAGCTTGGTGGATTCATTCTCAAAAGGAGAGTGCATTGACTGACATCCTTCCCTCCCAAGACCCACTTCTGCAGACTTTCTGACTCAGCCACCCTTACATCACACACATGCCATGCACATCAGACCCCAAGGAATCGGAGGCCTGAGGGTTGTGTTTTCATTCTTGGAGCCACAGCCTGGTTTGAATGCCTTGATTCCTGCAGTTGCCTCTGCGCCTGACTGGGCCTGTCCCGTCCACCCTCGACTCACTTGACTGCTTGCTTCTAGTTCTGTTCCCCTCCCACCCACAGCCTGACTTCTTCCAAACCCACAGCCTGTTTTCCATCCCCTCAGCCGATTCCTGCCGTACCTGGAGTCCAGTTTCCCCCACATCCTTCCTCTCTCATGCCCAGAGCCTTGTGTTTTCCATGCCTGCAGCCGAATCTCTTTTATAGCCTCTGTCTCAGTCTTTCCATTTCTGCCATCAGCTGTCTTCCAGTTTGCAGGCTGATTGCTCTAGTGCTCCCAGCCTTGCTTCTTCTGTGTGTGCATACA
This sequence comes from Pongo abelii, assembly GCF_028885655.2. Classification (NCBI taxonomy): domain Eukaryota; kingdom Metazoa; phylum Chordata; class Mammalia; order Primates; family Hominidae; genus Pongo; species Pongo abelii. The sequence goes on along the minus strand of NC_071994.2, from coordinate 74,728,812 downwards.
GGTTTCTTCCTTGTATTCCCCCATATCTTGTTTCTTCCATGTCCGAAGCCTGATTTCCTCCTGCCTGCCTAATTTCCTCCCTGTCTGCAGCCCTGATTGTTCCATGCCTGCAGCCCAGTTGGTTCCAGGCCCTCCTGGGCACATGGCCATCATCAGGTTAGGTGCTGTCTGTAGAAGACATGAGGCTTTCCAATCAGCAGGTATCGGGGTAAAAGCAGAGTGAAAAGTTCTTACTAAGGCCCTCCTAAGCCACACCCGCTGTGAGAGCACAGAGGTCTTCTCCAGTCCCTAAGCAGCCCATCCTTTTGTGATATCACAGGAAGTCCACCAGTTCCCGAAACTTCCCCCTCCCCTGGCCTTCCCTTCTCTGGCCCCTGCTGAGGAGCCATGCCTGGAGGTGGCTGGGAGCAATGGTGGGGAACAGCAGGGAGGTGGCTCAGTCTTTGACCCCCAGTTTCGGTTGTAAGTGAATCCCCCTCCCCTGCCATTCACTCTGGTGCCCCTGTGGACTCCAGGGGTGCCTGGTAGGGGTAGGGCTTCAAGCAAGTGGCTCCCAGAGCAGGAGGAAGCCTCATTAGCTTGACCTCCAACCAACCTCTTCCTTGGGGGTCGTTGCCCCCATCCCTCTGCCTCCGAGCCAGCCTGCTCCTTCCAAACCCAGACCCATATGCAGAGGCTGGGGCCAGAGGTGAACATTTTGGCAATCTGGTGTCCCTCCCCAGTACATTGGTCTCTCGCTTCCTGACCTAGACCATTGGGAAGTTCTTCCTGTGGTCTATTGAACAGCTGTTCTGCTTCAGCTTGAGTCATTAGCCTTCTTGTGGAACCAAAGAGCTAGTAACTGCTGGTCCCTCAAGCCTTCTGTTCACACGGTCAACCCTGGAGCCTCTGTGGGGCAGGGAGGGCTGAGAAATGAATAACCTGAGATGAACATAGACACGAGCAGCCAACCGAGGCTCTCTGGTCACACCCGCTCGTTCCAGCTTGGTGCTGGGGGAGGATGTGCAGTTCTCCCTCCACATACAATCTGATTCAGGCTGATGCTTCAAGTCCTCCAGTTTGCAGGGCATCAGAGTGGTGCTGGGATTCGCTGTTGCAGATGTCCCAGTTGGGACAGCTGCCTCGGAGACTGAGGGTTGACTGTCTGATACTGCTGCAGGGAGACAGGCCTTGGGGGCCTAGGGCTGGGAGGTTGGTTGGGCTAGATTGTGAACAGGGAGGGCTTTGTCAGGAAGGCTTCTTGGAGGAGGCGCCCTGTGCTGGGATGCAAAGAGGGCTGGGGAGTGGGAAGAGGGAGCTGCCCAGTCGGGAGAGCGGCCCCAGTGCCCTTTCTGCAGACTAAAGTGCCCTCTTCTCCTCGCCCTACCCCAGAGTCACCGGCCTGAGAAGGAGTGGCCTGTTAAGAGTCTCAAAGTCTACCTGGGAGTGAAGAAGAAACTCAGGCCACCCACCTGGTAAGCTGGGACTGGGCAGATAGGCTTGCTGCTGGGGCCTGTGGGGGCTCAGAACTGATTGGGGAGGCACAGCTGGGGTTTTTTATTTGACAGAGGTCAGTGCAGGGGCTCTGATGGCGTGGTCCCCAGACCAGCAGCATCACCTGGACACACCTTCAACCCAAATTCTCCGCCAAGTGCAGTGGCTCATATCTGTAATCTCAGTACTTGGGGAAGCCAAGTCAGGTGGATTGCTTGAGCCCAGGAGTTCGAAACCAGCCTGGGCAACATGGCGAGACCTTGTCTCTACAAAAAAATACAGAAATTAACTGGGTTTGGTGGCACGCTACTCAGGAGGCTGAGGCGGGAGGATCGCTTGAGTCCCAGAGTTTGGGGCTGCAGTGATCTGTGGTCACGACACTGCACTCCAGCCTGGGCGACAGAGTGAAACCCTATCTTAAAAAAAAAACAAACAAAAAAACCCACAAATTCTCAGGTGTCACCCCATTCCTACTGAATCACAGATTCTGAGGGTAGGGCTGGGGCTTAGGGGTGTCAAGGGCCTGGGAGGCTGGTTGGGGCTGAAAGAGGAAGAGGCCAGGATGTGCCACTCTTGTGAGAAGGCTCTGAACTCTGGCTCTGGCTCTGGCTGTGGCTTCTGGGCTCTGTCCTGGGAACCGGGGCATTGAGCCTCTATGGCCTGTCAGACACCCCACTCTCTCTCTTCTTCCTCTGCAGTTGGGGCTTCACAGTGGTGCATGAGACAGAGAAACATGAGAAGCAGCAGTGGTGAGTGAGCGCCTCATCCTGAGATCCCAGGCTGAGGAAAGATGGTGGCACGTCCCCCTTGATTGGATCCCTCATCACTGCCCAGATCTGTGTCCACTAGCAGACCCTGGGCTGGGGAGGCGGACACGGTGTTCCCTGCTCAGTCAGGCCTTTGGCATCATGTGGGTCCACGTCCCACCCTGCAGGTACCTCTGCTGTGACACACAGATGGAGCTCCGGGAGTGGTTCGCTACCTTCCTGTTTGTGCAGGTACCAGGTGCAGAGTGTGGGGTGTGGGGTGGGTCCCTGGAGGCTTCCATTATGGAGAATGGGAACATTGGCTTCTGTGGTATTCAACCCATCCCTTGCTTCAAGGAGATTTTGAGTTGCTTTTAATTCATTTGCTAGTTTGTTCAATAAGCCCTTCCTAGCACCTACTGTTAGTCCAGCCCCAAGCCAGGGATGCTAGGGACAGACAGGACACAGACCCTGCCCTTGGGGCACCCCTCATGTGGACAGGAAAACAGACTCAGAAGTGGCCAGTTATAGCCCAGTGTGATCAGTGCTGTGGGTGGCAGTGGAGAGCCCAGGGGATCTGAGTCTTAGGAAATGTGGGAGAATTCACCAAGCAAAGAGGAAGGAGACGGCTTCTAGGCAGAGGGAACGGTTTAGGCAAAGGTCCAGCGATATGCAAGAGAAGCACAGATTGTTACAGTGGAATGTGAGGGGAGAAGCCAGGAGTGCTGGAAGTCAGCACAGGAAAGGGAGTGAGAAGCAGAATCTCAAAGAGCCTTGTAGGTCACGCCAGGGAAACTGAACTCCACACAGAGGTCAGTGGGGAACCACTGGCGGGGGTGGGGGTGGCATTTAGGCAGAGTGTGGTGCAGGCTTGAGTCTTCGAGGGCTCACTCTGGGTGCAGCGTCGGGCGGTGGGACCAAGGGTAGAACCCAGAGGTGAGCAGGCCAGTGAGGCAGTGGCTGTGGTAGCCCAGGCAGGGACATGGTGGGGACGACTCCTGAGCCAGAGCAGGGCCAGAGGCTGGGTTAGACTTAAAACAGATGAATTAAGACAAAGAGTTTTTAAAGTGAGAGCTCATAAGTGTTTAGAGAAAAGGGAGACAAAACGACCAGGGTGCTGGGCTGAGTTCATTCTTGGAGCTGTGTTCTTTTAGCCCTGAGCTTCCTGGTAAGCAAAGCCTAAAGGGAAACGGTGGATTCTGTAGTTCCTGGTTCCTAAGACTGGGTGCAGACGTGTTCCTCTAAGAGAAATGTTTTCTTGGTTCTTGGAGGGGTTTGTGGATCTGGAGATGGGAGTTGTTGAGTAACAGAACTGGCCGTGTTTTGCCAGAGATGCAGTCATGTTCTCCCCACAGCTGCTTCTCATATCGGCTGGGATCAAAGCTGAGGGTGTCATCTCAGACCACAGCTGGAGGCATTTCTGGGAAGGGTGGGCAGATCTGAGGCTGAGTGTCTGGGTGAACTGAAGCTGAGCCCAGCCCCTTCCTCTCTGCTGCCCAGCATGACGGCCTGGTGTGGCCCTCAGAGCCCTCACGCGTGTCCCGGGCAGTGCCTGAGGTCCGGCTGGGCAGCGTGTCACTGATCCCCCTTCGAGGTAGTGAAAACGAAATGCGCCGGAGTGTGGCTGCCTTTACCGCGGACCCTCTGTCTGTGAGTGGCTCTCCATGCCTTTGGGCAGGGGGCTGGGGGCCTGGCTGGGTGCCTGCCTTCTACTCCACAGTAGATGATTGCCCTGATTGCCCTCCCCGATTGCCCTCCGGCCCCCTCCCTCCAGCCTCGGTGGGGACCCTCATAGGCCTCTTTGGTTCACACCATTCAAAGGAGCCCCTTCTGCCTGGCCCTGGAAGCTGGGAGTCCCCTCTGCCCGGCCCTGGGAGCTGGGAGCCTGGCTGACTGGAGTGCTCCCCGGCTGGTGGTGGAGAGTGGCTGCAACAGCTTCAGCGGGGCGCCGGCCCCTCTGGGCCTTCACAAAATGCCTGTGGGTCTCTTGCCTTCCTGCAGCTCCTGCGCAACGTCTGAGCACAGGAGCCCATCCTTGGCTCTAGGATTCCGACGCTGGAAGCCTTCTGTTCAGACACCCCTTATGCTCCAAGGCCTGGTGTGAGCCAGCAGGGGGTGCATGGGAAACTGCACCCCACAACCCACATCCTCCATCCTGACTGCAGCATGGGGTTCCCCGGCAGGGGTGGGAGGCAGCAGGGTCAGCCTGGGCAGGAACCTCTCCCAACTCTGTCCAGGTGTTCAGACCTCTTGGCCCAACCTGCTCATCCCACCGGGTTCACTGTCCTTGTGGGGCTGGAGAGATGGGCATAAGTCAGGAACTTGGGAGGACCACCACCCTTTCAGAGGCGTGAGGCCCTGGGGCCCTGCCGGAAGGGAGCCCCCTGCTCCTCCCAACAAACTCCAGAACAGCAGAAAGTGGGTGCTCTAGAGGAGCACTCAGCTCAGGGGGAGGGAGCTCTTGGCTGAGCTTCTATAGGACTGAGCGCTGCGCTTTGGGGACTTCAGCCTTCCTTCCAGTCTGGGCTGACTAGGGGGTCCAGACTACCTGATGCCCCTTCCCCGATTTGGGGACTTTTTGATAATATAAATATATCTGTATATTTTACCCTATGGTGCTGAGGCCTGTGATTGGTTAAGGGGATTGGGCGTCCTGGGGTAGGAGGGGACAGGAGGTCGGGAAGCCCAGGGGTGAGTGCCTAGTGCCTGAAGCTGAGAACCTAGGCCTTGCTTTCTTCAGGCCCTGAGCTGTTCAGATGACCCCCTTCCCCAAGCAGAGCCCTGGCTTGGCTCCATGCCTTCCCCATTGTACTATCCTGCGGCCAGGCTGGGAATGCGGGTCCTTTCCTGGCCAGCACTGACCCTGGCTGGACACAAGCCCCTGTCCTGCTGCAGTCCGAGTCTGAGTCCCAGCTGGGGCCTGGGTGTGCTGTGTCAGTGACTCAGGCCTGGCAGCCCTGCTGGAGACACAAGGTCAGAGCCACAGGAGCCTGAGGAAATTAGGAAGAAGCACCTTCGGGTCACCTGTGGCCCCAGTGCCTACCCCTCTAGAGGTGGAGCCTGCCATGCACCAGGGGGCTGCCCTCACTGGGCACTGCCTGGCCATCTCCTCTAAGAAGACGAGGCCCTGGCCTGCAGGGGAGATAATGAGCTGCTCAGAGATGGGTTTGGGACTCCCTGGGGAGGTGCCAGACACCACATTCCCGCCTCTGCCTAGAGCCTCATTACCACCCGCTCTTCGGGGGCTCAGTGGGCGGACAGGCTGACCTCCATCCTTAGCCTCAGCCAGTGGGGCTGGGTAGAGTGGGTGGGGATGGGCCACATGACCTCCAACTCAGGCATCCAGCTCAGTGGGGAGCCTGGGGTCCAGCGGAAGGCTTGGGGAGCTGGACTCCAGGTTCCCTCTCACTGTCTCAGGAAGGGGAGGTATACGGCAGGAGGCTGGAACTGGTTCCCTGAGTCCTGCTGACCTATTTCACAGGCTGGGGCTAAGCCCCTTGTCTCCCACCTCCTGTGGGTCGCTCTGGCCAGATCCACAGGTCGAATGTCTGACTCTTCTGCCTCCAGCCAGGACAGGGCTAATGGACCCCCTTATCCAAGTGCTGAGGGGCTGGAATCCGCTCCTGGAACTGACCTTGCACTGCCCAGCCAGCCCTGAGGCCCACCTGAGTGGGTGAGACTGGAGGCGCCCCCTGCTCTGTTAAGGCCACTGCCCCAGCTCAGCGCGCTGGCTGCAGTCCTGCATTGGGCCACAAGGCGGCAGCCACGGACCACTCATCATTGCTGGAATCAAAGCAGGGTCTGGAGGACGCCAGGGTGGTGGTCCTGACCCAGGCCTTTCTCTGCTGGGGTGTGAAGCGGGACCCAGTTCTGCCTTTGGCTCGCAGGCTGGTGACATTCTGGAAGGCAGCACCATACAGGAATGTGCTTTGGAGTCCTGGGCTCTGGGAACCAGGAAGAGGAGGGAACAGCCTTCTACCAAGTACCTGCTGTGAATCGGCCCCTGCGCCCCCTGTCTGCTCTTGGCAAGGGGGAGCTAGGCCCCGAGAAGGGAGGCAACTTTCCCAAGGTCACACCATGTTCGTGAAGCAGGCCTGAGGTCCATTTCCCCTGCCCTACTTTGGTGGGGTCTCCCTCTTTGACTCCCCTCCTGATTCTAACCCTTTTCTCCTCTTACAAATGGCCTGAGGCGAGGGGTCTGAACTGTCATGAGTTAGTGATGGCTTAAAGTGCTTTCCCTCTGGTAGGGGGTAGGGGTGACATCCCAACAGGAGCCTCAGGGCCTCAGCCGGAATGAAATATGCCTGTGACAACAGTGTTGGATGGGTTAGGGGCAGGAGGCTCTGCTGGTCCTTGTCACAAGGATTCCTAAAAATGGGGCCTGTTGGGACCCTGGATGGTTTGCTCATTCACATATTATTTGAAGTTGGGTTGCCAGGTTGAGTTGAAAACCCCAGACCTGGACCTGCAGAGGGGCCAGGAGCAGCTCTTGGAAAGGGAGGGGCTTCCTGGACAAGGAGGTGCTCCTGAGCCAGCTTCGAAGACCAGAGGCCTTGCCAGGTGCAGTTGGGGTAGAGGTTGAAATACTGAAATATTGGGGGAGGAGGACAGGGCTTCAAGGACCAACCCAAATCCAGGCCTAGCCCCTGGAGAATACGGGGAGCCCTGGGAGAGAAGGCCGAGGCACATCAGAGCCTGGATGGTGAGGGCATTGCAGGTGGAGGGGAGGCCAGGGGGCAGAGGGGAGAGGGGCGGGGAGGTGGGGTGGGATGTCTGCCTCTCTCCTGCCTCCTTCCAGCACAACCTTCCTACCCTGCAGAGTTCTGAGGAGTCCTGGGGCCTCTGGAGAAGGAAATCAGTGGGACAGGGAAGGGCAAGAGCTGGGGCTTCTTTCCTGGCCTCGTGCTGTGGTGGCCTCCAAGCCGCCTGCCCACGGCCCACTGTCTTGGAAAGCACGCATGTGAGTGCCAGTGCTCCTGTTTACAAGCTGTGTGACTTTGCCTGAGTTACTTAGGTCTCTGATCCTCAATGTTGTCATCTGTACTTTGCGGGTATTAATAGTAGCTACCTCCTAGTGGTTTGGACAATTAAATGAGCTAGTAAGTGTGAAGCGCCTAGCATTGCCCCTTGCTAATCCCCTTCCCGCTTGACTGTCTGCAGTGTCTGAGAAGATATCATGGCATATTCTAGTCCTAATATATTTGCACTCAACAAGCACTTATTGAACACCAACTGTATGCAGAGCTTTACTGAACACCAAGGGGGAGCAGATGAGTGAGTGGTGTGGAGGAAGGTGGAGACCTCCTGGTAGGGGATATTATCAGGGAAGACTGGAGGAGGTGAGTCTGAAAGGAGAGGCAGTTCTCCACAGGTGGAGGAGAGGAAGTGGTCTGAGCACAAGACAAGGGGATGTGCCCCTGCAGTGAGTGACCTGCTGTGGCTGGGGCACAGTGTCCCACAGCACCCTAGGGCCTGTCCCCCTTGCGCCTGCCTCTGAGATATGACCACATTCCAGTCCAGTGGGCTCCTTGGGATCGTCTCCCATCAGAACAAGGAACAGTTCCTATTCTCTTAGCCAACTCTGTGACCCTGACCCTGCTCTAGGGACCATCTCTCACATAAGTGCAGTGGCCTGAACCTCCCAGCCCTTCCTCCACTATGACACCTCCTTCAGGAAACTCTTCTGGGTTGCTCTCCCATCCCACTGTGCCTACTTAGGGTATGTGTATGTGCCCAGGTCACCACACCTAGTCAGGGACTCACCTAGGGAAGAGCAGTCGGGGACAGTTTCCCTGGTCAGCCAGGGTTGGCCCAGCCCTAGCATGTCCCTTCTTCTACACCACTTCCAGCCTGTGGAAATTTCCATACTTTCTCTGCCCTGGTTACAGCTCCTACTGCTGTATTTATCACCCTGGAGACACAGTGGCACAGGCGCACACATGCCACACACACTCAGGCCTGCACACACATGCCTGCACACCTCAGCCTTCTTCTCCAGATCTGCGAGTGCATGCTGCACGCACACACACTCGGCACGTGGATGAGCACACACACACGGCACGTGGATGAACACCCACCCACACAGAGCTCTCTAGGAAAATTGCTCCCCCTCCCTTCTGCTCCTCCTCCTCCACCCTGTCCTCCCACCACCACCCACTTCCAAACGCTGAGACCAAAGAGATGGGCTGGACGGTGCCTCCCACCACTTGTCAGCCTGGGACGCCCTCCTCCCTTTGTGACTGTAGCATGCCCTCCTCCCCCTGCCCGTCTGCCTCCCCAGCTCTCCCTGCCTCCCTGTCCCCCTGCCACCTCCCTGCGTTCCTGTGTATCTGCCCTCCACACAAGTCACTGTGAGGCCTCTCTTTGTTACTCTTGACTCTGAAATGGAAACTGCTCCTCCCAGCTCTCCTGAGAGGCTCAGGATAGGGACCTGACCTCATAGGGCCGATGGAGGCATAGGGACAAGTGAAAGGGACCCCAGGTCCTGAATCTCCTCAGCTCCTGTCACCTTCAGTCCCTCCTATTGGGTTAGGGGAGGGCTGTGTGCCTGGCACCATGGAGACCAGTGTCATGGCAACACAGTTCGGGTGGGCACAGCTTCCTCCTCCTGGGGTGTGGGGTCCATAGGAGGAGGTGCCAAGGAGGTGGGCCTTGTGCTGGTGCCCACCATGGCTGCCTCCAGCTCACCATTCCCAGGACAGCCCACCCCTGCCCCCCCAGCCAACTTTGCTTGCCACTGCAGCTTCCAGTGCCACAAATCACTGATCCCATTTGGGAAATCCTCTCTCAAACACCAGCTCCAGAGCTGGGCACCAGAGAGGGCAGGGGCTTGCCCAGGGTCACACAGCAAGTCTGTCCAAGCTCCTGGCTCTCAGACCTGTTTTCTCCTCCGGTCTCCCACCTTCCACCCAGAAAGGGGACTGGGGGCAGAGGGGTCAGTCCAACCTCGGTTCCCACCACGATTTCCAGCCAGCCCTTAGAGTTGGCAGTGGGAGTGAAGATGCAAGTGATAGTGCCGAGAAACCATCATGGGGCGCCCACCACCTGCTGTGCCAAGGCTTTGCATGTGTCATCCAATTTTATTCCAAGACCCAGGAGGAAGATGACTGGTAAGTGGAGTAGCTAGGACAGGAACACAGGTTCTTCTCAGATGGGGCAGGCGAGCCAAGGCTGGTTTGTATTGCTGTCTCCATCAGGCGCTCTTTTAAAAGAATGGCAAAGCTTTTAATCCCATCTTTATTACTGGAAAGAGTGTAGGGGGAGGATCTGGGGCATAGCCTGGGTCTGGCCTTAGGGTTTCTAGAAACCAGGGGATATTTTTCTAAGAAGATAGAGAACAGAGCCTTCCTAGTATGGTTAGACCTAGGGAAGACCTTTCTTGCAGTGCAGCAATGCAGACCGACTTCCAATCCCCAGGTCAAGCTGGAGTCTAGGGACAGAGGGGAGGAGACCCCTGCTTCCTGGGCCCAGCCTCAACTTGTCTCCTGACCTTCATGGAGTCACGTTGCAGCTGCCTCCCTCCTGGCTTATGTAATAATTCAAATATAGCAGCTGCCTTTATCCCACTGAGTCACACCCCCTCCATCCCCCCTCAGGTGCGGGGAGTTATGGGGGAAGAGGTGGTTCAGGGCTGAGTGGGAGGTTCGGGGCCTTCTGGCAAGGAAGATCCTAGTGTGCTGGACTGGAGGGTGGTGGTGGTGAGGGGGCTGGTGCTGAGGCCCCAAGAAGAGCAGAGCCTTCCCCAGAATATGAAGCCACAGGGGCCACTTCTGCCCTGACCCATCCCTGTTAGAATTCCACATCCTGGGGGCCCTCCCCAGAGTCACAAGCTATATGCACAGCCTTCTCTTGTGGGCTGCTGGCTCAATTGGAGGAGGAAGGAGAGGTGGAAGAGTATGAAGAGGGGGAAGTAGTCCGGTGGGGCAATGGCCACCGTCTTTGGTCCTAGGCTGAGCCTCGCCCTTCACTCCTGGGTTACCTGGGCACCCCTCTGACCTCAGTTTTCCCATCTACACAGTGAGCGATTAGATTCACTGGCTCTAGCATCTCATTCTCCCTGATTTATAACCCTGGAGATGATCTCAACCTGAGGCTGAAGGCACTTCCAAGTGTCTGGCCCAGCCCCGTTCCAGGCTGACTTCCCTCCCCCTTTTCTCTGCCATCCCTCCTAGACCAATGTAGCCACCCCCACCCACAGGACAAGAGAGGCAGGAGAGGGCCCTGGACTCAGCTGGGGCTGGGCGGCCTCTCCCTTCCCTGAACTCGCCATCTGTTCCAGCCCCCCAGCCCCCTGCCTAGCAGCCATGGGGAGGTCACTGCCCTCACCTGGGGTCACCCCTTCCTCCCCGGAGAGCTCTGACAGATATCCTGGAACCTGAAGTGGATCCTTCATGCCCCAGCCTGAATCCCAAAGCCACCTTCCTGAGGTGTTGAAGAAGCTGCTCCACCTTGGAACTACTATAGGGGCTGTGGTGGCCTTTAATTCCTTTATCAGCAAAAGCCTTGTCACTTGTGTGGTGGGAGCCATGCTTAGTGTGAGAATTCAGAGACCCATGCCAGGCCCTACCCAAGGACATGGTGCTCCTTCAGCCATTGTCATCAGAGCCACAGAGGGGACCTTCCTGGCAGAAGAGGAGTGGGGAGAAGCTGTGGGATGGCTCCTTGAGCTCCCCACTCCACCCCTTCCCCATGCCTGGGCTCCCATTGCAAAGACCCGGATGTGGGCTTATCCTGTCCCCCAGCCAGAGGGAGTCACTCAGGGGTGTTCAGGCCAACCCTTTGTGAAATCCATGTTCCACCAATTACCAGCCTTTCTCTGGAGAGCTGAGGGTTGTCTCACACTGGGTAGCCTCAGCCTGCCCTGGGGTTGGGGGGATGCTCACAGAGCAGTAAGCATCACTGCCTGCATCCCCACACACCTGCGGTCTCTTGTCTACAAGACACACGTGCCCCTGAGCTGAGCTCTGTTGTGCACCACCCGTCGGCCTCCTTTCTGACTTTCCTCCATCAGCATTTCCTGCTTGGGCCTGTTGGGGGCTGCCCAAAGGCTGTGAACTGGGGCCGAGGTACATAGGACTTTGGCTTGTTTTTTGAGGAAACAGGATCCTGTAGAAGAAATGAGATGAGCCTGAGAGGGGGTCGGGGGGTGACAGCCGATGGTGAGACATTAGGGAAGGGAGAGGCCACCAAGGGTCTCTAGCCCAGAATCCAGTGCCCCTTCCTGCCTACCTGTCCTTGTGGGTGGGAGGCAGGGTGTGTGCTGACTGGCCCAGCAATGGTGGGCTAGGATTTGGGATGGGCAGAGAAAAGGAAGAGGAGGGGGAAGTCAGCCTGGGAGGAGAAACACTGTACAAAGTCGAGGAGGAGAGAACCAGAATGTGCTTAGGGACCAGACCTGGCCCCACCTGGAGCACAGGATGGTGAGGTCAGTCAGGGCTGGATCACACGGAACCTCAAATGCCAGGCTGAGGAGCTTGGCCTTGATCCTGAGGGCACTGGGGAGCCCTGCAAAGGTTTTGAGAGGGAATTCCATTACCAGATAGATGTCTTTGGAAGCCTCCTCTAGGTGCAAGGAGGAGGTGGAGTAGAGAGGTTGACCTGGGGTAAGGGTTGGAGCATGACCAGGGGAGGGGGAAGGAAGCAGGGAGATGGGGATGGAGGGAATGGTTGGATCTGAGAGAATCTACTGTCCTTTGGAACAGACAATACAGGAAGTGTAGGAGAGGGATGGGGCAAGGCGATTTTGAAGTGTCCAGCTCGGAGACTGGAAGTTTGCTGATGCCTTTGGGAGGCCGAGGCAGGCAGATCACGAGGTCAGGAGTTGAAGACCGGCCTGGCCAATATGGTGAAACCCCATCTCTACTAAAAATACAAAAATTAGCCGGGCGTGGTGCGGGTGCCTGTAGTCCCAGCTACTTAGAAGGCTGAGGCAGGAGAATTGCTTGAACCTGGGAGGCAGAGGTTGCAGTGAGCCCAGATCGCACCACTGCACTCCCCACTCCACCCCTTCCCCATGCCTGGGTGACAGAGCGAGACTCCGTCTCAAAAACAAAACAAAAACCCAAAAAAACAAAAAACTAAGAGGTTTGCTGATGCCTTTAATAGTGACAAAAGGTGTATCGGATGTTCAATATTTGAGTATGAGGGACCTACGGGTTGTTCCCAGAGGAGATGTCCAAAAGGCAGCCTGGACACCTGGAGCTCCAGGGAGAGGGATGGGCAGCAGGGGACACCCGGAGTTGTTGGTATGCTGGGAGAAGGCTGCATGCTCCGTGGGAGTAGGGTGGAGAATGAGGAGAGACAGGGCCGCCGTCCTGCGAGGAGCATTCATATTGAGGGGGCGAAGATAGGGTGCACCAGTGAGGGAGACAGAGGAGGGGCCGTCTGGAAGGTGGGAGGGAAACAGCCGCGCAGGACGGGGCGGGGGCGGGCGCTGAGAAGAAGCCGCCTTCTTGGGCAAAGAGGTAGCTGAAGCCTGTGGAGCCTGCAGTCCTCTCAAGGCTATGGGGGCAGCGCGGAGGCCGGATTCCAGAACTGCATCTTCCCATCGCTTTGGGCAGCCACCCTGCCTCCCTGGAGCATCCTTCCTGCCATCCCACCTCCAGTTCCCCAGCTAACAAAAAACGGTGTTTCTTGACCCCCGGCAGGGCGGCGGGGGGGGCCGGGCCTGTGAACACGGCTCGCATGGTTCAGCACCCTGGAGAGCGGCCTTTGGCCGGGGCGGGGCCTGCGGCGGGGGCGGGGGCGCGCAGTCCGAGCACTCGGGCCTTTGGCTCCGGCTGGGAGCGGTCTTGCAGGCAGGCAGTTGGTGGAGGAGGGAAAAACAGCCTTGGATTTTCTCCAGCTCTCTCCCCTTTATGCACCTCCCCCATCCCGGCACTGGCCTGCAGGAGCCCCTGTCCCAGCATTTGGGGCTATTACTCTCCTGACGACTTTAGGAAATGAGATGGGAGGAGAGGGGCAACTATTTACTGGGAACTTTTCAGACATTCCCAAAACCTCACAACCTTTTGAGCTTGGAATTCGTGACCCCATATTTCAGATAAGGAAACTAAATTGAGGTTCAGGAAGGTGAAATACCTTGCCTAGGCACGTGGCAGAGGTGGGATTTGAATTCCACCTGCCGGGCTCTAAGTCCTGAGTGCCCATTAGCCCTTCTGAGTCCTGAATCTTGCAGTTTGTTCCTGCGGACTCTCTACTTCTGGGTGGCTGTGGAGTCTGGTGTGGCAGTGGGATGGGGAGGAGACCTTCCCTTCCACCTGCTTGCTTGAGTGTATTCCCAGGAGATTTCTGAAGATGAGGCCACCACCATTGTTTCTGAAGTGGGAGGACAGAAAGGAGGCTGAGGGCCAGGTGAGACCTCCTCACACCTGCACCCACGCACGCCCAGGAGACACCCCCCTTTGAACTCTTCTGACTCAGCTTCTTGCTGCCAGGTTCCTCCGGCGAGTGAGCAGGTTCCCAGGACATGAAGGGGAGCTGTGAGGGAGCAGGACTGGCCATGGTCCAGGGCTGCAGCTTCCTGAGCCCAGAGAATGCCTTCCTAGCTGTCAGGAATGGAGCAGCGAGGCCCCAGTGATAGGTGAGGTGGAGAAGCAAGACACGAGTTCTGGGCTGGCTCAGCTGCTTTACAACCACCCTGGGCCTCATTCCCTTTGAGAAAATGGTTTGCCCAGAGTTCAGAGATCTAAAATTCTATAATGCCTTCTGGGGCCACAGTGGGAAGCAAAGACTCCTCACATTTTCTTTCCTGACACTTCCCAGACCACAAGACAACTGCTTTCTGCAGCACCCAGCCTGGGCAGGCTGTCTACACAAGCTCAGTCATTTCTGACCTTGCCCCATCCACCGTGCACCCCCATGTTCTTCAGCATGGGTCAGGTTTCTATTCAGCCTCAGGGACTTCTCTGCTTGAAGCCTGTTGTGTGGCGGGGAGGTATTCTCCCCACAGCTCAGAGAGATGGGGTTGCTGTGGAGGGTTTGCTGTAGCTCCTCTACCCTGGAATATACCCTCTTCTGCCTTTAAAGACCCAGCTTGGACCCTCTCTTCCAGAAATGCTTGCTAACTGCCCCCCCCAAACTAGGTCAGGGGTCCCTCTGGGCTTCACAGACCCTGTGCTTCTTTCTGTCACAGCCTGCAAGTCTCGCCTCCCCACTCCCCAGCCCGAGTGCTTCTCTGAGACAAGGGATAGTGTGAGCCACGGGCTCAGCCACTGGTAGGCCAATGAATAAGTAAGTTAATGGTGAAACCAGGATCCAAATCCCCATTTCCTGCCTCAAGGTGTGGAGCTGTTTCTCCTGCATACAATAGTAGCTCTGCTGTGACAACTCTCTATCTGTCCTAAGGCCTAAAATGCCTCTGTTTCACTAGGTTATAGTTTTATCCTAGGGAGTCCTCTTTGGAAGCAGGGTGGGGGTGCAACAGGCCTTCCCCCATGCCTGTAGTCTGTGGGCAGTGAAGGCCATGTGGGGCAGGCTGTGGCCTAGGTCTCCACAGATCCTGGTAGAAGTCCATGCTCACGCATCAGCTCCAAGTCCCAGCTAAACCAAGCCACCAAGAGGTGGGCCCTGTGACAAGGCTCTGAGTCCAAAGGCCATCAGTAAAGCCCCCTAAGTCTTCCATGGACCCAGCTCCAGGCTAGGATGCACCCTAGGAGATGATACACACCGGGTGAGGGAGCCCAGAGGAGAGGGCAGCTAGATGTGCATGGAGGCCTGATCTCTCAGACTTGAGGAGGGCACAAGCGTGTCCCCTCATCCCGAAGGCTTCTGCGATGGGGCAGCAGAGGGTCTGGGTCTGCTGCCCCTCAAGTCCCCAGCCACATCCTAGCCCATGAGGATTGTAATCCCTCGTCCTCTCCCCTCTCTCCTCTGTCAGCCACTCCCCTTTCCCCCTACCCCGCTCTCTTTCTATTTCTGCCTCTGATTTTTTTTCCTTTTCTGCCTTTGTTCCTCTGTGTGTGTGTGTTTCCCTATGCCTCTCTGATCTCTTTGTACTTCCATCTTGATCTCTCTAAGGCTCTGATCCCTCTCTCCTCTCCCTCTTCATGTGTTACTGTCCCCCTTCCTGTCTCTGTTTATCTCTCAGTCTCTCTGTGTGTGAGTCTTTTCTCCTCTCTCCCAGTCAGACTCGCTCTCTACCCCTCCCTCTCTCCCTCTCTGTCTGGGCCTCTCTCTGTTCCTCCTCCCTCCTCCCTCCCCCTTCTGCATTATCAGACCTGCTCCAACCTCCTCCCAGAGCCAGCCGAGCAGCAGAGGCAGTGGCAGCGGGAGAGGCGGGAGCAGCGGGGCAGCAGAGCTGGATTGGGGTGTTGGGTCCAGGCTGAGTGGGGGGCAGCCCACTGCTCTTGGTCCCTGTGCCTGCTGGGGGTGCTCTGCCTGGAACTCCAGGCAGCGGGGACAGGGCGAGGTGCCACCTTAGTCTGGCTGGGGAGGCGGACGATGAGGAGTGATGGGGCAGGCATGCGGCCACTCCATCCTCTGCAGGAGCCAGCAGTACCCGGCAGCACGACCGGCTGAGCCGTGAGTATAGTGAGGGGCTGGGGTGGTGAGCGGCTGTGAGAGGTGCCACAGACAGGGTCCTGGGAGTCCCTCCAAGGAGCTGGGGTTGGCATGGAGCTGAGCCACGTGGAAGGATCGATCCTGCTCCTGGGCACCCCTCCTCCCCGCGTTGCCAGACTGCAGCCTGGGGTGGGGGCAGGTTACCTCTGAGCAGAATGAGGGTGCCTAACGTCAGCCTAGTAGGTGATGAGGCTGGGGTCCCATGGAAGGGGCTGCTGGTTGGAGGAGGGGCTGATAATGGACCTGAACTGCTTCTTCAAGGGCTGAGGGTGTATGTGGGGAGGGGGAGGTCTGCCAAGGAGTTGGGAGGAGCTCTCGGGGCTGCAATAGACTGGTTCAGGACCCTGGAGAGGGAGAGTGTCTTGGCCCACCAAGGCTATGTGTGTGTGAAGGAGGTGGGGAGGGGGAAGGATGGAGAAAATACGAATAAGAGTGGCCCTGGAGCAAGAGAGGGTTAGAGGTAACCACCTTCCATGGAATTGGGAATTGGGGTTCAGGGACACCACTTTATGAAACTTTACCCCAAAGCGTCTGTCCCAGGATAGGGTTCTACGGAGCCAGATGGAATATGGTGCCAGCCTCATGTGTGTCCACATGCAGGGGGGTGCATGTGCAAGTGAGTGGGGGGCTCTGTGGAGACATCCCTCTACTAAGGGCTGCCGAGGTGGCAGGCAGGGGATGTGTGTGTGTGTGTGTGTGTGTGTGTGTATATACACATGTGGAGTGTAAGGGACATGTTGGGTGTAGAGGGGCCTGTAGAGCTCTAGGGTCCTTGGTGGTTGGATGCAAAGCAGCCTGTCAGAGTTTGTGATCATCCCTGTGTGACTGAGAGTTTATTTGCATGTGTCTGAGTGTGAGTACAGGTTGGTCTGCCTATGTATGTAGGTGTGTCTGTTAGGTTGAGTTTGTATATTATGTGTGTTGTGTCTGCAAAATAGAGTGAATCAGTGTGCGTTTTTTATCTGTTCCATGTACATTCATGTGTGTGTATTTGTTAGTGTGTGAATAATAGCATTGCTGTGTGTGGAGGTGGATGTGGCTGTGTGCGTTTTAAGTATTCTGGTGTGGGTGTGTGATCATGGTGCTAGTGTGTATATCGGTGCTTCTGTGGCTGGTGTGTGTGTGTATCTATATGTGTGTATTCATCTGAGTGTGTGTGGGTGGCTGTTTCCTTCCCCTGGCAATTGAGGATACAGCTGGGACACCATGGCCCACTGATGCAGGGCAGGGAGGGGCTGAATGTATGACCACCTCTTTGAACTCAGGACAATTCATTCTACACCCTGTGGGAGAGATGCAGAAAAGAAATAGGCAATAATGACTCTGCCCTCTGGGGCTTCCTAAGCTTCATAGACATAAAATAGCTTGAGAATAATTAAGCAGTAGAGATCAACGTCATGCTAACAGGTGGGGGTGGGGTGGGAACCGCATAAGCAAAGGCCCTGGGCTGGGCTGGGCATGTCCTGGAGCAGCGAAGACACTGTATATAGTCAGGGGCAGGCAGGACCCACATTCTGTAGAACTTTGAGATCCAGGACTCTTAGGCTTTATCCAGAGAGCCCTGGGGAGCCCAGGAAGGTTTTATATAGGGGAGAGACATGATCAGATTTGGGTTCTAGAAACCTGCCCTGGGCCGGGCATGGTGGCTCATGCCTGTAATCCCATCACTTTGGGAGGCAGAAGCAGGTGGATCACTTGAGGCCAGGAGTTTGAGACGAGCCTGCCCAACATGGTGAAACCCTGTCTCTACTAGAAATACAATAAAATTAGCTGGGTGTGGTGGTACATGCCTGTAGTCCCAGCTACTTAGAAGGTTGGGGCATTAGAATATGAGAATCACTTGAACTTTGGGAGGTGGAGGTTGCAGTGAGCTGAGATTGCCTTACTGCACTTTAGCCTGGGGGTGACAGAGTGAAACTCTGTCTCAAAAAAAAAAGAAAAAAAAGAAAGAAACCTGCCTTGGTGGCATTGTCTGGGTTGAACTGGAAGAGAGAGGTGGGGCCAGGAGGCTAGAGTGGAGGCCAATCCAATACAGGGGTCAGTGAGTTCTGGGGCTTTTTGAGAACTTGGGAAAGGCTGGATAGATGAGGATAGGGAAGGGAGTGTCTAGGTGGCTCAGGCTTGGACTGGGGTTGGGGGTGTAGCACAGACATCTCAGTAAGTCAGGATCTCATGAGGGAAAAGGCTCATGGAAGGCTCAGGAAAGCTGGGTGTGGGCGGGCTGAGGTAGTGTGAGAGATCTTTGTAGTGTTTCTAGCTAGGATGCAGAGGGTCAGAGATCATGGAGTCATCTCTTGCCAGACAGGGAAACTGAGACTATGGCTTCATCACCATCCTTTGGCTGCAAGGCTGGGGCTCAGCCTCTTCATCAGACCTGACCCTCAATATCATTCTCCTTCAGGCCCTGCCCAGAACCTCTTGGTTGCTGAGCTTGGTCAGCTCAGTGAGGGTTAATTGTCTTTATGCTCCCTGCACCCCCGCCCCCCGCAGTCATTCCCCCTGCCCACCAAGCAGCTCCTGCCACTCTTCCTGCTTCCCACTCCAGCCTCCTGTCCCCAGGGACTGCTGATGGCTTGGCTGGGATCTAGCCAAATGGTGGGGGGTGGGGGCAGGGGGGGGGAAGAGCTCCCAGCAGTTCTCTACCCCTTGGTCTTAATGGACTGGGAGTCTCACTCTCAGCCATGCTGCTGTCAGGCCAGGCCTGCGCTCCCCAGGCTTCTACTGCTTCGGCCTATGAAATCTCCTGACTCAGCATGATTCCATTGCTGCATTCATTCATTCAACCACTCAACAGGAACTCCTCAGTAGCTGCTTGGTGCCCACTTGGCTTGTCACTGGGGACACAGAGCAGACACTGACTGAGTCCCTGTTCTCAGGGAGTGCCCAGTCTGATGAAGGAGAAAGAAATGGAAATCTGCAACCCCACAGGGTGAGCAGTGCTGTGTAGGAGGTGGGGGGCCCACAGCAAGCCCGGGCTTCAGAGGAAGAGATGTTTGAGCCGGACCTTGAAGGATGGGTAGGAATCGCCCAGGTAGGGAAGAGCAGAGGGAACAGTTTGTGAAGGTGGGTAGGAAGGGCACAGGGCTAGGCACCTGACTCAGTGCAGCCTCCGGGTGGGAGAAGACAGTAAGGGCATTTGGGTCATTTTCTAGCAGTTGTTTTAGTACTCTCTACAACTTTCCCTGCAGTTCTATCCAGCCTGCTGTTTGCATACCCCTGGACACAAGATGTTCATCTTTTCCCTCCTGGGCATAACTTCCCTCGTGGTGGTTAAATCTGTCCTGGGTCTTCTCTGCAGGGCCCAGCAACTCCAGGCTACCCAGCCTGGCCTTATGTCCTTTCTCTGTCCTGTGTCACTGTCCCCTGAAGTAGGGCCAGGCTGGGGCACAATGATCCAGGAGTGGCAAGAACACATCTAGGCAGAGAGTGGGAGAAATGTGCAGCCTTTATTAACAAAAATCTGAGATGGGTGCAGGCCCTGACTCCTCTCCAAAAATAATGATAAAGAAGCAGGCATGGCCAAATAAGGGAGTGAGGACAGACAGCAGGAAGAACTTCCTACCAATGCATAAGGGCTGTGAGTCTCTTGGCTTCATGAGAGTGGGCTGTGCGTGTGAAAGGGAAGGTCTCAGAGGACAAGAGGGGGAATTGGAGGCAGAGGCAATGTCAGCCTCTGACTCCCATAGGTGAGTGAGTGAAGTCATCCAGGGAGAGGGAACTGGGGATGGGGAGCTGAGAGAGACAGGGGAGGGGGATCAGGACTCATCATTCATTCATTCAGCAGCCGTTCACTGGCCCTACCAAACATGACACCCCTGGGGGCAGATGGACAGAGCCAGTGACCACGTGGATGGAAGCTCCGAGTCTGTCCTACCTGTGCCAGTGTCACAGGAAGGTATTTAGGAGGAGGGGCCATTGGGGCTGGCCTTATAAGGAAGAGGCACTTCAGGCTGAGTTGAGGGACAGCACTAGGAAGACGGAACAGCATGTGCAAAGGCCTTGAGGTAAGGGCAAGCAGGATTTTGTTTACTCAGCACTATAGGAGTTCAGAGTGGCCTAGGCATGAAGTGCCAGGCTCGGGGGAAGCCCTGGGCAGTGGTGGAGCAGGAGAGGAGTGGGGAATTGAGCCCAGACTGTAGGAAGCACTTTCTTCTATGAAGGTGTCTCCAACAGGCTTGATGTGTAGGCATTATTGTAAGTCTGCAACTTCTTTGTCTCTCCTGGTGCTCCTGACCAGGGCCTGCTGAGGGGCCCAGCTTTGCTTGAGAAAGGGGTGTTCAGTGAACAAAAGAGACCCTGGAAATGAGAGAGAAGTAGTGGCTGAAGAATGTGGGCCCCTTCCAGAAAGTGGCATGCAAACAAATGTAAAGCAATATGCAAATCAGCTGGCTAGGGCTTGGCAGCTTTGGTTGGAAGAAATGAGCCATCACCCCTTATTATGCCGGCCTCCTACCCCCTCTGCACCAGCCTCCAGGACAGCCGGAACAGCCTTGTCTGCTCCTTGGAGTGCCCCAGCTTTTCTGAGCCACAAGATTGTGGCCTCTAGGTTGGGGGCCATGGGCTCCCTGTCAGCACCCTCATCCTCCTGGGAAGTCGATATATTTAGTAACAGGAATGTTTTCACACATTTATCTCCTATTGTTCAGCTGCTTGCTCCCTGGGAAAGGCCAGGTCCCCAGTGACGTGACCCACTTCTTGAAGTCCCTGAAGTCACCCTTCTCACTGCCCCCCGCCATCCCGAAAAACAGGAGGCAACTGGGGCTTGGTGCAGCAGAACAGATTTGAGTCAAATATCTAGGAGGACTTCCCAACAGTGTAGTTGCTGAGATGTGTGGACCCTGGATTTCTGGGCTTTCATTCTTTGGATGGTTGCCTTGGGCGCAGAGGAGGCTTTGAAGATATAGCAGAGAAGGTGGCAGACAGGCTTATGCTCAAATTTCAGCATACTGAAAGATGTACTGTTACTCTGTAGCTGTGTGGTCTTGGGCAAGTTACTTAACTTCTCTGAACCTTGTGTGACTAGTGGGGTGGAGATAATTATCCTTTCTTGGCAGGATGATTGTGAAGAATCTGGAAGTGCAGAGCTTAGCCCCTGGCATGCAGCAGGTGCTCACAAAGGTTAGCTACTGTCATTATGAACCACCCACGATCAGCCACACTTTCAGAAAGATTTAGTGGGGCCTGGAGAGGGAGAGACCAGAGCTAGGAGCCCAGGGCTGTCATCGTGTGGGAGGGACCAGGAGGCCTGAAACAGAGCTGTAGTTGTGGCTATGGTGAGAAGCACAAAGCTCTGTGGGAGGGACCGAGGTTTCTCAGAGAAGTGTGGCCACCTCATTAAGTTGTTCCGACTGGTCTGAGGCCAATCCCCAGATAATACAATGGAAGAAAGGGCTTGGTGAACAAGGGGTTAAGTCTGTGGCCACGCCCATGCAGTCTGTGAGCCATTCTGGGAGCTGTAGTCTGTTGTGAATTTGCAGTAAGCATAGTTTATACTGCCTCTTTTGATCCAAATCCTCACCCTGCTGCCAAGGCTGGCCGACGGCCGGCCCTGGTGGGTGCTGGGCTGTGTGGGGCCCAAAGGTGAAGCAGCATCGACCTCTTCCCTCAGGGACCCCCTGGCTTGCTATGTGTTGGGGGGTGCAGGTAGGAGCAGGGATAAAAGTATTAAGCCATAATTACAACTTCTCACATGTTCACGCAGAAGTTTACAGCTTCCTGAGCACTGTTTCCACATCTGTGATCTCATTTAATCCTCACCACAAACCCAAGAGACTGCTGTTTTCTGGATGAAGAAATGGAGGATCCAGGAGAGGAAATTGCTTGCCCACAGGTATTCAGCCAGTGACGGTGGAGCCAGACCTGGGGCACAAGTCTGTCTGCTTCCAGAGCTCCTGCTCTTTCCATACATTACTGTTCCAGATGGCAGACAGGCAAGATGTGGACAACTAAAGTTGGATGTGAGACATCTCAGCAGAGGAGCAGCTGAGCAGAGAGCTGCTGATTCCAGGCTGAGAGTTTGGACTTTGTGTTGTGGCCCACCAGGATCCACCCAAGGGTTTTCTGATTAGAGCTGAGCTTTGAGAGAATTGAGCTTGCAGCCTAGGCTGAATGGATTGAACTGGAGAAACCAAAGTCAGACTGAGGCTTCTAAATCCCATCCTTGGTGCACCCAGCACTTTGCTGCTCTCTCTCCTCCATGCTTCTTCTCAGTTTTTTCCTTCTCCTCTCCTTCATCTTCTTCCCCCAGCCTTTTTTTTTTTTTTTAATAGAGACAGTGTCTTGCTGGCTGGAGTACAGTGGTGCCATAATAGCTCACTGCAGCCTCGAATTCCTGGGCTGAAGCTATCCTCCTGCCTTGGCCGCCCAAAGTGCTGGGATTACAGGTGTGAGCCACTGCACCCAGCCCATCTTACTCTTTCTCTCCTACTCCTCTCTGCCTCAGGCTGAGGAGTGATGACTTTTATACCATAGAGCTGTGCTATAATATCACATGTTTCCAGAAGGGGGTGCTGTCACATACAGTCCATTCCAGCCTGAATCTTCCTTATGTTTGAAGGGCCAGTAGAAGTGTTGGACAAGTGGCAGAGATGAAGGGTGGAGAGAAGGATAGCCCATTGTTCTCCACCTCCATTGAGCCCAGGACGTGAGGTCCCTGCTGATATGGCATTGGGAGGAATGAAGGCTGAGGAGAGGTTGGGCCCCAACCAGAAGGGACAGACATACTGAGTTAAGCCAGAGGAAATTTTCTCCTCTTGGTTCTGGGACAGGCTAAGATTTGGAAATGCATCTAGAATGACATTGCAGTTGGGGTCTGGGTTTCTTCTGGGTCATGACTTGCTTGATACTGAGGTGTTGGGGATATTGCTTGGTTTATTCGTGTCTGTGTCTCAGTGTGTGTATGTGTACCTGAATGTGAGCTTCCAGTTGTGCATGTGTGTATGCTGATCTGACAGGGTGAGAATGTGTGGGTCAGTGTTCGTATAAAAGTGTGAACTTACTCATATGTGTGAGCATGTGAGTGTCCTTTTTTTGTTTAGTTTAGTTTTGAGACAGGGTCTCACACTCTCACCCAGACTGGAGTGCAGTGGTGTGATCTCGGCTCACTGCAACCTCTGCCTCCCAGGCTCAAGCGATTCTCCTGCCTCAGCCTCCCGAGTAGCTGGGACTACAGGTGTGCACCACCACACCTGCATAATTTTTGTATTTTTAGTAAAGACGGGGTTTCACCATGTTGGCCAGGCTGGTCTCGAACTCCTGACCTCAAATGATTCACCCACCGCGGCCTCCCAAAGTACAGGGATTACAGGCATGAGCCACTGCACCCGGCCGTGACTGTCCATCTTTATGTCTGATTTTGGTAAACAGTTATATGCATGTGAGTGTGGCTTGTGTGTGTGTACATGTGTGTAGGGTGCCATATATATACATATGTTCTAGTGAAACCATATGTGTGTTCCCTGTGTATACAGATGCCTGTGTCTGAATGTGAGCACAGGGATGAGGGGATGTGTGTGTGTGAAGGCCCAGACACCTGCTGTGCTAACCGTTAAGACCACGCCTAATGTCTGGCTATTCAACACTTTTTCTCCTGGGTCCCGCTTTCCTGTAGGTAGAGACCCTTGAAGGGCTGGGCTCCCTTCAGGGGACTCTGGGCCAGAGTCAGGCTTTGTGTTCAGTCTCAGGTTGGGCCAGCCAGGGGTCTAGTCTATCGGACTGAGCAGCTGGACATGGCTGGGAAGTGTCTAGGTTCCATTCTCCCCAGGAACTCTTAATGGTCACACGTAAAGAGTTTCAGGGACTCCCAGCACGGTCCTCCTGTACTGATGCACCTACTGAAGTTCAGAGAGGTGCAGTGATTAACCCAAGGTCACCCAGCAGAACCCAGGATGAGATGATAGGGCTTGGAGCAGAGGGGAGTGTCTGACCTGGAAGGCTGCCCTCCCTCCAGCCCCTAGAGCAGGCAGGGAGCTCAGAGGAGAGCCAAGTCTGTGGTGTGAAGCCACCTCCTGCACCTGGCCATTTCCAGGCCTCCTGGGCCTCAGAGGCTGCCTTTGAAGTTTTTACCAGAGCTTCTGCATGCTGTGAGATTCCTCCCGGGGACGTGTGCAGTCGACTGTTCCACGGAGCGTGGAGACTCCATGGAGAGGAGCCCAGTGGTGAAGTGAGGCCAGGAGAGGGGCTTCCTCTGGAAGCCTCAATTTCTTCTTTGCAGTAGTTGCTTTTTTGTCGTGTTTTTTTGTTTTTTAGGTTTTCACCGTTCTAACATTCAAGGCTTTCCGTTATCCCTCTTTGAGCTCTTAGTACTGAGACAGTGCTGGGGTTTGGGGCAGTCCTGGAGGCCCAGCTGGGCTCAATGTGAGGGTGGCAGGGCAGTCCCTTAGGGAAAGGGCTGCTTGGGAGAGAGGAATGAGCTTCCTGCCCATAGTGGGGAGGCATGAGCAGGGGCTGGACAGCCTGGTTAGCAAGGCTGTATACGAGGTACCTACCCGAGCGAGGAAGTTGGTTGCAGATTATCTTGAGTCCCTTCAAGCTGTAGCTGCCATTGGGGGCCAGAGAAGAAGGTGCCTCAGCTCTCTTGGGCCTTGGGAGGATTGAGTCCACAGAGTTCTCCTGGTGTCCTGGGCAGTGGAAGGTGCTAGGTTAGACTGCGCACGTGGAAGCAGAGAGATCCCATTCCTTGGAGAACTGAAGGGAAATTTGTCTTCCTGGAGGTTTGGGGCTGGAGGCAGGGGCTGGATGGGAGGACACTCTGGGGTGGAGTGGGAGTGGATGGGGAGGACTGGGCAAGTCCGAGGCGGCACCCGCAGGAAGGAGCAGGGAGGCATATCCTGAATCATGTGGGGCTCTAGGGTGGGAGGCCCATGGTTGTGGGGCTCAAACATGGACTCTGGTTGGGGCAGAGGAGAGGCTTCCTGGGGTTGGGGTCTGGGCAGGAATTGGGGTAGGAAAGGAGAGAAGCAGCAGTTGGGTACCACCTCCTTCCCAGGTCAGGTAATTCGGAGTTGTCTTAAAACTCTCAGTGGGCCAGGCGTAGTGGCTCATGCCTGTAATCCAAGCACTTTGGGAGGCCGAGGCGGGTGGATCACCTGAGGTCGGGAGTTCAAGACCAGCCTGGCCAACATGGAGAAACTCTTGTCTTTACTAAAAATACAGAATTAGCTGGGCGTGGTGGTGGATGCCTGTAATCCCAGCTACTCGGGGGGCTGAGGCAGGAGAATCGCTTGAACCCAGGAGGCAGAGGTTGCAGTGAGCCTAGATTGTGATTGCACTCCAGCCTAGGCAACAAGAGCAAAACTCTGTCTCAAACAAACAAACAAACAAAACCTCTCAGTGGGGTGGGATCTGGGGTCCAGATGGAGAGAACTAATGTTTACAGAGTGACCTTTATGTTTTAAAAATGATTTTTTAAGGAGGCGATTAAACAAATCGCCTCCTTAAATAATCCTTCAAGGGAGGCCGGGCGCGTTGGCTCACGCTTGTAATCCCAGTACTTTGGGAGGCTGAGGAGGGCGGATCACGAGCTCAGGAGATCGAGACCATCCTGGCTAACACGGTGAAACCCCGTCTCTACTAAAAATACAAAAAATTAACTGGGTGTGGTGGCAGGCGCCTGCAGTCCCAGCTACTTGGGAGACTGAGGCAGGATAATGGCATGAACCCAGGAGGCGGAGCTTGCAGTGAGCCGAGATTGTGCCACTGCACTCCAGCCTGAGGGACAGAGCAAGACTCCATCTCAAAAAAAAAAAAAAAATCCTTCAAGGGGCTAGCCGTATTTTGTAGAGGGGAAACAGATGACAAACTTAAATGGTTTAACTGAAGACAGTGAAGCAAGTATGGAGATGGGGAAGGCTTAAGGGAACCAGCAGGACATGTCAGGGTACTCAGGACTGGCATCCAAGGGGCCAGAGGCGTTGGCAGAAGGGGGACAAGGAGAGTGCCCCAGCTCCATGAGCCAGAGCCCTGGAGATGGGGCTGCCCTGCAGGAGCTGTGGCCGCAGCCACTGCTTGTCAAAGGAGGCAGGTGGGTGAGGGGGTGAATACCCACCATGAGCCTGCATGCTTCTCACCCTTTGCTCTCCTGCCAGCACCCTGACCCTCACTGGCAGAATTCATCTGGATGCCAGGGGGCAAGGGAGCCCTGGATGAAGCTGCCACTCAGAAGTCGGCCTCCGGGGCAAACAACCCGGCAGCAAAGGTTAGAGATTGGATGTGGAGGGACAAAGAGATGATGGGAAACTGAAGAACAGAAAGGGCATGGACTTGCCCAAGGTCACACAGCCTGTTGATATCAGGATTGGAGTCAGAAGCCAGGCTCTGCCTCTGAACACTCACTTTTTTGTTTGTTTGGTTTTTTTGTTTGTTTGTTTGTTTTTGAGACAGTCTTGCTCTGTCGCCCAGGCTGGAGTGCAGTGGTGCGATCTTGGCTCACTGCAACCTCCACCTCCTGGGTTCAAGTGATTCTCCTGCCTCAGCCTCCCAAGTAGCTGGGATCACAGGCAGCTGCCAGCATGCCCGGCTGATTTTTGTACTTTTGGTAGAGATGGGATTTCACCATATTGGCCAGGCTGGTCTCGAACTCCTGCCCTCAGGTGATCTATCCGCCTCGACCTCCCAAAGTGCTGGGATTACAGGCGTGAGCCACTGTACCTGGCCTGAACACTCACTTTGTCACATTCACTGAGGTCTCCCGAGTGGACTTATATGCGCGTTATCTACTTTCCGGCTGAGAGCTGCTTCCTGCCGTGATAACCACGCTCTGTATCTGGGCAGCACAGGGGTTGCTGAAGAATGTCATTCTCAGAACGCAGTGTGCCCTGGAGCCCCCTCAAGCTACCTGCTCATTCATCTCAACTGGCCTTGAGGGTGCCCTGGTGTGCCCTGCCTGTGCTTGTCACTCTGGCCATGGAGATGGACCCGAAAGCCCTTGCTCTCCGCTTCATTAGAGACAGGCACACCCAGATGCAGGCAATCAATTTTGCCGGGTAAGTGCTGGGACCGCTGACGAGGACCCTTCCTGAGGAGGCGATGCTGGGTCTTAGCCTTAAAGAACAAATGAGAGTTTTCCAGGTGGAGGAGAAGAGGAAGGGTATTCCAGGCAAAAAGCCCCGTAAGAGCAAAGGTGTGAGCAGCAAGAAGTCAAGGGTGGCAGGTTCAGGGCTCCTGGGCTGGAGGAAGGGCCTGGCGGTGGAGAGGAAGGGAGTGAAGGCCCAGCTCACAAAGGGAAGCAGAGGAAAGTTTAAGCAGGGTCAGGCCATGGTTAGCTTTGGGGTTAGGAAGCTCCAAATGATGGGTGAAGTAGTGGGGCTAGACCCAGGTGAGAGGCAGTATTGGGGATGGCCGAGGACATGTGAGTTGCATAAATGGTCCAGAGGAGGGGTGACAGCCGCTACTTCCCAGCTCACCTGCCTGAGCTAAGGCCCTAGTTCCTCAGTGTCTGCCCACCAATGCAGGTGTGTGGCAGCTCTAGACCCTCCTCTAGGGACATCCCTCCCTGCCTCATGCTGCCTGTGGCTTTCACTCTCTGGAGCACTCATCCATGGCACCCATAAGCCACCCCCTCAGACAATGGCCCCTAAAGCAAACCTGTGTCACCGCTGCCTATCTCTTGATAACACTATGACCCCTCCACTGCCAAATCTGATAAAAGACCTCCCTTTGAAGACCTTCCTCCTGGAGTCGGATCTCAGTCCTTCTTGCTGTCCAGAGCCTGGGACTTGGGCCTCCCTGGGAGGCGAGTCAGTGAGGGCAGCCCCCTTATGGTGCTGGGAGTTGAGGGACCTTGGCCCAGCCAACTCATCCCTGTTGTGTCAGCCTCTCTGGGCCTGGGCAGCTGACTCATTTTCAGTGCTAATTAGCATCTCCCCTGAAGCTTTCTCCCCTACTCTAAGTGCTTGACAATCATTAGGTGCTATTGTGTGCAACTGGATCCCAGCTCCAGCACCTCCCTGCCCCAGCTTCTCCTCCAGACCCCAGCTGCTTGAGATAAGGGACCTGGCCACAAACATACAACACACCGAAACCCGGACACAATCTAGGCATAGGGACTTGAACACCAACATAAATATACAAAGAGGAAAAACCCAATAACACAGAAGAACTCCCCACACCAAGAAGCAGACCATAACACAGACAGAGACCCACAGTACACACACAACACAGACACCAGCAGATGCTGAAAAGCAGACACAGGATCATTCCAAAAAGTGACCCAGAAACGAAAACAGAACAAATGGGAACACCAATGCATGTGACACAGGTATACACATCTAGATACGCAACACAGGTACGATTCAGCACACGTGTGGCGCATCCCAGGTAGGCACTTGGACTTGGCATATACACAGATGCCAAGATAGTCAGAGTGAGCCGCCTGTGGTTCCCCACCTGTGCAGTGTCTCTCACCTCTGGGCTGCCACACATGCTGTTGCCTGAAATGCCCTTCCCCAGTGCCCTCCTCTTTTTACCTGGCTAATTCCTGTCATTCTTCAGATCTTCTAGGAAGACTTCTGCCTCCTTGATAGGGGCCTTTCCATACTCCCCAGCCTTGGAGTGCTTCCTGCCACATGGCATCACTAACTGTTTTCCAGTGAGTTTCTGTCAAGTTTTGGGATGAAGGATTTTGCCTGTGCTCGGTGAGGTGGTGACTGTGGGTGTGAGTGGGTGATTAGGGCCAAAAAAACCCCCAAAAAACTGGACAGAGGCAAATTTGGGGGGAAATGAGTTAGGAATAGCTGTGAGGAGCCCCAGCGACTCAGGGCCTCAGAAGATATTTATTTCTGTATTTATTTATTTATTTATTTATTTATTTATTTACTTATTTATTTAGACAGAGTCTTGCTCTGTCACCCAGGCTGGAGGGCAGTGGCGCTATCCTGGCCCGCTGCAACCTCCACCTCCCAGGTTCAGGCAATTCTCCTGTCTCAGCCTCCCGAGTAGCTGGGATTACAGGTGCGCACCACCATGCCTGGCTAATTTTTGTATTTTTAGCAGAGACAGGGTTTCACCATGTTGGCCAGGCTGGTCTTGAACTCCTGAGCTCAGGTGATCCTCCTGCCTTGGCCTCCCAAAGTGCTGGGATTACAGGCGTGAGCCACTGCGCCCGACCTCAGAAGACATTGAAACCCACAGAGAGGACACAGCCAGATGCCCTCTGCCTCATTTTCTCAGACCCTGCCTGATTTCTCTTATGTTTCTTCTAGGCTTGCTGCCTGACCCAGTTCCCTCCTTCCCAGAGCTGGCCTTGCCCCTTGCCACCTCTCGGAGCTCACACATACTCACTCACCTTTTCTGCTTGGCTGTGCCCTACCCCTACTTCTAAGTCCAGTGAAATCCTTGTTATTCAAGGCCTGAGGTCAGTGGGCACGTCATCCATGCCTGGCGTCCTAACCCGTGCCACTGAGTATTGTGAAGGGAGGTAGTGGAGGGACGTGCTTGGGAGCACAAGCCTTGAGGACTGTCTCTTGGTTCAGATCTCTGCTCCTCTACTTCTTAGCTTCAGGATTGTGCAAGTTCTGCCACCTTTGTTCCCTCATCTGTAGAAAGGAGAGGATAATAGAGCCCACCTCATTAGGGCAGCCATGAGGATTAAATGAGACACAGTGTGTAATGTACCTGGCTCCCTCTCCAGGTTGCATGAGAGCAGGGAGAGAGCTAATGAGATCAAGGATGTGCAAATGCACTCAGAAGGTGCCTAGTGGGTCCTTGCTAATTGGCACTTAGTGAAACAAAACACCTCGTGTGTGAGCACCTACTATGTGCCTGTGTAGTGGGCTCTGTGCCCCGCCCCTCCTTAGTTTCTGCACGGCTGCCAGTTCTGCACAGCTGTTACTGCTGTGGGGGCTCAGAAGGTGGGGGTGTGACTACTTTTTCAAAATTTATTTTTAATTTTTTACATCTGTTTTATGGAGGCATAATTTACATACAGTAAAATCACCAATTTAAAGTATATAGTGAGTTTTGATAAATATATGTGGTCATAACCACCATGACAATTAAGAAAAGAATATTTTTATCCTGGCAAACTTCCCTTGTGCCCTTTGTAGTCAGTCCCTTTGAGGGGGACTTCTTATAGGAGTGTGAGAAGTACTGGGTTTTCCTTGGGCTGCAAACCTGGGCACGTGGAGTGGGGGTGCCTCCGACATGCTGGAAGTTGCCAGGGAACTGCTGACCCTCTCTGGGCCTTGGTTCCTAGCAGAGGCAGTGCAGCCAGTCGGGGGAAGGGATGCTCAGGCCTTGGTCTCCTGAGGGCAAGCCTTGGATGTGAGGGCTGGATCGGCTGGAAGTGGTGGCTTCAGAAACCCATAGAGTGGGTGACAGGGTAGGGAGTTGGTGTTTCCACAAACCCGCCCCTCCTTTGACCAGGTGTGCCCTGTGGTCCTGGTGGAAATGGCTATATGTTGTCCAGACTGTAGCAGGGGCTGGCCAAGATGGTCCACTCCTCTCCCCATCCTCCCCCAACCAGGGGCCATAAACCCCACTCTATAGATTAACAATTCCCTGAAAAGAAGGGGGTCACTTTTGTTCCCCAGTTCTAGAACCGAATATTAAAGCAATTATGTAACTAGCAATAAATTACTTAAAGTAGTGACTCACTCAGCTTAATTAGAGCGCAAGCAGGGAGGGATTAAGGTATTTTTAGAGCACACACCTCACTCTCTCCTGTGGGGGAGGCCTCTGTGCAAGGTGGGGGTGGAAAAAAGGCTGGGAACTCATGGGAGCACCCCAGGTGTCTGCAAGGAGATGAAAGCTGATCCTCCGCCCCACTGAGGTCCTAAGGAAGAAGGGCCGAGTCAGAGCTGCAGCAGGAGGGATTCAGATCAGACTCAAGAACACTTCCCAGTGGTGCTTATTTGACAACTGGGACGGCAACACTAGATTGTAAACTCTGTGAGGGCAGGGATTAGGTCTGTGACCGCCTCCTCACCCAGCGGCAGACCAAGAATGAGACTTGGGAGTCAGACACAACTGGGTGTGACTCCTGCCTTTGTGGGTTGCCAGCACGTGGGCTTGGGCAGATTCCTTTATCACCAGAAGCTTTGCCGTCTCCTCCACTATAAAGTGGGCACAATAACATCCACCTGCATGCATATTATAAGGATTTAGTGGGTTAAAATGTGCAAAGCAAGACTTAGTGCTCAGCTGGGCACAGCGGCTCACACCTGTAATCCCAGTACTTTGGGAGGCTGAGACAGAGTGCTTCAGCCCAGTAGTTTTGAGACCAGCCTGGGAAACATAGGGAGACTCTGTCTCTTAAAAGAGAAAAAAAAAAAATTAGAAGACTCAGTGCTGACTCTGCTAGACCAAAAGCCCCACAAAGGCAGGGATTAGGTTTGGTTTGTGTTGTTCATTGTTGTATCTCAAGCTTCATTCATAGGACTGCACAAAGTAGGTGTTCAGTAAATGCTTTGTTGTGTGACTGCATGTTAATTTTGTTCCCATTCTCCTGCTCCAAAAAAAAAGTTCATTTTCCTGAGGTCATGAGTGAAGAAAATAGGCAGTGTGGGCTGGGTGTGGTGTCTCATGCCTGTAATCCCCAGCACTTTGGGAAGCTGAGGCGGGAGGATCACTTGAGGCCAGGAGTTCAAGACCAGCCTGGGTAACTTAGCGAGACCCCATCTCTACTTCAAAAAAATTTAAAACAGAAAAAAATCTAGGGTGTGTGTGGGGGCAGGTGGGGAGGTTGCAGGGGTGCCTCACAGGTGGGAGTCTGGCATTTCTCCTCCAGGCTGAGGAGGTGGTGACTTCCAGGGAAAGTCCTGGGAGGGATCAGAACCACAGCTCCAGCCTGCTTGGATGAGGGTGGTCTTCTGGCTGCCAGGAGGGTAGCTAGGTGGGAAGATCTGCCATTGTTTCCTCCATAACGTGGGGCGGGAGGAGGAGGAGCCCCCAGCCCAATCTGATGGGGGAGACCAGAACCCTCACCCACCATTGCTGGCAGTCAGAGAAGGCAGGGATAAGTCAGGGTGGGGCATTCTGAAAGGCTTCCCAGAGGATTGGATGGGAGGATTAGGCGGAGAAGACATCCGGCATCCATAAAATGGAGTAATGATTCTGACCCTGAAGGTTTTCTGGGAGGATTAAATGAGTTACATTTTAAAGATGCCTGGTACATGCCTGCCGGGAGAAGGCACAACATATGAACTCCCTCCGTCTTCCCTCCACCCCTCCTCAGCTCCTGTGACATCGGGAGGGACATGCCCTGCCCTGCTCACAGAGGCTGGGTGGGAGGCTCCCATCATGGCCTTCACTGAGGCAGCCTCTGCAGTTGGACCAAGCTGGACACACAGTAGGTGCACACAACAGATGGGGGCAGGTCTGTGCTTGTTTTACCAGGGTGTTGGGAGGCTGAGGGAAGGGCACAGCTGGATTGGGGTGATGGAGTTCAATCCCTGCTCCTCCCCCAGATCCGAGATCCCAAGACGCCTATGCCCAGTGGCTGCTCTGATCAGCTCTGACCAGCTCTCCTCACACCTCGTAGGCCTTCCAGGGTTCAGGTGATGAATTAGTGATGACAGCATCCAGCATCGCTATGACAACCACGTGGCACTCTTAGCCTCCAGTCAGGGTTCAGCGGCAGAGGCCAGAGACCCCTTTGGCTCTGGGCCTTCGTACAGGCGTGTGTGAGTGGGGCTGGGGCCTGAGGGAGATAGAGGAGTGGGAGGGGCAGGGACCAGGGCATGGGGCGGCATCTGGCATGGACTGGAGTTCATTCAGATTGTTCCATCCAGAGGGACCTTGGGGACAGTTGTTTCTCTCCTTCCTTCCCCCCTTCTTTTCATTCCTCCATCCCTCCTCTTTCCCCTCCTCCCACTTCTTCTGAGCCTCGTTCCTGTTTCAGGCCCTGGGCTGCCGACCCTTTTCCCCTCCTCTGGGAATAAAGCCGGGCTCAGCCCTCACCCCGGGGAGCTGAGTGAGGTGGGGGACAGCCGCCTTCTGGTCTAGGCCTCAGGGAAGCTGTGTGGGGACCACTGACGGCTTGGCGAGAGGGCCTGACCCAGCTGGGCCAGGGGGCTGTGCAAGTGGCTGCTGACCCTGATGAGTGGGGAGGAGGTTTTCAGCAGAGAGGCAAAGTCAGAGATGAAGCAGCGTGGGATGGGGGAGCGACAGATGTTCAGAGTGGCCTAAGTGTGAGATGCGGAGCAGAGAACGTGGGAGGAATCGAGGCTCAAGAAGGACTGGGAGGGAGTGGATGCAGTGAGGAGTTTGCAGTTTGTCCCTGGGGGAAGAGGAGCCCTGAAGATTTTTGTTGTTGCTTCTTTGATTTTTAAATGGGAGGGTTTATTTTAGAGATGGGGAAACAGGCCCAGGGTGGGAAAGTGACTTGCTCAAGCGTAAATCACTAGAGACAGACTGAGACTACAGGCTCTGCTTGGGTCCTGCTGGACTCTAGCTGGGACCTCTTGCCCCAGACTTGCTGGCCAGGATTTTCCCAGGTAATCACTACCTCCGAGAAAGGCGAGGAGAGCCCATGGGTGACTTTGCCCTCAGTTTGAATGAAATTTGCAGCAGCAAGGGCTGTGCCGATAGTCCTTTCTGCCCGTGTCTGGCCTGTTTGGGGGTGGGGGTGGGGTGGAGGTGAGCATCCAGGGAAGGATCTGGGAAGTCAGGGGCTTGACCAGGGCCATCAAGGCATTAGGGTCAGAGATGGATTCAAACTTGGGTCTTTGGAGACCCAGCCCAGACTCTGTGCTCCATCCCCTTCCTCCCTCTGTCAGGAGCCTTTGGCTGAGTTAGGCACCTACAGGAGGCAAGGGCCCCCCGGAGCCCGTCACATTCTCCTCAGGGCTCCTTCTGGCCCTGGGGCCTGATATTGGGCCTGCTGTGCTGGAACTTATCCAGGCAGAAGAAACTTTTAGCCCCATTGTCCTGATGAGGAAACTGAGGTCCCAAGGTAACAGTGACTCATTCAGGGTCACAACAGGTCAGTGGCTGGGCTGGGCCTAGCTGTCTGGCCCTCAGCTTGTCTACACGGCTCCCCCTCGCAGCTCTTCTCTCGCCTCTCCCACCCCGCTGTGCAGCATGGTTGGGCCTGCCAGCCTTGATGGATGGCTCTGCAGCTCAACCTCCCTCCCATTCCTCTCCGGATGCTGGGCCGTGAGCCTCCTAATCACCAGTTCTGCCTGGTGGCCGCCAAGCCATCCATCTCCCCACATAGCCTTGCCCAGCACAGGTGGTTTCGTTTGGGGAGGAGGGGGGCACAGCAGGTCTTCCTCTGAGGCTGAGCTGAGAGTTTGGCTGCAGCCCCCACTCTGGGGGGCCCGAGGGTTAGGGAATAGCCTGCACTCCCTTGCTGGAGTGTCAGAAATCCCTCCTGAATCTCCCTAGGGCACGTGCACAGGCACACACACTCACAGTAACACTAATAAAAGCTCTCGTGTATCAAAAGAATATTGTATGGCAAGTATTGTTGCAGAGCCATATGTATCATCTCATTCATCACTCCACTGTACAGATACAGAAACTCAGGCTCAGAGAGGTTAAGTGACTTGCATAGGCTCCATATCCAGGAAATGGAGGAGCTGGGATTTGAACCCAGATCCTTATGGCTCACATCTTGCATTCACAACTCCTGCTCTACTGACTCACCTGTGCACACACACACACGCGTGCGCACGCACACGCGCACACACAGACACGCACACACGCACACACACAGGCACTCACTTGCATGCATGAACACGAGCCACCATTTTGGCTCTTGTACCATCCATCTACCTGGGCCAGGTTCTTGAGGAGTGAGGAGAATGCTGGGCTGCAGAGGGCATGAGGGGGTCACTGCTCATTGTCCCCAGGCTGCCCCAAGCTCATTGTCCCCAGGCTGTCTCACCCTGGCTGTGGCACTGGCTGGCAGGGGAGCTGCATGGAGGCGGCAGCCTCCAGGCAGTGGAAAGGGGAGGCTGGGAGACAGTCGATCGATCATCCCTGCAGTGCCTCCTTCCAGGAACTGGGGCCCAGGGGAGTGTGGCGCCGCAGGTCGATGTTCTGGGCAGCAGCACAGTCTCTGAGTGCGTACAGGGTATGTGTGGGGCGAGGCTGGTGTGTAGCTGCCCGCCTCCCCCTGGCTCCCTTCCCCTGCTCCTGCCTTCCTCCTGCCATTCACCTGGCAGCCCCACACCTTCCCCTGATTCCCCCACTGTCCCCGACCTGGGCACTACAGAGGCTGAGAATCCAACTCCCAGTTCCCAGGCACCTGTGTGTCTACTGCTACCATCCTGCCCTGCCCTAGAGGCAGATCTCGGGTGGGTGCTGCAAGAGTCACCCTATGGTGGTTGGGGATGGGTGGGTAGGGGGACCAGGGGCTGGAGCTGTGGGGAAGTGAGGCAAGCCCACCTGAGAGCCTTTGGAGACCTCAACAGACAATATGATGAGATAAGAAATGTAAAGGGGCACATAGTGGGTGCTGAATTCATCTTGTCTCCTTCCTCCAGTAAGAGTCTGGAGAAACCAAGAGCAGCTGGGTGCCTCTGAGGGCACAGGAGCTCCCAGGGCTGGCTGGCAGGTGCAGCTAACAGTGTTAGCAATCCCAAAGACAGGTAGCTTGGGGCGGAGGAGAGCATGCTGTCACCCATCCTGATGAGGGGAGAGATGTCTGGTGCTAGGAGCAGCGGTGGCCGGAGGAGGGCTAGGGACCCTCCACAGGCCACCCCACACTCTCCCTCTGGGAGGGGCTCCTGAGCAGACCTGGTCACCTTGCTTCTTGGCTGCATCTTCCCTGGCGGAGGAGCCTCCCCCAGGCTCTCCCACCTGCACTGGCCTCAAGAGAGCTGGGATTGAGCCCCAGTTCAGGCACCTGCTGGCTGGCAGAGGTTAGGGCAAATCACTTTCCTCAGCCCTCTCATCTGTGACAGGCTCTGGTGAGGGTTAAATGAGATGTTGCCTGTCAAGTGCCTGCCACTTCCCTGACGCCGAGCAGCTAGGCTGCTCTGGGTTCTCCAGCACCTGCCTCCCCTGGTCCCAGCCCTGGGTGGGTGGCTGTGTTCTACCGGTCACTTGTGGGTCCCCAGGGCCCCGACACAGGGCCTGCTATTGAGAAAGAGGGAAGTAAACATCCCAGGGCTGGAGCTCTGCCCCCTATGGAGGTGTTCCATCTTAGGCTCTGTAATCTCCTCATTCACTCTGGTATGGGGACAAATGTGCCTCTCTGCACTAATTGAGCCCCCATGGGCAACTGGGAGTGGTGTCACTTGGGGTGGGGGTGAGCAAGGATCTCTGGACTGGGATTTCCAAGCCCTGACTTCCTGTTATTTCAGGCACTGCCTCATTGTTCCATCTTGGGCAAGACCTGTCCCCTTGAGGGTAAGAGAAACATGTGACCTCTGACCTCCAGAGTCTCTCTTCTGAGCTTCTGTGCCCAGATGATTCTGTGTTCTAGGGGACAGGTGAGGCTGGGGGGTGACCCCCATGCCACTGATGGGCAGACTAAGGATGAGGGGCCCAGGACTGGGGCCCACTCAGGACTCTGGTGGCCTCAGTGCCCTTGACCTGGTATTGCTGCCGTTTTGCCCCACTGCCGTCTGTCTCCGTGTCCGAGTCGCCTGCCTGTCCCTCTCCAGTCCTCTCCTCTCTTCCTTTATTACTATCTCTATATTGCCTCCTGCCTCAGGCTTATCTCCTCCTGTCACGCCTCTATCCATCTCTGTCACTCCCCTGCGACTCTGCCTCACTCCCTGGCACACCTTCTCTCTCCCTGGGAGTCGGGAGTGGAGCCTCACTGGGAATCAGGACCCCCCTGCCTCTGGTCTCTGTCTAAGCAGTCTCTGCGATTCTGGCCAGCTCTTATCTTTTTCCACCTTCCCGAATCTCTCTTGCTGTCTGATGGTGTCTCTGCCTTTCACTGTCTCTGAACTCCCTTTGTTTTTCTCTATATGCTTCTCTCTGCTCTTATCTCTGGGCCTCTGTCTCTCAGGGCCTGACTGGTCTTGACCTCTTTGCTTCCTTCTTCCCCTCGAGAGCCCAGCCAGGCAGCATGTCCAGCCCTCCAGCCCGGAGAACAGATGGATTCCACCCTCCCTCTCTCTTGCTGGCTGCCTCAGAAGCCCCCAACAATGCCCTCCGCCCTGCACCGTGCCTTGTTGCTAGGCCTTGGGCTGGCAGCACCTGGCTTCCATAGCGACGGGTGCTTAGAAACAGAATGCCACATCTCCCAGTCCCACCACAGGAGCCTTTGCTGATCGAGCGAGTGCCTTTTGATCAATCAGGAAGTGTGGCCAGGCTCTAGGTTGCCTCCAACTTGAGGAGGCAAGAGATGAGGGGACCGTGGTCTCTGCCTTCTGGAGCTGGGGGGACTGCTGGGCTGGGAGGAGTTGCTCAAGTACGGCCCTGAAGCCAAGGAAGGACTGGGGGAGGCCCTGGGCTCTTTTCCCCAAGTCAGCCTGCTGCAAGAGGCACAAGCTTGGGAACTGGAAGGGGCTGTGTTGAAATTGCTGTTCCATCATTTCTAGCTGCATGACTTTGGACAAATGACCTCAGGTCCCAGGGCCTCAGTTTCATCAACTGTAAAATTGGGCTAATAATATCATGAAGATTAAATGAGAGAATAGATCTGGCACTTAGTAGGTGGTCATCAATGGCCATTCCCCTCCCTTCCCCTTTAAAGTTGTTTAAAATTTAATTGACAGAGAGGAGAAGGAGGGTTCTTCAGGCCTGTGGAATGGTGTAAGCAAGGGGGTGGAGGCTGGCATGCACCTCACATATGCTGGAGTATTTAGGGAGGACCAGGGGCCATATCTGGAAATGGTTCTGCCAGAAGCAGCCAGGCCAAGCTGGGTGCCATGTCGTGCACCTGTAATTCCAGCTACTAGGGAGGCTGAGGCAGGAGGATCACTTGAGCCCTGGAGTTCCAGATCAGCCTGGGCAACATAGTGAGACCCCATCTCAAAAAAAACAAAACACAACAGGCAGGCTGAGGGGCCCATGGAGAAGGGACTCTGTCTCCTGGGAGGTATATTCTTGCCAGGTGCAAAGGGATGGGCTTGATCAATTTCTCCTCTAGCATTTGGGGCTGCTGGGTAGGGAGCTACATTGGGGTCCCCTTGCTTATTCTCATGCTGCTCCCTACTTCTGCCCTGTCACTTGGTCCCAGGAGAGGGGCTCCCACTGGTTCCTTTTCCCTGCCAGGCCTGCCCACTAAGGCCACCATGGCCACACAGCCTGAATCCTGGGGCCAGCAAGTGTCCATGGAAGGCCCCACTCTGTCATCGTAGAGATGAGGAAACAGGCTCAGAAGTAGGAGGGCTTCCTGGTCCTAGGGCCCAGCTCTTCCCTCTTTTCAGGCCTGTCTTCTGCACTAAGGACTTCAGGCCACCAGGGAAGACGGGGAGGGAGGAGAGGAGATGAGATAGACTTGGGTAGGGGCCTGAGGACAGAGTCTCATGTTACTTGGGCGGCCAGGAAAGGGTTAAAGATCCCTTATCCCAAGCCATGGGCACTGGCACTGCCAGAGGATGCTGAGGTCTGCTGGGGCATAAGGACAACAAGCAACATCCTTTTCTGAGCTGTCAGGAGTGCCAAGCTCTCTGTTAAATACTTTTGAGCCTCTTCTCATGTATTCACAGCCACCTTCCAAGGAAGGCCAGTTGATCCCCAGTTTAGAAGTGAGAAAATGGGGGCTCCAGGAGGCACTTGTCTAAGGTTACACAGCTGGAGAGTTGGAGATGGTGGTTAGACTGAGTCATCCCCCAGACCCTGGCCCCTCCCTGCGTGCCCCTTCCAGGACACCCATCACTCCCTTGACACCCCCTGGGAGTGGGTGTTCATTTCCTTGGGCTCTCCCAATCCCAGTCCTTCGTAACCCCAACTGCAGGCAGACACAGGTGCTTGCCGCTGTGCCCTCCCCTTTACCTGACATCACAGAGACTCAAGCCCACTGACCATTAGGCTCTCAGGGGCATAGAAACCAGGTGCTGGAGTCTTGGAGTCCTGCAATCAGGCATCTCAGGGAGTCAGGACATTAGAATGTTAGAATCTTGGGCTTCTAATTCTCAAGACCCCAGGTTCTTGCATTCATAGAATGTAAGAAGAACAGACTCTTTGAATGATGGGGTGTTATAATAGAAGCTTTAATTTTCCAAGAACATGAAGCTCTGGGAGTTCTTGGAGCGTTGAAGCCATAGACTGGGGCTTCCCTGTGTGATGGTTTCTGAGTTAGCAGGGAGTGTTCAGAGCATGGGGCCTTGGTCCCTGTTGCTTAGACCTTCTTGCCTTGATATCTCTGACGGTCTCAGCTCTTAGTAGCCTTTGTGTATGTGTGTGTGTGTGTGTGTGTGTGTGTGTGTGTGTGTGTGTGTAGCGGGGACTGGGGTCAGGGACTGACTCTAGCCTGAGGCACCCCTGGAGTGGGGCCAGCCCAGGAATAGCAGGTGGAAGAAAGCCGGGCAGCCTCAGGGCTGCAGCTGTCTGGTGGTACAGGGCAGGGCTCTGGGTGGCTGCCTTTGGCAGAGGACCAGCCTGCCTCCTTCATCCCCTACCCAGCCTGCTACCAGGATCAGGAGGAGGCATCTCCATGGCACTCCTAGGGCTGGAGTCAGAGCAGCACCTCCAGGTTCTGCAGCCCGGATGGCAGGAGTTGCCACCAAGGGAAGGAGATTGGGGAAGGATTGGGACCTTTATCTGCAGTGAGGTGGGGCACGGGGGATGAGAGATGGAGTGGGGGTCAGTGAAGGGTGTGGGATCAGTGAGGGGGCTGGGGATTTAGTGATGGGCTGTGGCTTAGGATGGAGCCAAGGGCTGTGTCCTTTTGAGAAGGTGGAGACTCAGAGAGAAGGATGGGGGCTCAGCGAGGGGATGTGGCTCAGTGGAGGTTGCTGAAGAGTTTCTTGGGGTTGGCTACGCGCGGTGGCTCACGCCTGCAATCCCAGCACTTTGGGAGGCCAAGGCGGGCAGATCACTTGAGGTCAGGAGTTCAAGACCAGCCTGGCCAACATGGTGAAACCCTGCCTCTACCAAAAAATACAAATATTAGCCGGGCGTAATGGCAGGCGCCTGTAATCTCAGCTACTCGGGAGGCTGAGGCAGGAGAATCGCTTGAACCTGAGAGGCGGAGGTTGCAGTGAGTCGAGATTGTACCACTGCACTCCAGCCTGGGTGACAGAGCAAGACTCCATCTAAAAAAAAAAAAAAAAAAGTGTCTCGGGGCTGTCTCTGCACTACTCCAGGTTCCTGAGGATGGCAGTTGGGGCTGGGGGAGTCCTCTGTCCCTGGGGTAGGCTGAGAAGCAAGAGCTCCTTTTCTCAACTCTGCCCAAAGCTGGAAAGGTTGTTAGAACTGCTAAGAAAGCTGGCATCTGCCTCTCCTTTTGCTCATCTTCCTTTCTGGTTTCCATGGGAATCTGTGGCTCAGGATGATCAGGGGTTGACAGGATGGCGCTGTGGAAGGAGTCGGTGTCAGGCACAGCCATCCCACGTTGGAAGGAGCCGGCTGGTAAGAAAGTGAGTTCCCTGTCCCTGGGAGTGTGCAAGCAGGGTAGGGGCTGAATGGCTAGAGTGACTCCAGAAAGGGGTTCAGATGGGGCAGAGGAAGCAGTCTGGAGGCCACTTCCCTGAGACAATCATGTTTTGTGTGACTGGCTCCGGGGGCTCCGCCAGCCCCACCTTCCAGACATCCCTGGGCCTCACAAAGGGGGTTGCTGCACCCTAGGCACTGCCTCTGATCCAGCCCCAACTCCTGTGCTCTGTGCCTGGCCTATGCTGGACACAGACATGTAGAGCTGAATCAGATTCAGTCTCTGCCTAGAGGAGCCCCAGTCTGATGGGGGAGGCACACAGGGACACAAATATAGCTGGGTGAGTCCTACAAAAGGGGGCACACCTGGCTGGGAGGCAGTTCCACCACTGATTCCTGTAGTCTGTAGATGTCTTTTTGAGCAATTCTTCTGGGTCAAGACTTGTTCTATTTGCTGGGGTAAAATAGCAGTGAGCAAAACAGAGCTGACAGCATGGTGGGAAGGTTGAGCTCTTCCAGACCGTGATGAGAAGTGTTGGTGAGTGGTGGGGAGAGTGGCCAGAAGGCAGAGTGTGGGCATAGCATGAGAGGAAGCTTTGCCCAGACTTAAGGACCTGGAAGGCCTTGAAGGCCAGGACCAGGGCTCCACTTGTCCTGCTGGCAATAGGAAGCCATATGGGTGGGGGTGAGGCAGAATCAGACTTAGGTGTGGAAAAGATGACTCCAGCCACTGTGGGCATCGAAGAGGAGGCACAGAAGCAGGCGTGGCCACCTGTGCCTCTGTGTAGGAGCTGTGTGAGCATGTGTTTGAGGATGTGTGTCTGTGTAGAGGACTGGGGTGTAGGCGTGATAGGAACATGGACGTGTATCTATGGAAAGACTCCAATTGTGCATAGGGGTGTATGTGTGTATGATTCTGTGGCCCAGGGCAGCCTGTGAAAAGGAAGGATCTTGGGGTCTGTGGATGATGGGGAGCAGAGACTAAGGCCTAAGGTATGCTGGGGTTCGAGCCCCCTGGACTTTAGCCCCTGTGAGCTGGCAGGTCTTAGACTAGTCCTGGACTAGAGTCCTATGGGTTCCCTTCCCCCAGAGGGTCATGGGGCCAGCCATCTGCTGCAGACAAGACAAACATGCATGCAAATCACATGAAAATGGATGAGGCCTGTGGCTGACCCACCCTACAGCCCCCATCCCCTGGGCCTGAGTTCACTCAGCCTGTACCCTTCCTGACCCAGAGCTGCTGCCAGGGCTGCTGCCTGGGCTAGAGCATAAACACGTGTCACATACTTGCATACACATTCACATGTGAAAGCACGCACATGCTATTCCTGGACACTTGTGTACACACACCACTGCACACATATACCTGCATGTGTGAATATACACTCACTTCTGCACACAGACACATGCCTATCTGCACACACACACCCGTGCCAACCCCTGTAGATACACAGACATATCTGTGTACACACATATAAGTTCAGCTATACCACTGCAGTATCACACACCCTCGCAAGGATACAAACCTGTGCTCACACCCTCTTCCACCCTCACACACACCATGCTTACAAGCCTGTGTGCAGCCTTACACACATGCACACATGTACAGAGCGGCCTAAGGGTGGCTCACCCCTGCCCAGGTGAACACCTGTGCCCACTCCAGGGCTGGAGTGTTGAGGAAAGGGTCTGGATGGAGGCAGAACCTGCAGAAATGTCAGTTTCTTCCAGGAAGCATCTTGGATTGTCCCTTCACAGAGCCCTTGAAAGTGGGGCCCTCTTTTAGTCCATGGGCTCTAGCCCAGGTCACAGAGAGAGCAAGTCACACACAGCCTCTCCTGAGGGTCCTGCAATACCAGGATCCAGCCCTTGCCCATATCTTTGGGCCTGGTGCCTGGGTAGGCCCATCTGCTCAGGAGAGGTACCTTCTTCCCAGGGAGGCCTGCCTGGATACTGCCTCCTTCACCTCAGCTTCCTGAGCACTCAAAGAGAAGCAGGCCAAGCTTCACGGCTGCTGAGAAGTCTGAGGCCAGGGAGGGCCAAAGCCTTGCCTGAGGTCACCCAGCATGTCAGGGAAGGGCTAGGGTTTGAACATGGGCTTCCAGGTGGGGGTGTAACCATGGTCCATGGCAACAGGATAGATGCATGTCAGGCAGCAGACAGGCCCTTGGAAGCAGGACATGTGGTCATGGGAGATAGGAAAAGACTTACAGTCTATGGAGATCTGCCAGGACCAAGTGTGTGAGATGGAGAGATGGTGCTTCTTCACCAGAGCTCACTGGGCATCACAGGGCTCCCAGCTTGGCTGGACCGTGGGGGCTCAGGGAAGAATCAGACAGGCCCTGCTCTTGAGGGAGGGCTGGG
The DNA here is from genome assembly GCF_028885655.2 of Pongo abelii. Classification (NCBI taxonomy): domain Eukaryota; kingdom Metazoa; phylum Chordata; class Mammalia; order Primates; family Hominidae; genus Pongo; species Pongo abelii. The sequence goes on along the minus strand of NC_071994.2, from coordinate 74,686,234 downwards.
GATAGGTGAAGAAAGAAGAGGGCATCATAGACTGGGGAGATGGTGGAGGCTACTTCTCGTTGGATGGCAGTTTTCTTCTTGCATCTTGAAAGATCTAACTTTCAAATTTCTTTACCCTCAAAACTTGGCATGGAGTACATTCTCAGTAAATATTTATGGCACGAATGAATGAATGAATGAATGTATGATATTGGCAGGCAGATATGCCTTTGGAAGGGTATTCAAAATGGGAGGGCAACAGGTTGGGCAAAGGCAAAGAGATGGAAGAAAAGCCAGAGGTTCAGGGTACAGCTGAGTTAGGCATGGCTGGACAGGAAGTGGTAGGAGAAGCAGCAGGAAAAAGTCACGTGGGGATGAGCCTTGCATGTTATACTGAGTTTGGATGTTGCCTTGGAGGCCATGGGGAGCCCAGTGAAGATTATGAGCAGAGGGTGAACATAGTCAGAGTGAACCTGCCCTGGTTTTGGGGGGGCCTGGGCTACATAGTAGCTGCTTATCCTTGGTGCAAAGAGCACTGGGTTTGGAGTCTATAGGCCCGGGTTCACATTCCTATAGTAACCAGCTGTGCCATCTCAGGTAAGCATCTACATTTCTCTGAGCCTCACTTTCCTTATTTGTAAAACAGGGCTAATGCCGTGGCTCCTGAGGCTGTTGGATTGGGTCTGGGTGAGGAAATGCTTTGCCAGCACAAGGCCCTACCAATGAGAGGTGTCATTTTTAGTAGGAACAAGGCAGGGCTGGTTCCTAGATAGGGCCTGAGGTTGAGTGGGCCCAGGACCCAGGCTGACAGCTGAGTCACCTTTTCCAGGCCAAGTGGCCTCTAAGGTGGGGAGACAAAAAGAGTTGGCTAGAGGGGCTGGGCTATGCATTCCTAAGCTGGAGCTGGGAGGAAAGCTGGGGCTGGGATTTCCTGGTGTCCGAGATGGGCAGAAGGTGCAGACACCGGGATAGTAGGACCCTCAGCCACTGCATTCTTGGGGACAAATAGGAGCTGGGAAATCTGATTTCCTTACCTCCCTTCGCTCAAGAAGCAAGGAATGTATTTAAGGCACAGACTGGAGTGAGATGGCCTGGGTTTGAATTTTGACTACTTACTAGCTATGTGACTGTGGGCAATTTACTTTGTGCCTGAGTTTTCCTTATCTGTGAAGTGTGACTAATAATAGATCCCACCTTATGTCATTGTTGAGAAGATGAAATGCGAGGCACACAGTATGTGCTCAATACATGCGAAAGCCTCCCAGCCCCAGATGTATACACTCGGCCAGTAGGGGCCAGCCCTGGCCCTCGCCTCCATGGGACAGAGGTCAGCCAGGGAGGAGATGCATCTACTCCAGGGTTCTCTGACCTGGCAGCAAATTAGAATCACCTGGTGACATTTGCAAACATCTGGGATGGGGGTTCCAGATGTCAGCATTTAAAATGCTCCCAGGCAATTCTAACATGAGTCAGGGTGAGAACCTAGCACAGGATCACAGATTGTGGAGGTGGAGTGAGGTAGGGATCTGTGTGTGAGTGGAGGAATCCTTGGAGTGGGGTCACTCCGAGCTATAAGAGCTCGGCAAGGCCTTTAAATGTGCCAACTCAAGGAGCCTTCGTTGCCCCCTCAGGAAGGGCGCTGGTTGGGGAATTTCAGGGATTGTGTGAGAGGGTTTTTCTGAAAGGGCTCTGCACTATACCAAGCACTAGAAGAAAGCAGTGCACTTGTTTAGTGAATCTAGTGTAATAACATTTCACAGATGGGGAAATAGAGGCCTAGAGAGGTGCTGTGGCCTGCTCAGAATCCCACAGCAAGTCTATGGCACAGTTAGGACTCAAACCCTCTGAGGAATGCTTGGATCTGAAAGGTTGACACAGAAAGACTCTTTGAGCTGAGGGACACATAGAGCACACACCAGGGACCCCAGTCATTGAGCTGTAGTTTGAGAGATTCAAGTAAGACTTAAGAAATAACTTTTTGGCTGGGTGCAGTGGCTGATGCCTGTAATCCCAACACTTTGGGAGGCTGAGGCGGGTGGATCATGAGGTCAAGAGATCGAGACCATCCTGGCCAACATGGCGAAATCCCATCTGTACTAAAAATATAAAAATTAGCTGGGTATGGTGGTGCGCGCCTGTAGTCCCATCTACTCGGGAGGCCGAGGCAGGAGAATCGCTTCAACCTGGGAGGCGGAGGTTGCAGTGAGCTGAGATCGCACCACTGCGCTCCAGCCTGGTGACAGAGCAAGACTCTGTCTCAAAAAATAAAATAAAATAAAATAAAATAACTTCTCAAGAGGTGAGTGCCATGGAGGTGGTGCCTGGAGTTGGGAGCCCAAGAGATGGTGGCGGTGCCAGGCCAGGGTCGGCTGTTGACCATGGTCTGAGGTGGCCTCCCCTGAAGAACAAGTAACTCTGGCCAGTGACTGTAACAGATACCTCCCGGGCACCTGTGTCTCACCCAGGCTTGTCCAGAGCCCAGGACTGAGCCAGTGACACATGCTCAGAATTTACCAAGAGACTTGTGCACTGAGCTCAGACTCAGACCTAGTCCTTCCAACAGCCCTTACATGGGTCATCCCCTTTTACAGAAGAGAAAACAGGCCAAAAATAGGAAGGGAGGCCCTGTGGGGGCCAGAACCTTTACACGTCTTAGCCCAGGTAATCTTTTCTACAGTGTTAATAAGTAGGATGAATTGCCCCTGTTTGGAAGATTCAGTAAAATACATTGACTTGGCCCAGATCACTTACTCCACACCTCTCCTAAGTCCCCAGATGTGACTCCCAGGAAAGACACAAAAAAGGGCTACCCAGAGGGATAAGGTAGTAACCAGGGAAGCCCTCCCAGAGGAGGTAGGCCTTCAAATGGCCCCTAAATGACAGGCAGGAGGGAAGGATCTGGGAGGGTATTGGGGGTGGGGTGGCATGGGCAAAGGCCTGGAGGTGAGAGTCAGTCAGTCATTGATGTGAGAAGAGCAAGAAGTAGAAATGTAAGGAATGGTGGGGAGGGGAGTCAGAGCTGGATGAACAAGTGAGGATTTAGCTGTAGACGGTCTAGCCCACCAGGCTGAGGGCTCGGGGTTTATTGTGCTGGTGGTAGGGAGCCACTGAGGGTGAGTGGGGGAGAGCATGCCAGAGCATGCCTCAGAAAGAAAGGTGGGAGAAATGCTGGCGTGGAGGGCCGCCCCCTGAGTTGGTGGGGTGGCCGGGCTCTGCCAAGGCTATGTGCCAGCTGCCTGGACTGTGTCCAGGAATGGGCACAATGACTCAACATTGAGAAAATCACTCCCCAGGGAGAAAGGGCCCTGATGAATCACCCAACTGAGGTGGGGAGGCTGGGAGGCTGGGAGGCTTTGGGCTCACTGAGTCACCCTCGAAGATTTGGTGAGGAGGGGAGCTGCAGAGAGAGGGGCCGGCAGTGCAGTTGAGAGGGGGATTCAGGTCAGACCACAGTGAGGGCTGTCGGGGGACTCTGGCTTCCCACCATTCCCGGGTTTGATCCTCCTGGCCGTCCTGTGAGGGAGATGAGAAAACTGAGGCCCAGGAAGTGGGGGGAGGGGATCCGAGCAAGGTCATGCGGCAAGTCGCTCGCAAAGGCCTAGCGAGACCCAAGCGCATCCTCCAGTCCAGACACGTCCTGCCGCCCCAGCCGCTTTCATGCCAAGCAGAGGCCTAAGAACCGGGTCGGTCCGGGCAGGGAGCTGACCCCGGTGACCCGCTGAATCCCCGGACGCGGCCCCTCCGGGCAGCCGGCAACTGAGGCCGGACTGCGCTGCCGCGATGGGACGGCAGGGGGCGCAGGAGCGTCGCGGCTGCCGCAGGCTCCTGAACCCAGAAGCCGCTCTGCGGAGAAACGCGCTCCCGGCGCGCGGGTCCCACCGCGGAACTGCGGACCGTGTGGCCCTGGGGCCTGCACCCTCTCCGGCTCCGGGGACGGCGGCAGAGACCGCCCGCCCAGGCCTGGGGGCCCCAGTCCGTAGCGGCCGCCGTGTGTGCGCTCGGTGTCTGTGCGCACGTGTCTCCCTCGCAGATGGGCGACTGCTCCAGGGCCTGTCCGTCTCGGAGCGACCTCCAACATTCTCCCGACTTCCCCCTGCCTCCTAGGTTGAGGGAGAGGAGCAAGCCCGAGGCTCCTGCGGTGTCCGCGGCCCCTGCCCACCTTCCCCTTCCCTCCCCACCCCACCCCACTGCGCCGGTCTCTGCCTGGGGCTCTGGCTGGGCCCCGGACCCCAGAGTGGTGGCGGGGAAACAGGGTGCGATCAGACAGGGTGGAGGCTCTGAGAGCGGCCCCTGCGAGATGCGAGAGAAGTGGCGACGGGGCGAGGGGCAGCGAGCGCAGGCTGACAGCAGGCCAGCTGGAAGGGCCGAGGGAACCCAGGGCGAGAGAGAAGCGGGGTGACAGCGGCCGGCGGTCCGGTGGGGTCGGAGGATCCGACGGGCCGAGAGGTGCGGTCCGCGGTGGCGGGGACATAGGCGGGGCCGGGGCGGGCCGGGGGCGGGCGGGGGGCGGGCCGGGGCGGGGCCGGGGCGGACACTCGGGCGGACCCGGCGAAGCTGTCGCGGACGCGCTGACCGAGCGCAGCGGCCGGGCCGGCGGGCGGGCGGGCGGCTGCGAGCATGGTCCTGGTGCTGCACCACATCCTCATCGCTGTTGTCCAATTCCTCAGGCGGGGCCAGCAGGTCTTCCTCAAGCCGGACGAGCCGCCGCCGCCGCAGCCATGCGCCGACAGCCTGCAGGTAGGGGGGCCCCCTCACTGGGCACCAGGAGAACCGGGTGTCCAGCAAGCGCCGGGCCGGGTCCGCCCGCCCCCGAACCCTTCTCAGGGAGGAGACCCCTCCTCTAGTTCTGAATTCTACTGCTGTGCTGGGACGGCAGCGCAGACCAAGAGCCCTTGAAGCCCCGGCTCTCAGTCCACACGTCACCCCAGACTCTGAACTCCTTTCGGATCTGGGGCTCCACCCCAAGCACTGAGCTTCCAGTCCACGGTAGGACCGCAGTGCACACTGAGAGCTGTGCCCAAGCCTCGAATTCCCTTTCCTTAGATTAGTGGGGACCCCTGCCCATGCCTCGGAACCTTCACCATATATGTGGGGCTCCCGGCACACCTGGAGCACCTGAACCCCCAGCTGTCCTCCAGGACCCCACCTCAGAGCCGACCTCACCCAAAGCCCCAAACCTCCATTCCACAGCCTCAACTGGACACCCGCTCAGATTCCCATCCAAACATCTGGAATTCAGTCCTCAGCCTGGAACCTACCCCAGAGTCCAAATCTCTCCTTCCATCAGGGCTTCACTGGCCTCCTCTGTGGGACCCACTCCCTGATCCCTTCCCTCCCTCCTGTGTTGGAGATCTCCGAGTCTTTCCTCGTGGGGGGCCCCTCCTCCTGTTCCTCTCCAGGTACAGTGGTCCCACTTTATTCTCTGGGCTTCTCCTCTGGTTTCTCTTCAAGTGTTTCTGGGCTCTCTAATTTGGTCTGTTGCCCCATGTGCCCACCTCTCTTGGTCTATCTTGGTCTCTCCTGTTTCTCTAGGTCTCTATCTTCGTTTTGGGGTCTCTTTCTGCAGCCACCCCTTCCTCTTGTATCTACCTCCGCTTTGCGGTGAGGAGGGGGCAGGCTCAGAGAGCAGGGCTAGTGTCCCTGGGACCCCCCCGCCCCCCCCATGTTCTCAGGCATGGCATGGTGTGGGCTCAGGTGGAAGGGCCTGAATGTGGAGTGTGCTGCCCTCAGGCGATGCCCAGGGATCTGAGGTGGTGGGGGGATGATGTGGTGGGCACTGGCTTTTGTAACTTATAAAGCCCCTCATCCCAGCTGCCCTGATCTTGACGGGGGTGGCTAGGGCTTGAGATAGGGAAGAGTAGACTGCAATCTGGTGTCAACCTGCGGTGGGATGTGTCCAGGCTGGGTGGGTCTATAGTGTATGTGTTTGTGTGAGTGTTCCTCTGTGTGTGTAGCACGGGCTGGGTTGCATGTGTTGGGTGTGTCTTGTGTGTAATCATGTGTGTTGTGCCGTGTATGAATGTGTCATCGAGGGTGGGATTATTTGTGGGGAGATTATGGGAAGTGTGGGAATTGTGGGTCTATGGCATTGTGTGCTATGTGTGGCTGGGGTGGCAGTGTTGTGGCTGTGGAGTTGTAGCTGGGTGTGTGGCTGTTGTGTGTATAGAGAACTTGTGTGTATGTGGCTGTATGTCTGTCATTGTACAGTGGAGTTGTTGTAGGGACAGCTTGCATACAGGATTCTATATGTAGTTGTGTATGTTACTGGCTGTTGTGTGTGGCCAGGAAGGGCCACTGCAGGGGCCTGATGGTTTCCATTGGGTGTCTTGTCAGAGGGGAGTTGGGGCAGGGGGTGCTGTGTGTGCCAATGTGTTTGCAGCCTAGGTGGCTGGCTTAGAGTCACTATGGCACATCCTGGGATTGCTTGGGGAATATATCTATTAGGACCTGAGTGCTGGTGTTTGAGTGTCATGTGTCTGTGTGGTGGCTGCTCCTGCGATTCTGGACAGGAAAGGGTTGCAGGCAGGGCTGAGGGGTCTGAGGCGAGGAGCCAGTTGACAAGTGTGTGAGTGCGTGAGTGTGTGTGCGTGCATGTACACGTGCATATGGGAATGGGGTGCGGTGGGAGGAGGCAGTGGGCCAGCAGGGCTGTCTATGCTGAGGGGCTGTGTGTGCCCACAAACGTGTGACATTGGGTGTGCACATTATATATGCAGGTTGTGTCTCCATGTGTCTCTGTGTCTAGGTGGCGTGCGTGTTGAATTTAATTGGATGCATACGCCTGTAGTTGGGGAGGTGAGAGGTGTGTGTGAGGTGCGTGGTGGGAGACGGTGTGAGTGTGGTGTGAAGTGAGGGTGTGTGAGCTGGGTGACTTTTTGGTGTGACGTGTGGATTATGTGATCTTTTCTCCCCATGAGCTGTGTGTGTGTGTGGTGAGGAGTGAGTGGAGGATGGCCAGTGAGCTGGCGGTGTGTGTGTTGGGGGTGTTAAGGACTGTAGAATGTGCTGCGGTGGGAGTGTGTGCATGAGGTGTGTGTGAGGAATGAGGTCTGTAACATTTGGGGCGTGTGGAATATAGTGGGTGTCCCCATAAATGTCTGTGGAATGACGCATGTGTGCAAAAGGGCTTGGCTGCCATCCTATTCTTGCTCCCCTCCTGATCAGGTCCCTAGAGATGCCCTGGAATGTTCTCTATGCCCCCCCAACCCCAGCTGCCCCTACCCTTTGCCCTTCATCCTCCTTGCCTTGACCAAGCCCTTTGTTTTGGGTTTCCGGTAGAGCAGGCGCTGGACAGGCGGGCGGCAGGCGATGTCGTGGTCTGGGAACCTTTGTTCTCTTAGTTTGACTGGTGTTTGGGGCCCCGGTTTGGAGGAGGGTGTGGAGAGGATGCACGTGGCAGCAAGGTCACTGTGTTTACTACACCTCTTCGTGCTCTGCAGAGGGGAGGCGTACGGCGCAGGCAGTGAGGCCTGGGTGGTGTCTTTGGTGGCGCCTGCTGGTGTAACAACAGCTTAGGCTGGGCTTGGAGTTTGCCAGCCATACAGTCTTAGTCCGTAGTGGCCCAGCGCCCTTCCTGGCTCATGTCAGTGGGCTGAGCAGCCGAGCAGCCAAGCACCCGCTTCTCCAAGTTCACCTGCCCTTGCCCCTTCTCTGTGTGGCTGCAGCCCCTGGAGACAACCAGGAAGACCTCGATTTAGTTCTATTTGTGTTCACTCCAGGTCAGATGGAGGAGAAAGAGTCCCCATCCTCACAGAGACACTTATCTGAAAGGAGAGAGCTGGTCACACCTTTGGGGACCCTGTAGACTGACGAAGTCTGTAGGGGGATCGAGGTCATACCTTCCAGAGAGAGCTGTGGGAAAACCCTACTGGGCTGCCTCCCAGCAGATGCTTGAGAGAAGAAACATCCAAGATTCCTTGAGATTGGAAGGCTCAGAGAAGTCTGAGTCAGTCAGGGAAGGGGCTGGGGTCGATGCCGCAGTGTCACATTCCAGAAGGTTCTCTGAAATGAATAGGCTTGAACTGGACCTTGAAGGGGGTGTTAGGGTGGGCAGAGAAATGCAGCCTGGGGCTGAGGAAGGTTCTGGCCTGACTGGCAAAAGGGATCTTGCTGGCCGTTCCCCAGGCAACACTGTCTGGCTTTGGGTAGCCATCCCTGGGCCTCCAGCCTTCTCAAGCTTTCACGGTACCTTTTTTATCCCATTGTCTCCGGCTGGAATTATCTTAATTGTCACTGACATTGTCATCTTCATCATCTTTTAGGCAGTTATTTCCAAATTCCAAGGTCCTTTCACAAATGTCTCATTTAGCAGGTTAACTCATGCAATTGTCCAAAAGTCTTTATGGAACACCTGCTGTGTACCAGGCAGGCACAGTTTTAAGTGCTGGGGTCATGGTGGTGGCCAAACTGGCCTCATGGAGCTCCTACCTTCTGTGTCCAGCCATGCTGTCGTTGCCCACCCTTCTGTGTTTCCCCCAGTCTGGGGCACCTGGTTCTGTGGGGCTCCGCATGTGCACCCTCTGGTGCTGGGGTCTGGCTCCTACCAGAATGTGAGCTCTGCAGAGGCTGGGCCCAGATCTCTCCTCTACCCACCGTGTGTGTCCTGAGCTGGGTCTGGCAGAGTCCAGATGCTCACACCTATCATCAGATGACCGGAACTGCCATGTAGGGTTGGCAGCCCACCTCTGTCTAGGGAAACTGGGGTCTAACGGATGAGGGGACTCTCATCTCATCAGGCAGCATCTCATCAGGCCCTTCTTTTACCAGTAGCTCCAGAGACCAAGAGGGGTCAGGTGACTGGTGCAGGTCTTACAGCAGGGTGGCACGGCTGGTGTCAGAAGACAGCACTTCTTGCTGCCAGGTTGGGCTCTGGCCCCAGCACCATGCTGCTCTCTGGCTGGCCTCCGTGCTGCCTGCGGCGGGTAAACGATTATTAATGACCCCTCTGGCAAGGAGACAGGAAATGTTTCCCAGCCACAGCTGGGGACCTGCTCCCTGCCAGCCCCAGCTATCCATACCCGTCCTGACCGTGGCATCGGTGCTGATGTTATCTTCATTCTGCCTCAGTCTTCTTTACTCCTTCTGCCCATCCCCCGACCTCCCTGATCTTGACATCCTAAGGGTAAATGACGAGAAGCTACAGAACTTTCTTTTCCATATCCCTGTCCCTCACCACTTTCTCCAACCTGACTCATCTCTACCTTCTTCCTTGTCCCATGCCAGCCAGAAGTAGCTCTTCCTCCAGGAAGGCTTCTCTGAATGCACAGCCAGCTCCTCCAGTGGCCGCTACCCTGAGCCCGAGGCACTGAGTCCCCCTCATTGCAGACTCTAGTCCTCCACTAATGGTTTGCTCTGATGGCCCTAGGGCTGGCCTGGGCACTTCCTGCAGCCTGTCCCTAATTGCTGCCTTAGGACTGACGTATGAAGGGTCCTCCCAGATGCTACTTCCAGGAAGTCTCCAGTTCCACTCAGCCCAGGGATTCTTACCTCCTTTGAGCACATTGCCCTTCCTGTCTGAGTCACACATGTGTACTTCCAGGACTTCCTAGGTGGACATTAGTGAACACCTGCTGTGTGCCCAGCAGAGAGGGTGGGAAGAGATGAGCAGGATGCAGGCCTTAAAATCCCCACACCTTCCCCCAAGCCTGAGCAATGTTGCATCAGCCCCTTGGCAGGTGGCACAGACCTAGGTACTAGGACTGGGGGAGGGGAGATGGGGAAGCAGGGAGTGATGTTGGTAGAGTGTGTGGAGAGGGCAACGAGGGAGATAAACTCAGGGGCCATGGTGATATAAAGCAGGGACCCCTATTTCAGCCCAGAGTGGGAGGGAGGGGCATGTTGGGGAGCTTCCAGGAGGAAACAAATCTAAACTGAGAGCTAAGGTCAAGCCAGGAGAAAGTTCTGGACAGAGGGGAGAGAATGGTTACTGTGAAGATTCGCTGGTGGCAGACAGAGGGAGGAGAGCCTGTGGCAGCACCACTCCATGGAGCAGGCCTCTGGGTGCCAGGCGGCTGGGTCCGGGGGGATGGGGACTGGTAAAGCTGGCCCAGCCAGGTGGTGCAGGACTTGTAAGCCATGTTAAGGACTGCGGACTTATTCTGGAGGGAAATTGACCCTGGGGAAGAGTTGAGAGAACGGATATGACAGATCAGATCTACATGTTCGGTAGCTCCCTGGACCATGGCGTGGAGACTGAGGGGGAGGCTGGTGTGGTCCAGGTAAGGGGGGGGTGATGAGGCCCTGACAGGGAAATGGCTGAAGAATGGAGGGGAGGGGACGGAGTGGCCAGGGCTGGTGGAGGGAGCTGGACAGCTGTAGACGTGAAGGGCAAGGGAGGAGAATGCTGCCCCACCCAGGTGTCTGGATGGGTTTTGTGCCGTCTCTGAGAGGTCTAGGAGGGAAGACAGGGGTTAGTGGCTGATGCCTAGGCCTGTGTCAGGGCCCTTTAAGGACCAAAAGGTCTTGGAAAAGCCTCAGAGGAGGTCATGAGCTTTGAGGTTAAAGGGAGACCTGAAGCCGGCCCAGGGCTGCTACAGCCTCACCTGTAACATGGGGAATTCGAGATCTGCCCTGGGCAAAGGGTGTTCAGAATTCAATAATCAAAACAATCTGTGAAATGTAATACTTAATACAATTCAAATCCAAAAATGTCTGAATACATTCCAAAATGAGTAAAAATGTAAATTTATGAAAACGCTAAACATACGTGATTGTTCTAATGTAAATTGTAAGCCTCAGCTGCTTCCCAAAACTTTGGATCCGGCTCCCTTGAAGCTGCTGCCTCTGATGTGGCTACCCCCTGCGGCTCCAGGACCTTCCTGTTCAGCTCCCTTGAGAGGAGCCGGCAGGGCCCCTCCTTCGCAGAGCCTGTACTCTGGCTGGTGGCTTCAGGGGGCAGGCATTCTGCCTTTCCTGTCCCCCACCCTAAGGGAGTTGGCCTTGCATGCCTCCCATCCACGGTTGCCTCTACTGGGGACTGTCACTGGGAGACAGGAAGGGCATGGGAGTTTCGGGAGCTCAGTGTAAGAGGGGCTGAGATCTCGTGGTGTGGAGGGGGAGCGGGAAGGTAGGGTGGCCGGAAGAATGGAGAGGGCCGGGAGTGAGAGCAAAGGGAGACAGGCAGAGCTGAAGAGCAGTAACGCCCCAACATCAATACTGGTATTTCAGAATGGGAAAGCTGTGCCATTTCCCGAAACATCAGAATGCTGAGGTCTGATCTTGCAGTCTCTGAGCTGGGCATTCCTTGGCCCCCACTCTCGGGTATTCTTGCACAAGACCATTTTTCTGGGCTGCATTTTCTCACTTGTAAAAGGAGGAAGTTGGGGGTCAATATCTCCAAGCGATATATGAGCTCTAGCTCTAGGAGTATAGGATTTTGAGAATCTGGAATTGCCAGTCTGTGGGGTTCTAACTGGGACAATTCTAGCATTCCTTGACTCTCAGCTCCCAGCCAGGGTTGTGTGGATGCGTGGTTGTGCGATTCCGACATTCTGAGACTTTAAGATGCTGAGGCTCTAGGAGCTAGAGATACGGACATTCTGTGAATCTAGGATTCTAGGATTTGATGGTTTGATGATTCAATGATTCTAAATGGGGCTGCTGGGAAGAGCTGCAACCACCTGCCTTGTTAATGTCAATGTTCAGTTATTAAAAACATAACAAGAAGCAATGGAGACAGATAGCTCAGAATGGTGGGCGCTCCCTCCACTCCCAGTGAGGGAGGACAGAAGAGGCTGGGCTGGCCTTAAAGTATAGAGACCTTTTCAACCTGGGTCACACAGGTTGTTTCTCCTGTCACAACAGAACTGGTGTGTGTACATTCGAGAGATCTGCCACTCCCAAAGCTTGCAGGGTAAGGGGCTCATTACCTTCAGCACTGGCCTCTATTCCTTAACCATTTCAGACTGGGCAGAGAGAGGGGTAACTACCCTTTCCTCCCAGCCCTCAAAGTCTCTGGGCAGAAATGGCAGCAGTGGAGGAAGGAGAGGTCTGCTCACCCCTGCCCCTTCCCTGACAGCCTGAGGGGGAAAACAGGACATGAATACTTCCTGGACACAGACATGGAAATGCATGAACCCCTGCCTGCGAGGGCCCCGCGTCCAAAGGCTCAGACAAGGGCAGAGGCCAGGACAGCCAGTGGGGTCCCGTCAGCACCCTCTGAGTATAGGCTGAGGAGGGAAGACCCTGTTCTTGTCCCAAGGGTGACAGTGAGAAGGGGTCAAGGAAGGGAGTCCCAGGTCAGGGACTGGAAGTGCTGACAGGTCCTCCCCTGTATGCAAGGCCACAGTCCAGCCTGGCAGAAGGCCAGCCCAGTTGTCCAGTGTTTCACTGCCTCCTGGGTCCTTCCTATGCCTCGGCACCCAGGCCAGACTTGGGGAGGGGTCCAGGCTGCAGGGGAGGGTTTCCTTCCAGAGTGCCCATCCCTGATGGATCCTTAGAAGCCCAGTACAGCTGCACAGTTCCAAGGGCTTCCGCTGCCTGGTAGGTTCACAGACCAAAGCTGGCCCTCGTCACATAGCACAACGGGGCCTGAAATCAGGCTTCCTGATTCCCAGTCCTGGGTGTTCTTTTTTGCCCACAGCCTCCCCCACTTCCCCTGGGACACCTGAGGGGCAGGAGTGGAGGCGGGGCTCAGGTTAGGGAGCAGAGCCTCTGTCCGTCATCCCTCCGTCTTCCTCTTCCCACAGGCCAGAAGCAGGTGTAGTGGTGACAGCTGCCCCCAGTCCTCCACAAGGCTCCATTGTCCCCAGCAGGGAGCCCCTCCCCAGCTGCAGGCCAGAAGTGTGCCTCCCCGGGCCCTCCTGTCATGACTCTGCCACCCGCTTCCTCCTGCTGCCCCTTCCCTCTTCTCATGTCAGCTTGCCCTCGGGCCCTCCCCATCCCTGTGAGGTCTCCGTCTCTGGCTCTCTGGGTTTAAGCCTCTCTCCGGTGAAAGTTAGATTTGGAAGGGCCCTGGGAGATCACCAAGTCCAACCCTTTTATTCTTCGGATAAGGAGGCCAGGTCAGAGAGGGGAAGGTCCTGTCCAAAGCTGCACAGGAGGCTGAGGCAGAGCCCAGTGCTGTGCTCCCTTCAGCACTGGGTCATGGGTGCATACTGCCCTTGACATCAGGCGTCCAGGGTTTGAGAACTGACTGTGATGATCAGTGCTAAGCACACAGGCACCTACAGAAACGCGGTCGGGGGCTTCTCTCCTCAGCCCTTCTTCACAGCCCTGAGCTGCCCTCCCTTCCCCTTCTTTGCCCAGCTCCTCTCTCCTTCACTATCCCTCCTGTCTGCTGACTCCTGCCTCTGGCAGACACTGTCCTTGGGACACAGACTAGAGCTCAGGCCTCCATGACTGGGATGCACACCCATGCACCCAGACACAGACACATAAACATGTGCAAGCGTGTCACGGGGTCCATAAATCCCAGCTGAAAACTGGTCAGACCATCAGGAGGCCACCCTGTAACCCAGTGTCCTCTTCCTGTCAGGCCTCACACACCTCCTCCAGGAAGCCCCTTAGGACCCCTGAAGACCGTCTTCATCCAACTAGCCCCATTGTGACAACTGAACTCTGTGAGCCTAGGTTCCTCCTGTGACTCGAAGGGCAAGTCTGAGTCCCCCCTTCAGTCCTGGGGCCACTCCTTCAGTGTCTCCAGGAGGGGCTCAGCTTCCTGTTGCTGGGTGGGGAGAGCCCTGAGGTCCCCACAGGACGTGGGACAATGGGGAGGCGGTGACAGATGAGAGGCTGAGTCTTCCCTAAAGCAGGCTCCACCCTCCCCTGACCTCCCTGGCTGGTGGCTTGGACACAGCCCTGGCCTGTTGGCCCCTTAGGACTAGGGTCCTGGTCTGACCCCACAGTGCAGAGGTCTGGGAATTAGAAGCCCTGGTTCTCCAGCAGCAGTTCTCTAACTGTCGGCTATGGAGTCCAGGCCTCCAGGGCACTGGTAGGTTATTGGCGGGTTGGTGCAGATTCCAGTGTCCAGGAGGGGTGAGCTGGCCTGGGGGGCCTATGTACAGAAGATAGGAGGGTGATAAACACAGGCTGGGTGGGATTACAGGGAGCTGGGAATACCTAGCTGAGAATCCCCACATCCTAGGCACTTTCCCCACACTTGAAATTGGCTGGAGGGGGAACCAGAAGTTAGGTGGGGTTGGGGAGGGACAGGAGCCAGCACCCTGCCTCCACCTCCGGGCAGTGCCTCTGCTGGGGGGTAGGAACCTGTCCTGGGAGTGGTGAGAGGCCTGAGCGGGGAGCTGGATTCTCCAGTGAAACTGGCACTCCCTCCTCTCAGGGGAGGGGAGGGGGCTGTCCCTGGCTGCTCAGCAGGTAGCCCATCTGGCTGTGGGTGGAAAAGAAGACTCAGGCTTTGTGGATAAAAGAGACAGCCCTGGGGTCAGGCACTTATCTCAACCCTCGTCATTTCCTCTGCCGGACATGGCTGGGTGAGTGGGGTCATTGCACAGAGGGAAGGAACAGGCCAGGGCCAATGCATACCAGGCCCTACAGGAGAGTCAGGCACATGGGTGACCCCGCCACACCCTGGGCTGCAGTCAGCCCCTCATAGAGGCCCAGACACACACCACAGTCACTGCCGGAGATGGCCACACCTAGACCATCACACCACACACAGACCCAGTCTCCCCAGGTGACACTCAGGCCCAGCTGCAGGCGCAGCTAAGAGGGAAGACCCTGCAGGGCACAGGGACATGTGGGACAACCAGACACCCTGCTTCGGCCACACCACAAGCCTCCACACACCAGGTGCAGCTCGTCACCCCTACGGTCAACCCAAGGAGAGCCAGAGATTCCAGCAGTCGTGGGCAGGTATCCAGTGCCCAGGCGAGAAGAGGGGGACACCAGCAGGGAACCCAGAACCTCCTCCATGCCAGACTGTGCCCTCCTCCCAGCTCACAGAAGGAGTGCCTCAGGCTGTTTATTTCCTAGCAGAGACTAGCAGGGATGGGTGTCTCATCCCCCTCCCCCTCCCAGTCCCCACCACACGATTCTGAAGCTGCCAAATCAAATCAGCCCCTGCACCCGCGCCAGGCTGGCATGGCGGCCAGCAGCTGACGGGAACGAAGCCAGGCTCAGAATATCCCACCGCCTGTCCGATGCCTGAGTAGGCTTGTTGGGTGGGGGTGGGGAGGGGCAGGAGCCTGGCAGCCAGGCCCTGGGCAGTGCCCCTCAGAGAGGCTGGGGGTTTGGAATGCCGCGGGGTGGTCGGCTTCTGGAGAATGAGTGAGCAGGTCTCTGTTGTGTCTCCAGGCTGCTGTGGCAGTGTCTCCACCGCCAGCATTCCGGGAGCTGTGGAAGTGGTGCTGGTAGGATACAGGTTGGGGGTCTGATCCCAGTCCAGGTGACTGGGCGCCAGGCTGGGGTAGGGGCTCCCACGTGGGCTCACATTCATTTGAGACTCACAGCACCCGGGCTGGAAGCCCCTTGGTTGTCTGTGAGTAAAGGCCCAACTCACTGTGGAGGCCCAGTGACTGTGTGAGGTGGACATTACGGATCCCGTTTTACAGATGGGGAAACTGAGGCTTAGAGAGGGCTAGCAGAGCTCCCTGGAGAGAAGCAGAAGTGGAGGAGGCCTCAGAAAGAGTAAAGAGGTGGTTATTTCCACGCCTTAGGAGCCCTAGGTGGAAAGAAGGAATATGGCTCTGTTCTCAGAGTCAAGGAACAGAGAATATGGCAGAGCCAGAGGTGCCCATGGGAAGCAGAGAACAAGGAGGGAGTCTGGGGAGAGAGCAGGGTGCAAGCAGGCAAGGCTCCCTGGAGGAGGGGGCCATCCATGGGCTTGCTGGGGGCTAATGGGAGGACAGTCTGGGGAGAAGGGGAGAAGGCCTGGCTGGCCTCAGCCCCTGACCTTCTTGTCTCTGCAGCCAGCCTGGACCCCCTTGCAAAGGAGCCAGGACCCCCAGGGAGTAGAGACGACCGACTGGAGGTGAGAGCTCAGTGGAGGGAGAAGTGGGTGGGCTTGAGGGGGTGGGGCACAGACTGAAGATCAGTCTGAGTGGTGCCCTCCCCCTTGGGAGGACGGGGAGGCTGGAGTCACATCCCAGCCTCAGTCCTCCAGACTAGGACCACCCCCATATCAAGACCATCTCCCCTCACCCTATATATCCCCAGTCTGGAAGTCCTCCCATGAGGATTCCTCCTCCCAACTCACCTGGGGAGTCACTACAGACTCCTCTCTTGTCCTCCCCGCCCTCACCCAACAATTCCCTGTTGATTCTCTGCCCTGAGTATTTCCCGAGTTCCTCTCCTCTCCATTCTGCCGCCTGCTTGGGTCCAGGCCTCCTCAACTCTCCCCTGGGACACTCACTGGCTGCTTGCTTTCAGTTTCCCCCATCATCCACGTGGCCACCAGGAGGATCTTTCTTATGCACAGACCTGAACTTGTCACTTTCTTGCCCCAAAATCCTCCATACTCCCCGTCCCCATTCCCCCTCCACAACCCCAGCCTGGCAATCGTCCCCCTTCATCCATTCCTGCCTTCCCCAAACTGCTCCTGCTGGCCTCTTCCCCCCTCAGCTTCCTAAATCCTTCGGGGATCAGCTCTAGCCTCCTCTCCTCTGGGAAGTCCTCTCTACCCCTTGACCATGGGACCAAGCTCGCTCCTGCTCCCTCCTCTGAGCTCTCCTGCCCTGGCAGTCAGATGCCAGGGTGCTCTGCTGTCTGTCGCCCACCGTGCTGTGCCACGAGCACCCTGTTTTCTCCATCACGTGACTCTGTATGTGTGTCTGCCTTGTCTTCTCTGCCCTGTGAGCTCCTTGAGCCTGGGGACTGTGCTTTCTTCATTCCTGAACCTTCTACCACCCTTGGATGGGTACCGGTGCAGGGCTCAGCCAGCACATTTCCTGCCCTGCGAGGGGTGCCATCCCCACCCCCCGACCATGCCTTCCTTCCCTGTGACGGGTGCCTCATAGGACTCTTCAGTGCTCAAAGGGGACTTGACGAGCAAACAAGGTGGGCTGCTGATGTTGAAGATCGGCACAGAGGAGGGTGTGTGTGTGTGTGTGAGAGAGAGAGAGAGAGAACTGGACCCACAGCCAGAACAGAGTCTTCCCAGGCCCGGCTGAGAGGGAGAGGAAGATGATGCTTGTATCAGCCCTCCTGTGCGCCAGGAGCCTTTGACACCCACCTTGTTTAATTCTTACAACACCCCCATGAGGTAGGGGCTGCTATTATTCCTGTTTCACATTTGGGGAAGCTGAGGCCCAGAGGGATCATTCAGCAAGTGAGTTGGGACAGAGCTAAGACTGGAGCCTAGATGTGTCTCAGGCTTAAGGCTCACTCTTTCTCAGCCCCTGAGTAAGATGGGAAAGAAGGTGCCCACACAGGGCCTGGTGCACAGTAGGGGCTCAGCACAGGTTCCTGCTGGGACACAGGGCCAATACCTGAGAATGTGCCTCCAAGTGGGGCTGGGCCCTGCTGCTGGGAGCTGGCAAAAGGAGCTGGGAGGGGAGGGCCTGGAAAGCCATATTATTAATTTATTTACTGCCATGGCATTCCCCATGGGGCGGGGCTCCCCCCAGAGCTGGGACAGATGGTGTTCCTGGGAGCCTGCAGTGTCTCAGCAGCCTCGTCCACCCGCCAGGAAAGACTGGATTTGTCATCCACCCAGGGAGCCACAAGAGGAGGGGGCTTTGGCGAAGCTGAGACCCTCCTGGGCAACGGGGGCTGTGCCCCGAGGGAAGGAGTATGGCTCCAGGCTCCCTGCTATGCCTCTGGGGCAGCCCCCGCTGCCTAGGCCATCGGCCTGCCCTCTGCAGGTTCAAGTTCTGCTCTTTGTCCAGCTCCACCGGCCTCATCCTTCCCATGAGGCTTCCCTGGGTCGGCCCCACCTGCTCCTATCCCTGTATTCTCTCTGCCTTTCCTTGAGCTGGGTCCTGCTGCCTCTTCCCTCTGACCGAGGATCTGGAGCCATGAGCTCCTCAGCCCTCAGCTCTGTCCTGACCCCATCCCCATACTCATCCCCAAAAGAGTTAGTGTCTGCCTGGACTCTTGGCAGGGCCTGCTGGATTTCTGGGTCCTGCCAGCACCCCACCCGAGTGCCTAGGCCTATACTCAGCACTGCTGGGAAGAGATGGGCTGCCTGAGGGGACGCTGCCAACATCGAGAGGGCAAGACTGGAGAGAGTGGGGACCCGAGGGCATTGCTCAGACCACAGGGGCAGCTGGAGGGAAAAGGGACTGAGAGCCTGAGGGGCCTCCTGTCAGGGTGGAGCTGGGAAGCCAAGATGGCCTCATATAGTGGACAAGCCACGGGGTCAGATGAGCACGGGTTCAAGTCCCAACTCCCTTGCTTCTTAGGTGTGTGGCCTTGTGCCTGTCACTTAACCAGCCTGAGCATCAGTCTCCTCACCTGCCAGGCAGGGATAAGAACGTCTATCATGGCCGGGAGCGGTGGCTCACGCCTGCAAACCCAGCACTTTGGGAGGCCGAGGCAGGTGGATCACAAGGTCAGGAGATCAAGACCATTCTGGCTAACATGGTGAAACCTGTCTCTACTAAAAATACAAAGAATTAGCCGATTGTGGTGGTGGGTGCCTGTAGTCCCAGCTACTTGGGAGGCTGAGGCAGGAGAATGGTGTGAACCCGGGAGGCAGAGCTTACAGTGAGCCGAGATTGCGCCACTGCACTCCAGCCTAGGCGACAGAGTGACACTCCATCTCAAAAAAAAAAAAAAAAAAAAAGAACCTCTATCATTCTTGGACATAATCACTGTTATTCGACATTACCACAATAGAGCTGTTGGGAGAAGTTACAAAGACTGTATGTGTGGGGTGCCTGGCGCAGGCCTGGCACATGGCAGATCCTTGGGGAGAGTTAGCCTCCTCCCTGTTTCCCTCAAGGATGACATCCTTAGAGCCAGGACTAGGCTGTACCCCTGTGAGACAGGGTGCTCCGCAGAGCTGGGCTGAGGCTTATGGAAGTTCTATGGGCATGGCACACTCTCCTGGCACTGGCTGGGCGGCAGCCAAGAAAGCAGAGCTGCCAGCACCCATCCCCACCCAGCAGGCGTGTGTTCAGCATACCCTCCTGGGATGGTTCCCTAGCCCCTGTGCCAGCAGCTGACTTGGAGGAGGGGCTCTTCCAGCTCAGCCTGGCATCCTCCTTCAGGGCCAGGCCTCCGCATCATTACTGTCTCTCTGAAAGCCAGGGCTGGGGCAGTTCAAGTTGGTGAATTGAGCACACTGAGTCAATGCTCTCTTTGTGATGGCTCTCAGGGCCCAGATGGGGGCTTGGGAGCCTTAGCTGGGGTGGGGGCATGGGGAGAGGCTGACGTGGATGCGGGCACTGGCGTCCACAATAAGTACTGAAATGCACTGCCCAACACCGGTTCCTCTATTGCTGCCCTTGGGACAAAGACCACACCCCTTGGCAGGGCATTGCTGGCCTTGCCTGCTGGATCCCCTCATGTCCCCTCATGTCCCCTCATGCCCTGAGACAGCCAGCGCTACAGCCACATTGTTGTGTTCACTCCCAGCACACAGCAGCTCCTCCTGCCTCCCTGCCTTTGCTCATACTGACCACCTGTCTGGAATACCTTTCCTTTCTTTCTCCACCTACGCTCTTTTCAAGGCCCAGATGAAATGTCACCTCCTTTGTGACGTTCCTCAGACTGGTCCCTCTACCTCAGTCTCCTCCCTTCCCTGGGCACTCACAGTCCCCATTTCCCTGAGCCCACAGCTGGGAAACCTGTTACCCCACGGGGTGCTGTGGGTAATGTATCCTTCCCCATGGGACTGTAAACACCCAGGAGGCAGAGGCTGAGACTGAGTCTCCTTTGTCTCTCTTGGGCCCATGTGGTGCCTGGTATAGGCCTGGTATACGGTAGGTGCTCAATAAATACTTCTTGAATGAACAAGAGTGGCCGTGAGTAGGGCTGGAGTAGTTCCAAGAAGGGGCACAGTTGGGTTGGGCGGTCTTGGAGACTTGGAGGAGGCAACCTTAGAACTTTGAAGGATGGAGAGGGTCAAGGGCACCGACCAAAGAAGCCAGAGACCAGCTAGGCAGTCAGAGAGGTCCGTGAGGTCAGCTTCTGACAGCAGCAGCTAAGGACAACCAGGACCAGAACAGGACTGGGAACAAGCCGATAGAGGAGCCTGAAGCAAGGGCTCAGCCCCAGAGGGGGCTGCAGGAGGCTGGCTCATGCTCAGAACCCGGCTCCAAAACACTCTGCCCATGAGTCCTGGGCTGAGGAAGGCTTGGTGCCAGAGTCAGGGTGAGGCTGAGGCCACCAGTGAATATGTGGGCCCAGCTGTGGGGGTAGCACTAGGCAGGGGCGGGAGCCAGGTTGCGGGGGGTATTGCCATTGCCGCTGCAGGTGGAGTAGGGCTTCACTGGGGAAGGAGCAGCTTGTGCGAGAGTGTGGGCAGGAGTGGGAGGGGAGAAGGCTCCGAGTATACGAGTACAGCTTACCAGCAAGGAGCCCTGGGGTGAGGCTGGAGGGGCCGCGCTGTAGGCAGCACTTTTCAGGCCCTTATCTAACATTCTCGAGTGAGTGCTCCTAACTGCCAGATGTGCTACTTCCTCCTGGATTCTGCACATCAGGAGCCAGTGGCCTCTACAATGCCCCATGGCCCCAAGGGAGTGGCTGCCAACAAGTTGGCCTTAGCATCTGGCATCCATGGGGGTCCTGAGGCCCTGTCATCTGTCTGTGCCCACCTGTCGGGCTGCACAAGCCCGGGGCGTGCAGGGACCTGGGACCAGGGAGGCGGTCTCAGCTGCCACTCTAGCCTGTCTCTCTGCCTGCCCATCCATTATCCACACCCCTGGCTGACTGAGTAAAGAGAGAGATGGGCATCGCAGGTCCTGCCATCAAAGAAGCCTAGTCCGAAGGAGGAGGCATCAAGCACGGGGGACTTATACCCAGAGAAGACGCATGCTGAGACCAGGACAGGCTTGCAGGCAGGCCTAGGCCCAGGGAGGGCCAGCCTCGTCGAGGGCCTGGAGTTGAGACTCAGGGAAAGGCAGGAGCTGGCTTAGAGGCGCAGGCAGGTCCAAGGCAGTGCCCAGGCCAGATGCTGCGGCCCCAGGCTGAGGTTCCTCCAGCCGGCCCCACCCCCCACCGTCCTGCCTGGCCTTTGGCTGTAAACACTGAGAGAACAAGTTCCGTTTCCCGGGAAATATTTATCTCAGGCTGTGTGAGGAGCGTGTGCACTGGCCTCCGTGTGTCCTTCCTGCAGACTGGCTGGGGCAGGAGGAGAGGGAGCTTGGCAGCGCCCTTGTTGGGGGCAGTCTGTGGGGCTAGGAGGGAAGGGCGTGCCAGAGGCCCCTGCCTAGAGCATGAGTTTGAGTGCTGGCTGAGGGAGAGGTGGGAGCGGATGGGAGAGAAGCCTGTTTTCTCCAAACCCCACAAATGCCCTCCACCTCTCTCATGTTCCTTTCTTCTTCCTAGTCCATCCTGTCTCCAGGTTCCGGCCTCCAGCCTGGTGTCCCCTCCTCAGACTGCCTTTTCCTCCTCCTCCTCCCTGTTTCCTGGCTCTCAGCCCCTTCGTCTGGGAAGTCTTCCTTAACTTTAAACCCTCGAACCCTTGTCCTCTGCCCTCCATCTCCCACTCCTCAGGCTTTCAGCAGCTTCACATGGAGCACTGGGCTGGTCCTGTCCACAGTTGTTCAGTTGCTGTAACAGCTTTGTGCAGGCTGCCCTGGAGCCCTGTTCTGGGAAGCACAGGCCTGGGCACCCTGGGGCTGGGGCGAGGCCCGGAGCTGATCTCCGCTATCCATCCCAGTAGAGCCAGCACCAGTGCAGACACATGGGGGATCCAGGTTGGTGGACCAGGGGAGGATGGAAAGTCCCATGGATCCAGCCAGAATGTTGGAGTGGGGAGGCAGAGGGCCCAGAGTTGCTGCTGGCTAGCTTCTGGGCTTAGGGGTGTGTATCCCAGACAGGCCAGGCCTGCCGGGGGCCCTGACAACAGGAAATCCTTGAAGGAACAAGCAGAGGCTGAGGACTCTGAGCACAACAACAGGAAACAGCCGTGACATGGGGCAACAGCCCTGGCGACTGTGCCCAGTGGGGTGGGGACGAGGGGCCGAGGGGCCGAGCTTGTGGGACCCAGGGTGATGCCAAGAGGGACACTGAGACACTGTGGGACAGGGGGCGTTCTGCACATGTGACATGGAGCTTATGACGTGTAATATCAAGTATGTGACCATGATCATAGGGTACTGTGTGGAGTGTGGGTGAGTCACTGAGTATGTGACACTGGGTGTGAGGCACTCCATGATAGCAGATGTGTACACAGTGGCTGTGCCACCAAGTGTGTAACACTGTGTGATATTGATTGTGTGATGCCGATACCAAGTGTGTGACATTGCACATTGCCTGCTACCACGTGTGTGACACTGAAAGTGACAGTGAGCACATGGAGGGTGTGTCTCCATGAGAATCAAATACAGAAACATGAGCAAATGATGCTGCAGTAGCAGGTATGGTCCTGAGTCTGTGGCTCGAGTGTCTGACACTGAATTGTGACATTGAGTGTGTCCCAAGCATATGATCTAGTGAGGCTGAGTGTGCAAAGAAAGGCATGACATGGAGTGATAGCAAGTGTGTGGAAGTGGGCGTGTGATGCTGTGTGATCTTTGGCCTGACATTACATGTGTGATGCTCTGTAATGGTTGTGACAGTATGCAATGTGCACACACAATGCTGTGTAGGACACTGTCATGGGAAGGCACCGATGGGTTCAGGCGGGAAAGTAACACCGTCCAAAGGATGGTTTTAAAAGATTGCTCTGGCCGGACACAGTGGCTCACACCTATAATCCCAGCACTTTGGGAGGCTGAGCCGGGTGGATCACCTGAGGTCAGGAGTTCAAGACCAGCCTGGTAAAACCCCGTCTCTACTAAAAATACAAAAATTAGCCAGGCATGGTGGCCGGCACCTGTAATCTCAGCTACTCGGGAGGTTGAGACAGGAGAATCACTTGAACCCAGGAGGCAGAGGTTGCAGTGAGCCAAGATTGAGCCATTGCACTCCAGCCTGGGTGACAAGTGAAATTCCATCTCAAAAAAAAAAAAGAAAAAGAAAAAGATTGCTCGGGCTGCAGAATATGTATGTATGCAAGTGTGCACGGTGTGTGGCAGGGGAGGGGAGATAAGTTAGGGGGAGGCAGAGAGGAGGTGGGCAGAGCAACTGGAGGCTCCTGCGGCTTCCCAGGCAGGAGATGGTGGTGCCTGTGCTAATGGAATGGCAGAAGAGTTAGAGATATGGAGCAACTTTGGAGATATTTGAAAGTAGAAATGACAGAACTTGCTGATAAATGAGAAGATGAGCAAGAGGGAAAACCAGAGAACAATTTCCAGGGTTCTGGCTTGAAGAACCAAGCGATGGATGGTGAACATGTTTCTGAGATGGGCAAAGGCAAGGGGGACGGTCAGCACTAGTGGGGTGGGAGGACAAGGAGGCAGAAATTGAGTGAGCTTGTTTTGGATGTGTTAAGGGAAGCATCCAAGTGAAGGTGTGCAGTGGGCAGCGGGGCCAGGCTGGGGATACATCTGGGAGTCGACAGGCATGGGGGGTTTGTTAAGGTCGTGGACCTGGCTGGGATAATGGAGAGAGGGAGCTTGGCAACAGAAGAGGTAGAGACTGAGGACCGAGCCTTAAACCCTGCATATTCCATTGTCTAGAGGCCGGGGAGGTGAGAAGGAGCAGCAATGAGACAGAGGAGGAGGGCCAGGGAGGCAGAGGAGACCAGGAGTGTGAAGCCAGAAGCCAAGGGAGGAAAGAGGCTCAAGTGGGAGGGAGGGACGGTGTGTGGATGGTGCTGGCCCACGGGTAAGATGGGAACCAGAAGATTGTGCTGTGCTGGGCCCTGTGGGTGAGTCAGGCTAATGGGAGCCATTTCAGTGATGGGCTGGAGCCAGAAGTCAGACTGGCCTGTGTAGGATGGTGAGGGAGGTGAAGACGTTAGCCTGGAGAGCCCTTTGGAGATGTTGGGCTGTGAGGGCTGCAGAGAAGGACATGGTCGCTGGAAAGGGGGACTACATTTTTTTATTATGGGTGATTTTAAGCAGACACAATACCAGAGAGAAGAATATAAGAAACTGCCATATACTCATCACCCCAGTTCAACAGTTGCTGGGATTTGGCCTCATTTCTTCCTCTCTTCCCCTCTACCTGTTCTTTCATTTTCCTTTGCTTAAGCTTAAAAATTTTAAAATTGTGGTAAAATATACATAACTTAAACTTCACCATCATAACCATTTCTAAGTGTACAGTTCAGTTGTGGTAGGTACATTCACACTGTTTTGCAACCAATCTCCAGAACTCTTTCATCTTCTCAAACTGAAACTCTGCACCTACTAAATGACAGCCCCCATCCTCCTCTGTCTCCAGCTCCTGGCACCCACCATTCTACTTTCTGTCGCTATGACTTGGACTACTCTAGATACCTCAAGTAATTGGAATAATGTAGTATTGTCTTTTTGTGACTGGCTTTTAAGTTTACTTAGCATAAAGTCCTCAAGTTTTACCCATGTTGCAGCATGCGACAGGATTTCCTTCGTTTTTATGGCCACATAATATTCCAGTGTATGGACAGATCACATCCATCCAACACCGGACACTTGGGTTGCATTCACATTTTAGCTATTGTGAATAATGCTGCTATGAACATAAGTGTACAAATATCTCTTCAAGATCTTGTTTCCAATTCTTTCAGATATATACCTAGAAGTACGCTTGCTGGATCATACAGTCATTCTATTTTTTGGTTTTTGAGGAACTGCCATACTGTTTTCTGTATCTTTTTACATTCCCACGGACAGTGTACAGGGGTTTCAGTTTCTCCACATCCTTGCCAACATGTGTTATTTTTTGTTCTTTTCATTTTTTTTTATTTTTTAATGGTAGCCATCCTAATGGGTGTGGGGTGACATTTCATTGTGGTTTTGATTTGCATTTCCCTAATGATTAGTGAAGTTGAGCATCTTTTCATGTGCTGGTTGGCCACTTGTATATCTTCTTTGGGAAAATGTTGATTCAAGTCCTTTGCCCATTTAAGACATTGGGTTGTTTGCTTTTTTGTTGTTATTGAATTGTAGGGGTTCTTTATATATTCCAGATATTACCTCTTTATCAGATAAAAGCTTTGCAAATATTTTTCTCCCATTTCATAGGTTGCTTCGCTGAAATATTTTAAAGCAAATCCCAGACATGATGTCATTTCACCAAAGGTAGACTTTTTTTTGGTAGGGGGAGCTTTCCAGTGAAGACTGAAAAACCTGCTAGACAAATTCTAAAATAGATGTAACGCTGGATTTTTGTTTTTTAAGGCTAGGAGGTCCTGGATGATGCTGAAATGTAACAGTGACCCAGAGCCAGTGTGGAACTGTGTCTGATGCTGCGTGAGGGTGACATGGTGGCTTTGGGAACATGGGTGCAACACTGAAGATATAGGAGACTCCGAGTGAGGTTGACAGTGAGAAATCACTGTGTGTGTGGCCCTGTGACACCCAGTGACATGGGACAGTGGGACGCTGTGGACCCTGAAGTGACTGTGTGTCACCGAGCAGGTGGGACCTGCTGTGTGAAGGCCACGGGGGTCATGCCTCCTTGTGTCATCCTGGTTGATGAGTGTGACACAGTGCAGGACTCTGCATGGGAGTGAGAGGGACTGAAGCTGTGCTATAGGTGACCGGGCTGCATGTGATTCAAGTGGGCTCAGCCCCAGTCTCAGTTGCTGAGCATGGGAGGGAGCATGGACATTGTAGGGTAGATGAGGAGAAACATCGAATGGGGACAGAAATGGTGTCTGTGCCCAGATGCGAGCTCCTCCCTTCTCTGAATACCCAGGAAGGCTTCCTGGAGGCAGGATGTGGCACTTCAGCAGGATGTCGTAGGTGCTGATTAAGAGCAGGGCCTGTGGTGTCAGACAGCCCTGTCTAGGCTCTGACATTCAGCAAGTCATTTTATCTCTTGAGCCTCAATTTCCTCAAGTATAAAATGGGAGCTCTTGGGAGGATTGCATGAAGAGGTGCTCCAATGCATGCAGTCTCTGGCACTTGGTAAATGCTCTATGGTCTCTTGGGGAGCAGCAACCTCAACACCTGCACCCCAGGTCCCCAAATAACAGGAGCACCAGTAGGAGCACAGTGAGAGTGCGCTGAGTGAGGCGTCCTCTTACACCCACAGCCGTCCTCTCTCCCTCTCCCCCACCTTCTGTCCCCTGCTCCGTGTTGTCAGCGATACCCCCTCCCGCCCACTCACTCCTGCCCCCTCCTCTCCCCTGCCGTCCTTACCACTGTCAGCCTCCAGCCCAGGCTCCTGCTGCCTCATTCAATTAGGCCAATGCAATTTGCTCAAGAAAAAGCCCCATAATTTGGTTAATCACACCAGTAGGGGACCTGGTCCCGGTCGGGAGGGTGGGGGTGGATAGGAGTCCATACCCACAGCTGAGGCACAGGTGTCAAAGTGCCTGTCTTTTGGGACCTTTACCCACTTCCTTGGGCTCCTTTCAGGAGCCAACAGAGTCCAAAGCTTGGGTCTTCTCAAACCCAGCTACAGAGGCCTTGAAACAGGAGCCTGGACTTCCTGGGTTCGCTTGTATTCCTGGGAGGGTCCCTGCTACTCTCTGGGCCTCAGTCTCCATTTCCAAAAATGGGAGTGGAATTGGGGGAATCTCAGAGGCCCCAGTTGGCCTAGCTCTGCATCCTAGCTCTGGTCAGTCCCCCTTGTGGCTTCTGAGGGGCCTTCTCCTGGGCCTAGGGGAGGGAGCGCTGAGGGGTAGGTGGAGAGCACAGGGCCCCAGGGAAGTGAGGAGGGGTAAGTGTCCTCTGAGTCTCATCTGGAATGTGTCTACCCCAGTCCTATAATCAGAGACCCTCTAGTTCCAGGCTGCACACCCGAAGGTGGGGCAGGAAGAAAGGACGCTGCCCTTTCTTAGTCACCTGCAAGGCCAAAGCCTTTTAACTGTGCAGGCTATACTTTGCACAGGAGCTCCAGCAGAGGTAGGGTGGCGCTGAAACTGAGCCCACTCTCCCTC
The DNA here is from genome assembly GCF_028885655.2 of Pongo abelii. Classification (NCBI taxonomy): domain Eukaryota; kingdom Metazoa; phylum Chordata; class Mammalia; order Primates; family Hominidae; genus Pongo; species Pongo abelii. Next base: position 74,659,272 of record NC_071994.2, on the reverse strand, counting down.
ACCAAGCCTTTCCCCTCAGGCCTGCATCTGCCCAGAGAATTGGGGTCCCTCCTTTCTAATGTGCACACAGGTGGCCCCAGCCCCCTGCTGGGAGTCAGCTTAGGCAAGGTTTGATGGCTCAGCTTAATCTTCTCAGCAGCTCTGGGGGAAAAGACCATTTTACGGATGAGGAACTGAGCCCAGGAAGGTCCAAAGACTTGTCCAGTACATGTGGTGTGTGGCAGGGCAGGCAGATGAGCCCGCATCTGAGGGAGGCGATGGGAGAAGTGACAGGGGTGCACAGAGAAGGAGAATTAGACCCTCTCAGATTCCACCACTCTCAGCCACACGTTCACTCACTCATTTGGAGACAAGACTAACCACCAGCGCATTCATAGCCCCCCAGACAGCCACACACTCACTATACCACTGTCACATGGACATCAACGACCTAAATCACATATGCATAGATGCAGGCCCACATGGTCATTCCCACATGCAGATGGCCAGTGCACACACATAGACACAGGGTACTCACACATGTTTACACTCTCACAACCCATGTGGGTTACAGATTCCCACAGAAACACAGACCTACATACTTTCACAAGGAAATTCTCCCAGTGACCCAGGGAACATAGTCTGCCATGATCATGTGATGGTCCGTAGGGACTCGCCACTATGGACCATTAATGGGCAGGCTGCACACGTGCTTAGGTCACCAGCAAAGCGGGAGTTCTGCACACAGTGAGAGGAGAGGTCAGTTTTGATGAGTGTATCCAGAATTTTGCAATCAGAAAAAACACACAAAAACTATTTTAATTTTCATTTCCAAGATAAAATTTAGTTTGAATTGTATAGAGGGTCCGAGGGTCTGGTGGGAGGGCATCATCCTCTTTTCAAGGCTTTGGGGTTCTAAGGGACCCACAGATTCACAACAGTCCCACAAGATATCCCAGGCTGACATATTTACCCAGCCCACTGTGTGCATGTGTGTGTGTGTGCGCATGCTGTGTGCATGCTCACGCTGGCTCCCAGATCCTCAGGATGTGAGGAAGGAAAGTAGGAGAGATTCCAGAGACTCCGGATGTTTGTTATCTGGCTTCCTGGGCCCTCCAAAGGAAAATAACTGTGGATGCCAGTCTGCCTGCCTGGCAGGCTGGGTGGAGAGGTGGGCTGTGTTGGGAGGTGGGCTATGTTGGGAGGTGGGCTGTGTGACAGCCTGCCTCAGCCCCTGTGGCCCCACTGACCGGGACCCTGTGTAATGAGGCAGAGTGACCAAGGCCCATGGCCAGCATCCCGTGGGCTCGTAGGCCCATCGCCTCCCCTCTCTGGGGCTTGGCTGTCTCATCTGAAAAATGGAGGTGGGAAGGAGGTGAGACTGGATGGACTTTCTCCTGGAGACTGATTAGAGAGACAGAGACTCGGGCCGGAGTCCAGAAAAGACAACCAAAGCTGAGGAGGGCACATGAAAGGGCAAAGAAGGTCTGGGTTCAGGGGAGTGCGTGGGGCCCCAGAGCCTGCCATGTCTCTGCCAACTCTCTCCCTCACTGGAGGAGGGCTCTGTGCCTTGGTGCCCCATCTGCCCGGGGCCGTGTGGCTCAGCCCCTTGCTCGCTCTGTGAGGGGTACAGGAGAAGGATGAGAGTCCCAGTGATAGGTGGAGGACAAGACCAGGGGAGAGGGCTAGGGGTTTCTGGAGGGCCAGAGCAGGAAGAGCAGGAGAGAAGAGAAGACACCACGGTGCAGGAAATGGAGGAGCAAAGGCTGGGAGTGGGGAGGCTGGAAGGGTGCAGGGAATCAGACTGGGGCGCTGCGAAGAGGCCTGAGGCCAGAGCAGATAGAGCCTGGATGGAGGGAGCGAGCAGCCCCTCACCCTTGGCCCCTTGATGAGGTAAGGTGACCGTGAGCCCTGCTCCAGGCTGTGTGCTGAGCACTTTGCTCGGAGCCTGTCACTCTGGAGGAGGGGAGGGGGTGTTCCCAGGAGCTATGACAGTCTTGTGCAAGGGAGAGACAGGGTCACATTTATGTTTAACAAAGCACTGCACTGGGAGAGAGGAGCTGAGAGACCCCAGCCCTGGGGAGCATGGTGGCTGGGACCCCAGAGGTCAGGCATGCCCCAGACGGACCCCACTCAGAAAATTGCTTATCCCAACCCCTCAAAGAGAAAGGCTATTTTTAGGAACAATAAAAGTGCTCACACATTCCTGCAGGGGCAGAGAGAGGGAAAGGGGGCAGGAGTCAGTGCAGAGGAAGAGGGTGGACCCCGCTCTTCTCCCGACTCTGCCTTGGTCTTCACGGGCTTCTCCTCAGGGGCTTCCCCAGCCAGTCCTGCCTCTCCAGCCCCCGCCTGTCCCTGGGGTTCCCTACCGGCTTTTATGTCTGTCCCTCTGCTTCTGAATTGGTACTTGTTCTGTCCCTGTTTCTCTTTCTCATACTTCCACTTTCCCCCTCCCCCCAGGGTTTGGGGAACAGCTGGGATGGGCCGTGTTCTGATGAGAGAGCCAAATACAGTCATAGGACAAAGCAGCTGGAGGCTGTGGGATACACACATGCCGCAGAGCACAGACAGACAGAGGCGGCCAAGCGCCCAGGGAGGCTGAGAGGCAGGGAGAAAACACACTGGGACAGTCAGGGAGAGCCCCAGGGCAGGCATCACTGGGCAGCCAGCTGCTGTGCCCTGCTCTCTGTCTTGTCCCTAAGAAGACCAGCATGGCTGGGCTTGCCCCCAGCCGTCTACCCCTACCAGCCCACCCCAGGCCGGCCCTTCCTCCCCGCCCTCTGCAGGCCCACACTAACCCTAGGCCAGGCTGCCTCCTTCAGCATTTACCTCCCACACACAATGGGCACAGTGAGGAGATAAGAGACCCAGTCTCTGGCCTGGAGGCAGACAGCCCTACTCGACATCTGAGAGGGCTCAGCCCATCCCCTGGCCAAGGCAGGTATTAGAGGGGCCCCAAAGACAAACAGGACTCTGGGACAAGGTGTCCTAGTGTGGCCCAAAGGGCTAGGCTGAAGCATGGGTCTCCTGGCTCCAGATGAGAGCCTGGGCGAATCCTTCCCTGCCTCCTCTGGCCTTAGTCTACCTCATCAAGCTGGGGATTGGACTCCATGAGGTCTGAGGCCCTGTAGACCCTGGTCCCTGGGAATTCTCAGAAGGCCTGGGAGAGGGACAAGTGACCACCCAGGAAGGCTTCCTGGAGGAGGTGACCTCACTCATGAAAGAAGGTGATGGTGACAGTGCTCCTCTTGGGGAAGAGCCCTCCCTCCTGACCAGTTGCCCAGTCTGCACGTGGAGATGATCCCGAAGCACAAAGGGCCTCCCGGCCTGCAGAAGTGCCTGGGAGACCTTGCCAAAGGCTCTTGGTAGGAGACACCCCATTCCTCAGGCTCCTTCTCTAAGACCGTAACTGTGCCAGACTGGGGAGGCTTTGAGAGGTCTCAGCTATCTCCCCTGCCTGGATCCTTCCTCCACACCCCTCTTCTCCCTGATGGAATGTAGCCCTCACAGTCCAGTAGTCCTGGCCACACAGGAGTTTACCCAGTCATTTACAGCTCAGCAAACACCTACCAACACCTATGAGGGGCTGGGTAATGCTGGAGACCCGGAGAGGGGCAGGACACAATCTCTGCCCTCCAAAAGCTCCCAGTCTGTTGTGGGAGCCAGATGGGAAAGGGTGGCACTGCATTGATGCACACAGTGCATGCCATGGTGGGGGAATGGGGGGCTGTGGGAGCCCCAGGTGGGAGGGTCAGACTTGCCTGGAGAGAGAACAACAACAGACTCTCCCTGGAGGGGATCCAGAGAAGGGAGATCACTTCATTCATTCATTCATCATTCATCCATCCACCCATCCAATTATTCCTTTGGCCATCATTTCCTGAGGGATGTAAACTCTCTTCTGACACTGGCCCAGCGGGACACTCAGCGTCCTCCTCCTCTCCTGCTTGAGCCACCATGCCTGCCTCTTGGAGGCTCCTGGACTTGCTTTGCTCAGCTCCCAACCCACCCTGAGGGGGTGAGGCTGAGGAGGGTGTACAGACATTCAGGGTCACTGAACTCAGAGCTGGAGGCCTGCCACCGCACCAGGGGCCTTTCTCAGGGCACAGGCTCCCTGGTGGCAGGGCCTTGGTCCTTGCTTGCACACCCTTGGGGACTGGGAGCCCCCTCATCCATCCTGCTCAGGCTCTCTTTTGTGGTGCGACTGTGATTCACAGTGTGCCCGCATCTGCCTCCTTGTGACTGCCGCGAGCTGCCTTGTGGGCCCCAGGCCAGAGGACAAGGATAGCTAGAATGCCAGGTAACCAGGATGACTGTGATGGCATGGAGAGGGGGATGCTGTGATGTGTTTGGGAGGAAGTTTGTGGCGTCCAGGAGAATGTGGGCAGCAGGAATGGGACCACTCTTGGTTCTTCCCTGTAGATGAAGCAGCTGAAGGTGGGAGGGGGTGGGAGGAGACCTGAGCTGGCTCTGCCCCGCTTGATCTGACGTCTGCCTCACAGGGCCATCCTCCCCCTCCCCACACTCAGCTCCTGCCTCCCTCCCTCTACCCACTCTGGCTGTTCCCTCCTTTCCTGACTCCAGAATCTGGGCGAGGGACTGAGGGGATTCCAGTGAGTCAGGCCCTCGGGGAACTGATCGTGCAGGCAACTCTTGCCTTCCTTCTCCTGCTCTTTCCCTCTTCCCATTCCTTCATCTACCCCCAAACCTAGCTCCTGATGGATCCAAGGGTGTGGGGGACAACCAGGAGGTCATTTTGGAGGTTGCAGGAGCTGGAGTAGAAGCTGGGACTGGCTTGGGAAGGGCGAGAGGCCGGGGCGGAGCTGGTTGTGGGCGCTGGAAGGGAGGAGCCAACAGTGTGGGGTCAGGCTCCTGTGGATGGGGACACCCTTGGGAGGCGCCGGGACTGGCTCAGGTGTATTCTACAGTGCACGTGTCTCCAGTGTGGCTCGGAGGCTGGAGACGCGGCCCTGTTGGAGTAACAACTGAAGCCGGAGTCTGCGAAGGGTGGGCAGGAGGGTGGAGGGATGGGGGCATGGAGTGGGAGGGGGTAAGTAGAGGAGGGAGGGGAGGAAGAGAAAGAGCGGGGAGGAGGAAAGGTCTCTGGCAGGTCCCTCCTTTAAGACTGGGCTCCTGCGCTGCGAGTGGCCCCGTCCATACTGCCTTGTTATCTGTGTCTCCCCACCACTAGTCTCGCTCTCTCCTTCCACCCCCAGCCTCTCCCCTCCATTGGGACCTTCCCTGGGGCGTCCCCTTATTGGCTGTTCTCACCTGAGCAAGGTCCCTCTCCTCCAGTCCTCAGACTCTTCACCTGTACAATGGGATGACCCAAACAGGCACCTCTTGGGCTTGTAGGAGGATCCAAGATAGTGTCAGTGGGTCTCGAGGTGTGGTCTCCCGACCAGCAGCATCAGTGTCATCTAGGAATGTTTGGAAATGCAAGTTCTTGGACCTCGTCCCAGACCTACTGTATCAGAAACCCTGGGGGTGGGGCCAGCAATCTGCACTTTAACAAGCACTCTGGGTGGCTCTGGTGCCCATGAAAATTGGGGAACGCCTGGTGGAAACCTCTAGCCACAGGAGGTGCTTGGGAAAGGTACCTTCCCCTCCCCGAAGCCTGATGCCTCACTCAAGCATGGCACTGACAGTTGGGCTAGTTCAGCTGCGTTCTGGGTCTCTGTCCTGCCTTCTCCTTCAGACTAAGCCTCCGAAGGGTTGCCAAGCCTCTTTCCTGTATTCTCCTGACCCTGGTCCAGCTCAGCCTCATTGAGAGAAGTTTGGGGCTGCAAGATCTTCACACTCACAGGCAGTTCCTCCTTGCGCATCCAAGGCACCAGTGTCTTTGAGAGGCGGCTTCTTGGCCAGGTGGCAGGCGTGGGTGTGTGGGGAGGAAGGAGGAGGAACCGCCTTGTTCTGCTTTCTTGTCTCTGACTCTGCAGGCTGGGGGTGCTGTGAGGCTGTGAGGACGCATAGAGTCAGCTTGGGTGCTGGGCTGAGGCTAGGGGCCGAGGCTCAGCTGAAGCAGGCTTCTCTGGTCTGAGCCTACAGGAGGCCTCCTTTGGGGCAGTTCTGCCAGTCACCCTGACTGGACGGCTGTGCTTGCTAGTGCCAGACCCATGCTAGGCACAGAGGTTGATAAGTTCTCCTGTGCCCTTGAAGGGCCCCGTCCTCTGGGAAGATAAGAGGCTGTGTATATTGCCCACCAGAACAGGAGGCAGGAAGCAAAAGAGGTGTAGATGACACTTGCCTGGCACTCCCTGTTTCCCCTCTAGCTGCCTTCCTGGGTTTCCCATTCTGTGGGCGCTTCTCTTGAGTTAGGTGCTTTCTCCCAGTGTTCTCAAGGTGACTATTTGGAGGTTTGTGGGAGGAGTGGGCTGGAGACACAGGAGTAGGTGGGGGCAGGAAGTATGCAGGAGAGAGATGGAGAGTGGGAGGAGAAGCTATGAGAGGAAGAGAGGACGCGGAGGTGGGAAAAGACGTCAAGACTCCTGGAGAGGAACAGGAGTGCAGCCTGAGACAGAGGTGGATGTCGGCCGAGGGAGGCAGGGAGGGAGGCAGGGAGGTCCACCCGAAAGGAAGGGAAGGGATGATGGACAGAGAATGAGAGGGCTCCGAGGTCCTGGGGGATCTAGAAGGACCCCTCCCTTTAGAGAAGGGGACACCAAGGCCCAGAGAGAGAGGAGGGCCTCACAGAGGACCTAACACAAGCAGAGTTGCATGAATCAGTGTGAACGGACAGTCCCAAGAGCACAGCCGGAACTTGGGAGGTACTTGACTCTTGAGTTTGATGTTATTGCCTTCCTGTAGGCCAGTGTGAGGGGCACTGTGAGGCTTCCTTCCAGAGAAGGAGGCATGGAGCCAGTGCCAGGCAGTGGGGTGAGCCATAGGAGGACCTGTGGAGATGGGGAAAGGCATAGAGACTCATGGAGATGAAACAGGAGAGATCTTATGGCAGCGACCCCAACCCTCAGGAAGAGCGTTGGTCTTGCACTTGTGGCTCCAGAAGGGGTAAGACCAAGGTCTCAGGTTTCATAGAATCTTAGGCTTTAAGAAGGAGTTAGAAGTAATCTAGTCCAGACCCTCTCCTCTCCCCAGATAAGTGCAGAAATGCAGATCTAGCCCAAGGCTGAGCCCCAACCCTGGCTTCAGAGGAGGCCTGACTCAGAACAGGCTCCCCTTTCTTGGTACCTGGGGTGAATGAAAGATAAGTCCTTGGTAATGGTGCTGTCTGTGGTGCTGACTGGCCCTACCTTGGACTACAGAGCTGCAGGTGGAGCCGGGGAGAGCAGAAAGGTTCCATCTATCCATCTACCCACCCACCCAGCCACCCATCTACCTATCCACCCACCATCCACCCACCCATCCATCCACCATCCCTCTATCTACCCCCAACCCATCCCGCACCCATTCATCTATCCACCCACCCACTCATCAATCCAGCCTCATTGAATTAAACCATAAAACCATAGAACTATATGCTGTAGAGCTGGAAAGATCTATTTTTTAGTAATCACAAAACTGAGGCTCAGAAAAGGAAAGGTGTTGCTTAAGTCCACACAGAACTTCTGTAGTCAGTCTGGGACAGGATTGGAAATTGTGGCTCTTTTCTACACACCACAAATTCTCCTCTGTGGTCTGGGAAATTGCCTGGTTTTTATGCTGATACCTATACTGATATTTGTTCCAAAAAGCTGTGAAGGCAGGAAATGTGACCTCCTTCACCCCATCCCGAGCCTGAGTTCTGTGTGTGTGTTTGTGTGTGTGTGTGTGTGTGATGTGCATGTCTAAGTGCAACCTTGTGTGTGCATTGAATATATGATTACCTTTTGATCTGTCTGTGTGCATGTTTGTGTGAGAGCCTGTGCATATATGTATGAGTAGAGGCGTGTGCATGGCAATATGTATTTGTGTGGCGTGTGTAGATGGGCATGTGAGCAGGTAAAGCTGTGTCTGTATTTTTCTTTGCCTCTTCCTTTTAAGATTGAAGCCCCCTGACTTGAGCCTTGCTCCCCATCTGTGCCTCCAATTCAGGAATCTCCCTGCTTCCCATTATCAGCTGCTCCCCACTGATTCTCTCCTTCCTTCACTGAAGCAGCAACTCTTCCCTCTGAGCCCACACCTCATGGGCTTTGCAATTTGAGCTATTTCCTCTCCGAGTTGGTGCAATGGGGGTGAAGTTGCTTTGAGATCTGAGGAAGATTCATGGAGGAGATGGCATTTGAGCAAGCCTTGAAGGCCCCTTTGAGTGCCAGATCTGAAGTGGCCCTTCCCAGCTGCAGTTCCTGCACCCAACACCCTCCACTCCTGGGGCATGCTGGGCAGGACCAGGAGGTGGATTGACAGAAGGATGCCCACAAAGAGCCTTGGGCTTCGTCAGTCACATTGCCATCCAGTCCACTCTGGCATGGATGGGAAGCCCTTCCCTGCTGCTGCCCCAACTCTCCCCAACTTTCCTTTCCTCCTCTCCTTATTGCTATTATCCTGCCCTTGGCCTGAAAAGTCACAGAAAACTGAACAATCAGAGCAAAGGTCAGGCAGGCACCCACCAATTCCAGTAAAGGACAGTTGAGGGCATTCCCCAATTGAAGCAAAGGGCAGGTTGAAGAGTCCACCAATCAGAATAAAGGACAGACTGTTCTTTCTGAGCCCCCTAGAGTGAGAGCTGGGGATCAGGTGCTGAGCAGGAACCAGACAGGGCTAGAGATCCAGAGGTTTGGGTTCTGGACCTGGCTCTGCTCCGACTGGCTGGCTGACCACAGGTTGATCATTGCTTCTCATTGAACCTCAGCTTCCTCATCGGTCAAATGGGGAGACTTAGCTCTCTGAAGGCTGTGGCTTTGAAGAATTTCTCCCCCTGTATCAGGCTCACTCCGTCACCTGGGTCTTTCTTCCCCAAGTCCACATCACATACATCAGACTCCACCAAGGGCAAGGCCTCTCAGGAGTCAGCTTGTTGGTTCCTCTGCCTCCAGGGAGGAATAGACACGAACCAACACCACCTTCTGTGCTGTCCTTAGAGCCCCGGTCTGGGCAACGTGCAACTGGAAGACTTTATCTTGGGAGTATTGGGGGCATCAGCTCTTCCTCCCCTTTTAGTCTTCAGAATTGACCTTGGAAGGCCATAATAGTCTGCGTGTATTGTGCACAGGTATCACACGAGCTCTTGCCCTGTGAATCTGTAAGGAACTGTACCAGTGAGAACGTGTGTGTGTGTGCACACATGGATGGTGTCTGAAGGCCTGCTGGGATGTCTGCGAGGACGTGGGATCTGTGGCTGTGTGGTGCTGAAGTTGTCTGTGCTGTGATGAGGAGTGCCTAAGGGTCAAAGGACAAGTGATCCAATTTGGGTATTGTGTTGTTTGGAATCAGTAGCTTCTGATGTCTGAGGGCAGACATCTTCCCATGACCAAGATATGTGTCTTCATCCTTGAGCAGTGGGAGGGACCAAGGAAGCCTGGGTGTTGGGGAAAGCGATGCTAAGTAAGCATCTGGGGAGAAGGCCCACTACTGCCCTCCTCCTGGGAACACAGGATTGGATGGGGGTAGGGGAGGAAACTGCAGCCAAGAAGACCCAGGAGTGAAATTTGGAGCTGAAGCCTGGACGCAAGGCTTCATTTAGAGCCCAGCGTGGAACTTTCTGGCAAATAGGCATTCAGCCCACTCTTGCGCACCCTTGAGGATGGGAAGCTCGCTTCCTCCCTCTCTCCTGGTGACCTGTAGCATGCCTTTGTAGCATGGCCCTACTTGGAAGAAGTTCCTTCATCCCACTAGACCAAGGCTAGCCTCCTGTGAAATCCTATGGGTCCCCAGGCTGTCCATGGGGCCACAGAGTTCAGATCCCCCATCTAGGAGGGTCTGAGAGATTGGAGTTGGAGACTGATAACCCTGGGTCTCCTCTGCTTTAGATGAGGCATCCCTGGGTTATCCAGTCTTAGTCACACGCAAAACTTGGTTTCCGATTCCCTCCTTTCATAGGTCGCCTCCTCTGGATGAGTGTCATCTTGTCAGCCCCTGGGACACAATGAACAGGGGATGGTCTATCTAGACTATAAAAGTGGGGGAACTGACGTCTTCCCAATTGGGTTAACAGACCTCTATTAATATGGCCTGCAGTTTGAGCATTTTTATTTCTTATCAGTCATGCTTACACTGTGGGTTCATGCTGAGCTGTGGTCTTTCAAGACCCTCAACCTCATATCATGTTCACATGAATGGGGACCCAGCCATGTCTCCTTCATCTTGCAGTTAATCACTTTGCTTTCTGAACACAGACCCAGCCTTCCACTGGGAAGACATCTGAAAGGACTTCCAAGGGCTTGCGGGAGGGCATGGCTGGTGGCTGGTGTGAGTCACGATCTTGCCTTGGCCCTCGTTTCCTTTGTTCTGTTACCTTTCTCTTTGATCCCCATGGCTCTGGCCAAGTTAATAGAGCGAGAAGCAGGGACTTTTGTCTCCGTTCTGGCTCTGCAAGGACGAGTTCTGTTCCTGGGATGGGAAGGCTGTGAGGCAGTCAAGGCTGACGTCTCCTTCTCCTCCTATAGTTGCCAGGGGTGGCCCAACTGTTCTCCCACCTTATGGGTTATGCACCCTATAGGCTCTTGCTACTCTCAACCCAGCCCCTCACTAGGCTGGAAAATGAGACTAGGTGAGACCACCTTCCTTCTGGGGAAAGTGAGCGGGACCCAGCTTCAGCGAATATTCAGCTGAGCATCTACTCTGTGTTGGGCATTCTGTGAGGCACTTTTAGGGCTCTGATTCATTTATATTTTCATTTTTAAGGGCTCAATTTCATTTTATCTTCATGTCAGCCTGTAGGGGGCAATAGCCCCAGCTGCTTCCACTTACAGATAGGAGACTGAGGCTCAGTGACTCAACCAAGGCACTCACTGCTCATACACAGTGGAGCTAGGATTCAAATTTGGGCGTTTTTTTGTTTGCTTGTTTTGTTTTAATTTGGAGGCTTGTGGTTTCCCTACTATGCCAGAATTGTCCTCGACTAGAGAACAAGAGACCTGGGGTCTAGGCCAGCCTTGACCTGTTGACTCACTATGAGGCCTTTGCTAAGTCCCTGGCCCTCCTCTGAGCCTCAGTTTCCCCACCTGTAAGATGAGGGTACTTGGACATTCTGTGGCCTTAAGACTGTTTGATTTTGAGATCCTAAGATCCTGGGACTCATGTGCCTGAAAGACTCCGGCTCTGGACTAAGCTGGGGGGTTTTGCTCGCAGTCCTTTGGGCAGATAGGGCTGCCCTGGCCTGCCTGGGAAAGCCCCTCACTGCCCTCTCCTTTCTTCCAGGACGCTTTGCTGAGTCTGGGCTCTGTCATCGACATTTCAGGCCTGCAACGTGCTGTCAAGGAGGCCCTGTCAGCTGTGCTCCCCCGAGTGGTAGGTGCCAGCCCTTGCCCCACGCTTCCCACCCCACCCCCGAAGCCTTTGACCAGCTGTACGCTGTACCTCACTCAGGGCCAAGGAGGAAGGAAGAGGCAGGGTCCCTGCCCAGAGGACTTTCACGGGGAAGTGAAGGGTCTGGATGGGTGTTCTGAGACAGCTTTCTGGAGGAGGAAGCCTGAAGCTAAGCACCAAGGAATGAACTTGCATAGGAATCCTGCAATGGCTGAGCCAGAAGGGGCCTTAGAGGTTAAGTGGAAAAGCTGTGTCTCAGATAATGAAAGGGATTCACCTAGGATAACAGGACGCGGTGGAGCCAGCTGAGTTTTGGAATACATGCAGCAGAAGTTGAGGGTAGACATGTAGAAGAACTTCCTGGAAGCCAGTTCTGGGAGGTACTAGAACAGGGCTCAGCTTCAGTGAATAGACGTGCATTGGGTTAAAGTGCCCTGCCTGGGGATGGGAGGCTGGAAAAATGGCCTCTAGTAGCCTTTTAGCAGCTTTCTTTCTGTCCCATCCCAATACCATGGATGAGTTACAGGTTTGGGGCAGGTTTGGGGTAATCATGGTTGCCTGAGCCCAGAGTGCCTTACTGGGGAGATTGTACCCCTCATCATCTGTTCCAGGCCACTCCCCTACCTGGCTTCAGTGGCCACTGTTCATCCCTTAGGCAGGAGGATGGGTAAACCGGCCCTTGAGGCCCAAAGTAGCAGGGTGTTAGTTGCGCCAGATAGAGGGAAGCAGGGAACTTTTCAAGCCTGGAGAAGGGAGTCTGATCCAGCCTAAGGGGCATGGAAGACTTCCTGGAGGAGGAGATGCCCTAACTGAGTCCCGATAGCCTTGAATGTCCTCTTCCCTACTCTAAACCCGGCCAAGGGCAGCCTCTGCTCCAGGAAATATGGCCAACTCAGAATGTGACCTTCCCATCCCTCCAGAGCCCATTGTCCCTGAATCTGCTTGATGGATGAACCACCGGAGGCCCAGAGAGAGAGGGCAGTTGTCCCAAGGTCACACAGCATGACAGGGATAAATGGGACTTGGTATCTAAGCACCCCCATTCCCTCTCCTCAGCTCTGCCTTCCCCAGACCTCCTAGAAGTTCAGAGCCCAGGAGGAGGGCTAATGAGTGAGCTTTATTGAGTGTGAAATTGGTAGGAAGTGGGTGGTGTGTTGGCGCCCAAAAATAAATCCTCCCGGAGAAGGATGGGACTAAGGCAACATCTGGCCTGGGGTGGAGGCACATCTGGAAAGGGAGGGTGGTGGAAGCCGGCAGTTCGGTTTCCGCAGGGCTGCCCCGAGAACCTCTGTGGCCACTGAGGCTGCCCTAGGGCGGGAGGAAGAAGTGACTGGCTCTGTTTCACAGGCAGGGTGCCCTGGTGGCTGTGCCAGCCTAGATGCTCTGCAACAGATTAACTGTCTCCCCAAAGCTGGGGGCTGGGATGACAGCTGTGGTCCAGGTTCCTGGGACAGTGGGAAATGTCAGCCCTGGCCCACCCAAGAGCCCTATAGGAGGTAGGGAAGCCCTGACTTTCGGGAGTCCTGGCTTGACTGCACGGAGGGGCTCAGCCCCTAGTGAGGTAAGGGAGCTGAGGTCTGTTCTGCTGCCCCCAGGGAGGGAAGCAGAGATGGGGAGGGGACCCCCGCCCAGGGAGGAGAGCTGCTGGCACCTGGCTTCCTCATCAGCACCCATTGTGGCAGGCAGCCCCGAATGCAGATGGTGCTGATGTGTCTGAAATGGTTCCCTCCTTCTCTCCAATAGACTCAGCTAATTTTAACCCAGAGGGCTGAGAGTAAGGGGGTGGGAGACATACGGACATGCGGAAGTGAAGCGAGAATCTGTCCCCCTCTGCCCCCATGGATTACCCACCCCTCCCTCTGCCTGGGCAGGACTTTCTGTGTAACCCCGGCTGGTCTCTTAACCTCTTTGGGCCAAATAACTCAGGCCCCTCCCAGGCTGCTGGAAGAGATGGATGACAAGGAGGCTAGATATAGCCGAAGAGTGGGCGGCCTCCTTCCCACTGAATTCTTTATCCCTGAACATCCCACTTAGGTTTCCTTCCAGCCAAACAAGAGGGCGTCTGCCCCTCTCACTCCCTTCAGGCCTTATCATTCCCACTCCATGCCACACCCACCACTGAACCTGGCTCATTGTCTCTGGAAGTAGTGGCCGGGCATCTCTTGTGGTAGGGGCTGGCTGGTGACAGCTGATGACAAGAAGAGTGGCTGGCAGGATTGTGGACACTCTCAGAGTCATGGAAGGCAACTGCTTCTGGGAAGGATTCCACACTTACTGAGGGTGGGCCTTCAACATGTAGCTCCACTGTCAGCTCCTCCCAAAGCCCTCCAGGATACTCTCAGCTGGGAGGCAAGCCCTTCTCTATCCTCCTGCGGAGAAAACAGCAGAGTTGTGGACAAGGCTGTGTTGCACGGGGGTTGGTCAGGGATCCCGAAGGGTTGCCAGTTCTGCTTGGAAGGAATGTGGATTTTTGCCTGTAGGTCAGTGAGGGCAACTACTTCTGCCAAGACATGGCCTGGAACTGAGGCCAGAGCTGCTCTGGGCCCTTGGGGAGGGAGGATTAAAGAGCCAGAGCTTTGATCTCCCTCTGAGGAGTAATCAGTCCAAAATACAAATCTGCTCACGTCTCCCTGCGCATGTCCTGCCCTGCCCCAGTTCTGTTCGTAAGCCCATCCCACTCAGCCCTACTGACCTCGGGCCCAGCCCCTGTGCCCCTTCCCTCACTGTCTGTTCCTAAATGCTCCATGCTTTATGCACCTCTGGACCTACCTGTGTACCTGCTATAAGGCCTGGGAGCCCATTCTGCACCCTGCCCACTTCCTGAATGTGTCTAATTCCCACTCAGTGACAGCTGAAAGGTCACTTCCTCCGGGAAGCCCTCTCCAGCCCCACCGGAGGATGGTGCAGTGCCCTGCTCTGTGCTCCTCCCCTGGCTGGGGTTATGGGTGTGTGGTTTCTTGTAGAGTTGAAGGAGGGATGCTTCCTAGAGCATTCTGAGCCCCATCCCTGGTACAGCTCAGAGTGGATGCTCAGTTATTGTTTGCTGAATGCCCGAGGCTGGAGTCAGGCAGGGAAATATACCAGGTGGGAGGTGATTTGTCTGCACCCTCAGTCCTTCAAACTCTTTACGTGGCACGTTGGGTTTTGGGTTGTAAAGAAAGTCACAGGTTCATGAATCATTGCCTGCTTAGAATTCCTTCCAAGAGGAGAGGACGAGGTGCTTAGTTCACTAGGTGTTTTGCTGCCCTGGCTGCATCTTAGAATCACCTGGAGAGAAAAACAAACAGATCATTGCCAGAGCTCCACTCCCACAGGTTCCATGACCTTACCCCGCACGCCCCTGTGTACAGGCTGGGACTGGGCAGCTGGGAGGGCCTCTCCGCAGGGTCTTATAAGTGCCTTCTGTCCTAGGAAACTGTCTACACCTACCTGCTGGATGGGGAGTCCCGGCTGGTGTGTGAGGACCCCCCACATGAGCTGCCCCAGGAGGGGAAAGTCCGGTGAGCCATTCTCTGCACCCCCATTGCCCTCTTGCATGGCCAAGGATTCTCAGGGCTGAGGCACCATCCAAGGTCATCTGGTCTGACCCTCTCCTTCCAACGTTGATCCCGGCCTCCCTGCCAGGTTGGATTCCTTGGCCAGGTTGCTGACCCCAGCACAGAAGGGCAGAAGCAATGTCTTCTCTTTGTTGGGGAAATGGATAGGCACAGAGAAAGTACCAAGTGATGGTAAATTTTCTCCTTCTAATTGCTTCTAAATGGCTGCAGCCTCCTCAGAGCAGAGTCTCAGAACGTCGGGGCTATGGGATCTATCAGTTAGAACACCGGCATGCTGTGAGAACTACTGCAAGGCTGGACTTGGAATCCCAGCATGCTGGGCCTGCAGGAGCTCACAGTGCCAAAACAGGGAGATCAGAGGCAGCGTCCTGCTGAGGGTTCTGGAGCCCCACTGCCTGGGTTCAAATCTCAGCTCCCTGTTTACTAGCTGTGTAACCTTGGGCAAATGACACAACCTCTCTGTGCCTCAGTTTTGTTTGTGAAATGGTGATAATAATGGTACTCATAGGATTGTGGGGAGGATTAAGTATGTCACACATGTAAAGCATTTAAATCAGGCCTGATCCATGGTGAGGGCTGTCTGTTGGGGATTACCATCGTAAGAGAATGCTGGAATCACTGACTTCAGGATCATGGGATCAGTGCACTTGGCCCCCTGATACCTTGATGCCCATTTAATTCAGCCTCCTCATCTTCCAGATGGGTGGATATCATGAGACATGACCAAGGCCACATGCCAGGTATGAGGCAGAGCCAGGCCTAGGACTCGGGTCTTCTGACTCCTGGCTGTTTAGGGGACAGTGAGAGGAAGTGGAACTTATCAGATGAGAAAATGTTGGGGGCAGGCATGCTGCTGGGAGGAGGCAGGCTCTGAAGGATGTGGCCATTGCCTGCTAAGCAGTGAATGCAGGGCCATTGTGGGGCCCAGGGAGCACTGGGCAGGAGCTGAGGGCAGAGTGGGCACCAGTGGGGGTGTCCCAAGAAGGCAGCTCTCTACCCCTGTGAGGAGGGCTTTTCCAGCAGGCCAGGTGGTCCAGGGATGTGGCTTTTTCAGGTAGCAGCTGAGCCTGGCAAGCCACTCACCTTTCACAGGGACCATGGAAAGAATTGCTGTTTGAGGATGCTGGACTCATGGTCCTGAGGCCCCTCCTTGTGCTGGAAACCCTGGTTTCTAGGATGCTGGTCTCTCCCCAGCCCTTTCCCGTGGAAGGAGTTGTTTCTGCTCTGATAGCCACCTTCCCACTTCCTAGTCTCCCACTGAGCTCCTTTCACCTTCCCGTAACAACTTCTCCATCAAGGAGCGTGGGAACAAAGCCACTACCACCTCTCTCTAGCCTTCATGTCCCATCTGTAAGAGGATAGTCTGAAAGGTCTTTAGAACCTTAAGGGGAAAAATGTGTTCATGTCCCCCTTTCTCCTCTAATTCCAAAGAACTTCGCTCTCCTCCAACATCCCCCACCTCTAATTCTAAAGAACTTTGCTTCATATAAGCTCCACTCCTTCAGGAAGGCTCCCCGGAGCAGCCTGGGAGGCCTTCCTGGGAGGGATGCAGGAAAACAGGCTCAGGAGGCAGCGGGGAGCAGCCTGCAGGTTTGCTTTGCCCCCTAGGACCCAAACATGCTCCCCTCAGCTGTCTGGGCATGTGGAGTGGGTGCGTATCTGCGGTCCAGGCATCTTTGAGAGGGCTCAGATCCTTGGCATCAGCTGCCCTTTCAGCATCCTCCTTCCAACCACTTCAGACTCAGTAAGGCCTTTGGAAAAAATACAAAAAAAAGCAATTAAAAGTGAATGTTCAAATCCAATTATCCCAGAGCTCAGTGGAGATGGGGAGGTGAGTGCCTGCTGGGAGACAGGGGCTGAAGATTCCAGGACGAGGGCCAGGGGATGAGAAGGCAAGAGAGTGAGGGCAGCGAGGACCTCCCAGGGGACATACCCATCATCAGGACACACCCATCATCATCCCCAAACAGGAATTCTTTCCATGGCCCCTGTGAAAGGTGAGTGGCTTGCCAGGCTCAGCTGCTACCTGAAAAAGGATTGGGGTGAAGGCCCAGGCCCAGTGCTCTCTCTGGTATCTGAGCTCTGCTTGCCCACCTTTGTGCCTGGTGTCTAGTGGTGAGCCCATCTCCACAGTTAGGGCGGAGAGGCCCCAGGGTTGGCTGGGCCCTGCTCTCAGGAGCTCCCAGCAGAATGGGGACTTGAGACCCAGGTGTATGGACAAGGGAAGAGCACTGGAATGGGATTCAGACAGGTCTGGATTCTAGCTTGGCCTCCTCCCTGTCTCTCTGCTTTCCTACCTGAGGCCCGGTCTATTGGCTTAATGGGGTAACAGGTCCCAAGTGCTTGGCACAGTGCCCAGCACATAGTAGGAGCTCAGTGATTGCTGCTTGCACTCCCAAGTCCCAACCAACGATTAGCCTTGAGTGACCTTGAGAAAACGACTTCCCTTCTGGCCTTTTTTCTGTGAAATGGGTGGGGTTGGGTACAGGGTCCTTCTGATGGTGACCTCTGTGGCTCTGGTCCCCCCAGGAGGGAGAGGGACTGACCTACAGGCTGCCGTGGAGCCTGAGGCTCTAGCAGTGCCCGAGGAGGTGGGGGTGTGGGGAGGGTGCTCCTCCAGGAAACCCTGGACTGCGGGCAAACAGCAGCAGGTGTGGCGTGGAGGCTGGATCATAAAGACAGATAAGGAGGCCCGAGGCAACGGGCAGGGAATGGGATCAGGGCAGTGTGGGGAGAGGCAGGGTGGAAAAGGGTCCAGGCGGGAGTGAGGAGGCCCCCGCCAGCTCCCAGCCCCACCTGCCCCTGTTCCTGCCGCTCTGCGGGCTCTCAGATGCCCAGCCGCATCCCCCCAGTGTGTTTGGCTTTCCTGTCTTCTTGTGCTTGCAAGGGCTGTTCGCTCCCTTGCAAAGACCGTGCCTGCTCCACTTTCATCTCAGCCAATCCCATTTCACTTATCTTTCATGGCCTGACCAGAAGCTGTCTTGGGGAAGCCTGCTCCACAGTTCCCTGACACTGAGAAGGAACCAACTTTCAGAAAAGGGGTCTGGGCCGTATTGGCCTCCCTTAGGGTTCTTCCACAGGAAGAACCTTGGGCTAGGAGTCAGAGACCTGGGATCCAGGACAACATGGCTGCAATCACAATCCGATGACCTCTCCCTGGGCCTCCATATGCCCTTCTGTAAAATGATAGGCTGAACATTCTGATGTTGAGGGCTGGTGAGGCTCTGAATTGTAAGGGCTGCAAAGGACCTCAGGGCTGGAAAGGAGAGAATCCTGGAAGGCTGCCTGGGCCAGGGTCTTCCTGAAAGGAGGCTTCACTTCCCTCTTGTTGGTGCCCCACCTCCATCTCCCAGACTGTTTCAGGCCCCAGCTCTGCCGCCTTCCTCTTCTTGTGTCTCCTGCTATCTTAAAGCCTCTGATTACCTGATGCTGAGTGTAGCAAAAATCTCAGGCCTTTCAGCTGCAAGTAAAGCACCCACCGCCCACCTCGGCCCAGGCTGGCTGTCTCCCTCTGCTACCATTTGGGGGTCCCCAGGGCCCATCCCTAAGAAATTTCTTCCCAGGTCTTCTTTCATTGCAGAATCTGACCATCCCTAGGGTTTGTCTCAGAGGACACCGGGAACGGTCTGCTCCCATCTTGGGGTCCTCACATGCTGGGGGAAGGAGGGCAAGAAGAGGGTCCAGGTCCTGGGGGCTCAGTGAGAGTGGGGGGCTTAGTGAGGGGATGGGGGCCCAGTGACAGTGGGCAGCCTCAGTGAGGGGATGGGGGCCCAGTGAGGATATGAGGGCTCAGTGAGAGTGGGGTGGCCCAGTGAGGGGATTGGGGCACAGTGAGAGTGAGGGGCTCTGTGACGGGGTAGGGACTTAAGTGAGGGGATGGAGGCTGAGTGAGAGTGTGGGGGCTCAGTGGGGAATGGGGGCTCAGTGAGGGGATGGAGGCTCAGTGAGAGGATGAGGGCTCAGTAAGGGGATGGGGGCTCGGTGAGGGGATGGGGGCTCAATGAGGGATGGAGGCTGAGTGAGGGGGTGGGGGCTGAGTGAGGGGATGGGGGCTGAGTGAGGGGATGGGGCTCAATGAGAGGATGAGGGCTAGGTGAGAGGATGAGGGTTCAGTGAGGGGATGGGGCTCAGTGAGGGGATAGGGGCTCAGTGAGAGGTTGGGGGCTCAGTGAGGGGATGGGGACTCAGTGGGGGATGAGGGCTCAATAAGGGGATGGGGGCTGAGTGAGAGGATGGGGGCTGAGTGAGAAGATGGGGGCTGAGTGAGAGGATGGGGGCTGAGTGATGGGATGGGGGCTCAGTGGGGGATGAGGGTTCAGTGAGAGGATGGGGGCTCACTGAGGGGATAGGGGCTCAGTGAGGGGATGAGGGCTAAGTAAGAGGATGAGGGCTCAGTGGGGGGATGGGTGCTCAGTGAGAAGGTGGGGGCTCAGTGTGGGGATGGGGGCTCAGTGGGAGAAAGAGGGCTAAGTAAGAGGATGAGGGCTCAGTGAGGGGTTGGGGGCTGAGTGAGGGGATGGGGCTCAGTGAGAGGATGAGGCCTAGGTGAGAGGATGAGGGTTTGGTGAGGGGATGGGGGTTAGTGAGGGGATAGGGGTTCAGTGAGAGGATGGGGGCTCAGGTGATGGGGGCTCAGTGGGGGATTAGGGCTCAGTGAGAGGATGGGGGCTCAGTGAGAGGATGAGGGTCAGTGAGGGGATGGGGCTCAGTGAGAGGATGAGGGCTTAGTGAGATGATGGGAGCTCAGTGAGGGGATGGGGACTCAGTGAGGGTATGAGACTCAGTGAGAGGATGGGGGCTCAGTGAGGGGATGGGGGCTCAGTGAGGGGATGAGGCCGAGTGAGGGGTTGCAGCTCAGTGAGGGGATGGGGGCTTAGTGAGAGGATAGGGGCTCAGTGAGGGAATGGGGGCACAGTGAGAAGGTGGGGGCTCAGTGCGGGATTGGGTCTCAGTGAGAAGGTGGGGGCTCAGTGAGAGGGTGAGGGCTTAGTGAGGGGATTGGGGCTCAGTGAGAGGATGGGGGCTTGGTGAGGAGATAGGGGCTCAGTGGGGGATGGGGGCTGAGTGAGGGGATGGGGGCTCAGTGAGAGGATGAGACCTCAGTGAGGGGATGGGGGCTCAGTGGGGGATGAGGGCTAAGTGGTAGATGGGGGCTGAGTGGAGGGATGGGGGCTCAGTGACAGGGTGGGGGCTCAGTGAGAGGATGGGGGCTCAGTGAGAGGATGGGGGCTCAGTGAGGTGGGGGCTCAGTGAGAGGGTGAGGGCTTAGTGAGTGGATTGGGGCTCAGTGAGGGGATGGGGGCTCAGTGGGGGATGGGAGCTGAGTGAGGGGATGGGGGCTCAGTGGGGGATGGGGCTCAGTGGTAGATAGGGACTGAGTGGGGGGATGGGGGCTCAGTGAGAGGGTGAGGGCTTAGTGAGGGGATTGGGGCTCAGTGAGGGAGTGGGGACTCAGTTGGGGATGGGGGCTAAGTGGGGGATGGGAGCTCAGTGGGGGATGGAGGGTCAGTGGGGGATGGGGGCTCAGTGAGGGGACGGGGGCTCAGTGGTAGATGGGGCTGAGTGGGGGTATGGGGGCTCAGTGAGAGGATGGGAGCTCAGTGGGGGATGGAGGGTCAGTGGGGGATGGGGGCTCAGTGAGGGGATGGGGGCTCAGTGGTAGATGGGGGCTGAGTGGGGGGATGGGGGCTCAGTGAAAGGATGGGGGCTCAGTGAGAGGATGGGGGCTCAGTGAGGGGATGGGGCTCAGTGAAAGGGTGAGGGCTTAGTGAGGGGATTGGGGCTCAGTGGTAGATGGGGCCTGAGTGGGGGGATGGGAGCTCAGTGAGGGAGTGGAGACTTAGTGAGAGTCGGGAGGCTCTGTGAGGGTGGGGGTTCCCTGGGGAGATGGGACTCCGTGGGAGGATGGGCTGAGCAACAGGCTTGGCTGCTCACTGATGCCTGGGACCCAGTGGGTGTTGGAGGAAGGGGCTTCTCCAAAGTAGAGGACGCGAGAAGGACACACACAGGGGCTCAGAGAAGTGCAGAGGACCCAGCTCTTTCCAGGCTGTTGGCCCTACCAGCAGAGAACCTTTCCCTCGATTCTTTTTCCATTAAACAAATAGTTGTTAAAGGGACGGAACTGCCATAAAGTCCACGCCTGTTCCTCTCTCCACTCTGTGCCCATCTGTCCTTATCTTCAGTGGGGCAGGCCATGACCACCCAGGCACCCAGTGCTGTCATTAGCCTTCTCCTGGGCAGCTGGCCCTGGGGTGTGGAGTTCCCCACAACACCCAGCATGAGCCTGGAAGGCAGGGTGGGGGTGGGGGAGTAGTAAGGGAGGAACTGGAGAGGAGCAGGGAGCGGCTCTGAGTTGAGCAAGGAGCTATCGGGGGTCTGAGCAGTGGACGAAGTTCCTGCTCCCATGTGGGTGGGGGAGACTCAGCCTCGGCACATTCCCCCTCGAAGTCTGTGGGCATCTTTGGAGACTTCAGGAGGACAGCAGTTCTGAGAGGGCTATGGCAGAGGAAAGGGGCTCCCATGGGGGTAGGTTGAGGTGAGTGTGGGCTGTGGGGTCCTACAAAGCTGGGGGAGGGCAGGCTGCAGAGCAAGCTGCCAAGGCTGCCTAAGAATTGAGGGTCCTTGGAAGCCCCAGTGCTTGGGGGCATCTCGGCTTATCAAGATTGGTCTATCCCAGCTCAGCCTCTCTCTTGTCCAGGGCCACTAAGATGATAGGACCCTCACTGAGACCAGGTTTCCAGTGTCATAGTCTCCTTATGTGGAGAGCTTTACCTAGGCAGCACGATCGTTCTGAAATCATACCTGACCGTTACTGTCCCTGCTCAAATCCCTCCCAGGGCGCCCCCTGCCCTCAGGCTCAAGCCCAGCTCCATAGGGCCCTGGCCCCAGGTCTAGCCTTGCTCTCGGCTGTCCCACCACACCAACCTCCTTGTGGCCATACCTTTCAGCAGGCACACAATCTTCTCGCCTCCAAGCCTTCACAATTGCAATTCCCTGGACATCCTTTCCTGTCTGCCTCGATAACCTCTGCATGTCCTTTAGGACTCAACTCAGGTGTCTCCCTCTACAGGAAGCCTTCTCTGACTCCATCACACCCTGCATCTGGGCGGGCTGGGGCCTGCTCTTCCTGCCTTTGGCAGAGCCCTCATCTCCCGACTCAAGTGTGGGTCTGTATGTTGATCTCCACGTGTCCTTGGCCTCCTCAGGTGAGGCATGTGTCTGACCCCTCTGCTCATCTCAGCCCTCAGCACTGAACCTGACCCAGAAGGACCCAGTTGAATGAGAGACTTTAAGTAGAATACTCCCCTTAGGTTTTTCATCTAGAACACTTATTCTTGCTCTGGCATGGAGGATGGATTGAAGAGACCCAGCTAGGAGGCTAGAGGCTCGGGGAAAGGCTGCTCCAGGGTTCAGGGAAAAGGTGTCTCCAAGTGAGCTGGGCAGTGGCTTGGGCATAGAGAGCAGAGGACAGTTGTGAGAGACACCTCTGGGGAGGTGAAGAAAGAAGGCAGGTTTTTGGACAAGCCATGAAGGACCTGGTGGATGGTTGTGCTGCTTTGCTGTGAGGTGGAGGGACTAGAGATAATAATTCAGATGGGATGGGGGTCCCTGGGCCACTTCAGGGATGTGATGGGGAGGCTCCAGGTGGCCTTTGGGTATCTGGGGTCTGGAGCTCATGAGTGAGGGCTGGAGAGTCATGAGGCCATGAGCACAGATGAGGGGTTTTGTGCAAAAGAGAAGAAAGGCTGAGGACAGATTCCTTCATCAGGGTCCTGGGAAAGAGAGGCCAAGCAGCTCCAGTCCAGGGGTGGGAGGGGAAGTAGTCGGGGGTCAGCAGGATGAGGCTGCAGTGCACACTGACCAGCAACGCAAGGACCAGTGCCACCTTGTGGCCTCTGGGTAACCAGATTGTCCGAGGCCAAGGAGCTGGGCAGGGTTTGGCCGGGGGTCACCCCTGCCTCTGTGAAGCCTCAGCCTTCATCAGTTTAATCATCAGGAAACGTGGCTCCCGTTGCCCTCTTGCCACCCTACGTCCCTCTCCTTCCCGGGGTGACTGGCAATGTGGACAGCCGGGAACTGGAGCCCAGCACTCCAGCTACCTTAAAGGTCCCAGGTATAGGGGCTGGAAGGTGGGAGACACCACCGGTTCCTGTACCTGGATTACTTAAAGTGGCCAGGAAAGAATGGGTGTGGTTCAGGATGCTGCGTGAGCTTGAACGAGATGCTCAACCTCTTTGGTCCTCAATTTGTCTAGAGTCTGTGACCTAGTGATCTCGTGACTTGCAGGCCACCCCCTCCTTTTCCTCATGTGACCTTTGCTGGGCTTCCCTTAGTGCCCCTGTATTCACACAGTTCCCCAAGTTTCTCTTCTGTCCAGGCCAGGCAGTTCCTACAAGCACAATTAAGTGGAGGCAGCATGAGGGATGAAGAACCCAGGACAATTAATCATCAAGGAGTGATATTTGGTGCAAACTCAGGTGCTAAATTAAGCGAGATGAGCCAGAGGCCAGGGGGTAGAGGAGGTGGGTTGTGTGGTGGGACAGAGAGAAACTCATTCTTCCCATACCAACCTCCCCTGCCTTGGTTCCCACCACCCCTCTGCCACCGTCATACCCTGCCACTCACACCTGCCCCCTGTTCAAAACTCACACCTCCACAGGTATTTGGGAAGGTTCCAGCATAGTGGTTAGACCTAGCCCTAGTGCCACCTACCTGGGTTCAAATCCTGGCTCTACCACTTATTCACTGTGTGACCCTGGACAAGTGAATTAGCTTCTTGATGCCATAGCTTCTCCATCTGAAAATGAAGAAGATATCTAATTCATATAATTGCTGGGAATTCTGAGTTCATCTATGTGAGTTGCTTGGGCTGTGCACGGGACATAGGAAATGGCCAATAAACTTTAGTTATGATGATTACCTCCTGTGCTTAGCACTAAAAGCTGATCAACAATTGTTTTTTGAGGATGGTGATGGGGAGGGTTCTTCTTTCTCCACCCTAGTTCTCCTTGGGAAGATCAGAGAGGTCAGGTCACATGCCTAATATCAGATTGTAGCAGGCAGCCTAGCTTTGAGCCCCTGCATTCACTTCCTCTGCTCTCCCAATGCCTGGAAGATCTGCGCCGGGCCCCACCTGAGCCTTTACCAGCAAGGGGCACAAGAGGCCAAACTGTGGCTGCCTGTTTCTCCACATAGGGTCCAGGGTCCCCTACTTTTTTACTTGTGCTGTCATCGTGTCCAACCTGAGGCAGGTCAGCTTGCCCAGATCCTTGCACATGTGCAGGGTCCAAACTGTCCTGGGACCCAGGCCAGGCCTTGTTCCTTCCTGAGCCGGGGGCTCTCAAGGTGGCATCATGTCCTCTTTTCAGGGAGGCTATCATCTGCCGGAAGCGGCTGGGCTGCAATGGGCTGGGCTTCTCAGACCTGCCAGGGAAGCCCTTGGCCAGGCTGGTGGCTCCACTGGCTCCTGATACCCAAGGTAAGGGCTAGGGGCTGGGCAGGGGCAGGGGCAGGGAGGGACTGTGGCCCCTGCACTCCAGGTCATGTCTGTCTTCTATTCCTCTTCATCTCTGTCTCCTTCTTTCTCTTGCTCTGTGTCTCTAGCAATCCTCCATCTAATTCTCTCTCTATCGTGCTACTAAACTCTCTGAGCCTCAACTTCCTGACTATAAAATGGGACAATAGTATTTACCTTGAGGGGTTGTTTCAAGGAGGCGCAAGTGAGATCATGCGTGTTAGGGGCCTGGCACTAGTGAGGGCTCAGTGGCCCGTGGCTGTGGTTGTGATGTGCTTGTGCCTGATGCTGGATGGGGCTGTAGTTGTTCTCACACTCTCTCTGTCACTGTCATTGGCCCTATTTCTCTTTTTCTTCTCCTCCATGCCTCCTGTCCGCCATGTCTCTCTCTGCCTCGTGTCTCAGTCTCTCTAGGTCTCTGTCCTCTGTCTCGATGTGGAAAGTGCACAAGACTGGGAGTCAGGAGACCTGACTTGCTGTGTGATCTTGGGCAAGTCACTTCCCCTTTCTAGACCTCAGTTTCCCAGTCTGTAAAATAGAGGTGCTCAGCCTCACCTGCCTTCCTCCCTGCAACCCTGGGAGGATCACGAGAAGGTTGTGAGTGAAGGGGTTTCCTTCCATGCAGAGGCTGTTGCTGTGGTTGTTTTTGTCGCTGCCTCAGGACCCGCCTCTGTGTTTCTGTGGGTTTTGGGGTCTCTCTGTGTCTCTGTCGTGGCCTCTCTTTGTCTGCATCTTTGTCTCCCCCACCTGGGTCCCGGCTCAGTATCTCTGAGCCTCACCGGCCCTGCAGGAGCACCTCATTGCCCTCTCCCCTTCAGTGCTGGTCATGCCGCTAGTGGACAAGGAGGCCGGGGCCGTGGCAGCTGTCATCTTGGTAAGAGCCTGCCTAGGCGGTGGGATGTGGGGAGAGGAAACCAGGGGAGGGAGTGGTGGATGGAGCCTGTCCGGGGCATGTGTGTGTGTGTGTGTGTGTGTGTGTGTGTGTGTGTGTGAGAGAGAGAGAGATGGGAGCCACAAGCGAGGATGGAGTGAGGGGAAATGGGGGTGTGGGGGTGGGAGGAGTTGGGGCATCTCCCACACCCCAGCCTTCTGCCCCACCTCGAATGGGTAGGATGAAGCCATTGGCCCAGTCAGCAGCTTTCTGAGGGGTGTGCAAGTCCCTGCTGGACTCTCAGCCCGCATAAGGTTAGAAGGCCCAGCCTTTGGCGTATGCAGCACTAACCTTGGTTTCTCTTTGGGATCCTCCAGATGGGGTGGGGATAATGTCCAGGAGGGCATGAACCAAGTGAGGTGTGAAGAGAGATGCTGCGGAGGGACCGATGGACATAAGGGCCTGACCAATAGAGATAGTGTGGAAAACTAGCCAGAGATTTGGAGTGGCTGGAGCTGGGGGCCTTGAGGAGAGAAAGGCCTTGGGCAGGCCAACCAGACCCAGGGCTGAGGCTGGGCGGAAGACAGGCAGCTAGGGGGGCTTCCTGGAGTGACTGAGGAAGGAGTGTTAGTGGGAAGTGGTGGACGCTCTGCCAGAGCCCCAGAACCCAGACAAGGCTCCCTCTGCAGCCCCTCGAGGAGTTCCCAGGGTTTCTGCTCCGCGGAAGGGGTTGTGGAAGTGCAGAGCCTGTGGGGACGGGATTCTGCTGCTCTTTCCGTTTCTTCTCCTGTATGGAGGTGGGGGTTCAAACTCTTGTTCTATCCTAGTAACCAAAGGATGAGTTCTCCAAATTGCTATTATTGGGGGTCTGCTTCTGTTGAGGGGGCTGCCATTCCAGTGAAGGGCAGGCTTGGGGGCATGGACAGATAAATGAGCAGGTGTTGGTTCCCCGGGGACTCCTCTCCAGCTCATTAAAATGGAATTAAACGCTTCCCAGGCGCCTGACCTTTCTGAGCTGCTGGCAGGAGAGGGCGGTGGGAGTAGGGGGTGGCTGAGAGGGGAGGAGAGGGGAGAGGAGAGGAGCGGTACTTGACTGGGTCTCCTCCACACCCATCGTCCTGACTGAGGGAGCCAAGGCCGCTGCTTGGTTTCTCCGCAAGCTGCTCCCCCCACCCCCAGTTTCTGGAATGGAGCTGCTGTTGCATGGAATTCTCAGGGGGTCGCCTCCCCCTATTCTTTGCTCTTGGTCTGTCCCAGGGCTGGTCAGCTTTGAGGGGCACTGAGGTGAGGGGCTGTGTGCAGAGGTGGGGATTGGGAGGCGGTGGCTGGGTCACGCACCTCCTTCTCTGCTGAGGACAAAGGGTCTGGGGTGCCAGGTGCCTGAGAAGGACTTCCTTAGGTTGAGGCTATCAGGACTGGGTCAGGAGGGAAGGAAGGGGAAGACATTTGGAAGGTTGCTCCCCTTGTGGGCGGAATGCCTGCCATGGCCGCTGCTCACCTTGGCTCAGGCTGGGCCAGAGACCAATATGTGTGTGTGTGTGTATTTGTGTGTGTGTGTATTTGTGTGTGTGTGTTTTTGTGTGTGTGTGTGTCTCAGGGATGCTGGTGGGATCAGATCACTTACACTTAACTCACCCAGTAGAACTCTGCTCTGGTCCTGTGGCAGGCTGGGTGCTGGAGCTGACTCTGCCTTCAGGGAGCTCTCAGTCTGGGGGAAGGCAGGGACACCCTCCCCACCACAGGCCAGATGAAATACTGTTGCCAGCAGGTGTTCTGGTGGCAGAGCCTGGAGCAGCAAGTAGTACCTCACCACGGAAAAAGCATTTGTGTGGGGCCTTGGGGCACAGGTAGGAGATCCACAGGCAGGGAAGAAGGGAAAGGGGATTCTAGGCAGAGGAGGAATGTGAGCGAGGCAGGAAGGAGGCCAGGGAAAGGGGTGGTGTGCTGAGGGGAGAGTGTGGTCCTGGGGAAGCTGAAGTAGGGGTGCATGCTGTTGAGCAGGATGCTAGCCAGCTGGGCTCTGGCTGCCAGGAGTTTTCAACAACCGTCCCTTCACCTCCTCAAATACCCTGTGCAGGGAAGAACTCTTGAAAGGTGTTTAGATTATTCACATCTGCCTCTCCTCTAAGCCTGCACCTTCCCACTCATGTGGAAATGCACTTCCCTAGGATGCCCCCTCCCCAAGGCATACACGTCTGACAGATGCTCCTTGGCTCACAGGATCTCACTGCCTCCCAGAGGCAGCACAGGCAGCCCCAGACTTCCCAGCTGCTGCCAGATCCTGAGGGCAGAGGGTGCAGAAGGAAGATGGAGAGCTGCAGGGTCGGTTGATCTTTTGGGAAGGCCGAGTCACCAGCTCCTTCCTCGGCAAGCCCCATTCCCCTCTCTTGAGTCTCTGCTTTTAGTATTCATCCACTGATCCACCTACCCATCCACCCACTCATCCATCAGTTGAACAACTATTTCTTGAGTACCCACTGTATGCCAGGCATGGAGTGCTAGGTGCTGGGAACACAGAAGTGACCAAGACAGATTAGACAGGCCCTGCCTTCACAGACCATACGGTCTGGAGGGTTGGTGGTGATAAGCACTAAAGTGAGCATAACCCCAGCTACTTGGGAGTATTCCTTGAGCTCAGGAGTTTGAATCTGGCCTGGAGAATGGAGTGAGACTCCATCTCTAAAGAGAATAAAAATAACAAAACTACTGCAAAACAAGTGAGCAAAATAAGGATAGGATCACATGTGATGGCAAGTGCTAGCAAGGAAACCCTTCGAGGGGTCCTGCAAAGGAATGCTGGGGCCCAATGGAGATGCCGTCTGCGAGGGCTCTCTGACGACTATGCTGGCCAGGTGCAGAGCTGTGTGGCTGACTTCTGGGCCTTTACAGCTCACTGCTCAAGGCACCTTGATTGCAGATTTTTTGTGTGGAAAGTCTTTGGCTCTGTTCTTTAATCCTGGGATAATAAGTCCCTTTGAGGAGTGGTAGCCCTTGGTCTCTGGCATTTGATGCCTGATTTGTGCCCACTCTTCCCCCAGCTGTACCAGCCACACCAGCTCCCTGCTCGGGGATGGGGTGTTCGTGCCATTAACCATTTTGAACTTGGTTAGAGTGGGGACCTGGGGGCTGTGCTGGGTTTTTAACCCTCTCTTACAGCCACAGTGCCCACTCTTGAGTGTTCCCACTGGGTCCAAGACACTTGCCCTGATTAGGAAGAGCAGGTGCAAGTGTGTGTTCCTGTTGGCGAACAAAATGCCATGAGTGTGTGGGGGGTGATTGTGTGTGTTTGTGTATGGGGGCGCCAGGTGCATGTGCATGGCTTTTGGGTAAGTGAACTAAGTTTCCTGTGTACAGGCATGAATGTGCCTGTGGGGATGCTGTGGACACTGTAAGGGTGGGTGTGTGGATGTCTTTGTGTCTATGACTGCTCCGTGTGTGTGTGTGTGTGTACCACCTCCATGGGAGAGTGAGTGTAAGTGCATGTGTGTGAGGGCCTGACGTTCTTCATGAGAGTGTGGGTGTATGTGTTTGTGCACATGCTGGGTGCAGGTGGGCCGAGGCAGCCCAAGAACTGGTTGCCCCCACAGCCTTAGAGGGGTCTCAGCCTTCTCTATTCCTGAGAGATGGGACCAGGTGGAAGGAACAAGAACCATGTCCTCCTCCATGTGCTAACAGTAAAATGCCAACATATTTATATAAGCCATATGCAAATGAACCACAGCCCCAGCTTCTCCTCCCTCCAGCCCCCGCTGTCCCGTAGGAGTCACAGATTGAGCCTCATCCAGAGCTTAAGTTTCAACACCATCCTTGACAGCCCAGGTCTTTTCCAGGTCTGCCTGCCTCCAATCTTCCTCCCTCAGATTCACCCTACGCCCCATAGACAATGGCCCTCAGATGCTAAAGTCTGCCATGGCTCCCCAGTACTCTCAGGCTAAAGTCTAACGTCTTAGCCTGGCACTCAAAGCCCTTCCTTCTGTGGTACCATGGACCACACCCCTACCTGGATCCTCATCTCCCCGCACCACCTACCGCCAGTGTCCTCGTCTCTTCAAGGTCTACTTGTCCTCCCCATGCCAATTCAGGAAGCCTTCCAAATGTCCTCCCCTCTGAGCTACCCACCTAGTTTTCTCTCTCCTTCCTCAGGTATGAGGCTCCACACCTCCTCCCAGTCGTGTCTCCCCACTCATCCCACCCCAGCCAGACTGTGAGCTTCCCAAGAACCTGCTGGTCTCCTCCTCCCCATCTGCTCCTGGCAGGAGACCCAGAGCTGAGGCAGGCATTGGCTGCTGACTGGGGAGGGAGGAGGAAGGAGGAGCCCCCAGTGCAGGCGCTGTGGGGAGCTCTGCAGGTGGTGAGCAGCTTTGAGTAGGCTCCGGAAGCTAGTGACGCAGGTGGGGAGCCTTGCTGGCAGGGCCTGTAGTGGGTCCCTAGGCTGCCACCCTCCCTCCCCACCGTCTCTCATTTTCCTCGACAAGCACCCAAGTAGGGGTGGGGGAAGGGACTTCACAGAGTATGAAAGACGGGCTGAGTTCCCTGGTGACTGGCACAGGGAACTTGGAGAGGGACAGGATGATGGGGGTGGTGGAGAGAGTGGACCTAGAGGGGGGAAGGTGTGGGCAGAGAACGGGAGGGAGTGGGTGGTGCTGTCTTCACTCTGCCACTTTCTGCTGTGTGATTTTGGGCAAGTCACTCCACTTTTTTGGCCAGGTGGAAGCTTGCATCACAGTGGTGAGAATCACATGTAAGGCAAAGCACTTCACGAACCCATTTATCCATTTATTCATTCACCCATCCATCCTCACCATGGCAGGTGCATCATACTGAAGCCATTCCTTTATCCAAGACTTAGGGGCAGCTCAAACCCTAACTCAGACAGGATAGAGCTGGGAGGCTGAGGCTAATACCACCAATTCTAAAATCAGGACCTGCAGTGCTCCATAATCTGTGAGCTAAAAAGGGGTCTAAGGTCCCTCCATCCCCTGAACCATACACCCGGACTGTGCTCTTGATGAGGCAGTGATTGAAAAGGCAGAGACAAAAAAGTTTCACGTCCTTAGGTTAGTCCTAGGAGGCTTCCTACAGGAGGGGATTTTCCTGGAGCTGTCTGGGTGGTCAGAAAGATGGGGTTATCACTGAGGCCCACAGACTGGAGTGTGTATGTGTTGGTGGGGACCGGTGTGTGCTGCGCATGGGGAGGGCACTCTGGCAGAGACAGACACTGGGAGAGGTCACAGCTAGTTCCCTTCTCCCATCCCTCCAGGTGCACTGTGGCCAGCTGCGTGACAGTGAGGAATGGAGCCTGCAGGCAGTGGAGAAGCATGTGAGTGGGAGTGGGGCCATGTACAATGAGGCTGAAGACCCTTATCCCAGTTGGTGGGAAGATGGCCTGGCCAGGCAGCTGGACAGACCTGGGTTTCAGCTTCGGCTTTGCTGCTTTTGAGATGTGTGACCTTGAGCAAGTCACTAAACCTCTCTGGGCCTCAGTTTCACACCTGAAAATGGGGATAATGATAGCACCGACTGACCTAGGGCAGTGGTGAAACAAAACTGGTCAAATATCTTGTAAATACACACGGTTGCCAACTTACAATTTTCGACTTTTTGATGGATTTATGGGGAAGCAACCCTATCCTAAGTCCAGGAGCATCTGTACTTAGAAAGTACAGATAATGATACTGAGGCTCTTTCATGCCTGAGACTTTATGATTTTGTGACTTTAACAAGGACTTACGACTTCCTGAGGGGGCTGGAGACAGAAATCTGACATCTTGTCTTGGGAGAATCTAGGGGCTAGGGATGGAGATAGACCCTGTACCCTCCTGTTCCTGGACGGCCGGACGCTCCAGGGTCAGTGGGAGCCCCCAGGGGAGCCCTCAGGAAGGTAGAGTCCAGGGATGAGGTGTTTGGGACGGCGGCGGGGTCCCTGGGCCCGGCAGGCAGAGGGAACGACGGGAGCAAAGGCAGGAATCCCCCTGCAGCAAGCGCAGCGAGCTTGGGGCGAGCGGCGCGCTAACCGCTCGGCCTGCCCCAGACCCTGGTGGCCCTGAGGAGGGTGCAGGCCCTGCAGCAGCGCGGGCCCAGGGAGGCTCCCCGAGCGGTCCAGAACCCCCCGGAGGGGGCGGCGGAAGACCAGAAGGGCGGGGCGGCGTACACCGACCGCGACCGCAAGATCCTGCAACTGTGCGGTGAGGGCCCGGCCTGGGCAGGTCACGAGGGCGGGGCCGGGCAGAACTTGGAGGGGAGGTGGGCGGGTTAGGCGGTCCCGGGAGCCGGCGGCGGGCCCGGCGCGGGGCTGAGCGGCGCCCGAGGGACCCGGACACGGAGGTGGGGAGGGGCCCTCTCTCTGACCGGCGCCTGGCCCTCGCAGGGGAACTCTACGACCTGGATGCCTCTTCCCTGCAGCTCAAAGTGCTCCAATACGTGAGTCCCTGCGCCCCTCCCGGCCACCTCCCCGTCCTGTCTCCCTCTGGTGACCAACTTCCCCTTGAGCCCTCCATCTCAGTTCCCATTATGATGTCCCTCCTTCCTCTCTCCTCCACCCGCCTGAAGAGCCCCGGAGAGGGGAGCAGGTGGGGAGTGGGGTGACCCGGATCCGCGGTCACCCCCTCGCCCTGCCTGTCCCTCCCTCAGCTGCAGCAGGAGACCCGGGCATCCCGCTGCTGCCTCCTGCTGGTGTCGGAGGACAATCTCCAGCTTTCTTGCAAGGTGAGGGCCCAGGTCCACTGTAGAGCGGGGGCGGGGCTGGGCGAGGAACCCGGGTCTCCGAGGGAGAAATCCCTTGCCTTTCCTTTAACCGGCCCCCTGCACTCCGTAACCGGCCCCCTGCACTCCGTTCCTCAGGTCATCGGAGACAAAGTGCTCGGAGAAGAGGTCAGCTTTCCCGTGAGTCCCGCGTCTGTCTTCTCCTTGGAGTCTGCAGGGTCGGTTGAGGCCGGGTAGACACTCCTGGGATCTGCCTGGAGTATTTGGATCCTCTAGACTGTTGGAATCCGATGGAATTATCTGGATCTTGGGACGACTTAGAAATGCTGCAGGGATCACAACCTGTGATCAGCAGGCTCTATTAGGAAGAATCTCTTAGCATCAACAGAAAGGCTTACCTGGGACCTGTTCACTTTTGTTGGAGTATTTCTGGATATGGATCTGCTAGAATCTGTTGAGGAGAATCCTTGGAGTCTGCTTATCTCTCTCGTAGTTAGGGAAGACCCTAGAGTCCTTTATAGCGAATTCTGCCAGACTCCCCTCCATCTCTGCTCATCAATGCTGACCCCGTCCGCCATTTGGACTGACTGAAGGGTTCTTTGAAACTTCCAGACTTAAGGGTGGGGACAGGTTGAGATCCCCTGACCTGGGGAGTGCTGGGCCCTGACTCAGTCTCTCCTCACCCCCTAGTTGACAGGATGCCTGGGCCAGGTGGTGGAAGACAAGAAGTCCATCCAGCTGAAAGACCTCACCTCTGTAAGTCATGGCCTGGCTGACCCAGAGGGGAAAGAGGGACCCCACTGCCAGCCCCCAGAGCCAGGGTCTCTGTTACAGAGCAGCCTAGGAATGGGGCAGATGAGACCCGGGGACTTTCTACTGTCCCATCTCCATGACACAGAGCTTCCAGCCTTGCATAAGTCCCTTAGAACTGCTTGTTGCAAAATGTGATGGAGGGCTGGAGGAGAGAAGCATACTGCCCCCTGCTTCCCTGCCCTGACTTGCCTCCCCTTTGCAGGAGGATGTACAACAGCTGCAGAGCATGTTGGGCTGTGAGCTGCAGGCCATGCTCTGTGTCCCTGTCATCAGCCGGGCCACTGACCAGGTGGTGGCCTTGGCCTGCGCCTTCAACAAGCTAGAAGGAGACTTGTGAGTCTTTGTGGGATGATGCAGATCAGGAGATGTCGCTGAGAGGCTGGCTAGGGCTCCACTAGAGTAACAATGTGGGATGGGTACTGGGCAGGGGCTACTGTCTCAGCAGCACTGGGTTGAATAGTGTGTTAGTGCAAGAGAATGAAAGTCATGTTGAGGTCCAAGCTAGTTCCTCTTCTCTTCTCCCGCTTCCTGAAGTTTGGGTAATCTGCTCTTGGGGTATTGGGCTCCCTCCCTTGCCATCCCTGTTTTTGCATTACTGCTATAAACTGCTAGATGGAGGGGTGGGTGTGCTCTGGGTTGGATGAACCCTCTGGGACCCACAAAGCATCATCAACACAGTGGACAGTGGCTAAAGGGAATATGCTTGGGGACTGGGAAAAGCTGTGGATCTTTTGAGCCCCTGACAGGCAGCTATAAAAATGATACAAAAAAATCTCTTTTTTTGTGGGCAGGGCACAGTGGACAGGGAAGCAGGCTTGGAGGCTTAGTTGGGAAGCATATCTCAAGAACTGAGGACAAACCTGGGACCTAGAAATGGTGTCATAAATAAATTTCATATCCTACACCAACTCATAAACAGGCAGTAGGTGCCTGAATTTTATTGCAAATGGATCTTAGTTCACGGAGAAACAGTGCTGCGTCAGATGAGCCATTTCTGTCCTGGGTGCAGGTTCACACTGGGGCTGGCAGGATGAGCAGTTTGTGCTGCATCACATAGGTGGGGAGAAGTAGGCAGATGAGGGGCTGAGTCCTGATGCAAAGAGATGCTGATAGGATGCTGGCCTCTGGAGTCCAAGCAAACAGGCTGGGTTTCAGGGCCTGCAGCTCCTGCAGGAGGTGGACACTAGAGAGCCTGGGACTAGGTAGGTGTCAGAGCCCAGGCCTGAGGTCTGCTGGGGTAGGGTGGAGATACAGGAGTCCTAGGTCTGAGCTGCAGAACCTACCAGCATGGAACTGTGTTGACAGTTGGGTGGGCCTGGGGAAACGAAGATAGCGGCAAGGCAGAATCAGCTGAGGCAGGGAGAATGTGGGATTGGCGGCATTTGGAACTTGTGGGCATCCTAATGGTGGGAGAATTTATGCCATTCAGCAAACAAATATTGAGCACTTAATGTTGCCATCCCAGTGCTGACCAGATGGCCTTGGGAAGGCCTTTGGGGAAGGGAAGGTATAGTGAATGGGGGTCCAGCAGGGGCCATGACCTCTTGCTGCTGGCTGTGAGATTGGGTTCTAGGATGGCCCCAGAGCTGGAGGAGAGGTAGTATCAGCAGAAAATAAAGATAGGGGCTTGGTGGCAGCCTTGAGGCCCAGGGCAGGGGCAGGGCTATCTCTGGGTCCCACACATTTCAGGGAGTGAGTGTTGAGTGACTGCATGAGCCAGGGTGGGGCTCAGCTCAGTGCAGTGACTGCAGAGAAGCTTCCTGATACACAGCTAAGTAGCCAGAGAACAGGGGCTCCAGAAGCCCTTCAACTGTGAGTGGGATGGGGCTGGTGGCAAGGCCGGGGATAGGATACAGTGACGACATTAGCAAAGACCTCCAAAGTGTTTCCTCTGTACCAGGCTCTGCATTGGGCATGGGTGATATAGTCATGGCCCCATTTCATAAGACTCGAAGCTCATTTTCAGGGCATAGAGGGAAGAGAGTGAGAAGGGTATCCTAGGCTGAGGGAACAGTGTAGAAAAAAAGCATGAAGGTGTGAAAGAGCCCAAGGTTTTCTCAGAATGATGAGGATCTTTGTGTGGCTGAAGCTGAGAGATGTCCTGGGTTGAGGGGTGAGAGGTGGGTGGGGCTAGCTGAGGGACCACAAATGTAAGGAAGGTGTGCAGACAGACCCAGGGTTGTGGGGATGGGATCTAGATCTGAATCACTGGATGGCAAGCATGAGTGGGGGATGCCCCACCAGGGCGGAGCACCAAGGCCAGCCAAAAAGTGGGGAAGGGCTTGGGCAGGGACACCTCAGGGCAGCGTGATGTGGGCTAAGGCAGGCTCTTCCCATGACCCACACCATTGGTCCACCCAGCCCCATGCAGCTCCCCAGTGACAAATCATTTGGTGGCCAGACTGAATGACGTGAGCAGGATTTGGGGCTGATCTTGTCTCACCAGAGCTAGCTCCATGAGCAGGGCAAGCAGTCCTCTCCAC
This sequence comes from Pongo abelii, assembly GCF_028885655.2. NCBI lineage: Eukaryota > Metazoa > Chordata > Mammalia > Primates > Hominidae > Pongo > Pongo abelii. The sequence continues at coordinate 74,623,950 of NC_071994.2, read as the reverse complement.
AACACCACCCTAAGATTTCTGAAGGCACCGAATCAGGGCCAGCGGAGTCCAGGGAGAGTGGGGTAGTGACAGGAGCTGCACAAGATAGGGCAGTGCCACCGCCCCTCCCCAAGGCTGGAGGTGTGCCTGGGGAAGAGCAGAACACCAGCTTGAGCCCAGGCAATCTCTAGTCTGGGGGAGGAGACCCAGCTTTGGGCTGGGTAAATCCCAAATCAGAGAGGGGAGGTATGGCTCTGGTTTCAAGCATCTGAGGAGGACTGGAGCCCTCCCCTTGGGGAGCCCAAGTCTGCAGGGGCATGGGGGTGGGAAGCTGTTCCAAGGGCCTGTGCAGTGGTTATATAGTTGGCAGGTGGGTACCCCTGTGGGCTTCTGATGGAACAGAAGTAAGGAGAGTGGGGAGAGAAGCCAGTCTTCCCTTCCCTCCTGAGTGAGCCCACCCCCTCCTCCAGGTTCACCGACGAGGACGAGCAGGTGATCCAGCACTGCTTCCACTACACCAGCACCGTGCTCACCAGCACCCTGGCCTTCCAGAAGGAACAGAAACTCAAGTGTGAGTGCCAGGTGAGTGACCTGCCTTTAGCCTCTCTCGGGCACCGACTCGCCCAGTTTTCAGCCCCCGAGAACCATTCAGAAGGGAAATGCCCATGTCTTTCTGGACTGGTGGCAGCCCTTCCCCAGGTGGCTCCGTAACCTCATAACTTTAAGGCTTGCAGTTGCTCAGGACCCGCGCCACTGCCCGCAGGCACTGTATGTGATCGCCCTCTAGTGGTCAATATGGGCACTACAGCAACACCTAGGCAGCTAGAGCTGGCGTGAAGGCGGCTGAGACACTCAGGAGACTCCTCACCTGTACCGGGGCTATTCCCTCACTCCTTCACTTAGTAGCCAAATGATACAATTAGACACTGACAGTTTCTGGCTTGTCCGGTGAGCCCTAGGGAAGGAAGGAGAAGACCCGGGTGCTGTTGGAGGCAGGGGATTGGATAGGGTGACCCCTGCACCCCGACCCCCCTATGATCTCCATTTCCTTCATTCCAGGCTCTTCTCCAAGTGGCAAAGAACCTCTTCACCCACCTGGGTGAGTGCACTGTTCTCTCTGCCTGGCTGTGTGTGGGCATGGGGGCTGGCATTTGCAGAGGAGAGGCGGGAGGTCTTGGCAGCCTGATCTCACCCTGCCTGGTCTTCTCCCTCCCCCAGATGACGTCTCTGTCCTGCTCCAGGAGATCATCACGGAGGCCAGAAACCTCAGCAACGCAGAGATGTGAGTGACTCTACCCAGGGGACAGGGCGAGAGAGGCTGCGGCCTTCAGTTCCCATCATCTCCTTTCCTGCCCCACCCACTTCCCCTTCTCTGCCTTCTGCGGGACTTCATCACCTTTTGAGGGATCCTTTATTTAATGTCTGTCTCCCTCACTAGACTGTAGGCTCCAATACAGCAGGAACAGGGCTGGCTTTGGATCCTCAGCTCCTATCACAGTGCCTGGCACATAGTAGGTGCTTCCAAAAAAAAAACACTTGAATGGACACGTTTCTGGAGCCAGCCAGCCCTGAGCAGAGTGTCTTACCTTGGAGCACTCCTCCCAGGCCTCGGAAATCCGGCCTTTGCCTCCTTATGGGAAGTGAGGGCGATCAGAGCGGGTTGTCAGGCCCCAGAGGACCAAACCCCTCCCTCCACAGCTGCTCTGTGTTCCTGCTGGATCAGAATGAGCTGGTGGCCAAGGTGTTCGACGGGGGCGTGGTGGATGATGAGGTGAGCGGGTGTGGAGGGAGTATGTGGCCCTAGGGGTGTCCGGGAGTCCGCCGGCGGCGCTGGGGAGCGGCCTGACGTTTAACAGTCCCCTCTGTGGCCGGGTCACTAACTTCTTCCTCTCGACTCCATCCCTGCCCCGGCAGAGCTATGAGATCCGCATCCCGGCCGATCAGGGCATCGCGGGACACGTGGCGACCACGGGCCAGATCCTGAACATCCCTGACGCATATGCCCATCCGCTTTTCTACCGCGGCGTGGACGACAGCACCGGCTTCCGCACGCGCAACATCCTCTGCTTCCCCATCAAGAACGAGAACCAGGGTGCGCGTGGCGGCCCGGGCGGAGGGGCGGGGCTGGGGCGGGGCCTGCGCCGGGCGGGGCGGGTCCGAGCGAGCGGGGGTGGCAACACTTCCCCACCGCTTCCGGCGTCCCGGAGCATAAGGGAGTCGGGTTCCATGCCTGGGACGTAACCTGCGGAAACTGCGAGGGCAGGTCCCGGCCGGATCTCTCCCTCCAACCGATCCCTCCCTCCACCGGTGGTTCCTTGCCCCTCTCCCTTCCCCAGAGGTCATCGGTGTGGCCGAGCTGGTGAACAAGATCAATGGGCCGTGGTTCAGCAAGTTCGACGAGGACCTGGCGACGGCCTTCTCCATCTACTGCGGCATCAGCATCGCCCATGTGAGGGCGGGGGTGGGAGTGGGGTGTGGGGTGATAGGGGGCGGGGCCCACGAAGGACCCTCGGTTCTCCTCCTCCGACTGGCTCTCCTTGTGGGTTGATCCCTTGGTCTGGCACTCAGTCCCGCCGCTGGGGTGCAGCCTTCAGGACACGCTGGCCACCTCTGGGCTCAGTTTCCCATCTAAAAATTGGGGATACGATTTCCTGCCCTGTCCACTCAGCCTCCTGGGACCATGAGAAACTCCCGTTGTCAAAACCTCCTCTCTTCGCTGGCAGCAGTCTCAACCCAAGCCGAGTGCTTTTTTGGAAGTGCTGGGTCTCGGTGTCCAGGTCTGCTGGCGCTCTAGCCTGGGAATCCAGCCCCAAGGTCCCTGACATGATCCCCTCCTTGCTTCTCCTTCCCTGCCATGGGCCTTGGGCTCCATCACTGAAGCCTGGATCAGGTGTGGGGGAGTGCAAAGGGTCAGACCAAATGCTGGGAGAACTTGATGAGGAGGAACCGGCGCGGGGGTCTGGATGAAAGTGGGGGTGGGGTCTTTACTGTGGAGTGGAGCTTGAAGGTTTTGACTGAGGCCAGAATGGGACAGGAAGTGGGGTGTCTTTTTGACCACTTCGTCCCAGTCCGGGCATTGCTAAGTTTTCACAGCCACCTTCCTTGAGCCCCATCTTTCCCTCTTTCCCCTAGTCTCTCCTATACAAAAAAGTGAATGAGGCTCAGTATCGCAGCCACCTGGCCAATGAGATGATGATGTACCACATGAAGGTGAGGCTTGCAGAGACCTCTGTTCCTCCTCCCAGATTCCTCAGGGACCCAGGGCCAGGCAGGGCTTCTTGATCGATCTCTACTGAGGATGAGAGGATAGGCCCAGAGCCACAGCAGGCCTTCTGCCCTCCTTAGGGGCAGCTCCCGCCCCTGCTTAGAGACCTTTCCACCAAGCTGCTTCTGAGCTCAGTCCCAATGCTGGAAGTAGCCAGAGGAACCAGCCCAGGGAATAATTGATTCAGCCAGGTATTCCCCATGTTCAGGGAATAATTCCCATCTTGGGAATTACTGAGGGCTAGGAAGCTCACCCAGGACCTGTCACCATGGCTTCCCTAGGTACAATGCCCATGCAGCCCTGGGCAGTCTTAATTGCTGATAATCTATCCCATTCCCTACCCTGGGTCACAAAAGCTGGCTTAGTTCCATGTATATGGTAGTCGCTGTTCATTTGGACATTTCCTCTCACCTGTGTCCAAACCAGAGAGGCCCAGACCTTGTGAGCTGGATCAAAACTGTAGTAGGAAGAGTTAAGGTTAGAGAGTAGAAAGGTCTCCACAAAAGGAGGACTGCTACAGTTACTGTGTATGAAACGCTGCCATGGTTGGGGGTGTCATGAAGCGGTGTTGTCGATCTTTGCCAAGGTTTGGCTGTTACAGATAAAGGGTGGTCACCTGCAGGGAGGCGCGCGGGGTGGGCTGCAGAGCTGTGAGGGGAGGGTGGTGATTTCCTGCCCAGTTACAGTCCACAGCGTGGTGGCCCAACTGTGGTACATTCTGGGTGACAGATCTCCCACCTGCCATGGTTATTTGAGGATGAAGACACCGGATGGGGTGAAGGCTGTCTTCTAATGCTCTGGCTGGTCTCCTCCAGGTCTCCGACGATGAGTATACCAAACTTCTCCATGATGGGATCCAGCCTGTGGCTGCCATTGACTCCAATTTTGCAAGTTTCACCTATACCCCTCGTTCCCTGCCAGAGGATGACACGTCCATGGTGAGTTGCTCTCCTCCACTTGACTGGCCAGGCCGAAGGTATGTAGACAGAGGCTTAAGTTAAATGTGCATCAAGAACTTCCTGGGAAGACAGAGTCATCAAGGAAGGCTGTGGAGGGTCCCTCAGAGATGGAGGGGCATGTAGTCTGCCATCATGAGGTCATGGGGCCTGCCCAGGGGCTAGAGGCTGGACTGGATGATCCCAAGGGCTGCTCTTGGACCAACCATGCCCAGGGCATGTGACCTCAGGGTTTGCATCCCTCCCAACCCTGTTTTTCTAACATTTTGTGTGGGCTTGGTTTCAAGAGTTCTTAGTTCTTAGATCTCTAAAAATGCATAGCTCCGAGAATGGTTGCTTCAACTATTTTGTGGTTCTCTAGTTTAGATGTAAGTTTCTAAGACTCCAGATTTTGAGTGTGGAGCTTAAAGAAGGGCCCAGGCGAGGGCCCCATCTTGATACTGGCAGCCCCTCTGATACCTCCCTCTGCCCTCTCCAGGCCATCCTGAGCATGCTGCAGGACATGAATTTCATCAACAACTACAAAATTGACTGCCCGACCCTGGCCCGGTTCGTGCGCACACAGACAGCCCCAGTCTTCGCCTTCCTCTTTCCTCTACTGTCACATCCGTTGCCCCCAGCATTCTGGAGAGGATCTCTCTAAGGATGACTGGAGAGACCCAGTCTTATGGGGGTGGGGAGGATCCATGAGTGACAAGCAATTCCTAGACACTGAACTGTCAATAAAGGCAAGAAATGAGTCAAGGCAGAGCCTGGAGGCGAGGCCAAGAGTGCGTAACCAGAGGTTTAAGTTAGATGTGCATAGGAAGTTCCTGCTAAGACAGAGTCATCAAGGAAGGCTGTGGAGGGTCCCTCAGGGATGGAGGGGACATATAGTTTGCCATCATGGGGCCGTGATGGAGGAGACAGGCTGAGGCACCTCTGCTGCCCTCTTCCCTCCCCCAGGTTCTGTTTGATGGTGAAGAAGGGCTACCGGGATCCCCCCTACCACAACTGGATGCACGCCTTTTCTGTCTCCCACTTCTGCTACCTGCTCTACAAGAACCTGGAGCTCACCAACTACCTCGAGTGAGTGGCTGCATCTCCCCCACATCTGGCAGCCACTGAGGTCCCCTTCCCTGGGACAGGGAAGCACCCCCTGTGTGTCAGGCACTTTACACGCACTGCCTCATGGGATCTTCTTAGCCCCAGGGGACTAGAGGGGAAGGCTGCGAGCCCCATCTTCCAGGAGGAGCTTGCTCACAGCCAAGCAGCCAGTGAAGACTGAGCCTGATTTAAACCCGGGTCTGCTGGGCTTCAAACCAGTGCTTCTTTCCAGGAAGGGAACCCAGGTGTTCCAACCTCCTGTCCCAGTGGCTCCTGGGCATGTCATCTCCTGTCTGTCCTCTTGGGGATTTGGGGAGGGAACTGTGGGTTGACCTCTTTTTTTTCTCCTTTCTGCCTCTTAACCAGGGACATCGAGATCTTTGCCTTGTTTATTTCCTGCATGTGTCATGACCTGGACCACAGAGGCACAAACAACTCTTTCCAGGTGGCCTCGGTGAGACCCTGCCCTGCTCACAGTGGGGACCCTCCATGGGGTGTCTGGGAGTCTCATCCTCTCCCAGCCTGAAGATGGGTGGGAGCAAGTGAGACCAGGAGCCAGGTTTAGACACAGGAGGAGCTTCCCCCAGGGTTTGCCCCTGGCTCTGAGATAGGGAGGAGGGGAGAAAGGTGAAGGGCAGGACACTGCTCAGCCTAAAGCAGTGGCACTTGGATCTGGATGTGAGGAGTGACCACAGTTTTCCTGGGCTTTTCCAGAAATCTGTGCTGGCTGCGCTCTACAGCTCTGAGGGCTCCGTCATGGAGGTATCACTCTTCTGTCCCAACCCCGTCCTTCTTCCCCTTTAAGGCCAGTGACTTGCAAAGTTATGACCCAGCTCCTCCTAGTCCCAAACCATGCTCTCCAGACAGGCTGCGAGAGCTGCAGCCACACCTAGGACATGTCTAGCTCATTTTCCTGGAGTGGGCTTGGAAGGGTGCAGGTGCGGATGATAGCAAGGATTTGTGTTCAGCGCGTTTCCTTTTGGCTGCCTGGGAACACCCTGTTCAGCCCCTTCCTGCCAAGCTTGGGATGGGCTCCACTCCCATCACTTAGCGTCACCTTAGATTGTTTGGTTTGGGTCTGCCTACCTCTGCGTGCACAAGGTCTGAGCCATTTCTGAGTTCCCTGCACTTGGCACAGGGCTTGGCACAAAGTAGGAGACACATTTCCAAGGTCACCTTGCCTCATGCTGCTTCCCACAACACCCCTCCAGAGGCTGCCCCTGCTTGCACACCCCCAGAGACGAGGCTTTCTGTCTCTCTCCCAGGAGGCCTGGTGGCAGTGCTGGTTCTGCCCTCTGCCCCCCTGGGATAAGCTGCTCCTTTTCTGAGTGACAGCCCTTCAGCATCCAGAAACGGGGGCCTTGCCCTTGTCTCATCACTGCCTCTCGTTGTCAGCAAACAAATGTGTTCTGCATGATTTAGTGTCTAGGACTCCAAAGGATCATTTCAAAAATGTTCCAGCTTTCAGGGACCCCAGAGCTTACCTTGTTGGGTCCCTGCATGTGACAGCTGAGGAGTCTGAGGCTCAGAGTGGTCTAGGGATTCGCCCTGGGTCACACAGAGGGTTGAAACAGAGCTCAGAAAGGGAACTGGGGCCCCTGACTCCCCTTTTCTGACTGGTCTGCTGACCTGGGGGCTGGAGCTGGACCAGGCCCTGCTTCCTCTCTTGGGGTCAGTGGTGAGGGAGCCCATCTTCCCCAGCCGGGCCCCCATCACTCCTCTCCCCCCAGAGGCACCACTTTGCTCAGGCCATCGCCATCCTCAACACCCACGGCTGCAACATCTTTGATCATTTCTCCCGGAAGGTGATGGGGTCGGGGGTTGGGGTGGGGATTGAGGGGGAGCTGGGAGCTGGCTGGAGGTGGGAGAAGGAGCCAAGGAGTGGAGGCTCACTGGGATGGGCAAATGGGTGGGATTGTCCAGTAGGAAGGCATGACACCCCTGTCCTCGCCTCAGGACTATCAGCGCATGCTGGATCTGATGCGGGACATCATCTTGGCCACAGACCTGGCCCACCATCTCCGCATCTTCAAGGACCTCCAGAAGATGGCTCAGGGTGACTGCTGTTAGCCCCAGTCCTTGGGGCTGGGGAGGAACAACCAGGGGAAGGATTTGCCAGGGGAGCATTCCCAGGGTGCACACCCATCCCCTGCAGCATCAACCCTTCTCTGGCTGCATGGCCGCCCCCAGGCAGACCCAGCACTGGCCCCTTGGCTCCCATCAAGAGTGCCCAATTCCCTGGACCACTCTGGGTTGGGCCCTGGGAGCCTTGTCCTCAGAAGGGCAAAGAGGCTGGGCCCCACTCCTTGACCCCATCCTCCTCTCAACAGTGGGCTATGACCGAAACAACAAGCAGCACCACAGACTCCTCCTCTGCCTCCTCATGACCTCCTGTGACCTCTCTGACCAGACCAAGGGCTGGAAGACCACGAGAAAGATCGCGGTAGGTGTAGTCCTCCCTGGAAGGCACAGGCTGCCCACCCTGCCCAGCTTTGGGTGCCCCCTGCGCCTGAATACCCTCTCTCTGCTCAGCTCAGCCTGGCTGTGTTCTGGGGAGACAAAAACCTAGACCATCTCAGGGTGACAAATGGAGACTCAGAGAGGGCAACAGACCTAGCAAGTCAGTGGCTGGTGGAAGGTGGGCCCCAACCCAGCCACTCCCTGCCTGAGGCCATCCCACTGCCAAGCTGGGGCTGGTGGGGACAGCTCCCGAGCTGGGACTGAATCCCTGAGCCTCAGCTTTCTCTCCTGGGAACGGGCTGTCAGAGGAGCTTGGGTGGATGTATCCTACATAGAGGATGTGATGAGAGTGTTGGCCTTTCAGGAGCTGATCTACAAAGAATTCTTCTCCCAGGGAGACCTGGTATGTGTGGAGTGACCCCAGGATGTCCAGGTTGGGGGAGGGTTCCTGGCCTGGGACAGGGAGGGCTTGAACTAGCCTGACCCTGGTACCCGATGGAGGAATGAGAGAGACAGGCCTGACGACTCGATGCCTGTAGGAGAAGGCCATGGGCAACAGGCCGATGGAGATGATGGACCGGGAGAAGGCCTATATCCCTGAGCTGCAAATCAGCTTCATGGAGCACATTGCAATGCCCATCTACAAGTGAGTGAGCTCATGGGGACAAGCTGCACTCTGCACAGACAGGGTAGGCTGGAGTGGGGACATCACAGCAAACACAGGTGCTGAGATTGGCCTGGCCCAGCTCCAACTGATTCATCCCCTTGCCTCTGGGCACAACTGTCTCCTACTGTGCCCCTCAATGGGTCCTTCACTTCATCCTTGGTACCCCGTGGAAAGAGACCATCATGCTTTCCTAGGTGTCCTCCTCTGTCTCACATTCTTGTGGAAGTTCTTGTTTTTTTTGAGATGGAGTCTTACTCTGTTGCCCAGGCTGGAGTGCAATGGCACGATCTTGGCTCACTGCAACCTCCCCTTCCTGGGTTCAAGCGATTCTCCTGCCTCAGCCACCCAAGTAGCTGGGATTACAGGCATGTACCACCACGCCCAGCTAATTTTGTATTTTTAGTAGAGATGGGGTTTCACCATGTTGGTCAGGCTGGTCTTGAACTCCTGACTTCAGGTGATATACACACCTCGGCATCCCCGAGTGTTGGGATTACAGGCGTGAGCTACCGTACCTGGCCCTTGTGGAAGTTGTATTTGTTGTGTAGCGCTAGTCTTTCTTGCTGCCCATGGTCTGATTTCTGGCCTCTCGCCCTCTGCCCCCATGCACCCACAGGCTGTTGCAGGACCTGTTCCCCAAAGCAGCAGAGCTGTACGAGCGCGTGGCCTCCAACCGTGAGCACTGGACCAAGGTGTCCCACAAGTTCACCATCCGCGGCCTCCCAAGTAACAACTCGCTGGACTTCCTGGATGAGGAGTACGAGGTGCCTGATCTGGATGGCACTAGGGCCCCCATCAATGGCTGCTGCAGCCTTGATGCTGAGTGATCCCCTCCAGGGACACTTCCCTGCCCAGGCCACCTCCCATAGCCCTCCACTGGTCTGGCCAGATGCACTGGGAACAGAGCCACGGGTCCTGGGTCCTAGACCAGGACTTCCTGTGTGACCCTGGACAAGTACTACCTTCCTGGGCCTCAGCTTTCTCGTCTGTATAATGGAAGCAAGACTTCCAGCCTCACGGAGACTTTGTAATTTGTTCTCTGAGAGCACAGGGGTGACCAATGAGCAGTGGGCCCTGCTCTGCGCCTCTGACCACACCTTGGCAAGTCTTTTCCAAGCCATTCTTTGTCTGAGCAGCTTGATGGTTTCTCCTTGCCCCATTCCTGCCCCACCAGATCTTTGCTCCTTTCCCTTGGAGGACTCCCACCCTTTGAGGTCTCCAGGATCCTCATGGAAGGGGAAGGTGAGACATCTGAGTGAGCAGAGTGTGGCATCTTGGAAACAGTCCTTAGTTCTGTGGGAGGATTAGAAACAGCCGTGGGGCGAAGGCCCCCTGAGGACCACTACTATACTGATGGTGGGATTGGGACCTGGGGGATACAGGGGCCCCAGGAGGAAGCCGCCGGAGGGGCAGCTCAGTGCTCTGCAGAGAGGGGCCTCGGGGAGAAGCAGGATGGGATTGATGGACAGGAGGGATCCCCGCACTGGGAGACAGTCCCAGGTATGAATGAGCCAGCCATGCTTCCTCCTGCCTGTGTGACGCTGGGCGAGTCTCTTCCCCTGTCTGGGCCAAACAGGGAGGGGGTAGGACAATCCATGCTCTAAGATCCATTTTAGATCAATGTCTAAAATAGCTCTGTCTCTCTGTGGAGTCCCAGCAGAGGCTATGGAATGTTTCTGCAACCCTAAGGCACAGAGAGCCCAACCCTGAGTCTCTCAGAGGCCCCCTGAGTGTACCCCTTGGCCTGAGCCCCTTCCCCATTCCTGCAGCCAGTGAGAGACCTGGCCTCAGCCCTGGCAGGGCTCTCTCTTCAAGGCCATATCCACCTGTGCCCTGGGGCTTGGGAGACCCCATAGGGCCAGGACTCTTGGGTCAGCCCAGCCACTGGCTTCTCTCTTTTTCTCCGTTTCATTCTGTGTGCGTTGTGGGGTGGGGGAGGGGGTCCACCTGCCTTACCTTTCTGAGTTGCCTTTAGAGAGATGCGTTTTTCTAGGACTCTGTGCAACTGTCGAATATGGTCCCGTGGGCTGACCGCTTTGTACATGAGAATAAATCTATTTCTTTCTACCAGTCCTCCCCCATGGGGCTGTTTGCAGACTTTGTGCTTGGGGTGGGTGGAGGGGGGAATAGAACTGGGAGAGGCAAATGCCCTTTGGAACTCCATGGCTTCCAGAGTCCTCCACCCTTGGTGCCTAGCCCCTCTTCTGGGGAAGTCATAGACCTGTTGGGGTACTCCCTGGGCCAGATCGTGGAGGCTAATGGGTGGGTAGCAGATGAGAAGGCCTGGCCATGGAGCAGTGATGGGACATGTTGATTGGCAGAGATTGTAGAATAGAGGGAAAACAGAGGTTGAGGCAAGCAGGCAGGCTACCTGGAGGAGGTAGCCTGGAGCTTGTCCTAGACCCTCCCAGTGCTGGCCTGCCCTGGTCATGAGTGCCCATACAGCGAGGGCCTGGGCCTCTGAACTCTGTTTCTAGCTGCAGTGATGCCTGGCTGTGTCCCAGGAAGTCCCACATCCCAGTTGCTCTGAGTCCTGCCGAAGGGCCACCCCTGAGTCAGACTCCACACCAGATCTAGCCCCGGATTGTGTCTGAGGAGTTGTGTCTGTTCCTCTGCATGAGAGTGTTTACTTCCGCCCAGTCCAAGATGGGCAGACTACAGGTTGGGGCCACGGGGAGGCTCTGCCTGGCACAGTCTCCAGGCCCTGTCCCCGACTTGCCTACCCCGCTCTGAGCTCCTCTCCCTGTTCATCTCTTCCTGGTCAGTAAAGGTTGTTGTGTTAAGAGGGTGGGCACTGGGGTCTCCTTTCTTGGTGGGAGCAGGAAGGAGATGGACAGGGCCATCCTGTGACCATCAGCCATTGCCAGCTTTGCCTTTGGGACCACAGAGCCCATCTGCTTCCTCTGCATCTCCCCCTGCCCCACTAGCCTGTCTGGGTTTGGAATCTGCTCCTCTGGCTGAATGGTCTCCAGGTTTCCAGCTTCCCTTAGCATCATGGGGCTCCAGGCTCCTCCCATTCCCAGCTCCTGCTGTGGGCTCCCCAAGTCTGTCTCTATCCTCTCACAGCTCAGGGCCCAGGCTTGGCCAGTGGGTCCCCAGGTGGGGGTGGGAGTGGTCAGTTCATGGCCCACGGCCAATAAGAGATAGCTATTCTAATAGTGCCTGGCTTACCCCAGGGTCACTGTGGGCTGATGTAGCTGCTCTTCTGCCTGACCCCTGGCCCTGAGTGTGTGTGCGTGTTCCTCTTCCACAACTCTTCAGGCAAAGGGGACCTTGACCCTGCATCTGCTGTCTGTCCCCAGCCCAGCCCTCCTTTGAGGCTCATGCTGTGACACATCCCTGTTTTTCACCAAATGGAGGGAACAACCACAGATATTTCCTCGTACATGCAGGACCCTGTGCTAGGGCCAAGGGCTTTGTCTTTGTCCTGGTCTGGAAAGTCTCACAGTTTGATTGGAGAGATAGATCTAAACTCAGATGCTGGCCATGACAACGCTGTGGGGTGCCCAGCCATGGGGCTCCAGGCAAGATCATAACCCTGAGAACAACAATGAGGTTTGAAAGATGAGCAGATGTTGTTTATAGGCAAAAGGGGACAGGCACTCCTGGTAGAAGAAACTGCTTTTGCAAAGGCCCCGAGAACGGAAGGGACTGGCAGGTGGAGGAGCTGAGAGATGGAGGAGGACGCAAGGCCAGATCCTGAAGGGCTTTAAATGCCAGGTTGTGGAGTTTGGCTTTATTCTGTGGGCAGTGGAGAACCAGAGAAAGGTTTTCAGTAGGAGAGTGACTCAGAAGTGCATTTTAGAAAGATCCCCCTGGAGAGCAGGGAAGTGACTGCAAAGGGAGAGGGTACAGGGATTATTCTACGGGTGATGTGCTGTGCCCTGGGCTGGGCGAGGAGAGGAATTCAAGTGATGCTAGGTTGGCAGAACATGGTGACCAGTGGGTCGGGGGATGCAGAGGGAGGACTTGGAGGGGCCCTGGGAGGTGAGGTCTATGCCAGTCCATGAAGAGCTATGGGGGCTCTGCTCAGCATCACCCTCACCCACAACAGGTATTGGGTGGAGCCTCTGGCAGGGGTGAGCTCCCTGCAAAGGTGAGCAAAACAGCTATCTGAGGATGCCCAGGGAGGAGAGGCGGGAGGAAGGGAGAGAGGATAGATGGGAGGAGGCTCTGCACAGAGCCTGAGGACAGCCCTCACCAGGTTACAGAACACAAGGCTTGACCCCATTGGCTTCCTGTAGCTGTCCTGCCCTCCCAACTTAATGGTTTCATTTTGCATTTTATTTAAATTTCACAATGATTCTAGCAGATACTATTAGTCTATTCTGCAGCCAAATTGTCTAAGGTTTGGAGAGGTTAAGTAATGCACCAAGGTTAGGATTTGAGCCCTACCTGTCTGATTCCCCTCGAAGGGCTGTCTGATTCCTTTCTCCTCCTCTGGGATAGAGGAGGGAGACTCAGAAGGACGGGGTCTCCACCTTCAGTCTTTGCAAGACTATTGTAGAGCATTGGGATGGTGAGCACAAAGTGGGTTGAGGCCCCAGAGAAAGAGCTGAGAGCTGGGATCAACTGTGTGTGTGCGTGTGTGTGTCTGTGTGTGTGTGAGTGTGTGTGCTTGTGTGTGTCTGTGTGTGTCTGTGTGTGTGTCTGTGTGTGTGTGCGTGTGTGTGTCTGTGTGTGTGTGTGAGTGTGTGTGTGAGTGTGTGTGTCTGTGTGTGTGTGAGAGTGTGTGTGTGTGCGTGTGTGTGTCTGTGTGTGTGTGTGCGTGTGTGTGTGTGTCTGTGTCTGTGTGTGTGTGCGTGTGTGTGTCTGTGTGTCTGTGTGTGTGTGAGTGTGTGTGTGTGAGTGTGTGTGTCTGTGTGTGTGTGAGTTGGAGTAGGGGGCAGGGAGAAAGGAGTGGGGTGGTGGTGGCTTGTAGTGCAGCTCATGGCCACCAGGTGGTGTCCAGCCCTCGCTGTCCTCACCTCCCCAGAGGTCAGAGAAGGATATGGGGGTGGGGGGGGGGGGCGGGGGGCGGTGGTTGGTAGTCTCACTCCTGTCCATTCACCTACAGGTTGAGTATCCCTTATCCAAAATGCTTGGGGCCAGAAGTGTCTCAGATTTAAGATTTTTTTTGGATTTTAGAGTATTTGCATATACATAATGAGATATCTTGGGAATGAGACCCCAAGCTAAACAGGAAATTCATTTATGTTTTATATACACACAGCCTGAAGCAGTTTTATACAATATTTTAAATAATTTTATGCATGAAACAAAGTTTGTGCACATTGAAGCAAGTGTGGAATTTTCCACTTGTGGCATTATGTCGGTGCTAAAAAATGTTTTAGATTTTGGAGCATTTTGGATCTCAGAACTTTGCATTAGGAATTGAGGACTAAGTCTGATATTTTGTCTTACCCAAATTCCTACCTAAGAGGTCTAGGAAGTCAGGCCCTACAAACCACACATTCTCATCAGATGGGTTTTATTTGACCCTATATGTTGTGATTTACTTTTCAATCAGACTCTGGCATAACATTATGAGACAAGGAAAAAAATATTTAACCCCAAAATATATTTCCTTGCCATACCTTGAAATTGCCCTGCAAAGTCTCTTGTGGGAAAAATCCACATTCTATAGCAATTCCCCTTCCGCCTTTGTTTTCCTTCCTTTCTTTCCAGATCCAGGAGATAATCAACTAAGGAAGAGCCAGGCACCCTTTTAAGTCCGATAAGAAACAATTTACAACTTGCTCTGTCTGAAGTTTGCTATCTGAGAGCTTCCTCTGCACAATAAAACTTGGTCTCTATAATCCTTTATCTTTAAACTGAACATTCCTTTCTATCGATCCCAGGTCTTTAGACAAACTCAAACAATTGTCAACCAGAAAATGTTTAAATTTACCTATAGCCTGGAACCCCCCCGCTTTGAGTTGTTCTGCCTTTCTGAACCAAATCAATGTATTTCTTAAATGTATTTGATTGATGTCTCATATCTTCCTAAAATATATAAAACCAAGCTGTACCCCGACCACCTTGGGCACATATTCTCAGGACCTCCTGAGGGCTGTGTCACAGGCCACGGTCACTCATATTTGGCTCAGAATAAATCTCTTAAAATATTTTACAGGCTGGGTGCAGTGGCTCATGCCTGTAATCCCAACACTTTGGGAGGCCGAGGCGGGTGGATCACATGAGGTCAGGAGTTCAAGACCAGCCTGACTAACATGACGAAAACCCAGTCTCTACTAAAAAATACAAAAATTAGTTGAGTGTGGTGGCAGGTGCCTGTAATTGCAGCTACTCGGGAGGCTGAGGCAGGGAGGATTGCTTGAACCCAGGAGGTGGAGGTTGCAGTGAGCCGAGATCGCGCCACTACACTCCAGCCTGGGCGACAGAGTGAGATTCCATCTAAAGAAAAAAAAATTTTTTTTTACAGAGTTTGACTCTCCATCAACAGAATCCTGCACCTATATGACCCTCTCACACTCACAAACACAGAGGCATTCTCATGCTGACACATGCACACACACACATGCTCATTCTTTGACACACAGGCACGTTTACCTGCAGACTCCATACAGCCTATACCCTGTACAGTATACACCCATACAGACTCCACAGGGAAAATGGAAACTGTTTCTTGGAGGCCTCCAGCCTGTATAGCTGTTCTCTGAACAGAACTGAGGCCCATCAGTTCTACGTTAGTGAGATCCCTGGAGGTGGTACCTGCCTGATGAGCAGTCTCCCTCTGCAGAACGGTCCCTGGGAAGGCAGAGCCAGCCTTGCGTGTGAACAGGGATAGGCAGAAATGATGCTTCCCTCACCCCTTCTCTGTGCAGGAAATAACTACTAGAGAGCATTGCAAGGCTTGGTGCTGTGCTGGTGAGGGCGGACGGTCACGACAGGGAGTGAACCCAGGCCATGAAGGGGGCTTCCTGGAGGAGGGTGAGGTGAGGCAGATCTTGGAGTTTGGATGAGGAGGACGGGAAAGGACTTGAGGACATTGCAGATAGACCAGGAAAGCAGGCTGGGAGGTGAGGAGGTGCAGGAGGCTGTGCTTCTCGGGGCTCAGTCTCCTTGAGACGGGTGGGACTGAGGGGGTGGATTGGTTGGGGGTGTGCTGAGGAAGGATGGTGAGTAGATGCTATTTTCGTAACCTTGGTTGCAGTCTCTTGGGAGGGTGCCAGGTCCAGGCAGGTGAAGGAGTTGAAGGTCTGCTCCGAGCAGGAGCTAAGCCCTCCCCCTCTAGTCTTAGTTTTTCTGTCCATAAACTGGGATGATGAACCCCGCTGGAGGTGATGAGGGTCGGGGGCAGAGCAGAGCAGCCATTATGCTCAAGACAGGCTCTGGACTGCACCTGGGGAGAGAAGGGAGAATCAGGGTTGGGGCGGGAATGAAGGAAGGGGCATGGGAAATCAGGGGAGGAGGCAGCATGGGTGGTGTGGGAGGATCAAGGATGTCAGGGCAGGCCTCTTACCTGACTGAGGTTTGCACTCCTGAGTTCCCTGTCCTGAAACACAAAGCACGAGCTGTCCCCACACAGCGAATCCCTGCTCTTCAGCACTCTTTGCAATCCCTCTGGGCTTTCCTTTCTATCCTGGCAGGATGAGCATTGGGATTCCTCACTGGTCTTAGTTTTCCTGTCCATTAACTGGAAGGATGAGCCCACTGGAGGCTTTCAGGATGCAGAAGATGTTCTGAGAGGAAGGCTGCCCTGTGTCTGGGCAGCTGTGTGGGAATGAAGTCTGATAGACGGCACAGCCAGATTGTTCTCTGAGGGAATACCAAGATCAGTCCATACAGGAAGCAAAGCACAACATCAAGTTTGGGGACTGGTGGGTCAGATGTGAGAATGGGAGGTGTGGCAACGTCCTGCCAAGATGGCTGCCACTCTCAATCCCTAAATCACCCCTGGGAGAACTACAGAACTGATTGGGATGCATAGGATTCTAGGAAAAGACAACGGTGTTATAGCCCAATGAGTTCTTCTTGCCTGCTGCCCAGAAAGACCAATGCACTGGGAGCAGCAGGAGCTGCAGCAAAGAAAGAGTTTAATAATTGCAGGGCCAGCCAAGGACAGGAGATGTTTCTCAAATCTGCCTTCCTGAGAATTTGGAGGCTAGGGTTTATTAAGTATAGTTTGATGGGCAGGGGACTAGGAAATGGGGAATGCTGATTGGTTGGGTTGAAGAAGAAATCACAGGGGGTTGAAGCTGTCTTCTTGCACTGAGTCAGTTCCTGGGTGGGGGTCACAGGACTGGTTGAGTCAGTTTCCTGATGTAGGTTACTGGTCTGGGTGGTAACATCTGGTTCCTCAGAATGCAAGGTCTAAAAAATATCTCAAATACCAGTCTTAGGTTTTACAATAGTGGTGTTATCTATAGGAGCAACTGGGGAGGTTACAAATCTTGTGACCTTTGGCTTCATAACTTCTAAGCCATAATTCTAAACTTATGGACAATTTGTTAGTTTTATAAAGTTTTATAAAGTCAGTTTTGGTCCCCTTGCAAAAAGGGGGTTAGTTTCAGGAAGAGGCTATCATCATTTGTTGTTGTTGTTGTTGTTGTTGTTGTTGTTGTTGTTGTTGTTTGAGACGGAGTCTTGCTCTGTCGCCCAGGCTGGAGTGCAGTGGCACGATCTCGGCTCACTGCAAGCTCTGTATCCCAGGTTCATGCCATTCTCCTGCCTCAGCCTCCTGAGTAGCTGGGACTACAGGTGCCCGCCACCACGCCCAGCTAATTTTTTGTATTTTTAGCAGAAACGGGGTTTCACTGTGTTAGCCAGGATGGTCTCAATCTCCTGACCTCATGATCTGCCCGCCTCGGCCTCCCAAAGTGCTGGGATTACAGGTGTCAGCCACCACACCCGGCCTCATTTTTGTTTTAAAATTAAACTGTAAACTAAATTCCTCCCATAGTTAGCTTGGCCTGTGCCCAGGAATGAGCAGACGATGTGCTTGTGAGGTTAGAAGGAAGATGCAGTCAGCTGTGACAGATTTCTCTCACTATCATTCTCAGTTTCTCACTTAATTTTTCCACGGCAGCCTGGGGTGCACTGGGAGCAGGGAGAGATAAAAGTGAGAACTGGGTTGGAGAGGAGTGCTTGGACAGTCACTGCCTCCCGTTTCACCTGTGCACAAACTCCTGATGTGAGTTGATTCAGTGAGGAGGGGCCAGCCAGGTCCCCGTGGGCATCACCCTAGCACTTTCTCTCCCCAGTCCCTAGGATGGGTGGCTCACAATCCAGGGAGATGCCTAGGGCTGCTTCTCTTCTAGATATTCCAGTCAGAGGAGGCTCCAGCAGAAGGGAGTGTCCAGCTGTGGCTGTGGGGTGCCTGGGCCTCGCATCCTGTCCTCGCCTTGGTCAGGACCCAGCACAGATTAGGATGCTGCCTTCAGCTCATCCCCAGCACATATTACCAGTCTGAGTCACGCTGCCCTGAGGAAAACATTGGTCCACAGGTCAAAAGAATATAACTAAAAGAAAGAAAACAGGCCAGGCGCTGTGGCTCACTCCTGTAATCCCAGCACTTTGGGAGGCCGAGGTAGGCGGATCACGAGGTCAGGAGATCGAGACCACCCTGGCTAACACGATGAAACCCCATCTCTACTAAAAATACAAAAAAAAATTAACTGGATGTGGTGGCGGGTGCCTGTAGTCCCTGCTACTCAGGAGGCTGAGGCGGGAGAATGGTGTGAACCCAGGAGGCGGAGCTTGCAGCAAGCAGAGATGGTGCCACTGCACTCCAGCCTAGGCGACAGAGTGAGACTCTGTCTAAAAAAAAAAAAGAAAGAAAAAAGAAAGAAAACCAAACAACACACACAAATCAGGCAGACTTTAACAGATGGGCCCAGAATGTAAAATAAATGCTTTAAATTTCCCTAAAGAGATAAGGGAAGATATTAGCAACATGAAGTAAGAACAAGAAATCATTCAAAAAGAACCATTTGAGACCAGCCTGGGCAACATAGCAAGACCCTGTCTCTCAAAAAAAAATTACCCAAATTAGTTGGGTGTGGTAGTATACACCTGTAGTCCCAGCTCCTCAGTAGGTTGAGGTGGGAGGATCGCTTGAGCCCAGGAGGTCGAGACTGCAGTGAGCCATGATTGTGCCACTGCACTCAAGCCTGGGTAACAGAACAAGATCCTGTCTCCAAAAATACAAAACAAAAAAACAAACAAAAAAGAGCCAAGTAGAAGTATCAGGGATGAAAAGATTATAGTTGGAATAAAGAAGGGAAGAGATGAGAAGAGCAGGGAGGATTCAACTGAAGAGAGAAATAGTGAACTTTGAGGATCAGCTGGACAAACTCTTGATAAAGGCAGTTGGAAAGGGATCAAGAAATAGAAGGTATACGAGAAAATAAAATATAAGAGATGTGGAGGATAGAAGTAGAAATGCCAACATCCAGGCAATAGATATCCCAGATGAAAGGATAAACAAATTGGAGGAAATATTTGTGGAGTGGACATAAATATACTATATTAAAAAATTGAAAGACCTAAAATTTAAAGGAATCTGAGAGTGTCAATCATGGGAGATAAGGGCAAACTTCCAACCAGATGCATTATTTCATAAATTTAACACTACCAATGCAAAGAGAAAATTCCAAAAACTTCCAGAGAGAAAATGCAGGTCACCTAAAAAGGAGAATGAACCAGGTTGTCATCAGAGTTCCTAACAGTGTTCACTGCTGGTTGGAATGGATAAAGATAGGACAGTCAAAGACTGTATATACATATCCCCTACATGCAACAGAGAATATACAATTTTCTGCACATACAGAGTATTTGAAAAATTGACCATCTGTTACAGGGATCTGCAATCCCCAGGCCATGGACCAGTCCCAGTCCCTGGCCTGATAGGAACCAGGCCATACAGCAGGAGGGGAGTGGCAGGCAAGCAAGCGAAGCTTCATCTGTATTTACAGCCTCTCTCCATTGCTCGTTAATATTACCGCCTGAGCTCCATCTCCTGTCGGATCAACAGCGGCATTAGATTCTCATAGGAATGCAAACCCTATTGCAAACTGGGCATGCGAGCGATCTAAGTTGCACACTCCTTATGAGAAGCTAATGCCTGATGATCTGTCACTGTCTCCCATCATCCCTAGGTGGAACTGTCTAGTTGTAGGAAAACAAGCTCAGGGCTCCCGCTGATTCTACATTCTGGCGAGTTGTGTAATTATTTCATTATACATTACAATGTAATAATAATAGAAATAAAGTGCACAATAAATGTAATGCGCTTGAATCATCCTGAAACCATCCCCCACTCCTGGTCCGTGGAAAAATTGTCTTCCACAAAACCAATCCCTGGTGCCAAAATGGTTGGGGACCACTGATCTATGAGACCCCACAGAAGCCTAAAGATCCAAAGGATCAACATGACATAATGTTTTCTGACCATAATATAATAAACATAGATATTAATGGACATTAATCACAAAAGAATGGTTAAAATGTCCATATATCTGGAAGTGATGTAGTATGTTATTAAACTACTCTTAGGTTAAAAAGAAAACTATAAAGGAAATGATGAAATACTTAGAACTAGATTGTAAAAACAAATCTTCACTACATACAGTATCAACGTTTATCGAATAGCCAAAACAGTACTTGGTGAAATGTATATCTTTAAATTCATTTATTGGGAAACAGAACACTAAAAATGAACTAAGCATTCAACGTAAGAGGCTGGATAAAAGACAGCAAAAGAGCAAAAAGAGGAAAATTAAAATGGGGCAGAAATAAATAACCCAGAGAACATCAACAACAGCAATTAGAGATTCCCCAAACCAAAAGCTGGTTCTTTTAAAAGATTAGTAAGACTGACCTCTGATAAGACTGATCATAAAAAAAGAAAGATGTAGACATACTAAGTATAGAACAAAAGACAGACAATATTTACAGATACCAGAGGGGTTAAAAACATTAAAAAATAGTATCATTAAAAATTACAATTTAAAAGGCCGGGTGCGGTGGCTCACGCCTGTAATCCCAGCACTTTGGGAGGCCGAGGCGGGCGGATCACGAGCTCAGGAGATCGAGACCATCCTGGCTAACACGATGAAACCCCGTCTCTACTAAAAATACAAAAAATTAGCCGGGCGTGGTGGGGGGAGCCTGTAGTCCCAGCTACTCGGGAGGCTGAGGCAGGAGAATGGCGTGAACCCAGGAGGCGGAGCTTGCAGTGAGCTGAGATCGGGCCAATGCACTCCAGCCTGGGCGACAGAGCGAGACTCCATCTCAAAAAAAAAAATTACAATTTAAAAACTTGGATGAAATGGATACATTTCTAGAAAAATATAAAATTCACACGATATAGGATTTGAATAGGTCAATGTATGTTAAAGGAATGAAATGGCAGTTAAAAACCTCCTCTCAAAGAAACTCATTTTCCAGATAGCTTTACAGATAAGTTCACTAAACTTTAAAAGTTTGAGAAGTGTCTGGTTTATATAAGTTATTCCAGAAAACAAAGCAAAGCTCCCCAGTTCATTTTATGATGTTAACCTGTTCTTGATTTTCAAACCAGATAACGCAAAATAAGATAATGCAAGATTAGTTCCGTTTCATCTAGGAGTTTAGAGCAAAAATCCTATATGTAAAATGCTAGCTAACCAGATGCAAATTAATATTTTAAAATGCATCATAATCAGATAGAAATTTTTTTCTAAGGGATGCAAGGATGGTTTCCCCTCAGAAAACCTATCCATATAATTCACAGTATTAACAGACTTATGGAGAAAATTATAGGATTATTTCAATTGGTGTAGAAAAGAGTATTTGATAAAATTGATACCTATTTGTGATTTAAAATAATTCAACGAACTGGGATTATATGGGAAATTAACTGGGAAGAGGTAATATTCCAAAACTCTCCAGTTAAGATTTTAGTCAATGGAGGAATTTTGATGTATTTCCTCTGTGAATAGAAATAAGACAGGGATGCCCATTATCACCAATCCTGTTGCACCTAGTACTAGAGGTCCCGGCCAATGCTTTAATGAAAGGAAAAGAAATAGGTGTACATTTTGGAAGGGAACCGATTAAAGTGTCTTTTTTCACAGATGATACAATTGTCTATCTAGAAGCAAATAGAATCAATAGACAAACCATTAGAACTAATAGGAGAGTTTATCAGTATTTCTGGAAATAAGATGAAAATTAATGCCATTTCTCTACAACAACCAGAACCAATTGGAAAATGTGACTCAAAAATAGTATGCCACTCACAAAAGCAATAAAAATAATAAAGCATCTTAGAAATTAATTTAGCTAAGAATAAAAATGCTATCTTTGGGACAATATCTAAACATCTGATAAGAAAAGGAGATTATTTGAATAATGAAGGATTCCATGCTCTGGATAAAATGACTTGATATTACTACAAGTTAATTCTCTTAATGTAGCAGAACAAACCACAGACAAAAACCCTCAGACACCGAGTTAAAGAAGGAGGGGCTTTATTCAGCCGGGAGCTTCGGCAAGACTCATGTCTCCAAAATCTGAGCTCCCCAAGTGAGCAATTCCTGTCCCTTTTAAGGGCTTACAATTCTAAGGGGGTCCGCAAAAGAGGGTCATGATTGATTGAGCAAGCAGGGGGTACGTGACTGGGGGTTGCATGCACTGGTAATCAGAATGGAACAGAACAGGACAGGGATTTTCACAGTGCTTTTCCATACAATGTCTGGAATTTATAGATAACATAACCAGTTAGGTCAGGGGTCGATCTTTAACCAGGCCTCAGGTGTGGCACCAGGCCGTCTGCCTGTGGATTTCATTTCTGCCTTTTAGTTTTTACTTCTTCTTTCTTTGGAGGCAGAAACTGGGCATAAGACAATATGAGGGGTGGTCTCCTCCCTTACTAAAAGTAATTTAGATATTTAATACAATCCCTATACAAATTCCTGCTGGTTTCTTGAGCAACACAATAAACTCCTATTAAGTATATATGAAAAAAAAAATCTGAATAGCAAGATAAATTTGAAAAGTGAAAGTAAAGAAGAATATGATTTTTAAGTGATATTATAATTTAAAAAAAATAGAGACAAGGTCTCACTGTTGTCCAGGCTGATCTCAAACACCTGGGCTCAAGTGGTCCTCCCGCCTCGGCCTCCCGAAGTGTTGGGATTACAGATGTGAGCCACTGCACCCAGCCAAAAGTGACATTGTAATCCATCACAAGAGTAAGAAAAAAAGTGATATTGGTGCCAGACAGACGAAAGCGTTAATGGAACAGAGTAGAGAGCTCAGAGGGGAGCATATGTACAACTAGGAACTTCACAATACTACCCAATAAAGATGGGACTCCCACTTCTAGAGGAAAGGATGGATTGTTGGGAAAACTCACTCATAATATGCAGAAATAGAAGACTGGACCCTGCTTACCATCACACACACAGGTGGATGCCAGGCAGATTATAGAATAAACATGAAAGGTAGGAGTGTCAGGTCAACAGAAGAAAACACAGAGCATCTTTGTGTGCATGGAAGACAAACCATAAGAAAAACAATTTTTGAATTAAATTAAATTGAAATTGTGGATTTCTCTTCAGGACAGATGTCAAGGTAAGGTTAATAGAGAGCTGCTAGAAGGAGAGATGTTATTTGCAATGTTTAAAATTGACAAGAGGCTAATATCTGGAATAGATGAGAGATCCCCACAAGCCAGCAAGAAAAGGACAGTAACCCCAACAGGAAAAGCCCAGAATAAGCTATTTATGGAAGAGATGCTCAAACTCTTTGATTATCAGAGAAGCAGAAATGAAAACAAGAAGATATTTTACACCTGTTAGAGCGGCAGAAATCAAAGAGCCAGATGATGTCGATTGTTGACAGGGATCCGGGAAATGGACACTTTCACACAGTGGCCATGGGAATGTAGACTGATGCTGCACTTCTGGACAGCAACATGGCAGTACTCAGTCAAAGTGTCCAGATTCCCTAGACCAGCAGTGCTGCTCCTGGGTATATAGCCCAGGGAAATCCTCCCACAGGCTCAAAGGGCACAGGCTCAAAGGGCACAGGCTCAAAGGGCACAGGAATGAGGATGCCGGCAGAATGCACAGCATGTTGATGGGCAAAATAGGGTGTATGCACACCACAGGGTATTACTTAGCAGGTAGAAATAGTGTATAGACATACCTATAGCAGCATGAATCCTAAAAACATACAGCTGAGTGAAGAAAGGAAGAAAGAGAATGAGATCTATCATACACTACAATTTACCTAAACTAAAATATTGGGCTTCAGAATTACAGCATTCATTTTATAAGAACTCCCATTGGCAAAAGGCTCACATTAAGTACATAATTTCTTTTGAGGAGAAGAGAAGAATGGCAGGGAAGAAGGAAGATGAAAAGGAATCCATAAATAAACCATTAGCAGGACACTGGATGGGCCAATGATGGTTCCACGCTGTGAACTCAGGAGTAGGATTAGCTCAGCCCTCTGCACCTGAGGCCTGGGGAACAACTATCATAGCAACAAGAAGCACACCTGCCCCCAGTCAGCCTCCTCTGAGTTCCTTAATTGTTCTTGTTTGAGAACGCATCTGTCTCTGGAAGCAGAGCCTTTCAGAGAGTGTCTGATTCCTGGCCCATAGAAAGCCTTGCTAAATGCTTACTTAGTGAATGAAGGAGTATGTGAATGGATGAATGGGCAGATGAATAACAGTTAAAGGAGAAATGAGCTAATGATTGAATTAGTCAGTGAATTGGTGAATGAATGGATGGGCCATTGAATGAATGAGTGCATGCCAGAATGACTGAGTGAATGAATCAAGACGTTAAAGAGTGACTGGATTGGGTGAGTCAATGCACTGATGAGTGAATAGATGGGTGAATGAATGGAGAATGAATGAGGGAGCCAGGCTGCTTGTGCAGACCTTGGGGAGAGCTCACCCGACAGGCAGGCACAGTTGAGATGGTTGCAATTCTGCTTGGTGCTCTGAAGAGTTACTAGGCTGCACGCCTGCCCCATCACAGAAGAGGCTGGCAGCCACAAAACCTTATGGGGGGAAGTAGCACCTCTTGGGAAGCCTGACG
Source organism: Pongo abelii (assembly GCF_028885655.2). Classification (NCBI taxonomy): domain Eukaryota; kingdom Metazoa; phylum Chordata; class Mammalia; order Primates; family Hominidae; genus Pongo; species Pongo abelii. The sequence goes on along the minus strand of NC_071994.2, from coordinate 74,599,497 downwards.
GGGTATGGATGGAAGCTCCAAAGCAGGTCTGTAGGGAGAAAAATGCAGCATTCCCAAAACTGAGGACTACCCCCTGGAGGCAGCTGGAGGTGAACAGGCCCTGTTGGACAGAGGCCCCTATCCTCCCAAGCTCAAAGTGGAGGCTGTCCATCCCCAGGAATACCGCCTCCCAGGGCTCCCACAGCAATCCCTCTGCACTGCAGCAGTAGCAGGGCTCAGGTCAGGTAGAAATGCAGGGCCTCAAAGGGGAAGTGCCTCATGTAGAGCTCTCGGGAGCCTCTGCCTATCCACAAGGCCTGGCTCAGCTCTCAGTTCAGGGCGTTGGACAAGTTGGTGTTGGCCAGGACTGGGCTTGTAAGCTGGGGTGGGGCAGGGTGGATGGGATGGAATGTTGTGTGGTTGGGAGGGGAAGGGCAGAGAGGGGATAGGTCTGGTGAGTTTTTCAGCATGAGTGCTTCCAGGCCTCCCACAGCCCACATAGGCATCATCACAGGTGTCCTGAGCCAAGGTCACGATGGTGAAGCCTCAAGTGTGGGCAGGAGGGAAGGAGGGGGCCTCAGCCTGGGCTGAGCCAGGCTGTCAGCTAAGCCTATTTTGGGTGCTTTCCTGTGTTTATTTCATTTATTACTGGCAATCTCCTTATACAGATGTGGAAAAGGAAGCTTGAAGAGCCTAGGGCCACCCAGCTAGGAAGTGGTGGAGCCTGGATTCAAACTCCAAAGTGTAGAGCTCCTAGGAGCCACCGCCTATCCATCCCCAAACTCCAAAGTCCATCTTTGGCCTGAATCCTATACCCAGTTGCTACCCTGTAACAGCTCCTGAGGCCAGTTGGAGAGGGCAGCCCTCAGTCTGGGAGGGCATGTTGAGGTGAAGGTACCTGCAGCATCTGCAGCCAGGGGCTTTCTCATCTCCTCTCGGCAGTGGCTGAAGAAAAGAACAATCTCTAAAATGGAAGCCTCTCCCAAGGACGGGCAGGAATTATTGTCCCCTTTGTAGGCAAGGGAAACTGAGGCCCAGAAGCTCAGCTGGTGAAACCTCCTTCAGAGCAAATAGATCTTAAAGAGCATCTTCAGGGTCAGATGAGGAAACTGAGACCTAGAAGGAGTAGGAACTTCTAAGATCACTCAAAGATCAGAGGGAGAGCTGGTGCAGAGGGCTGAGCTAATCCTACTCCTGAGTTCACAGCGTGGAACCGTCATTGGTCCTTCCAAGCTCCTGCTCATGGTTTATTGATGGATTCCTTTTCATCCCCCTCCTCCCCTGCCATTCTTCTCTTCTCCTCAAAAGAAATTATGTACTTAAGCCAGGCGCGGTGACTCACGCCCGTAATCTCAGCACTTTGGGAGGCCGAAGTGGGCGGATCACGAGGTCAAAAGATGGAGACCATCCTGGCTAACACGGTGAAACCAGTGAAACCCTGTCGCTACTAAAAATACCAAAAAAAAAATGGCCGGGCACGGTGGCTCACGCCTGTAATCCCAGCATTTTGAGAGACCGAGGAGGGTGGATCACGAGGTCAGGAGATCGAGACCATCCTGGCTAACACAGTGAAACCCCGTCTCTATGAAAAATACAAAAAATTAGCTGGGCGTGGTGGCGGGCGCCGGTAGTCCCAGCTACTCGGGAGGCTGAGGCAGGAGAATGGCGTGAACCCGGGAGGCGGAGCTTGCAGTAAGCAGAGATCTCGCCACTGCACTCCAGCCTGGGCGGCAGAGCGAGACTCCGCCTCAAAAAAATAAAAAATAAAAATACAAAAATACAAAAAAATTAGCCAGACGTGGTGGTGGGCACCTGTAGTCCTAGCTACTCGGGAAGTTGAGGCAGGAGAATGGCGTGAACCTGGGAGGGGGAGCTTGCAGTAAGCCAAGATCACGCCACTGCACTCCAGCCTGGGTGACAGGGTAAAACTCCATCTAAAAAAAAAAATTATGTACTTAATGTCCAGCCTTTTGCTGATGGGAGTTCTTATAAAATGAATGCTGTACCAGCTCTCATTTCCTGGCCCAGGTTCTCTGCCGTGTCACAGGAATGGCAGTTTCTGTTCCAGCCTCAGGCCCCACGCTGGGCTCACCTTACAGACCAGCCCCTGGTTTATCTCCCATGAATCACTGTGCCCCTGTACCTGCCTGGTGCAGGTTAGAGCAGCCGATCCTCTTTTCTCTTCCCACCTGCCTCTGAACCATTTATCTGGCTCTCAGCTTAAACCACCTGGGCAGCGTGTGCGTGTTAGGGGCACGTAGATTCTCTTCCCAGGTAGACTGGGAGCCCCTTAAGGGCAGGAACAGATCTGCCTCAGCTCTGGTTTCCCACATCCCTGCTCAGACTATGGGATATAGTAGCTGGTCCAAACAGGTGTAATTATTGACTGAAAGTGGCCAAGTCAGGATTCAAACGCACCCAGTCATCCAAACTCAACTGAAGCCTGAAGGAGGCCCTATGAAAATCTCCAAATTCTCTCTCCAGTTCTCTCTCTAGGCAGCTTTTGCTCTCTGGCACTCCACCCTGGGTGTTCCAGCTTAGAAGCCCTCCTCAGCCTCCTAACTTCATCGCCTCAACTCAAGGAGGCTTCTGGGCTTCCCCTGGGTTCCCCCGCCTAGCCTGTGGTGTGGAAACTCTCTCCAGGCAATAAGTGGAGCACTGTGGGGCTCACCACATCTGTTTCCTACTTCTTAGAAGTCAAAGTCATTGCCTGCTATGCAATGCCTTGAAAACCTTCATTTCATAGATTTTGCCCCTTTTTTGTTTATTATTTTAGACAGGAGGGTAAATTTAGTCTTTATTAGTCTATTTTGGATGGGAGTGCATGTCTGTTTCATTAATTTGTATTGCTATAGAGTACTCCATGTTTGAATGTGAATAGACATTTGGATATGAAGCTTCTGGCTGTTGGGAACAATGTTCCTAGGAAACTCTTGTATATGTATATATGTTTTGAATATACCATTGTATGAATATATTAGAATTTATTTCTTCATTTCTATTGTTAATGCACATCTTCAAGCTTCCATCTGGGGTGATCATTCCTTTTGACCTGAAAAATACCCTTTTAGTATTTCCTTTAGTGCAGGCCTGCTGCTGGTGAATTCTGTTATTTCTGTTATTAAATGTCTGCAACAGAGCCCACCTCCTGCCCTGAAGGCAAGGTCCTCTCCCCTTCCAACTGGGTGTTTTCTCAAGAGATTGGGAGAAAGAGGCAGGCATGCACCGTGTATTTTTAATTAAAATAAAAATTTTAAAAAATTTCTTCTTTATTCTTGAAGGATATTTTTGCTGCTATTGAATTCTATGTTAGGAAGTATTTCTCTTAGCCCTTTGAAGATAACATTCTATTCTCTTTGGACTTCTATTGTTGCTTTTTTTTTGAGACAGAGTCTCACTCTGTTGCCCAGGCTGGAGTGCAGTTGCGTGATCTCGGCTCACTGCAAGCTCTGCCTCCTGGATTCACGCCATTCTCCTGCCTCAGCCTCCCGAGTAGCTGGGACTACAGGTGCCCACCACCACGCCTGGTTAATTTTTTTGTATTTTTCATAGAGATGGGGTTTCACCGTGTGTTAGCCAGGATGGTCTCGATCTCCTGATCTTGTGATCCACTCGCCTCGGCCTCCCAAAGTGCTGGGATTACAGGTGTGAGCCACTGCGCCCAGCCCCTGGACTTCTATTGTTTCTGATGAAAAGTCAGCCATCAGTCTTATTATTTCTCCCTTGAAAGTAATACATGTTTTTCTCTGGCTGCTTTGAATAGTTTATCTTTATTTTTGGTTTGCAGAAGTTTTATCACAATGTGCTTAGATGTGGTTTTCTTTGTCTTTATTCTGTTTGAGATTCATAGCATGTCTTTTTCAGTGTGGTTTGCAAATAGTATTTCTTGAATCTGTGATGATTTTGCCTTTCCTCAATCTAACTTCATCAAGTATAGATAAGTGTATTTCCCATAATTCCCAAAGCGTGGTAAGAAAGTTCTACAGAATTCTACTAAAATCCTGGGATAACAGGAAAGAAATTATGATGCAGAGATAGGGAAAATATTTTAAATTAGCCACTATATTCTTGTCTTTAGGGTTTAAACTTAACATACTTCCTTGGAAGAGAAGGGTCCCTGGTGGAAGTCTCTTTCTCTAGCTCCTGAACTATCACAAAGAATGTGTCCCTACCTGGAGTCAGGGCATTCCACCTTCTTATCTGATGCCTGGTGAGATGGAAAACTAGTTTCCCTCTGTCTCTCTAGTTTAGCATATGCCTTTCAGTCAACATTTATATTTTAATGCAGAACAAATTAGCATCTCATTGCTTAGAATTCCTTCATATCAGAATAAGATTTTGGATTTACCTTTAGACCTCCTTCATATCAGAATAAGATTTTGGATTTACTACTGAGTAATCAAAATGTCTCTCAAAATATTTGCACCAAATAATTGATCAACTTGTTACCAAAGGTAAATTCTGTTTCTATTTCTGTATCATATATATATAAGAAAAAAGGATATAAAGGAAAAAATCCCAGAAGCTTTAATATAGACATTATCCTTCCTCCAACTCCACTTTTAGCCAGTAATATTGGGATCCAATCACAATTGGATATTGATATTGATCATTGAAATATTTCTGTCACTGTGGTGGGTCAAGGCCACATTACGATAGGCTTGATGATGCAGAGAGAGGGGGACACAGAAGTTGACACTGGCAAAACAAGGAATCCACTTCATGCCAACAGTGCTGATGTGGACCCTCCCTTCAGCCCAGCAGAATAAAGGGTTGCCAGTGGGCAGCAAGGGCTCTCCTGCCCTGGTGGATTTGTTGCTGTGCTTTGACCATTTGGCTCCAAGTGTCCCTGTATGAGGGCATACTTGTATCTCTACCTCTACCAGCTTATTTGCCCTCTCAGTAGTGAACCAAAGTGGAAGCACCCTTGAACCCTGGTCTGAATCGCCATTCTTACCAATCTTTGTACCCAAGCAAACTCTCTGTGATCTGGCCCAGCTCACCGGTGCATATATTTTTCCAAAATAGCAGATACAATTACCTACTTGCCCAATCCCTTCTAGACTGCCTTCCTGTTGTAGAAGCTGGAAAACTGAAATGACATTTTCTAGGCTCCTCTACAGCTTGGGTTTCCTGTGTGACCTGAGTTCCATCAGGAAAGTGCCCCAGTCAGATGTGGAGGTGGAAGTACATCCTAGACATTGATGACTGCATGCAGGTGGATAGAATCATCTGGAAAGGAGCTGTGACAGAGGTGTCTGGGTATTTCAGGGCTGTCCGTGGGGGAGTTTCTAATATCCAGAACCTCACATAGGTGCCAAGTTACAGGTAGTGTTGTTTCCACTAGAAATTTCCGTGGCATAGTTGGGCGTTTTGGCTGGCTGCATTGTCCCTGTCCCTGTTGTCTTTGGCTGTGTAGCACTAAGCCTAGTTCTCTTCTCCTTCTACTTAAACCTGTATGGCATACACAGCTAAGAAAGCTGACTGGTGCAGCTTTCTTGAAGCGCTGATCCCATTGGTTGTAATTGCCTGTCTTCTCTAATATAGCCTGGGTTCCTTGAGGGGAGAGACTAAATCTAGTTCATTTTTACGTCCTTAGCACCCAACACAGAACCTGAGATGGAGTAAGGACTCAGCAAAAATTCACTGAAAGCTTAAATGACATGTGAGTCATTTATTATTAAAAATCCAATCTGAGCGATTTCATCTACTCAGGAGCCCTGGGCTGGCCTGCAGAGCTTCAGTACTATCTCAGTGGTGATAGTCACATAAGTCACCTCATTCAACAGAAGAAAACAGTCTGCCCAGCAAAACCATGCCTGCATGACAAACAGCCAGGCCTCCCATCAATGGAAATCATGTTCACGACGGAATCCTGCTTGCATGACCGGCTGAATATGGATCAAAACAAACTGGCTTCCGGGACACTGGCAGGTTCCAGGATGCAAAACGGCATTCACTACGAGTGGGGCATATAAAAGTAGGTCAGAGAAAAAGAACGAAATTTATACTATGTTGCCATCAAATAAATTGTAAAATATCACCAATGGAAAAAAATCCTCCTTAAAGAAATGTCACCCCAAACTGCCCCTAAGCATCTGTTTTTATCTCTTCATGTGACTCCTCATCCCTGGGTCTTCCTAGTGACCAAAACACAGGCCCCCAATTTTGTTTTCTCTCTTAAGCTTTTAGTTTTCTGCGTCACTTTTCTAAGTTCTGGGATGTGCTTCCCATGGACCCTCTTGACGGCTGGCAGCTGACCGCCAAGGGAAGCATCTAGATAGTAGAATGCAGTGGTTCAGGGCGTGATCTCTAGCATCAGGCTGCAGTGGTTCAGGGCGTGATCTCTAGCATCAGGCTGCAGTGGTTCAGGGCGTGATCTCTAGCATCAGGCAGACCTGCTTCAAGTCCCTGCTCTGCCATTTCCTTGCTGCATGGCTTTGCGTAAGGCTGTTAACTTCCCAAAGTCTGTTTCCTCATCTATAAAATGGGAATAATAATAAACATTCTTTTTTTTTTTTTTTTTTTTTTTTGAGACGGAGTCTTGCTCTGTCGTCCAGGCTGGAGTACAGTGGCATGATCTCGGCTCACTGCAGCCTCCGCCTCCCGGGTTCAAGCAATTCTGCCTCAGCCTCCCGAGTAGCTGGGACTATAGGCGCGTGCCGCCATGCCTGGCTATTTTTTTGTATTTTTAGTAGAGACAGGGTTTCACTATGTTGGCCAGGCAAGTCTCAAACTCCTGACCTCATGATTCTCCCGCCTCGGCCTCCCAAAGTGCTGGGATTACAGGCATGAGCCACCGCGCCGGCCATAAACCTTAAGAGATAAACAAATGACCAGCAAACATCTGAAAAAATGCTCAACATCACTAATGATCAGGGAAATGCAAATCAAAATTACAATGTGATACAATCTTATTCCTGCAAAAATGACCATGATAAAAAAATCAAAAAAGTATAGATGTTGGTGTGGATGTGGTGAAAAGCGAACACTTTTACATTGTTGGTGGGAATGTAAATTAGTAAAACCATTATGGAAAACAGTGTGGAGATTCCTTGAAGAACTAAAAGTAGAACTACCATTTGATCCAGCAATCCCACTCCTGGGGTATCTGCCCAGAGGACAAGAAGTCATTATACAAAAAAGATATTTGTACACGCATGTTTATAGCAGTACAGTTTGCAATTGCAAAAATATGGAACCAGCCCTAATGCTCATCAATCAATGAGTGGATAAAGAAATTGTGGTATGTATGTATATATAGGAATGAAATATATAGGTATGTATATATGTATGCATGTATAGGAATGAAATAATGGCATTTGCAGCAACCTGGATGGAATTGGAGACCATTATTCTAAGTGAAGTAACTCAGGAATGGAAAACCAAACATCGTATGTTCTCATTCGTAAGTGGGAGCTAAGCTATGAGGACGCAAAGGCATAAGAATGATACAATGGGCTTTGGGGACTTGGGGGAAAGGGTGGGAGGGGGTTGAGGGATAAAAGACTACACATTGGGTACAGCGTACACTGCTCGGGTGATGGGTGCACCAAAATCTCAGAAATTACCGCTAAAGAACTTATTCATGTAACCAAACACCACCTGTTCTCCTAGTGACATTTTTAAAAAATAATAAACCTTGTTAAGGCTGCTGTGAGGATATTTAAGGCATGAGAGGTTTCAGCCACTGTTAAAGCTGCACCTGTCTGAAGTGCAGGGCTTCATGAAGGTGCATTTCTCGGAATGAGGGAGCTCATTCCTCATTTTGTCTTCAGACAAAGACAGAGGGGCCAGAAGGGACTCCCAGAAAGAGGGCTTTGGCTTCAGACACAGAAGAGCAGAAGAGACTTGGGTTCAAAACAGGTAACTATAGCACTCCAGGTTGGTAGCTGTTGTGGGTTGAACTACATCCTCCAGTCTCTAGATCTGTGCAAGTCCTCACCTCCACTATCAATGAGTGTGAAATAGAGTGCTTTTTTGAAGGTGTGATCAAGTTAAGATGGATCATATTGTGGTGAGCTGTAATCCAGCATCTGGTGTAAGAAGACTTATGAGAAGAGGGAAATGACACAGAGACACAGAGAGGAAGGCCATGCGAAGATGGAGGCAGAGACTGCAGTTGTGCTACCACAAACCAAGGGACCCAAGCTAGCAATCTCTAGAGGCTGGAAGAGGCAAGGAGAGATCCCTAGAACCTTCAGAGAGAGCACGGCTGACACCACTGTGATTTCAGCTGTTCAGCCTCCAGAACTGTGAGACCATACATTTCTGCTGTTTGAAGTCACCCAGTTTGTGACAGTTAGTTCCAGCAGTCCTAGGAAACCAATACAGTGAGTGGGTCAGGGAGGGACCCCTCAGGTCACAGGACACAAATGGATGGGAGGGAGGAGGAGACTTAGCTGATGACCATCATCTTCCAGCTTGGCATCTTGGGTCCAGCTGGCAGGATAGCCCAATCCCCGAAGACCATCTGGGATGCACACACAAGAGGCTGGCCCCCTTGACTCAGGGGGGTGCAACTGCTCCATGCCATCTATGATTTATGCTCCAGACCCTCCTTCTCCAATCAGGCCATGGCTACAGCCACCTTAGACCACATCCTTCTGCAGCTCTTTCACGTTTTCTGGCCTGCTTCCCTCATTCCCTGACAGGTTGTTTCTACAGGCACTCCCATCCATCAGCCATGTGGTGTCCCTCACAGAATGCTCATTACACACCTCCCCAGCCCCAGCCCTGTGCTCACTGCTGGGGTAGAGGGGAGAGAGCATTAAGGCAGGGGTCCTGCCCTGAGGGAGCTCACAATAACTGGAATGAAATGTTAATGGATTAATTCAACACATGTTTATTGAAAACATATTATGCGCTGTTCCTGACCAGGGATTGGAAAGGCTGCAGAGGTAAACAAAACCAGACAGCAAGCCCACAGACTAGGCGAGAAACAGACACTAATCAAATAAAACCAAAGCAAAAATAAAACTGCAACTGGGCCATTAAGGAAAAGTAGGTGATGCCACAAGAGTCTATGTGAGGGGATTTGACCTAATTATGCTGGTCAGAGGGGTCACAGTAGAGGGAGAGATGCCTGGGCTAACACTTGAGGTATAAGAGGCAAAGAGGGGAAGAAACAGTTTGTGCAAAGGTCTGGAGGCAGGATGAGGCCCAACAAGAAGGAAGAACTTAAAGAAGCGTTACTAATTTATTATAAAGGATACAACTCAGGAATAGCTGAGTGGAAGAAATACGCAGGGCAAGGTATGTAGGAAGAGGAATGGAGCTTCCATGGTTGGGGTGGCTGTAGAGTATGAAAGAGAGAGGATTGTTGGTAAGATGAGGCAAGGGAGGCAGGCAGAGGCCAGGCTGCGTTAAGGAGTTTGGGCTTTATCCCAAAAGGAGTGAACATTAAGGGTTTTAAGTAGGCGGGTGACCCGGTCAGAACCTGGTGTCTGCAGCACAGAGAAGAGTCTGGAAATAGGTTCTCTGTGATGGAAAGACCAGGCAGGAAGCTCCTGCAACAGCCCAGGCGAGAACATAATCATCCCTTGGCCTGAAGCCATGGAGGAGAGCGAGAAATGCACAGATTTGAGAGATGCTCTTGGTCACGGGCTGGATATGATGTGTGGAACGGAAAGAGGGGGTTGGTGACTCTGTTTTCTGGTTTGTGTGACTGCATAGATGTCGGTGCCACTTGCTAGGAGAAGAAGCCATGAAAGAGGACCAGATCTGGGGGAGAAAATCCTGAGTTCAGACACAAGTTCTTTATAAACCATAATGGTTGCAGAAATGTCAGCTGTTACCATGTACTCATTTTAAAAATATTTAATGAATGCTTGCTATCTGTACCAGGTGCTGGAGATTAACAGGAAAGAAGTTAACATTGGATGCACAACTGTGGGAAGAGTGTAGAGAGATTAAGAGGGCACCATGGTTGATGTTCTGGGCTGGTGAACACATCGAGGTGCTCGGAGGGTGGCACACTTGGAGAGGGCATGGAAGCTCCACCCCATTCCTACATAGGATACATTTCTTTCACTTGTCTATTCCTAAATTGTATCCTTTATGATAAATTGGATAAGAAAGAAGTTACATTTATTGATCCCTCGGGAAACACATGTTACAACTGGCTGTTTTGCATCCCGGAACCTCTTAAATGTACACCTGGATTATGGTTACTGCGATGGCCTGTTTTGATGAACTTCAGTGTAATTACCCAGAATATTGGCTTTTTTTTTTTTTTTTTTTTTTTGATGGGAGTCTTGCTCTGTCACCCAGCCTGGAGTGCCGTGGTGTGATCTCGGCTCACTGCAACTTTTGCCTCCTGGGTTCAAGCGATTCTCCTGCCTCAGTCTCCTGAGTAGCTGAGACTACAGGCGTGCGACATCATGCCTGGTTATTATTATTATTATTATTTTGTATTTTTTGTAGAGACGAGGTTTCACCATGATGGCTAGGCTGGTCTTGAACTCCTGGCCTCAAGCGAGCCGCCTGCCTTGGCCTCCCAAAGTGCTGGTATTACAGGCATGGAGCCACCGCGCCCAGCCTGGAGATTACATTTGTGAGAAAGGGGACATTGGATGAGAGACGTACGTAATCAGAGGAGGTAAACTTGTCATGGTGGCAGATGATGAGATGAGGGAGTCACTCAGTTTGTGGTACTGAGTGATGGCAGCTACTTTGATGAGGTCAGCATTTTTTTTTTTTTTTTTTTTTTTTTTGGAGACAGGGTCTCACTCTATTGCCCAGGTTGGAGTACAGTGGAATGATCTTGGGTTACTGCAACCTCCACCTCCCGGGCTCAAGCAATTCTTCACCTCAGCCTCCTGAGTAGCTGGGACTACAGGTGCATGCCACCATGCCCAGCTAGTTGTTTTGTATTTTTTGTAAAGATGGGGTTTCATCTCATTGCCCAGGCTGGTCTAGAACTCTTGAGCTCACATGATCTGCCCACCTTGGGCTCTCAAAGTGTTGGGATTACAGGTGTGAGCCACCCCACCCAGAGAGGTCAGCATTAACATTAAAGGCAGCAGAACTGGCAATCAAAGAATGGCAAATATTTAAAGTGTCGGCTACTCAGACTTGTTCCGTCTCTCAGAAGATGACTTCATGGAAGCTCTGAGTACCCAGATGCCAAAGCTCTGCTGGAAGAGAAAGGGAAGCAAATCTTGATGAAAGATGGATGTAGATATAAATACTGCAGATGCCAGAAGTGAGCCTGAAGATTTTGAAGAGGGGGCCATCCTAATGGAGGGGTCAGTAGACTCCTGAAAACAAGTTTTGCCTGGATCCTGGCTGGCTATGAGTCAATGCAGCAGAAACTGAAGCAAAGATTAACCAAAGCTGAGAAATATCTGATCCCGCTTGTTGACGCAGAATGTTCAGATATTGAAGGACCTGGAATGGAAAGTGGGCCCACGATTCCTACACAGGAGTGAAAAGCTGGTCATTAACAAGGACACATCTCATGATCCTTTTGGTCATGTGACTAAAGGCAATTGTAATTTGGAAGAAGAAAACTCAACTAGGGAATTTTTCCATAAGGAAACTGCTTAGGCTCAGGGCACAAGGCCCACATACTCACATTCAAGGTACTATGATTAAAGAATCATCATATCTTGGGAAGTTTTACAATAGACAATGTGCAAAGACATACAGTGACTAATTTATTAGTATCTGTATCTTTTTTCATATAATGTTCTTTTTATGTAATAGTCTTTATAAAAGTAAACAAGCATCCCTTGCTTTCAGGCAATTTGCCTTGTTGAGGAATAAAATATATTCAGAGTAACCAGAAATTAGCTTGTACATCATGTTGGAGAAACCATTTTTAAAAGAATTAGAATGTAGGCCCGGTGCAGTGGCTCACGCCTGTAATCCCAGCACTTTGGGAGGCGAAGGTGGGCGGATCACGAGGTCAGGAGATTCAGACCATCCTGGCTAACACGGTGAAAACCCATCTCTACTAAAAATACAAAAAATTAGGCGGGCATGGTGGCGGGCGCCTGTAGTCCCAGCTACTCGGGAGGCTGAGGCAGGAGAATGGTGTGAAGCCGGGAGGCGGAGTTTGTAGTGAGCCGAGATTGAGCCACTGCACTCCAGCCTGGGTGACAGAGCGAGACTCCATCTCAAAAAAAAAAAAAAAAAAAAAAAAAGAATTAGAATGTAATAAAGTAAGATTAGTTATTTAAAAAAGAGGAGCATCATGGCATCAGACAGACTTTGGTTTGAGACCTGGCTTGACTGCTTACTAGCTGCTTGGGTAAATCACTTAACCTCTCTGTGTTTCAGGAATATCTGTAAAATAGGATTCACATCCCTGTTCCTTAGGGTGTCATATGGATGTAGTGACCTAACACATGTAATGCCTTTACTGCATTTGATAGTTTTAGCACAGTGCATATACATGGTAAGTACCTAATAAAAAGATGCTATTGTGAGCTATGATTATGCCACTGCGCTTCAGCATATGCTGGGCAACAGAGCAAGACCCTGTCTCAAAAAAAAAAAAAAAAAAAAAAAAAAAAGATGCTCTATCTTTGTTTCTCTATGAGGAACTATTGCATATCATTTCATCTAATATTTTTACAGAGAAGGCAGCCCTGTTGATTACTTATCCAGTAGCCTTTGCCCCTCTTCCTCGCTGTAAGAAAGTAGGTTTTGTTGGGGCATTCATCATTCCATATTCAGGAAAGCTGGACCCGTTTCTAGCCTCAGGGTGTATTCCTGATTAGTCTAAGCCAATCATGGCAATACTGTGATTTAGACAGTCACATGGTCCATTCCAATCCGGTTACCAACTTGTCCAAGCTTGCCTAGGAATGTCCCAGGTTTAGTACTAGTAATGCTGCCTCCTGGAAATCCCTCAGCCCTGGGCAAACTGGGATGGTTGGTCACTGAGACCTGAGGAAAAGACTTCTATAAGGGTGTGTGGATAGGCTGTGTGTGTGTGTGTGTGTGTGTGTCTGTGTGTGTGTCTGTGTGTGTGTGTGAGGTGGCATCTGGAAAACGCTTTTCTTGCTAAGAATAAATGGTAAAGACACACGTGGCAGGAAATGCCCCCTTTGACTGGATGTCTTCTGTGGGTTATTTTTGGAGCTGCTGTAGTCATCAGGCTGTAGTCAACAAGTAACAGGCTGAAGATGGCAGGGTGAAGAAATGGACATCTGGGCCAGGCACAGTGGCTCATGCCTGTAATCCCAGCACTTTGGGAGGCCGAGACTGGTGGATCACGAGGTCAGGAGATCAAGACCATCCTGGCTAACACAGTGAGATGTCGTCTCTACTAAAAATACCAAAAATTAGCTGGGTGTGGTGGGGGGCGCCTGTAGTCCCAGCTACTTGGGAGGCTGAGGCAGGACAATGGCATGAACCCAGGAGGCGGAGCTTGCAGTGAGCCGAGATCGCGCAACTGCACTCCAGCCTGGGTGACAGAGCGAGACTCCATCTCAAAAAAAAATAAAAATAAAAAATAAGTGGACATCTGGGCCCTTGAGGAAAATTCTGTGCTATGCTCAGGAGTTCTTGTTGTAAGAGTGTAAAATGAAATCCAAAATGGAGATGGTTATGTCAGAGGCCTCTAAAAAGGAGCCGGGAGGGCATGAGCATGGGGAGTTGGGCCCCAATCACATACACACTCAGCTGGAATTTCACCTGTTCAACTGGGCTAAGTCACCAACATTCTTAAGAAGCAGCTGCATTTAATTTGAACTCTTTATACTAGGACTGATCATAAATCTCCTGGGGAGACAGTGGCATCAAATTCAGCTAATTGTCACTGAAGAGGCATTCTAAACTGTCAGCCAGCCACATCGACGTAGACTGTGCCAAATTCTTCCCCCTGTGTAGACTTACAGTAAACTTTCATAAGCTCCTGCCCAACCTTGCCTGGACAGAACACGACTTAGCTGCTTGCTAAATTTGTGACTCCCAAATTGCAATCCTTAAGACCCTGATTAAAAAGGCTTCTCTTGTGTTTGCCGCTCCACAGTGTTGGTTTTATTTCTTATTAGTTGACAAGAGTAATAAACCATAATACCTACTAATAATTGTTACTTGCAGCCAAAAGCATCCTGATGCAAAATGGTAACCAGCTGGAAAGAGGCAGAGCTGGACATGAACCCATCTTCATCCTAATATTCATACATTCATGCTAAACACCAGGACAGGGATAAGTCTAAACCCTGGGAACAATTCTATTTGTCTAGGACAGTATTTCTCAAAGTGTGTTGCTTCCATGAGATGCTCTCTGCACAAAGGACTTCATGGTCAAATGAGTTTGGGAAACATGACATGCTATACTCTTACCAATACATATTCATTTTGGGAGTCCTGCAGTAAGGAAATCTGTTCGCCTTGGGTTAACTCAGACTTTCTCAAAATAATTTCAATGTGGGATTTTCAGTTTGTTTTTGTTTTTCTGAAACTCCTATTGAGGTCTCCCAGATGTTCCACAGAACACAGTTTAGGAAATAATGATCTAACATAGGGAATGGTGTCTAGAGGATGAGATGTCAGAACCGGGCTCTGGATAGGAGACCACATGTCTTGGTTTGCCTGTTGTTTGGTGTGATTATAATAGTGCCCCCTTTCACCCTGCAGAGTGTCACAGTTTGGGATGATCAACTGCAATCAGCTCAGTTCTGGCAAAGGAGGAAGGATTCCCCAGGTAGAGGAAGAAGGAAAGGGCCCTTCTGGATGAAGAGACACAGGACTGGCCTGCAGTGTGGAGGCTGCACAGGCACCCACAGCTGGTACCCTCGCCAGGCCACTATTTTCTATGTGCCCCAGGAAGCAGGGCTGTCCGATGAGTTGCTTGGGCAACATAACACATGTGCAACCCATCAGGGAAGACAGAAACCTTGAGGAAAGAAAGCAAGCTGCCCAGTCCTGAGTTTGTTAATCCTGCCCCCTCCAGCTTTGAGGTTTTTGGGTTTTTTAAAAAATTTAACACCTGTCTCCTCATTAGAATAGAAGCTCTTTGAGGTCAGGAACTATGTGTGTTCTTTCCATAGGTATATTTATAGCATCTACAGCAGTTCCTCCTCTGTAGTAAAGGCCTAATAAATATATTTGTTGAGTGAATGAATCTGAGGAGAAAAACATTTTTCTAAACCACCTTGTGCGGAGGATCAGCAGGGCGTTAACACTTACCGAGCCTCTATTGTGTTCTGGAGGCTCGCCAGGCAGCTTGCCTCCTTCAGCTCACCCGCCTCTCCAGGCAGAAATCACAGATGGGCTAATGACAGCTCAACACATCCCACTCGACTTCTGAAGCCCTGGTCCAGCCTCTCGTCCTCCAGGAAGCCTTCCCCATCGAAGGCGCTTCCCCTTTGCAAAGCCCCCAAGCTTTATGGTATCCAGCAATTAACTGTGTGCTGCTGAGTGTGTTCTTTCATCAGACTGCTTCCCACTCCACTGTCAACACTTTCAGAACAAAGGGTACATGTTTCCAGGTCTCCTCCACAGTAACAAGAGCAGAAGGGAAACAAGCCCCTATGTATTTGTTAGGTTTTTATTTAACACAGTTCCAGCATGACCTTGACTTGAATACTCTTCGGGCAGCTTGTTCCTGCGGCTCTGGGTGCTCTGTCTCAGTTAGGGATGGCTTCAACAATCAGAGCATTTAGATACCTCACATCAGGAGCAGCCTGGAGACAGGCCCCTGAGGCTGGGGCAGAGCTTCTGAAAGCCCTCAGGGACGCAGACTACCCTTAGTGTGTTTGCTTGTTGCCTCAAGGTGCAAGACAGCTGGTGAAGTTTCAGGCTTTGTATCTCTAAGGTCATCCCCAGTGTCCTTTTGATCAGAAAAGCAAAAGCTTTCCCAGGAGCCTCTAGCAAACTTCTGCTTCACCTTGTTGGGCACATGTTATTACGTGACCACACCTAAATGCAGGAGAGCCTGGGAAATCAACTGTGTAGGTTTTCCGCCTTCATAGTTAAGGAGACAAAGGAAAAGTGGCTTGACAATGAATGAATGAGTGTTACATCAGTCCATCAACAGTGATCACTATACACTCTGTAGAAGGAAGACAGGAAAAAGAAACCAGACTTGACATTAACTCAGACTGGCCATTCTGAAATCTCCCCATCTCAAGTAGGACCCAGCTTAGATTTATTTGTTTCCAGGGAGACACTCTAAGTTCTTGATTACATGTAAGCACAGATGCCTAGAGATATAAAAGGCGCAGTCCTTGTCTTTCAGGCCGCCTCAGTCTGGTGGGGAGGATGGAAAGGGCTGGCAGAAATAAAGCAATCATCTCAATATTGTGTGCTATGGTGGTCTGTGCATAGAAAGATGTGGAAGGAGGTGGCTGGGCACGGTGTCTCACGCACTTTGGGAGGCCAAGGCGGGCAGATCACAAGGTCAGGAGTTCAAGATCAGCCTGGCCAACATAATGACACCCCGTCTCTACTAAAAATACAAAAATTAGCCGGGCGCATGCCTGTAATTTGGCGCATGCCTGTAGTCCCAGCTACTTGGGAGGCTGAGGCAGGAGAATTGCTTGAACCCGGGAGGTGGAGGTTGCAGTGAGCTGAGATTGCACCACTGCACTCCAGCTTAGGCAGCAGAGTGAGACTTTGTCTAAAAAAAAAAAAAAAAAAAAAAAAAAAAAAAAAGATGTGGAAGGAGGAGAAGCTAACTCTCGGTGGAAGGTGGTCATGGAAATCTGCCCAGAGGTAGAGACATATGAGATGGAAATGGCAGTAAAATATACGAAGAAGGAGCTGGGAAGAGCATTCCAGATAGAAGAAGGTGCATGGGCAATAGCGTGGTGCTGGGAAGCGAGCATAATAAATTTTGGGAGCATCAGAGAGTTCCATTTTGCTGGAGTGTAGGGTGCCTGAAGGAGGGAGATGAAGCTGGCAGGGCCAGACCACCAAAGACATGATGTGTGCTGCGAAACCCTCAGTCTCCCACTTGGCTGCTAGGGTAGATGCTGGTGACATTTTCTGAGATGGGAATACTGAAGTCAGTTGGGAATGTGGAGTTTTGGAATCTCAAGCTGTTTTTACTTTACATGAGTTTCCAGGGTGGTCTCGCTCACTTCCTTGACTTCATCTTGTGGCTCTGAAATCTATACTCCCTGTCCAGATTTTGCTTCTGTATTCCCAATATGCATATCCAGTGCAGTTTTTGCTGCATGGCACCATGTCTCAAATAGTAGCTTAAAACTAAAACTATTTATTTAGTCCTGAATCTGCGGGTTGGAAATGTGTTTGGGCTCAGAAATTAATGTCACCCTTAAAAACATAAAGGATGCAGGGGTGATGGTCCCCATGACATTTCCCATTTAATTTACCTGTATTAATATCTGCAAAATCCATGCAGATCATCCAACAGATGATGTAGTAACCACAGGATCCACATGGTTGTCAGAAATGCTGTGCTTATGATGAATACAGTATTTTTATTGGACTAGATCAGCACAGCTTCTGGCATCTTGGCTTCAACTCTGTTAATGTGTTCTTTTTCAATCTCCCTTAGTAATCAATTAGTAACCAAAAGCATTTCGCATGTATATGGAAAGAATAATAATACTCATTCACAGCCATGCCCCAAGCCTATGTTAACTTTCCTCTCTGTCACAATGTAATCTGCTAAGACTTTGCTCATCTTGACTTGCTGCAGAACATCACTCTGATCCACTGTATTGGCGACATCATGCTAATTGGACCTGGAAGATAGGAATATGGCATTACTCTGAATGTCCTAATGAGAAACATATGTGTCAGACGATGGGCGATAAACCCTACAAAGATTCAGGGTGAAGGTTGTAGAGGGTCCAGCACTGAGACACGCTGAGACATCCCTTCTGAGATAAAGAACAAGTTATTGCACCTTATACTCCTTATCACTAAGCAAGACACACGTGTTTGATGGGTACTTTGGATTTTGGATGCAGCATATGCCACATTGAGAATACTATCCCAGTCTATTTACCAAGTAATCAGAGGTTTAACAATTTCAAGTGGGGCCCAGAGGAAGAGAGGGCTCTGCATTAGGACCAGGTTGCGTGCAAGCTGGTCTGCTACTTCGCTATAGTGTTAGAGGTATCCATGGAGATAGAGTTGCTGGGTGGAGTTTCTGGCAGACCCCAGTAGAAGATGATGACACAGACCTCTAGCTAGGCCATCCCTTCTGCATTAGAGAACTATGCATTCAAAAAGAAGCTTCTGGTGTACTTCTAGGCCCTAGTGGTCACTGACCATGGAACAGACACCAAGTGATTTCGAGACAGGAGCTGCCTGTCATAAACTGGGTATTGTTAGATTCATCAAGTCATGATAAGATTAGGCAGGCATTGCAGCAATCCACTGTCTGATGGAAGTGGTACATCCAGGCCTGAGGAGCTCTAGAAGGCACAAATTAGTCACACAAGCAGGTGGCTCAGAGCCTCTGTCATGTAACCTGTTGCACTGATGTCTCTCCTGCAGCTCACACTTAGGGCCTCATGGGGCTTCCCTATGACCAGGTGATGGAGGAAGAAAACATCCAGGCCTGGTTTCTGTATGGGTAGGCTCACATGTAGGCTGGTGTGAGCTGAAAATGAATTGCTGCCACACGATAGCCCTAGGCAGGGGGTCCCTAAAGACAGTGTCAAAGGAAAATCCTCCTAGTGAGCAAAGAGCAGTGCACTTGGTTGTAAGCATTTTGTGGAATGAGAAGTGGCCTAAGGTAGAGACATACACCTACTCCTGAGCAGCGGTGAATCACTGGCTGGCCACTGAAAGATGCACCATCTGAAGACTGGGAAGAGGCACATGGATGGACCTGCAGAGGTGGACACCGAGAGTGAAGATGTCTGTCTCACATCAGTGTTTGATTGGAAGCCTCTACCTCAGAAGACATACTCAGCAAGTCACTGGACAGGGTGATTTCTTTTGTGGATGTCCAGCCTCTGTCCTTAGCCATTCCCGTGCTTGAGCAATGGACCCATGAATGGAGCAGTGACAGTGGTGGGGATGGAGGCCAAGCACTGGCTCAGTGGCATGGCTCCTGTTCACCAAGGCTGCTGTAGCCACTGCCTCTGCCAATTATCTAGTGGGCCAGCAAAGAAGTCCCCAAGAAGGCTCCATCTCTGGAGAAGATCAAATAAGTTGATTGTATCAGACCCCTTCTATCCTGGAAGGGGAAGTGATTTTTCCTTACAGAAACTTAAACTATTTCTGGGTTCAGGCCGGTTGTGCCATTTTGAGCTGCAGCCACGATTGCTGCGATAGGCTTAAATGATCCTCCGTTTGTTTGTTTGTTTGTTTTTTTCAGAGTCTCGCTCTCTCGCCCAGGCTGGAGTGCAATGGCGTGATCTCAGCTCACTGCAACCTCTGCCTCCTGGGTTCAAGTGATTCTCCTGCCTCAGCCTCCCAAGTAGCTGGGATTACAGGCGTGTGCCACCACACCCAGCTAATTTTTTGTATTTTTAGTACATACGGGGTTTCATCATGTTGGCCAGGCTGGTCTCGAACTCCTGACCTCAGGTGATTCACCAGCGTCTGCCTCACAAAGTGCTGGGATTACAGGCATGAGCCACCATGCCCGTCCGACCCTCCCTTTTTTGTTTTCGGAAATATTGTTGTAGTCTGTCCTGTTATCTAGACAGCCTGATGTGACACATCAGGCTGTGTATTATGATACAGAAGTCTGTTAAATAGCCAAAAATAACTGCTTCCATGAACAACTTGTGGAGTAAATCTGGCTTAGTTTGTTCTTTGCTGGGGGATGTATTTTGTTAACTAGCCTTCATATGTTAATGCTATAAAAATAAGTTTTACTGCAGCCATTTGGGTTTGACTGCATTTTTTAACAGTTGTATTGAGGTTTCTGTAAGAGATTATTTAATTAAAAACCTCTATGTCCAGTGTAAAAGAAAAAAATAAACATAAACTATCTCTGGCTGTGGGTTTGCCTTCCCTGCCTATAGCAGCTCTGCCAGAACCAATGCAGAGCTGCCGGTGTTTCTGATTTCCTGAGACAGAACCCTGCCTCACATTGCTTCAGCCTAAGGGTCTCATTTTATGGGCACATTCCCACAGGAGCCTACCGTAGAATGACACCTGGAATCACCTGGTCAGAAAGGCTTAGCAAAGGCGCTAGCCTGGAGATGACATCCCGTAGGGTTAAGGCACCTGGAGAGTGTGAAATATACACGGAACCAATGGCTGTTATGTGGCGCTCTGTCTTCATTTGTTGGAATACAGAGGTTCAGGAACTAAAGGGCAGGAGGAGGAGTGGCTCCTCTTACCGTCATTTCCAGTTACCCACTTGCAGAAATTTTGCCTTGTGCTCCTACAACTTTAGGCTCTGCTGGATAGAAGTCCTAGTTTGCAGGAAGAGGTGAGCTCTTCCATCAAGAGACACAGAAGGGTTCCACTTGACCTGAAGATACAGCCACTACCTGGCCACTCTGGGATTAGTGGTTCAGAAAGCAAAAATGGATTTACTATGCTGGCAGAGTATAATCAACACTGATTTCCACGAAGAGGTACGGTTGCGGACACTTAACGTGGATAAAAAGGAGAATGTCTGGAGCTCAGGGGATTCCCTAAGATGCATCTTGGTGCATCTATGTGCTGTAATAACACTGAATGGGCAATGAGGGACCCATGGCTTGACAAGGGCAAGGTGGCCAAGGGCCCAGAGGCTTCAGGGACAAAGGTCTCTGCATCACCACTTAACAAGCAGCTAGACCAGCTGAAGTGCTGGCAAAGGGCAAAGGAAGCTTGGAATGGGCAGTGGCAGTTACAGAAATGTAAATTCAAACTACACTGAGAGATTATTTCTCACTGTATAAATTTCATAGTTGGATAATAATTTCTCTTGGTGAAGATGTGGGGAAAAAGCCTGCTCACACATTACTGAGGAAGTGGAAAATGCTACAGTCCCTGTGGAGGGGAACATGACATTATCTAGCCAAATTACATGTGCATTTACCCATTTCTAGGAATCTATCCCAAGTACACACTGCCAAAAACTGGAATTGATATTGGCACAGGCTGCTTGCTGCAGTAGTATTTGTATTAGCAAAAGCCCAGAGGGATATCATCCAGAGAGCTGCACTTCTTTGTGGCAACTACTGGGAAGGAGTTAGAATCTGGACATAGCACTGAGTGATTTATGTGTTTCTAGCTAATATGTACTGAGTACCTGCTATGTGATTGATAGTTTTCATGTCACTCTATTTAACAACCTGCACTTTCTGGAAACAAATTTGTATCAGCAATCTTTAACACAGAAATTCTAAGAATACAGCATGAGAACATAACAAAAAATGGCAACAATTCTTTATGCACAAAGATGTTTCCTGCTGTATTATTTTTTAAATTTTTTAAAATATTTTATCAAAATTATATGGGCACATGGTTTTTTTAAAAAAAAGCACCAAGCAGTATAGAAGAGCTTATCATGTATAATGGTCTCAACAATCCCCAATTCTCCACTTCCCTGTCCCCAATCTGGTCTCCAGAGACAACCAACCCCTTTGAACCATTCCTGGTTTTGGTTTTATATCTTAGAGGGGTTACTTTTATATCTTTAAATAAAGTGTTTGTGTGACTCTGGATTTATCAAGTTAGATATTGGTATTGGCTTCCTGCTACTAAAACACCAGGGGTTTGGTCTAGGTCCTGTGCTCACTGCACAGAAAGCCCATGACTGAAACAAGAAGTATTGCCAAGGAATAAAGCTTTACTTGGGTGCTGTAGCCTAGGAGATGGGCACTCACTCTCAAATCCATCTCCCCGACCTGCTGAAACGGGGTTTATGTATCAGGGAAGAAATGTAACAATGCTTAAGAAAACAGGAACTAGAAAGGGGCAGGGAAGCAATCTGAGGGGTCCAGCATCTTATTGCCTTGGATGCCTGATCTGGTGAGTTTCAGTTCTTTGATACTTTTTTTTTTTGAGAGTTCTTAAGGTCTTTCCCTGAGTAAGGAACTCAGATAAAGCAAATATGTTTCAAACTTTAAGACCAGGAGGGTCAATGTTTATGTTTATTTTTTAAAAATCCTATGGAATTATTGGGTTAGTTTCAATAGGATCTCTTCAAGAGCAAAAACTACTTCTTTAGAGCCCCTACTACCTTTAGAGCCCCAGGACCTGGCCTTGGGACTGGCAGGGATTGAATGTTAAAAAACTTGTTAAATAAAGTGATAACCTGAGTGGGCAAGGGAGGGGAAGTCATTCAAAGCAGAGAGGAAAGCAGGGATGAAAGAGCAGAGGCCCATTCTTCCGACAAACAGGACCCTGATTTAATTCAGGGCAGCTATGCCCCCAGCTAAAATTACTCACTTCCCACACTCCCTTGGACCAAGGAGAGACCACGTGATCCTGTCCTAGCCAAAGAGATGTAAGTCAAAGTTGCTGGGTGGAGCTTCGGAAAGTGTAAAAGGAAACTTGAGGCAGTTGGCACATCATTTGGTCTTTTTCATCCTTCTGTATTCTTTCTTCCTGGAAGAAGGATGTGATTTCTGGAGGCTTAGCAGCTATATTGCAACCACATTCTAAACATGGAGGAACAAAATAATAGAAAGAGCTGAATTTTTGAAGGCATTATTCAATTTTACACCAGCCCAGAACTGCGGATCTCTAGATGGGATATTATCTGAGACTAATAGTGCTTTTATTTGTTTCAGATCATATAATTAGGTTTTCTGTTTCTTGGGGCTGCATGTCTTCTTTACTGAGGGCGATGGAAAATGAATGGCTGAAAGTTGGTAGTTGTTAATTGTACAGGAGTATTCATTATACTAGTCTCTCTACTTTTGTTTATTTCTAAAATTTTCCATAAGAAAACGTTTAAAAGAACTATGGAAATAAAAAATACATATAAATCATCCTTGCAAATATGATTTCCAAAAAGGAGTTTTGCAACACACCTGGGCTTCAGAGGTTGTTGCTATGTCTGGTGACAGTAAGCCCTAACTTCTAAAAAGTCTGTGATCTTGATTGGTTGTCTCAGTTAATAACAATGTGCACTGCTGATGACACTTAAATTGAGATCCTATTTTTTTTTTTTTGCAGTGGGGCAGGGGGAAGTAAAAATATCTGTGAATTTTCTTTTTAGCCAGGAAGGGACCATTGGCATGCATCTTCTTCTATATACACAAGGTGAAATAAAACTACTCTGCTGGATTTCTGGTTTAAACAAAGAGTTTGAGAGTTTTGTTTCATTTAAATTGATAAACTAATGGGAAGTTAAGAGCAGAGCTTGGTGAACTCATGCTGAACTCCAGTATGAGGCAACCAGAGGGAAGCAAAACTCACCCTCATGTATTGGACGCTCTTGTGCATCACCTCACACATTGCCAGTCCAGTTTTGAACCCAGCCATGGCTGCAGCCACCAGATTTATGTAGGTGTAACCCAACAGCATCATGCCTCAGCTGCAGTGTGTTTCTCTCACTTCTGCCCAGCATTTCTCTGAAGCCTCAGTGGGAAATGCCTGTGGGAACTCACAGGCACTCATGGATATGAGCCCTGAGTGTAGGAGGAATTAACAAGGGACAACATTTGCTAAGAGGAGATGAGAACCAGTGGATAAATGCTGCCCACTTCCATCCTTCTGGCAGACAATTTTTGGGTGTCTGATGGGATCAAACCAACTCATTAGGCCTGCCTTGAACTGGTTTTCCCTCCTTCTCTGGGTCTGGCTTCCCAGTTCCTGTAGTGACCAACTCATCCCAGTTTGCTTGTGACTTCTCTGATTTTAGCATGGAAAATCTCACATATTAGGAAACCCTGCAGTCTACAGAAAACAGGGACAGCTGGTCACCCTACCAGTTCCTCACCCTTGCACTCTGAAGTCACCTCCCAAATAAACCCTCTTCAAGCAACTCCTTGTCTCAGGCTCTGTTTTTGGAAGGGAACTCAGGCAATGACAATGCATTTGGCTCTTGACTGAGCACATGCCTGTCTCGATTCGTTTCTAACCAGCTCATGAAACAGAAGCACTAGGGAGCAGTGGGCCAAGAACATCTACACAGCGTCAGGAAGCAAAAACTGCAGTTTCTGTTTTCTATTGTGGATAGCAATTGTCTTGTGGATTTTCCCAGGTATTCTTAGGTATGAATCCACAGAATACAGGTAGAGTCCAATCTGTGAACCTGCCAGCTGAGCAGATTGGAGGAGCTCTTGTGCCCCTGACTCTTGGAATGAATGCTTCTAGGTTGGATTTGTAAAATTCCAATTCTGGGTTGGAATTTTATCCGGGCCAGGCACAGTGGCTCACGCCTGCAATCCCAGCACTTTGGGAGCCCAAGGCGGGAGGGTCTTTTGAGGCCAGGAGCTTGAGACCAGCCTTGACAACATAGGGAGACCTCATCTCTACTGAAAAAAAAAAAAAAAGACAGAGAAGAAGAAAGAAAAAATAATTAGCCAGGTGCGGTGGTGCACACCTGTAGTTCCAGCTACTTAGAGGCTGAGCCAGGAGGACTGCTTGAGCCCAAGAGTTGGAGGTTGCAGTGAGCTATGATTGAGCCACAGCACTTTAGCCTGGGTGACAGACCTTGTCTCAAAATAAATAAAATTTTAAAATAGAATTTTATCCGATTGGAAGGTAGACTGCTTTTTTTTCTGTTGGAATTAAGTTCCAGCTAAGTGAAGTTACCCTAGAGGTTCCAAGAGGCAAAACTCTGAACTAGAGAAGGTTGTTTTGCACCAGAAACAAGGAATTCATGTCCTTAGAAGATAAATATGTGTATGACATTCAGGGAAACTCAGGTGGCTTTGTGTTTTTCTGAATGGTTTCTTCTTTCTTTTCCTTGGGGGAAAAATGCTACTGCTCAATCTTCAGATTGTCCAATAATTTAATAATGTAGAGATTTGCTCCCCCGTGCAAAAGCCCGGCTGTGTTGGGTTTGCATTAATAGGAATTGAGGGATTGAGAGTGGGGAGTCTAAGGGAATTCTGAACCCCAACAGATTTTTCAGCTTGCTTGTTTCTGGAGGATTGGTCTGGACACACCATGGATGACAAAGAAATGAGTTTGATATCAAAGATACTTTGAATTATTAAATAATTAGGCCTCTTCTGTAGGTTTATAGAAAATACAGCTAAAATATCTCTCTAGTGGATTTCCTATTCATACTGGCTTCAATAGACCACTGAGAGCTTATATAAATCTAAGATAAAGGGATTCAATGTCTCCCAGGGGGAAAAATTAAGAAATTAAGCCTCACCTCCAATACTTTAAATGCACCAGCCCTTTATGAAAAGCCCTCCAGGCTGACAGAAAAATAAAAGAAAACCTTCCAAACTGCAGAACACCATGTTTGCAAAGAGACTTGAGCTGTAACTTGCACTCTGTAATTTATGCTAATACATTTAAATAGACTAAAGAAATTAGTCTTCAAAAGGATGAATCTTTTAACATTCTACTTAGAAAAAATGACTTCCGAGTGAAAACAAAATAAACTACTCAATTGAGTATTAAAAACTCTATGTAAGAGGTAAGTTTTATATTCCTATAAGAATAAAATGAAATACGTGAAAATTACCTTGGAAAATACACTAGGTTGTTAATACAAATTTAAACACTATTCCTGTTTTCAAATCTAAGCCCTTTCTTCAAAATGTTTTTGGATAGGAAAACAGTAAACTCTAACTTTGGTTCAATGGCTTCAAGCTTCCTGCTGAGTTATAAGTATGCAGATCAGGCCCACTAATATGCAAATTCACATCAGGCCAAAAATTGGTAGTCATAAACACTTTAAGAAACCCTTCAGTCCTAAGACTTCTTCTTTTTTTTTTTTTTTTTCTTTTTTGAGACGGAGTCTTGCTCTGTCGCCCAGGCTGGAGTGCAGTGGCGCAATCTCGGCTCACTGCAAGCTCTGCCTCCCAGGTTCAAGCCATTCTCCTGCCTCAGCCTCCCGAGTAGCTGGGGCTACAGGCGCCTGCCACCACACCCGGTTAATTTTTTGTATTTTTAGTAGAGATGGGGTTTCACCGTGTTAGCCAGGATGGTCTTGATCTCCTGACCTCGTGATCCGCCCGCCTCGGCCTCCCAAAATGCTGGGATTACAGGCGTGAGCCACCGCGCCCGGCCCAGTCCTAAGACTTCTAATCAATACTTAGAGAGTCTTATTACTCTATAAAATAAATACAAGGGAGCCCTTGAGCCACTTGTCAGGTGGCCGGCATGTGGCCTTGGCCCAGTGCCTCCTTGCAGTCTGTGGATTGTGCAACTGCCTTCTCTGGCTCAGGGACATGACAGCCCTATCCAGCTTATAAATGACTGAAGACAGAGATCCAGCATAGTCTTCATTTGAATTCTCTGGTTGGGAACCCCTACATACCTCATTTTTTCTCTAGAGTTCCATTTTTCTAAAGTAATATGGAGACTGATGGGTAAATGACAATGTGTGCACATATAACAGACGTTCTCTTTATTTTTCTCCTTCCTTCCTTTTTTCCATCATTCCTCCCTCCTTCCCTCCCTTCCTCCCTTCTGCCCTCCTTCCCTTCCCACCCCTCCCCTCCCCTTCCTCCCTCCCTCCATCCGTCCTTCCCTCACTCCTTCCCTCCCTCCCTTCCTCCCTTCCCTCCTTCCTTTCTTTTTTTTTTAGACACAGGACCTCACTCTGTTACGCAGGCTGGAGTTCAATGTTACAATCATTACTTCACTGCAGCCTCAAACTCCTGGGCTTAAGCAATCCTCCCGCCTCAGCCTTTTGATTAGGTAGGACTATAGGTGCGCACCATCACACTCAGCTAGTTTTTAGTAGAGGCAGGGGTCTCACTATGTTGCCCAGGCTCGTCTTGAACTCCTGGCCTCAAGCAATCCTCCCACCATGGCCTTCCAAAGTGCTGAGATTATTAGTATGAGCCACCATGCCTAGCCTACTGACATTGTTTTTCAACTTCTTAGTTTCTTCAAGGGTATTTTCTCTTTATTTTATCTTGATGACCCACCGCTTTCACAAGTCAAGGAAGAAAATATACTGGCTTGGTGAAAACAGTTCCAGATCCACCCGAAAAGACTTGGGTGCTCTGGGTTTCAGAAAGGCCAGGGTGAAATGTGCACCCTGGCCCCTGGTGGCTGCACTTGCCTACCACGGACTACTAAACGCTAATGGAGCAAACTCCAGTTGCTGATCCATCCTAGAACTGGAGTCTTCACTCTGCTGATTCAGAAGAACACCAGAGCATTTTCTAACCTGTACACAGATCTGCTCTGTGGATGGGAACCCTGCTACCCTCTCCTGCACAATACCACTTCAGTCAGTGTACTCAAATGGTTCTCACTCGATCATTTTCGAGGGAAATACCAGGCACAATTTAGTTGTTTCAATCCTAAGAGAAAAATGTTGGTTTCTGCTGAGTCAGTATCTGGTATTTTAACTAGCTTAGCTTTCCCTGCGGCTCAGGCCAAGGGTGTGCCTTCCTGGAGTGAAGGACTTTCACAGCCCAGCTCTCTGGTATGGACCCACTGTCATTGACTACTGATTCTGCTCAGGTAACTCTCACCCTCACTCTCAGGGATTACTTCTGGATATTGGTTTTGTTTGACCAAGAATCTTGCCAGAATCCTAAATCTGCGTGGGTCCCTGAGAATCCTTGTATTCAGGAGGATGAACGTGTTCCGTGTATGAATGTGTATCTTGTGTGATCCTTCTCAGCTGAGGAATTCATTTTTAAAACGCATAACAGAAGCCCTCATGGCAAGAGTGCAGCTGAGGGGAGCAAATTAGCTTTGAAATTAGCTGCTGTTTTGGAGTTTGCTGTGATTTGTGGTTTGGGAGGAAAGGGAAAACAAGGAAGTAAAAGCCATCTAATCTGGCCTGTGTACATCCTTTATCAGGAGTTCTCCTTATTTGTCCTCCAGGTATCTTGCAACAGTGTGCCTTTATCAGTTAGGGATTTTATAGGCAAAGCTCTCAAATAATATACAAAGTAGAAAAGTAAATAAATACAAGGAAATTAAATGCTAATGCCTGTGCCCTTGATATTATCTGTGAAGGCAAATCCTTTGATAAAATAAGTTGTATTGTGAATTTTAGTTTAAAGATGACTGTAGGTCTTCTCCCTGATTTTACCACAGTGAGAAACAAAAATGCAAATGTTGGATTTCAGTTCCTGAAAGACTTTGAATTTAGTTTTTTAATCCCTGCAAAAGCCAAATGAAGTAAACTTTCCAAATTTCCTGAGTATCATTACTTGCACTAATATTTAAGAGTATGTAAATGTATTTGAGTATTCAACTAGTTGAATTATTTAAAAGAACAAGTATTTTATAAATTATTGTATTGCTGGAATTAATATAATATTGCAAAATTGTGTACATTTATAGTTAATCCAGTTAAAGTGGATAATGCTTTGTTACCATATTTCTCTTATGAATTCTTATCATCAGTTGTTTTTGTTTTTTTTTTGAGACGGAGTCTTGCTCTGTCGCCCAGGCTGGAGTACAGTGGCACAATCTCGGTTCACTGCAAGCTCTGCCTCCTGAGTTCATGCCATTCTCCTGCCTCAGCCTCCCGAGCAGCTGGGACTACAGGCGCCCGCCACCATGCCCAGCTAATTTTTTGTATTTTTAGTAGAGACGGGGTTTCACCATGTTAGCCAGGATGGTCTCGATCTCCTGACCTCGTGATCCACCTGCCTCAGCATCCCAAAGTGTTGGGATTATAAACGTGAGCCACTGCGCCCGGCCTATCAGTGTTTAATGTTAACAATATATTTTTAAATCTGTAAATGATTCTGATCATAGATGATCATTTACCCATCAACCACAGAATATATATTCTTCTCATCTGTACACAGAACGTACTCCAAGATCAACCACATGCTTGACCATAAGGTGAGTCCCAATTAGAAAAAAAAGAAATACCACCAACCATAGTCTCAGATCAGAGTGCAACAGAAACAGACATCAATACAAAGAAGATCTATCAAAACCACACAATTACATACAAATTAAACAACTTGCTCCTGAAAGACTTTTGGCTAAACAATGAAATTAAGGTAGAAATCAAAAAATTCTTTGAACTAAATGAAAACAGAGACACAACATACCAAAATCTCTGGGATTCAGCAGAAGTGGTGTTAAGAGGAAAGTTTATTGTGCTAAATGCCTACCTCAAAAAGTTAGAAATTATCCAAATTAACAGTCCAACATCACACCTGGAGGAACCAGAAAATCAACCCCAAAGCTAGCAGAAGAAGAGAAATAACTAAAATCAGAGTAGAACTGAATGAAATGGAGGCCCAAAATCCATACAAAGAATCAATGAAACCAAAAATTGATTCTTTGAAAGGATAAACAAGATCCATAGACTGCTAGCTAGATAACAAGGAAAAAAACAGAGAAAATCCAAATAAGCACAATCAGAAATGACAAAAGTGACATTACAACCAATCCCACGGAAATACAAATTATTCTCAGACTATTATAAACACCTGTAGGCACACAAACTAGAAAATCTAGAGGAAGTTGAAAAATTCCTGGAAACACAAAATCTCCCAAGATTTAATCAGGAAGAAATTGAAATTCTGAACAGACCACTACGGGGTTCCAGAATTGAATCAGTACTTTTAAAAACCTGCTAATCCCAAAAAGCCCTGGACCAGATGAAGTCACAGCTGGATTGTACCAGACATAAAAAGAAGAACTGGTACTAATCCTATGGAAACCGTTCCAAAAAATTGAGGAAGAGGTACCCCTCCCTAACCCCTCCTCCTGTCTTATGAAGCCAGCATCACCCTTATTCCAAAACCTGGCAAAGATACCATGAAAAAAGAATACTTCAGGCCAATATCCCTGATGAACATGGACACAAAAATCTTCAACAAAGTACTAGCAAACTGAAACCAGCTAATTTGCTGTGATCAAGTAGGCTTCATTCCTGGGACAAAAGGCTGGTTCGACGTACAAAAACCAATAAGCGTGATTCACCAGACCAACAAAATTAAAAGCAGAATCCATATGATCATCCCAATAGACACAGAAAAGCTTTTGATAAAATTTAACATCCCGTCATGATGAAAACTCTCAAGAAACTAGGCATCAAAGGAACATACCGCAAAATAATATGGGCCATCTATGACAAACCCACAACCTATATCATACTGAATGGACAAAAACTTGGAGCATTCCCCTTGAGAGCTGGAACAAGACAAGCATACTTACTTTCACCACTCCTTTCAACATAGTACTGGAAGTCCTAGCCAGAGCAATCAGGCAAGAGAAAGAAATAAAAGGCATCCCACGGCCAGGTGCGGTGGCTCACGCCTGTAATCCCAGCACTTTGGGAGGCTGAGGCAGGCAGATCACAAGGTCAGGAGATCAAGACCATCCTGGCTAACACAGTGAAACCCGGTCTCCACTAAAAATACAAAAAATTAGCTGGGCGTGGTGGCGGGCACCTGTAGTCCCAGCTACTCGGGAGGCTGAGGCAGGAGAATCGCTTGAACTCGGGAGGTGGAGCTTGCAGTGAGCCGAGACTGCGCCACTGCACTCCAGCCTGGGCAACAGAGCAAGACTCCATCTCAAAAAAAAAAAAAAAAAAAAAGGCATCCCAATAGGCAAAGAAGTCAAACTATTTCTGTTTGCAGACGATATGATTTTATAACTAAAAAACTCTAAAGACTTTACCAAAAAGCTCCTGAAACTGATAAACCACTTCAGTAAAGTTTTGGAATACAAAATCAACGTAGAAAAATTAGTAGCATTCCTATACGCCAAAACCGTTCAAGCTGAGAGTCAAATCAAGAATACAATCCCATTTACAATAGTCACAAAAAGAATAAAATACTTAGGAATACATCTAACCAAGGAGGTGAAAGACCTATACAAGAAGAACTACAAAACACTGCTGAAATAAATTATAGATGACACAAACAATGGAAAAACATTCCATGCTCATGGATTGGGAGAATCAATATTGTTAAAATGGCCATATTGCCCAAAGCAACCTACAGATTCAATGCTATTCCTATCAAGACACCAATGTAATTTTTCACAAAACTAGAAAAAACTATTCCAAAATTCATATGGAACAAAAAAAGAGCCTAAATAGCCAATGCAATTCTAAGCAAAAAGAACAAAGCCAGAGGCATCACATTACCCAACTTCACACTATACTATAAGGCTACAGTAACCAAAACACCATGGTACCGATAGAAAAACAGACACATAGACCAATGAAGCAGAATAAAGAACCCAGAAATGGCCGGGCGCAGTGGCTCACGCCTGTAATCCCAGCACTTTGGGAAGCTGAGGCGGGAGGATCACGAGGTCAGGAGATCGAGACCATCCTGGCTAACACGGTGAAACCCCGTCTCTACTAAAAATACAAAAAATTAGCTGGGCGTGGCGGCGGGCGCCTGTGGTCTCAGCTACTCAGGAGGCTGAGGCAGGAGACTGACGTGAACCCGGGAGGCGGAGCTTGCAGTGAGCCGAGATCGCGCCGCTGCGCTCCAGCCTGAGCGACAGAGCGAGACGCTGTCTGAAAAAAAAAAAAAAAAGGAAAAGTCTCAATCTTCTTAGAGAATACCTAAGTAATTCTGCACAGAATGTTGGTAGGAATGTGGGGCTCTTGGGATGGAATTAATGTATTTTGTATATGTAACCCATAGTTCAGCACCCACAAACACAAAGGGACTTCCAGGAAAGATTAGCATGTTTGGAATGTGTAGAATTTTCAGAACTTTTCAACAAACAGTATTGTAAGAACTAAATGCTTTTCAAGACTGCAATGTGGGAAACCCTCAGAATGATTTTATGCATATTATTTAAGTTGCTTTTATATGACTGAAATGTTGGCCACATGGATATATTTTAATAAGTGTATGCACTTTTAAAGCATGATTCAAGTGCAATTGTTGATACAATGCCTGTTGGTAAAGAATTCTACAAGTTTTCTAAAGGTTATTTTAAAACTTGGATTATCCTTGACTGTTAATAGTTGTAAAGCCTGGTTGATTCATGAATAATACTTTATGGCTCACATTATTTGGAATCAGAGAAGGTGGCAAAACTTCAAAATGGAATTCTAAAAAAGATAAACTGGTCAGGACTTATGCAGAAACTGGACTAGAGTGGCCTGATACCCTTCCCAGAGCTCTTATGAGCATGACGTCTGCTGCAAAATGAAGACCAAGAGTCTTCCCACATGATTAATCTGTGGGATACTTGTGCCATTTCTAGTTATTCCCCATGACCACTCACTGGAGGAGCATTTGTAGGCTCTCTGATTTTATGTTCATCATTTCAAAGCATCTCAACAATGATGTGCATCAAAGCATTCTATTCTAGATGCAACCTACCAGGTGACCTCCATAGACAGAATAATGGTAAAAGCGGTTGGCTGAAATTACATAAGGTTTATCAAATGAAGACATCACTGGAACTTTATTGGAAGGGACCTTATCAAGCCCTGCTAAGTACTAAAATGGCTGGCACTTTGCATTAGTTAGGATTCTCCAGAGAAGTAAAACCAATAGGAGATGACAGATGGATGAGATAGATAGATAGATAGATAGATAGATAGATAGATAGATAGATAGATAGATAGATGATAGATAGATTTATAATGGGAATTGGCTCACACACATGACATGGCATATGCCACTTGCAAGTTGGAGACCCAGAAACAGGAAAGCCGGTCCTGGAGACACAGACAAACTGGCGGCTTCAGCCCTAGTCTAAAGGCCTGAGGACCAGGAGAGTTAATGGTGTAATTCCCAATCTGAAACTATCAGCCTGAGAAAGGAGGTGGGATTAAGTCCCTGAGTCTGAAGGCCTGAGGACCAGGAGTGTTAGTGGTGTAATTCCCAATCTGAAACTATCAGCCTGAGAAAGGAGGTGGGATGAAGTCCCTGAGTCTGAAGGCCTGGGAACCAGGAGCTCTGATGTCCAATGACAGGAGAAGATGGACACCCCAGCTCAAAGACAGACAGAGTGAGAGAGAGTTCACCTTTGATGTCTACCATTGGCTACCCATGAAGGCAGATCTTCTTTACTCAGCCTATTGATTTGAATGCTAATTTCTTCTAGAAAAACTCTCACAGACACACTCAGAAATAATGTTTGCCAGCCATCTGGGCATCCCTTAGGCCAGTCAAGTTGACACAGGTGCCAAGGCTTTCAGTATTACATCTCACGTTCTAACTATGAGAAAATATACTCACCCACTTAACAATTTCTTGTTCTTCTCTTAAACACAGGGATCAATGATTTGTTTCTCTCTTGAGATCCAGCAAGGGTATGACACCTTCCAGGAAACTCCTGGAACTGTTACAGGGCAGTGGGCTGTTTTTCTATTCTAATCCTGATCTGCTGGTCAGTGGACACTGACTTAGTCTGTTTTCTGCTGCTAAAACTGAATACCACAGACTGGCTAGTCCATAAAGAATGGAGGTTTATTTAGTTCATGGTTCTGGAGGCCATGAAGTCCAAGAGCATGGCACTGGCACCTGGTGAAAACTTTCTTGCCACATCATAACATGGTGAAGGGCATCTCATGGCAAGAGGGCAAGAGTGTGCATGTCAGCTCAGGCCTCTCTTCCTCTTCTCATAAAGTCACTAGTTCTGTCATGAGGGCTTATCTAATCCTAATTACCTCCCCAAGTCCCCACTTCCAATCAACATATAAATTTGGGGATTACATTTCCACACATGAAGTCTGGGGGACACATTGAAACCATAGCTGATATCTATATGAAAAACAATACAGTTCGACTTCTCCTTCAACCATACCCTCAAATCAATTCCAGGTGGGTTGGTGATCTATATGTGACAAAACAAAAAGCTTCCAGAAGATAACATTGGAGAAATTATTGCGGACAGACACATGAAAAAGTGATCAGCTTCAATGGACATCAGGGAAATGCAAGTGAAAATCACAATGATATACCCACTGGGTGGCCACATTAAAACAATTAGCAATAGCCAAGTATTGATGACAAAGTGGAGCAATAGGAACTTTGTAACTTCTGATGGGAATTTAGGCTAATAGAACCACTTTGGAAAATTGTTTGGCAGTATCTACTAAAGTTGAACATTATATATGTAAATAATGTGTCCCCAGCAATTCTACTCCTGGGTATATACCCAACAGAAATGAGTAATGTGGCTGGGTGCCTATAGTGCCAACTACTAAGGAGGCTGATGGGGGAGGATTGCTTGAGCCCAGGAGTTCAAGACCAGCCTTGAACGAAGTGAGACACCCTTCTCTTAAAAAAAAAAAAAAAAAAAAAGAAAGAGTGATGTGTACAACAATGTGTGCACATGTGTACAGCATATACAGCAATGTTCGTAGCAGCATTATTCCTATAGCCAAAATTTGGAAAGAACAAAATGCCTATCATTTAGAATAGTCAAATAAATTTGTCATATTCTTATATAATGGAATATAACGGAGCAATAAAAATGAGTAAAATACAGCTATATGCAACAACATGAATGAGTCTCACAAATGTAATTTTGAGTGAATGAAGTCAGATGCAAAAGAATATATTCCATAGAATTCTATTTATATAAAGTTCTAAAACAGGCAACATTGATCTCTGAGGTTAGAAGTTAATGTAATTCTTCCCCTTCGGGGACGTAATAACTGAGAGGGAGGGCATGGGAGCTCCTGGATAGCTGAAAATGTCCTGTTCCTTTGTCAGGGTACTGGTTACGCAGCTGTAATCATTTTGTGAAAAGCCATCAAGCTGTATATTTATGATTTGTGCACTTTTCTTTATGCACACTATACTTTAATAAAACATTTAAAACAATAATGCACCATGGCACATGTTTACCTGTGTAACAAACCTGCACATCCTGCACAGGTATCCCGGAACTTCAAATAAAATGAAATAAGAAAAGTGAAGTAATTTGCCCAAGACACCACAGCTAATAAGCAGTGAAGCAGAGGTTTTAATTCAGCCAACTCTGTCTGACTCCAGTACTTATACTACAATAAATACTTTATTTATGTTGAAAAAAATAAAATAAGGAAGCAGCTTCCCTCTCTACCTATCCAGAGGTAGATCTGGAGTTATCTCTTTTTAGCTGGGTACCTTGAGGAACCTGCCTTTTCTAAGGCTTAGTTTTTTCATTCATAGAATGAAGGCAATTCATTTATCCAATAAAGGTTTCCTAAGCTCCCAATGCATGACAGGTATTGTTCTAAGTGCTTAGGATACACCAGTAAAGCAAACTTACAGAGATCCCTGCCCTGTGGAGCCTAAATTCTAGAGATGGAGAAGAGACAGGCAATATATAAATTAATATAATAAATTATATAGTATGGAAAGGTAAGTCCATGCTATGGCAAAAAGACAAGTATTGATGACAAAAGGAAACAATAGGCTCTTTGTATCCTTCTGATGGGAATATAAGTGAACAGAAAGCTTGGAGAAGACAAAGAGGATCAAGAGTGTGGAGGGGGCAAGTTGCAATGTGAATTGGGTAAAAAATGTATAAAGTTCTATTTATTACTATTATTAATTTTTTTGAGATGGAGTCTCACTCTGTCGCCCAGGATGGAGTGCAGTGGTGTGATCTCGGCTCACTGCAACCTCTGCCTCCCGGGTTCAAGCTATTCTCCTGCCTCAGCCTCCCAAGTAGCTGGGACTACCGGCTAATTTTTGTATTTTTAGTAGAGACGGGGTTTGGCCATGTTGGCCAGACTGGTCTTAAACTCCTGACCTCAGGTGATCCACCTGCCTCAGCCTCCCAAAGTGCCGGGATTACAGGCGTGAACCACCGCACACGGTCAAAAATATATAACATTTTAGATTGTGACAAGCGCTAAGGAGAAGCATAATGCAGGGAAGGGGAGAGTAAGTGTGAAGGGGATGAGGCAGTTAAGATTGTAGATGGACATGGAATGTCGTCTCACTGAGAAGGGGGCATTTGAGGAAAGACCTGAATTAAGTTATGTAAACTGGGCAAGTATCTGGGGGAGGTTAGCTCCAAGCAGCAGGAACACAAATAAAAAGCCCTGAGATGAAAATGTGCCTGCGTCTTTGAGAATCATTAGGAGGTCAGTGTGGCTGGAGCAGAGTGAGCAACTTGGAGAGCAGTGGAAGATGAGATCAGAATGTTTGTGGGGTGCCAAATTGGATGTGGCCTTTTTTCAGGCATTGTAAGGACTTTGGCTTTGAGCCATTTAAGGATTCAAGCACAGAATTTATGTTTTGACCTAAGTCTACAGTCTCTCAGGTGGGCAATAGTAGAAGCAGAGAGACCAATTAGGAAGTTTTATCATGTGGGGTTCTATGAAGGAAACAGAAACCATTCTGGGCATTTCAAATAGAAAGGGACTCAACAAACAAAATTAGAGGCTTACAGATTAGGGCTGGAGGAGAAGTAGTCAGGCTTCACTGTGAGTATTGCCCTTCAAGGTCACACCACTGTAGCTGAAACTCAGTTATCAGTAAGCTAGTTCTGCACATGCAATTATTGCTACGCCCGTAACTGGCCCTCACACCCATGAAACTGGTGGAGACACCCTGGAAGGAACAAGCAGCCCAGAATCTGATCACCAAAACAGTCATGTCTGTCTACCTTTGTTTGCCAGCAGCCACTTCGGCCCCCACTTCACTTACCATCTTGGATGGTAATACAAAATAGATTTTGCGTGTGTGATTATTATTAGGAACTAATTAACAGACCCAAATTGCAATGGAGTCTAGGAAGTGTAGTTTTTAACTCTCCAATCTCACCACGTGTGAGGAGAGCAATAAGAGAAGTTGAGAAAGAACAATCTAATTATCTATCACAGAGGGGACTGTAATGATACAAGTGAGACACAGTGGGTCTTAGACCAAGGTAGTAGCAGTGCAGTGGTGAGAAGTGGTTGGATTGGATTCAGTCTATGGTTTGAAGGTAAAAACAATGGGATCAAATGTAGGGTGTGAGAGAAAGAGAGGAGTCAAGAGCAACTCCATGTTTCTTAGTCTGAGCCACTAGGAGAGTGAAGTTGCGGTGTTCTCAGGGGACAGCATGTTTCAGTCACAGCAAGAAGGTGGACGGAACTTTTAGAAAGAGGTTGAGGATATGGGACAATTTATTAATGATTGGCCATGAGTTCCAGGGGGCATAGTATAAGTGTTTCAGGAGGTAGGGAAGTATGAGATATGGGGTTAAAGAAGTGGATGGGTAGAGCCTTAGGTGGATTGGGGTCTGAGGACATGGGATGATCTGGTAACCTGGGCTTTATAAACAGGGGCTAAGGGCAAAAAGAGATTATTCCTTATGATCCCCAGGCAGACAGTGGCAGTGAGGCTGTGAATACTGGGGTGAAGGAGAGTCCTATCAAAAGCACAATCTGTTCGGAGCCTCCCCGTAGACCCTTGCTGGTGGAGGTCCATGAACCCGTATTTGTAACCAATACCCAAAAAGACTCTTGTGAATATAATGCCACCTGGTTCCTAGGTGTAACTTGCTGTTGTAAATAAGAAGCTGTCTTTGCCTCGTGATCCTGGGAAGAAGCAGCAACAGTAAGTACATAAAGTGCCACTGTGAATTCTCCACCTGCTTCTATAAGCCACATTGGTGAATCCACAACAGCTAGCAAGGTTCTACCATGAGCCAAGCCAAACTCCTACAAACATCTTTGCTTAAGAATATCACAACTTGGCCGGGCGCAGTGGCTCATGCCTGTAATCCCAGCACTTTGGGAGGCTGAGGCGGGTGGATCACGAGGTCAGGAGATCGAGACCATCCTGGCTAACACGGTGAAACCCCGTCTCTACTAAAAAATACAAAAAAATTAGCCAGCGTGGTGGCGGGTGCCTGTAGTCCCAGCTACTTGGGAGGCTGAGGCAGGAGAATGGCGTGAACCTAGGAGGTGGAGCTTGCAGTGAGCCGAGATTGCACCACTGCACTCCAGCCTGGGCGACAGAGTGAGACTCCGTCTCCAAAAAAAAAAAAAGAATATCACAACTCTATTTCATAGAACAGCCTCCAACTGCTAAACTATGGCTATTCTTTAACTTTGCCACCTCGATTTCCTTTTATTTCTCTTTTGCCCTTTAAGCTTCCAGCACATAATCTCTGAAAACTTTCTGGCTTTCCAATCAGCTGAAATGTTTCGCCTGAAAATTCTTGAAACCTTCCCAGAATCTTGATGTTGGACAATTATAGTGGAAACTACTAGACAGGCTAGAGAGTTTGGGTAGAGCTGAAGTGGTCAAGACACCTGATGCCCAGGAGAATGGAAGAAGCCTAAACCAAGGACCTGGTCTTTAGAGATCAGGCTCTGTTATTTTCAGCCACTGTTGAATTCCAGTCATCATTTATTGACTGGACCGAGGAGAAACAAGTCCTTCAACCACGAGGAGAGACTCTGAAGCCCAGTTTGCTCATTCCCACCTAAGGTGGATGTTCTAAGGAGGCCCGAGATAAGCATGCCGCTGATCTCTTCTACAAGTTGATGTCTGTTGGGTATGTGTGTGATTACTTGAAAGAGAAGAAACTTACAGAAGTGCTTTCAAATTGTGGAAAGGGAGAAGTACAGGAGCAAAAAGAGATGTTTGATGAAGCTCACAAGGACAAGATGGAAAGTGAAAATGGAAGGGTTGTAGATGTTTGGAGACAGAAGAGAAATAAACACCAAAGGAAAGAGCCCTCACATACTCTGGAAGCTTGTGCCTTCTTGAATTGAATAAAAATTGTACAAAATATTGCATGGTCTGGCAATAATAGTTTATGTCACAGTATCGCTTATAATATGTTACCTAAGTTGCAACCTTAAAGGATGCATCAAAACCTTTCTCACCTGGATATTAAACAAATAATGTAATGAAAATATAAGAACAAGGGGTACAGAATCTCATGCAGACTCAAAGCTAGGATAACATGTTGCTTAAATAGCAGAAACTTAATAAGGTCTAGTGGCCAATCTTACAGGTGAAATAATATGTTATTGTTTCCATTTACTTTTCCATGGCAATTTGCATAAAATGAGCATTTAAAAATGTTTTTCTCACGTTAAATTGCTAGTTCATTTGTTTTTCCAATTTTTCTTTTTTTTTTTTTTTTTTTTTTGGAGACGGAGTCTCGCTCTGTCACCCAGGCTGGAGTGCAGTGGCGTGATCTCGGCTCACTGCAAGCTCCACTTCCCGGGTTTACGCCATTATCCTGCCTCAGCCTCCCAAGTAGCTGAGACTACAGGTGTCTGCCACCAGGCCCGGCTAATTTTTTTGTATTTTTTAGTAGAGATGGGGTTTCACCGTGTTAGCCAGGATGGTCTCGATCTCCTGACCTCATGATCCGCCCGCCTTAGCCTCCCAAAGTGCTGGGATTACAGGCCTGAGCCACCGTGCCCGGCCCTATTTTTTTTAAAATTTATTTGTAGATATTCTTTACATGTTAAACATCTTGGAAAGATTCTTTCCCAGTCTACTTCTGCATTGTAAGCTTGTTTGTGGTGTCTTCTGACACTCAGAAGTTTAAATGTTTGATTCTGACTTAATTTACTTGCTGTGAAAGGAAAATTTTTGACTTACAGAAGCACTTGCCTGGGAGATATAAAAACTGCATGTTTTATCTCATCACAACTGGGTTTTCCCTGCTGAAGCTGATAAATAATCATGAACTTTTAATGACTCTTGCATGCCAGATGGTAAACGAGGACTCTTTCCTGACCAAAAAACAATAGGATTTCTTTTTTTTTTCTTTTGAGACAGAGCTTTGCTCTTGTTGCCCAGGCTTGAGTGCAATGGCGCGATCTCAGCTCACTGCAACCTCTGCCTCCCAGGTTCAAGCAATTCTCCTGCCTCAGCCTTCCAAGTAGCTGGGATTACAGGCATGCACCACCACGCCAGGCTAATTTTGTATTTTTAGTAGAGATGGGGTTTCTCTATCTTGGTCGGGCTGGTCTCGAACTCCTGACCTCAGGTGATCTGCCCACCTCGGCCTCCCAAAGTGCTGGGATTACAGGTGTGAGCCACCGTGCCCGGCCAACAATAGGATTTCTTTTAGCCAATTATATGCAGACCTATGAACTCAATGTATCCTATCTGGAATGCCATTTTTTACTGCTTAATTAGTACAACTCCTACTAATACTTAAGAATCGCTGGTCTTTCCCTGGTGTGTTTCCTTCCTTTGTTTCTTACCTCTATTCTATTCTTTGACAGTCAATCATATAACCTCTCAGTACCTCAATTGTAAAATTGGAAAATAACAGAACTTACCTCAGTGGGTCATGATGAAGATTAGATGAGTAAACACGTAAAGTGCTTAGAACAATGAGTGCCTGATACACAGCAATCACCCAATACATTTTAGGTATTTGTGTTATTATTATATGTCAAATTTATTTATTCATTTTTCTTTATTTGTTTGCGCTTTTTGGTCTTATTTAAGAAAGACTTCCCCAATCAATGGGGCATATTACAAATCTTCCTCCTCTCTTTACCTTCCAGGCCTCTGGAAAGCCCCTTTGGAAGTTGGGTGTAGCCATGTGGCTTTCTTGAATCAGTGAAATGTGAGCAAAAGTGATGGTGTCGCTTCTGGGCAGAAGTGGTGAGATCCAGGAATCCGACAGGCCACCCACCCACTCCCTGCATTCTCGTTTCCTGCCTTGGTAATTGTAAAAGGATGTTCTGTGATGTTGTGGCCTGAATTAGGCATGGACAATAAATACATTTTTTGGACGGGTAAAAAATATCTTCCATTCCTAATGTTAAAAAATATTCTTCTACATTTTTTTTTTTTTTTTTGAGATGGAGTTTCGCTCTGTCACCCAGGCTGGACTGCAGTGGTGCAATCTCAGCTCACTGCAAACTCCGCCTCCCAGTTCATGTGATTCTCCTGCCTCAGCCTCCCAAGTAGCTGGGACTACAGGTGCCAGCCACCATGCGTGGCTAACTTTTGTATTTTTAGTAGAGCCGGGATTTCACCATGTTGGCCAGGATGGTCTCGAACTCCTGACCTTGTGATCCACCCACCTTGTCCTCCCAAAGTGCTGGGATTACAGGCATGAGCCACCACACCCGGCCTACATTTTTAATAATAGTTTTAGAGGCCAGGCGCGGTGGCTCACGCCTGTAATCCCAGCACTTTGGGAGGCTGGGTTGGGCAGATCACAAGGTCAGGAGATCGAGACCATCCTGGGTAACATGGTGAAACCCCATCTCTACTAAAAACACAAAAACAAAATTAGCTGGGTGTGGTGGCGGGCGCCTGTAGTCCCAGCTACTCGGGAGGCTGAGGCAGGAGAATGGTGTGAACCCGGGAGGCGGAGCTTGCAGTGAGCTGAGATCATGACACTGTACTCCAGCCTGGGCAACAGAGCGAGACTCCCTCTCAAAAAATAAAAATAATAATAATAATCATAATAAACAGTTTTAGAGGTTTATTTTCTACATTTACTTCTTTAATTTCTTTGGGATTACTTTTATGTATGACGTGTCAAAAGAGAAACAACACATTCAATTTAAAGATCTAATTGGTGGCCAGGCATGGTGGCTGATGTCTGTAATCTCAACACTTTGGGAGGCCAAGGTGGGTGGATCATTTGAGGTCAGGAGTTCAAAACCAGCCTGGGCAACATGGCAAAACTCTGTTTCAACTAAAAATACAAAAATTAGCCAGATGTGGTGGCGTACACCTGTAATCCCAGCTACTTGGGAGGCTGAGGCAGGATAATTGCTTGAACCCAGGAGGCGGATGTTGCAGTGAGCCCAGATTGTGCCACTGCACTCCAGCCTGGGCAACAGAGTGAAACTCCAACTCAAAAAAAAAAAAAAAACATCTAATTGGCTTTTATTAGCAATTCTAGAACTGGGCAAAGTCTCATTCTAGAAAACAGAATGGGGGTCCTGATGAGCTGAGCAGAGGGAGTGGGCTTTATGGGTAGAAAAGGGCTGAAGAAAGCAGAAATAAAGAACAGAAAATGGATTGGTCATTTAAAGTTTCTTTTCTTACAGGGTTAAAACAGAAATGACTTCCTTATCATACTGGCTCAGGTAAACTGGGCCCTTTCTGATTGGTTTCTGTGACTCTCCTGGGCTTTTTTTGGAAACTGACCTGTTTCAAAGTTCACTTTGATTATGTGGCAGCTAGCACCAGTGAGTCCATTCTGGTTTGCTCTGGTTTGTTGGGGCCTGGTGAAGAAGCTTAGGCCAAAACAATGGCCTCCCATGAATTTTACTTAACAGGTGCAAAGTAGGGATCCAATTCAATTTCTTTTTCTTTTTTGATATTAACAGACAGGGGTCCCAACCATTCAGTGACTTGTCCTTTCCCCCATAGTTTGTGAGGCCCTCCTGCCATAGACCTAATGCCTGTGTTTACGTGGGTCTTTTTCTTGACTCTATTCTCTCTGATGGTCTTTTTGTCTATTATTGCACCATCCTACTATTTGGTGCTACTTAACATTTCTTTGTAATTTGTCTCAATAGCTGCTAGGCCAAGGGCAGTGTAGTCTTCAGGCATGGAGAGTGGAGGATAAGGAGTGTGTGAAGTTCTGTGCATCTTAGCCAAACCCACCCTTGGCAAGTACAGCACGTAGCCTTCCCTGCTCTATCCAGACATCAGAACGTGCCTGTTCATTTCCTCAGAGATAATCAGAGTAGGCAGAGGCAAGGACTAGATTTGGGGGCTATTATTAAAATTAATTGTCAGGGCTTGGTAGCTGCCTGAATTTTTGGTGGAGTAGTAAAGGAGGAGGGATTTATCTAGGACAGCCCTTGTATTTCTGGCTCAATCAACCAGTCTTGCAAGGAAATCGAAGAGAAATGTACAACATGAGCCTTCTCAACTGTGAAAATGCTAGCATCAAGTCTAATGCTTTAGGACAATTTCTTGAGCAAATAATACAACCTATAGAAATATCTAGTCACAGAAAAGCAAGACGTGATTATAAATGGTTTATTTCTTTAGATTATAACATTCATCACAATTAAATTGCATTTTTAAGACTGTTACTGCTGACAGTGCATGGAAGTATTGCTTTTTAATCATAGCGAAGTGTCAGGAGACCAGGGTGTTATCTCAAGGAAGTGAATTTTAAGAAAGTGCTCACTTCTGCAGCCAGACTCACTAGTTTCCTCATTTGTCTGTGGGTGCTTTGAGCACTAATGTAGACCACAAAAACTATCCTACCCTTTCTAATACTGCCAGTGCCAGAGAGCCAGTCAAGGCCCTGCCTCTTTGCCTCCCTCCCACACCCCTGCTCCACAAACTCCATGCAGAACCAGGAACCAGGCGGGGCAGTCACAGCTCAGCAAGGAGAAGCAGCAGGATGAGGAGATCTGGCAGCTGCAGAAAGAATATGGGGCCTGCTCTCATTCCTGCAGATGGGAAGGAGAGAAGGAAAGGATTCTGCATGGGATTTCTCAAGACACGGGCCTCCCAAACTTTTAGAGTTTCATCTTAAGGTAAAACAAACAAACAAACAACAACAACAACAACAAAAAAAAAAAAAAAAAACAAGAGGGGCCAGGCACGGTGGCTCACCCATGTAATCCTAGCACTTTGGGAGGCCAAGGTGGGAGGATCGCTTGAGCCCGGGAGTTCAAGGCCAGCATGGGCAACATGGCGAGACCTCGTCTCTACAAAAAAATTAAACATTAGCTGGGTATGGTCATGTCTACCTGCGGCCCCAGCTACTCAGGAGGCTGAGGTGGGAGGATCACTTGAGCCTGGGAGTCAAGGCTGCAGTGAACTATGATCACATCACTGCACTCCAGCCTTGGCGACAGAGCAAGATGCTGTCTCAAAAAACAAAAACAAACCCAAAAACGTGGGCTCTAGGGGCTCACTAGACCTAGTTAGACCCTTGCCTTTTCAGGACTCATGAAGTACTCAGAAATACAGGAGAGACAGAAGCTGTGAGGACACTTGCTTTTGGTTCTTCAATTTAAGGTCACCTCAAGTTGACTGAGCTCTCAGGCCTGATGAGTCCTTCGTCCTTCCATGGCCACTTTCCAGGCCTGGGCTCCCAGTCACTGGTGACTCAGTGAGAAAGGCCTCCCCTATCTGGGGCCTGCAGCTCCCCTGGCCATTGTGGCCTCCACACTTGTCTTTCTCACCCAAGAAGAGGTTTCTGAATCTGTATCTCTTGGAAGTCAATCTTTTGCAGTCACATATGTACTCCTGTCCCTACAGCTGATGTTAACTGGAGTTGGTGGGATCTGGCTTCCTCACCTGGGGTTCTCAGTCTTCCTGAATCTGAACACCAACCATTTGGCTCCAGATGGAAAGTAGCATCTTTCCTCCACTGGACTGTCTACCCGGCTATCCTATTTTCATTAGACTTGATCCAAATTCAAAATCTCTGTATGTAAAAGCTCAGAGTTCCCCTGTAATTCCTCCCTGTGGTCCCATTTCTACCCCCAAAGATTTCTTGTGTTTCCAGCACCCCTTCAGAGCATAAGGACTAATTTGATCTCAATTTGCTGGGTACTCAATCCCTCTGCAGCTCAGATTCACTTCTGGATGGACTCTTGGCCTCTCAACAAAGCTTAACTCACTTCACCAGCGTGTGCTGGAGCCCCCATTCCAGCCAGCCATTATGGCAGGCCCTAAGTGCAGATGGAAAGGGAGGCAAAGTCTCCAGACTGTAAACAAATGGTTATCATACAAATGGTGAGTGTATGGCTGAGATGTGCACAGGGAAAAAAGAAAAGTAGTATTTGTTGAGCAATGTCTGTGTGCCAGGCAATAAGTTACAACTATCTCTCTTTTAATATTCACAGCAACACTACTGAAGTCTTTGTTACTCATACCCACATCTTTCAAATGAGGAGAAAATTGGGGCACAGATTGCTCAGGTAACTGGCCTAGAGTCACAGAGCTGGTGATGGCTGAGTCCAGATTACCACTGAGGTGGTCTGACTCCAAACCTACAGCATGGAGCATGGTACAATGTTTACTTTTGCCTGAAAGTGTTAAGAAAGGCTTACCACTGGAAGAGATATCTGAGGTAGGTCTTGAAAGATAATTACTGTACTGAAATTGATGG
The DNA here is from genome assembly GCF_028885655.2 of Pongo abelii. Classification (NCBI taxonomy): domain Eukaryota; kingdom Metazoa; phylum Chordata; class Mammalia; order Primates; family Hominidae; genus Pongo; species Pongo abelii. The sequence continues at coordinate 74,554,620 of NC_071994.2, read as the reverse complement.
TGTTTTAGATGGGATGAAATATGATATGCAGTCAAAAGAGGGACGAGACTTCAGGCCACAAAGAATGACAGGTGCAAAGGCACAAAGACATAAAAGCCAGGCCATGTAGGAAAGGAAAGGGTGGGTAAAGTGCTCATGCTGGCACTTCTCACCATCAGGGTCTGGGAGGAGTACTAGCCTCTCCTGATGCCCTCCATTATCATTGCCAACCATGACTGCTCTGCCTTACTGAGGTCCCTGTCCTCTGGTTGTACCACCTCTAACCTTCCTCAGCCTAGCCATCCTCCCTATGCGTCTGGTCTATTGTGTGGCCCATTTGTGCAAAACCTTTCCGTTCTTCGATCTCCTCACTCCAACACCATACATCTCTCTTCTGTCTAGCCAACCATTTCTATGGAAATGTCCTCTCGCCTGCCCAGAACCTGTAAACTAGCTACGCTGGAAATCTCAAGGCCTACCAATATGTTTTCTGAGCACCCCTCTCAGTCTGCCCAGCTTTCACTCTCTTCCTCTTAAAGCACCTCATAGAGAGCACCAGTTCCCAGACCTGCCTCCATCACTGCAGCCACCTGCTCAGTTCAGGCACCCTCATCTCTTGCCCTGATTCCTGCAGCAGCCACAGCCTTCTGCCCGGAACCAGGTCTCCCAACTCTCCTGGCCCTCTGATGTGTCCCCCAACATAGCAGTAGTTTCCATAACTCATTCTGCCCAGCAGATCTTTTTGGCCTTTCTGCATAGCAGGGAGGTTGGGAGCTTCACTGGGCTAGAGGCTGGCCTATTGACACGGAAGTGCTGGGAAGGGAAGAGCATGGTCCCTTTAAATCCTTTGAATGATATGGAAGGAAGGAAGGGGAGTGCTGGGTAGAGAAGGGTGTGGTCCCTGACTAGGGCTCCACCCCCACGGACCTAGGTGAGGACAGGCACTCCTGCCTTCGTGCCCAAATGTTGCATTTCCCAAGACCACCCTGGCCTGCCACGCCCCCAACCCTGTGCCTATAAAACCAACCCTCAGCCAGGCATGGTGGCTCATGCCTGTAATCCCAGCACTTTGGGAGGCCAAGGTGAGTGGATCACGAGGTCAGGAGTTCAAGACCAGCCTGACCAACATGGTGAAACCCCATCTCTACTAAAAATACAAAAATTAGCTGGACATGGTGGCCCACGCCTGTAATCCAAGCTACTCAAGAGGCTGAGGCAGGAGAATCACCTAAACCCAGGAGGAGGAGGCTGTGTTGAGCCGAGATGGCACCACTGCCCTCCAGCCTGGGCGACAGAGTGAGACTCCACCTCAAAGAAAACAAAAAACAAAAAAAAACAACCCCTGCCCCCCAGACCCTAGCAGGCAGACACACAAGTGGCTGTGGCTGGACGTCATGAGGAACACATGGGTGGAAGAAGACACAGAGGCAGCTGGATGTGGAGAGGAGCACATCAGCGGAGGAACATACCAGCACACAGCAGCTGGACGTTGAGAGGAATGCACTGACAGGCACCAGCACGCTGGCAGGCTACTGACCGGCAGGACAATGGGGAGTTTGGCCAGGGCAGTTGGAGGGGAGCCCAGACCTCCCAGCAGCCCAACTCCAAGGGAAAACCATCTCTCTTCTGGCTCCCCGATGGGCAGAGAGCTACTTCCACTCAGTAAAATCTTGCACTCATTCTCCAAACCCAGGTGTGATCCGATTCTTCAGGTACACCAAGGCAAGAACCCAGGATACAGAAAGCCCTCTGGCCTTGTGACAAGGTAGAGGGTCTAATTGATGTAGTTAACACAAGCTGCCTATGGACAGCTAAACTAAAAGAGCAAAACTAAAAGAGCACCCTGTAACACAGGCCCACTGGGGCTTCAGGAGCTGTAAACATTCACCCCTAGACACTGCTGTGGGGTCGGAGCCCCACCACCTGCCCATCTGTGTGCTCCCCTAGAGGTTTGAGCAGTGGAATACTGAAGAAGCAAGCAATTCCCCCTGTCACACGCCCTGTTAGGGGGACAAAAGAACCTTTCCCATTTCACTGTGTCTCTGTGCCTGGGCTCTGCTCTCCATTCCGGGACATTAGCCCAGTCCTTTCAGGAACCTAATACATTTCAGCAGTTGATGGGAGTCCCACGGTTCTGTGCCCTGGCTGCGTCTAATAGTAGGGCATCCCCTCTTCTATTCCATTATGGCCCCACCACTCGCACCTCTAATGCAGACCCAGACTCACCTGAGCTGTTGAAATTGCTGTCTTGTTTTCTGGATTTTTAGTAGAACCATTGCAGAAACAATTGAAGTTACTCCTTATTTTCTTAGGACTTTCAAGCAAAATTGTATTGTGTTTTTTATTTGTTTGTTTAACGGTAACTTTCTGATACACCTTATACTCTCAAAAATGAACTAGCACTTCTTCATGAGGATAGAAAGAGAAGTTTTTGATTTTAACACCCAGGCAGGTTGTAAGGACAAATAGTGTCCCCTCTTCACCAAGAAATGGTGGTGACACAGATACATTTCGAGATGAAGATGATGAAGTAAATTGCCCAAATCATACATTTCCTTCCCCACTGTAATCAAATTTGCTTTTAGAACCTGTGTAAACTCTGTTACAATTCCCTGTAGTGAGAAGCTGAAGAGCACTTGTGAGATAATAATGGAAGGCTTTAAACTGAAAGTTGTGTGAATTTTGAAGGAATTCTCTTACAGCTTTGTTAAAATCATTTGCAATGTTCCCAGTATAGGCCACTAGAGCTGTTTCATGGAAATCAGTGAGTTTTTCAGAATAGCTTATTTTGTTTTTGAGTTGCTTCCATGTTTCTGCCTTTTTCTATTCAATGTTTAAATTTGTATTCACTCTCAGTTCTTCTTTTAACAGCTGGGGCACCCTTTTCTCCATTTCTTCAACACAACCCACGCACTGGTCATCAAACACATTGTCAGCCATGTCCAGCTTGGCTGGCTGTCCCAGGCTGGTCACCTGTTAAGAAGGAGTAGAGGCCGGGTGTGATGGCTCCCGCCTGTAATTCTGGCACTTTGGGAGGCCGTGGTGGGTGGATCACCTGAGGTCAGTTCAAGACCAGCCTGGCCAATATGGCAAAACCCTGTTTCTACTAAAAATACAAAAAAAAATTAGCCAGGCATGGTGGCATGCACCTGTAATCCCAGCTACTCAGGAGGCTGAGGCAGGAGAATTGCTTGAACCTGGGAGGTGGAGGTTGCAGTGAGCCGAGATTGTGCCAGTGCATTCCAGCCTGAGCAACAGAGCGAGACTCCATCTCAAAAAAAAAAAAAAAAGAAGGAGTAGAGTCCCTTGACCTGCTGGGAAAGTGTGTTGCGTGCTGCCCAGAGCCCACAGCATGGGGCTTTAGCTCAGTATGAAATTTCACAGGTTCCCCTTATAGGCCTCATGTATGGCACATGTATGAACCATCTTATGACACTATTAGTAGTATAAAGAGAAAAGCTAAGCTTTGTGACTGTTTGGTTTACTAGTGCTATTTTTTTCCTTATTTTGAGACAGAGTTTTGCTTTGTTCCCCAGGCTAGAGTGCAGTGGCATGATCTCGGCTTACTGCAACCTCTGCCTCCCGAGTTCAAGTGATTCTCCTTTCTCAGCCTCCTCAGTAGCTGAGATTACAAGTGTGCACCACCATGCCCAGCTGATTTTGTATTTTCACTAACTCTTGACCTCAAGTGATCTGCCTGCCTTGGCCTCCCAAGTGCTGGGATTATAGGCGTGAGCCACCGTGCTTGGCCTACTGGTGCTATTTTAGAAATATCTTTCAGATTCATGCTCTCTGACCGGCTCTAGCCACACACTCAACTCTGCGAACTCTATTGTCTCCAAGATGTGAGCAAAGCAAGATTAGCAGGATGTAGGTTGGGAGTGGGTGGTAGATATTACCTGTTGTGTTAGCCACCAAATTAACATAAAGAAGTGAACTGCTATGGCTGGAAGATATGCCATCTTCAAGTTCAAAAATAACTGCAAATAAACATAAGACAATGTGAAATGTGAACATAAGTTTCATTGTGAGTGTGCTGATGCATCCGTTCTGTGTTAATGAATCCCTACTTCAAATCTGGAAGTCTAGGCTCCTATGTACACTGCTTCCTGAACAGTTAACCAGGAGTCCTTGTAAAGAGCTTTGCCTGGGTCCTGCACCAGGGATGAGGTGACTCTGACATCTGGCTCCAGGTAGGGCGCTGGTATTAAAACAGTCCATCCTGGTAATAGGCAGAGCCACGTGTCATGCAGACTGCCAGTCAGAGAAACAGATTATGTTTTTGCAGATACTTCCTAACCCCTAACATTTTACTTTCCCATAGAGAAATATTGCAAGTCCTTACACAAATGCTTTTTAAAAAATTCTTCTCAAAGTTGTGTTAACATGGGGCTCAAACTTAAGTCAATACTTCTGAATATCTCTCAAAGTTGTCAGTAGAAAAGGAATCGCTCCTCAGGCACTAGTTGCTGTCTCTAGTTTTGAGCAGCCTCCTTTGCCTCTCAGAGTGTGCTTTCGCTTTGCAATAAACTTCTTTGCCTACTCTTACTACAGACTTGCTCTCAAATTCTTTTGTATGGCAAAGTCAAGAACCTGAACCAGCCCACCAACAACAATTTGAGTGTTTGCAGCTTTCCCAGTTCCCTACACTGCAGAAAGTCGGGGATGACAAAGAATCCTAGTCTAGCCAGAAGCATTAAGAATATACTGAAATTGATGTCTAATTGTGAAAATTCCATGAATATGGTAGGTAAAGAATTTCTTTCAGACAAAAAGCATATGGGGAGCCATAACTGATAGGAATATATTGCATTGAATAAAAATTATGTTCCAAGATCTAAAAAATGGTATTTTTTTGAGATGGAGTCTCGCTTTGTTCCCCAGGCTAGAGTGCAGTGGCGCAATCTCGGCTCACTGAAACCTCTGCCTGCTGGGTTCAAGTGATTCTCCTGCCTCAGCCTCCCAAGTAGCTGGGATTACAGGTGTGTGCCACCACGCCCAGCCAATTTTTGTATTTTTAGTAGAGACGGGGTTTCGCCATGTTGGCCAGGCTGGTCTCAAACTCCTGACCTCAGTTGATCCCCACCCCCTTGGCTTCCAAAGTGCCGGGATTACAGGCATGAGCCGCTGCACCCAGCCAAGAATGGTTCCCTTGAAATAATTTTTTTAATCAAATTTAATCCTGTCACAGAGTAAGCATGATTCTAGGGCAATCAAAAATATGGGGGGCAAGTCTGAACCAACCACATCCTGCTTTCTTTTATTAAATAATAATAATAATTCTATGGATGTTATTCTTCTAAAATTTGTATTCTGAATTTGGGAGGCTTTGTATTAAATACTGTTAAACCTCAAAAAATGACTTAAATGAAATTAGAACTAAAAATTTAAAATTTCCCCTTAATTCTAAAAGAAGTAATTTTATATTTTTCTCTGTATAATAAGTGCTTTTTTTATAGAATGCAAGATTGGGAATTTTAAGCATGGCATATTTTGATTTTATGTGAAAGTTTAGATTTCTTCACTAATATTGAACAACTAAAGCACTACGCAAAATTAATATAAACATGGCTGTTCAAATGAAATTTTTTGCAAGTTGAAATGTGTTATAATGATAAAAACTGGTCTTCTGTGTTTGAAAATTATATGACTCTATGAGAAAGTTTCCACCTAAAATATCTGAGCACCACTTAAAGTTTTGCTATATGACACATACCTCAAATAACTACTTTTTAATTTAATTGTTTAATCATCTTATACTTTGATTATATTATTCTAACATTCTTAATTGATTCTTAGAATTTTTAAATTGTATAGCATTAGGGTAATGAATATTTGTATTTATCCAACGTCTCTATATATGGAGTAAATTCTAATCTTTGATCTTCAGGCAAAATTGTAAAAGCTTCTATTTAATATACCCTTGTTTAAGGACTTTTATTTTTTAGAGGCAGGGTCTTGCTCTGTCACCCAGGCTGGAGTACAGTGACACGTCATGGCTCACTGCAGCTTCGACCTCCCGGGCTCAAGTGATCCTCCCACTTCAGCCTCCTGGGTAGCTGGGACTACAGGCATACACCACCATGCCCGGCAAATTTTTAAAATTTTTATAGAGACGGGGTCTCCCTATGTTGCTTAGGTTGGTCTTGAACTCCTGGGCTCAAGGGATCCTCCTGCCTCAGCTTCCCAAAGTGCTGAGATTACAAGCATGAGCCACCATGCCCAGCCTTCTTTAAGTATTTCTAAGACTAGAGCTATCCTCCTTAAATTGTTAAAATCCCCCGGAGGAAGATTTTGACTGGCCCTGAGTTAAGACACCGCTAATGAGAAAATACTTTGCTTTTACATCCTATCTACTTTAAAATCATTTAGCAGCTCCTTATCCTCTATTCACAGTGGTTCTCAAGGTTTGATGTGCATAAGAACTCAACTGGGAAACTTGTTACCAACAGAGATTCCTGTCCTTTTAGATGTTTTTCTTTTTCCAGATCTGACCCCACCTCTCTACGTGGAATATTTCTTGCACAGAACTAGACTTTGCCTCTTGACATATAACCCCCCTACCTCAGTCACCCCAACCCTCAGATTGTCTCCCAGCCCCATCCTAATACCAATGTCTCCTCAGGGGACATTCCTAATTTCCTCACCTTCAGAGACCCTTCTTCTGCTCTTCAGAGGGCTGAGTTCAGACTTGTCAATATCTGGTCTCCTCCAGATCCTTGATTTGGTCCCTGTCCCTCTCTGACAATAGTGTCTGAGAACAAAATGCTCTCGCCCTTTTATGTTTTCTTTCCATGGAATTGTGTGTGTGTGTGTGTGTGTGTGTGTATGTGTGTGTCTGTGGCTTGTGGCTTAGAGATAGGTCCTGAGAAAAACAGAGATTGCTGTAGATCCTTTCCCCATACACTTGGTTTTAACCGATTACCTGAGCCATTTGAGGGCGTTAGAATTTGAGAGAATTAGGGCAAGGCAAAGGAAAGACAGATGAGCTTTTTTTCTGTCAACTTTTATTTTAGGTTCAGGGGGTCCATGTGCAGGTTTGTTACATGAGTAGATTGTGTGTCACTGGGGTTTGGTGTACAAATGATGATGTATCCAATAGGTAGTTTTCTGACTTTTATCCTCCTCCCACTCTTCCCCTCAAGTAGGCCCCAGTGTCTATTGTTCCCATCTTTGTGTCCATGTGTACTTAGTGCTTAGCTAAGTGAGAACATGCAATATTTGATTTTCTGTTCCTGTGTTAATTCACTTAGGATAATTCTTCCAGCTCAATTCATGTTGCTGCATAAGGCATGATCTCATTCTTTTTTAATGGCTGTGTAATATTCCATGGTGTATCTATACTGCATTTTTTTATCCATTCCATTGTTGATGGGCATCTATGTTAATTCTATGTCTTTGCTATTGTGAATAGTGCTATGGTAAACAGGAGAATGAATATATGTGTTTGGTAAAACAATTTACATTCCTTTGGGTGTATAGCCAGTTATATTGCTGGGTCAAATGGTAGTTCTGTTTTAGGTTCTTTGAGAAATCTGCAAACTGCATTCTCCAGTGACTGAACTAATTTAAATGCGCACCAGCAGTGTATAAGCATTCCCTTTTCTTCACACCTTGCCAACATTTAAAAAAAAATAATAGCCATTCTGACTGGTGCAAGATGATATCTCATTGTGGCTGCATTTCTCTAATGATTAGTGACATTGAACAATTTTTCATATGGTTGTTGGTTGTGTGTATGTCTTCTTTTGAGAAGTGTCTGTTCATGTTCTTTACCCATTTTTTTTTCCCATGGGGTTGTTTGTTTTTTGCTTGTTGATTTAAGTTCTTATAGATTCTGAATATTAGATCTTTGTCAGATGCATAGTTTGCAAATATTTTATCCCATTCTGTAGGTTGTCTGTTTACTCTGTTGATAGTTTCTTTTGCTGTGCAGAAGCTCTTTAGTTTAATTAGGTCCCACTTGTCAATTTTTGTTTCTGTTGCAGTTGCTTTTGGAGACTTTGTCATGAAATCTTTGCCAAACCCAATGTCCAGAATGATATTTCCTAAGTTTTCTTCTAGGATTCTTAGAGTTTGAGGTCTTACATTTAAGTCTTTAATCCATCTTGAGTTGATATTTGTATATGATGAAAGGAAGGGGTCCAGTTTCAACCTTCTGTATGTGGCTAGCCAGTTATCCCAGCAGCATTTATTGAACAGGGAATCCTTTCCCCATTGCATGTTATTGTTGACTTTGTTGAAGATCAGATGGTTTTAGGTGTGCATCTTTATTTCTGGGTTCTTTATGCTGTTCCATTGGTCTATGTGTCTGTTTTTGTACCAGTAACATGCTGTTTTGGTTACTGTAGCTTTGTAGTATAGTTTCAAGTCAGGTAATGTGATGCCTCCAGCTTTATTCTTTTGCTTAGAATTCCTTTGGCTATTCGGGCTCTTTTTTGGTTCCATATGAATTTTAGAATACTTTTTTCTAATTCTGTAAATAATATCATTGGTAGTTTGATAGGAATACCACTGAATTTGTAAATTGCTTTGGGTAGTATGGCCAGTTTGACAATATTGATTGTTCTGATCCATGAACATGGAATGTTTTTCCATTTGTTTGTGTTCCCTCCGATTTCTTTCAGTAGTGTTTTGTAATTCTCATTGCAGATATCTTTCACCTCCCTGGTTAGCTGTATTCCTAGGTATTTTATTCTTTTTGTGGCTATTGTGAATGGGATTGTGTTCTTGATTTGGCTCTCAGCCTGGATGTTATTAGCGTATATAAATGCTACGGATTTTTTTACATTGGTTTGGTATCCTGAAACTTTGCTGATGTTGTTTATCAGGCCTTAAAGCCTTTGGGCAGAGACTATGGGGTTTTCTAGGTACAGAATAATATCATCCACTAAGAGAGATAGTTTGACCTCCTGTCTTCCTATTTGGATGTTTTTTACGTCTTTCTTTTGCCTAATTGCTTTGGGTAGGACTTCTGGGGTGAGCTTTTGGGGATCATTTTCACATCTTTAGTCACTCTTTAGTATGAATCCAACATCTACCTACAATTTGCTCATGAATTGACTGAAGCATATAACCAAACTGATTATATGTTGCAGTGTTCAGATGTGTGATCTCCAGACTCAAATGCTGCTTTGCTGTGACTGTCTCATCAAGTGATCTAAGGAATGATCACCCAGCAAAAAGAACAGGGAACACTGACACTTAACAGAGGTCAAAACCACCACTCCTGGAAATTGGGCATGTAATTCAGACACCTCAAAGAGTGGTGAAAATCTGTACTGATCCCACTCCCACATATTAATGGTCTGCCAGTCAGCAAAGGTTGAAGAATGACCACAAGAGGGGACACTAAGAACCAAAATCATCTATGTTCACATAGCTTACTGTCTACGTTAATTGACTTCACAATTCCCCTCTTTATCAGCATAATTGTATGATTCCAGGAAACTCTTGTCCAAGAAGATAAAAGTTTTAAACACAGATAGAGTATTATCAATTTGAGGAACTTCCTGAGTGGCCCATCTGCTCTCAAAAAAAAGCATCAAATGACAGTTTATACCCCAAGACTCTGTGAACACTTTGCCTCAAAACTCTCAGTTTGCTGTGTTCACCAATCTACTTCCATTTTATTAGGATTCGTATTCAATACTAACCAAGTCCCTGTCTTAGATCAGACTTCGAAACCTCAAAAAGTCTCAACATCCTAACTTTGCCCTTCCTCCTCTGAGATGTTATTAAGACCCTGTTGAGATAGCATTCTCTCTTACCTCCATTAGCATTAAACTCAGCTTTGTTTTGACAAGGCCATAATTGAAAATTCAACTATTTGATTATTTAAAATATGAAACTCTGTAAAGTAAAATGCCATAAACAGAGAAAAAAGCCATATAAAGATGGATAAAGCAATCCATATAATGTGTGTGCATGTGTGTCTGTATACAGTAGTCCCTACTTATCCATGGGGGATACATTCTAAGACCCCAAGTGGATGCCTGAAACCATGGATAGTACTGAACCCTATGTATACTGTTTTTTTCCCTGTACGTACATACCTATGATAAAGTTTAACTTATAAGTTAGGCACGGTAAGAGATGAACAACACTAATAAAAATAGAATAATTATAACAATATATTGTAATTAAAGTTATGTGACTATGGTCTCTTTTTCTCCCAAAATATATAATTGTACGATACTCACCTATTTTTGAACCCTGGTTGACCAGGGGTAACTGAAACTGAAGAGAGCAAAACTACAGATAATGGAGGACTAACTGTACAATAAATTGATAATAAATTATTTTTAGAAATTATCTGAATATTGATAAAAATAGAGAAAGTGGTAGTCTGTGACATTTTAGCTGGGAGTCACTTCCACCCTCTGCACTTTATCTCCATGCACAGAAGTTCTATCCCAGGTGGGAGGGGCAGCCCATGAGGACTGGCAGGTCTGCTTCACTGTCTGAAGGGGGTGAGTTAATTTGGAGTAGAGTATGGGGAAATCCATGCCCAGTGACATTGTCAAAAACAATGGAGCTTTCAGTGGCAAACAATCAGGGAAGGCTAAAATCATAATTGAGGCAAACAAAAAAATCGGGCCACCCAGAAATTTAAGAGATAGTTAAGTAAGGAGATGGCTAAAGAGGACCCTGTTAAAATCACATTTGTCACCAGCAATTCAGAAAGCTGTACCCATGTACAAGGCTGGAGTAGCTTAGGAAAGATTAGAAAAGATCCTTGCAAGACACTTGTCTCTGGATGAATATAAAGCAACTTGTAAAGTCGCTGAATTGTGAAATTATTCCCTAAGCCACACACAGATTCAACTGCTAAGTGTGGAAGTCTTACTGGCTCAGTGTTTAAGCATAACCACTGACTAATCATTGGCTGACCACTAAGCTATGCTGACCTCGGGCAACCATAGGAAGCCAGACCTAAAAATAAAAGAAGGGTTGGGGGAACTGAACCAAAACGTCAGAGGCTGCACATCAGGGAGAACAGACTCCACAGAATTAGTCCAGGCAAACAAACAAAACACAGCAACAACAACCCCAAGGAAGAGGTATCAAAACCCATAGTTGCTAAAATATATTACAGGAATGTTCAATTTAAAAAAAAAAAATCATGGCTGGGCGCGGTGGCTCACGCCTGTAATCCCAGCACTTTGGGAGGCCAAGGCAGGCGGATCACAAGGTCAGGAGATCGAGACCATCCTGGCTAACATGGTGAAACTCTGTCTCTACTAAAAATACAAAAAATTAGCCAGGCATGGCAGCAGGCGCCTGTAGTCCCAGCTACTCAGGAGGCTGAGACAGGAGAATAGCATGAACCCAGGAGGCGGAGCTTGCAGTGAGCCGATATTGCACCACTGCACTCCAGCCTAGGTAACAGAGTGAGACTCTGTCAAAAATAAAATTAAATTAAAAATAAAATAAAATCATAAGATACAAAGAGAAAGAGGAAAATATGACCACACATGGAGGAAAAGCAGACAACAGAAACTATCTGTGAGAGCATACAGACGTTGAACTTAGCAGACAAAAATTTGAAAGCAACTGCTATAAATATGTTCAAAGAACTAAAGAAACCTTGTTTAAAGAAGTAAAGCATGAGAACAATGTCTCAGTTATAGAATTCAACAAAAAGATAAAGTTATTTTAAAAAACCAACTAGAGGCCAGGCGTGGTGGCTCACGCCTGTAATCCCAGCACTTTGGGAGGCTGAGGCAGGTGGATCAAGAGGTCAGGAGATCGAGACCATCCTGGCTAACCCGGTGAAACCTCGTCTTTACTAAAATTACAAAAAAAAAAATTAGCTGGACGTGGTGGCGGGCACCTGTAGTCCCAGCTACTCGGGAGGCTGAGGCAGGAGAATGGCGTGAATCCAGGAGGTGGAGCTTGTAGCTTGTAGTGAGCCGAGATTGCACTACTGCACTCCAGCCTGGGCGACAGAGTGAGACTCCGTCTTAAAAAAAAGAAACAGCTAGAAATTCTGGAGGTGACAAATATAATAGCTGAAATAAAAATTTCTCTAGCGGGATTGAACAGTATATTTGTGCTAGCAGAAGAAAAGGTAAGTGAACTTAAAAATAGGTCTATAGAGATCATCCAAATGGAAGAACAGAAAGGAAAAATAATGAAGAAAAATGAACATTGCCTCAAAGACTTGTATGTTTTATGGACGCATAAAACATACCAACAAATGTATAATAGGAGTCCCAGAAGGAGAAAGAGAGAGAAAAGATCAAAAAAAATTTGAAGAAATCAATACTAAAAAAATGCCCAAATTTGATGAAAAACATTAATCTACACATCCAATAAGGTCAGAGAATTCTAAGTAGAATAAACACAAAGAGATTGTCGCCTAAAAACACCGTAGTCAAACTATTGAAAGGCAAAAAGAATGTCTTGAAAGCAGCAAGAGAAAAATGACTCATCACATATGAGTGAACCAGATTAAGATAAGCAGCTGATTTCTCATCAGAAACAATGGAGAGTTTGGAGCCAAGATGGCTGACTAAACACAGCCAGAAGAAGATCTCCCACCAAGAGACTGGGACATCGGGAAGAATGGCACACTCCAAGCAGATCTTCAGAGGGAAGGCATTGAGAGTGGATGGAAGTAGGACTCAGACACTGAGGTGAAGGGAGATGATGCTGGGAACCCTGCATGGGGCTGCTGTGCACTGGGGCTCATTCCTGGCCCCCAGTGACTCCTGGAGAAGAGATTAATTGAACAGTTGAGGAGTGGCCCATTCTTGCCACAGACCTCCAGAATCCTAGCATCAGGAAACCCCACGACCCCCATGGACACTTAGGCTGGCAGCAAGAGCTACTTAGAGAGGCAGTTAGGGCAGGACTCCAGCCTGTGTGAGGCCAAGAGTATTTGATGTGGGAACATTTGCAGTAGAGCATGGCCAGGGATGCTTATCCCCCAAGGCTCACCATGCTCCTTCAGGAGACTTTAGCCTTAGGGTGACTGTCAGAACTGGACAGAGCAGGGCAGTCTTGCCTGTGGGACAGGGCCAATTTTATCTGAGCACCCCTCCACCTGCTGGCCTCGCCTGGGGACCCAGCCTGCCCATTCTCACTTGCAACACAGCTTTGGATGCCAGACTGCTATATCCAGGGGCCCTCATCATAGCTTCTTCATTGGCAGACCACACCTCACTGTTGGAGAGCTCCAGCAGATTGGCTCTTGCCAATGCACATCAGTCCACACACAGTCTCCCTCCACCATTGACTCCCCCTGCCACTTTGCCAGCACACATTTGTCCACAGCCCCTGCTCCACCACTTTGCCAGCAGGCATGCATAGGTGGACCTCACCCTACTTCACTGTCAGTGAATGTGCACATGCACCCCACCATGTCACCACTGCCAACACTAGTGCACCCTACCACCCCTCCCTCCACTAACACATGGGCACCCTGCTGTACCACCACTGCTGGCACAAATGCACACACAGACACCAGCAATCCTGCCCCTACCAGTGTCCCATCCCCACCATGCTGCACCCACTACTGGTGTAAGCACATGCAGGAACACTGTCACCCTGCTCCAGCTAATGTCCTGCCTCAGATAACGCACGTGTACCCCCACCGCACTGCCACGGTTACTGGCACATGCATGGGAGCACAGATCCCACTGCCACTGCCCCAGCAAAGTTCTTTGGCTGGCACCACTCATTGGAGTGTTGTGGCCAGTGGATCAGGAGCACTGTGGCCCCTTTGGTACAGCAGGTTCCTAACCTCAAGGGGCCAGAGAATAAAGCCAGGAGCCCAGTACCAGCCTCCCAGAGCATGCTGCCCAGGACTACTGAGCTGAGACTGGGCCTCTGAAAATCTTTCAGAAATGAAGCCAGTCAACTAAATCCACTTTATACCAGAATCAAACCCCCAAGGGGATCAAAGAAGATAAAAACAAAAAACTCTATCCAAAGGGCAGCAACTTCAAAGATTGAAGGAATATCAGCCCACATAAACAAGAAAGAACCAGTGCAAGAACTCTGGCAAGTCAAAAAGCCAAAATGTCCTCTTACCTCCAAATAATGGCACTACTTCCCCAGGAATGGTTCTTAATTAGGCTGAAATGACAGATACAGAATTCAGAATATGGATAGGAATGAAGATCATTGAGATTCAGGAGAAAGTCAAAACCCAATCCAAGGAATCTAAGGAATATAATAAAACAACAGAGGAGCTGAAAGATGAAATGGACATTTGAAGAAAGAACTAAACTGATATGATTGAGCTGAAAACCTTACTTCAAGAATTTCATAATTACAAATATTGATAGCAGAATAGACCAAGCTGAGGAAAGAATCTCAGAGCTTGAAGGCCAGTCCTCCAATGTAACTCAGTCAGACAAAAGTGAAGAAATAAAAAAGAATGAACAAAACCTCTGAGAAAGATGGTATTATGTAAAGAGACCAAATCTATGACTCATTGGCATCCCTGAAAGAGAGGGAGAAAAAGCAAACAACTTGGAAAACATATTTGAAGATATCATTCATGAAAATTTTTCCAACCTCGCTACAGAGTCCAACAGTCAAATTCAGGAAATGCAGAGAACCCCTGTGAGACACTGTATAAGATGACCATCCCCAAGACACATACTCATCAGATTCTCCAAAGTTGAAATGAAAGAAAAAATGTTTAAGGCAGCTAGAGAGAAAGGGCAGGTCATCAACAAGGGGAACATCATCAGGCTAACAGTGAACCTGTCAGCAGAAACTCTACAAGCCAGAAGAGATTGGGGGCCTATATTCAGCATTCTTTTATATATTTATTTATTTATTGAGATGGAGTCTTGCACTGTTGCCGAGGCTGGAGTGCAGTGGTGCAATCTCGGCTCACTGCAAGCTCCGCCTCCTGGGTTCACACCATTCTCGTGCCTCAGCCTCCCAAGTAGCTGGGACTACAGGAGCCCGCCACCACATCCAGCTAATTTTTTGTATTTTTAGTGGAGATGGGGTTTCACCATGTTAGCCAGGATAGTCTCGATATCCTGACCTCATGACCTGCTCACCTTGGCCTCCCAAAGTGCTGGGATTACAAGCATGAGCCATTGCGCCTGGCCTATTCAGCATTCTTAAAGAAAATAAATTCCAACCAAGGATTTCATATCCAGCTGATATAGTTTGGATATTTGTCCCTGCCCAAATCTCATGTTGAATTGTAATCCCCAATGCTCGAAGTGGGGCCTGGTGGGAGGGGTTTCGGTCATGGGGGTGGATCCTTCATGGCTTGGTGGTGTCTTTGCAATAGTGAGTTCTTGCCAAGATCTGGCCATTTAAAAGTGGACCTCCCCCTACACTCTCACTTGTTCCTGCTTTCACCATGTGACCTGCCTGTTCCCCTTTCACCTTCCACCACGACTGAATGCTTCTCAAGGGTTCAACAGAGCCAAGCAGATACCAGCACCATCCTTTCTGTAAAACCTGCAGAACTGTGAGCCAATTAAACCTCTTTTCTTTATAAGTGACCCAGTCTCAGGTATTTCTTTATAGCAATGCAAGAATGGCCTAATACAGAAAATTGTTACTGAGGAGTGAGACATTGCTATAAGATAACCTGAAAACATGGAAGCAGCTTTGGAAATGGGTAACAGGCAGAGGTTGGAAGAGTTTAGAGGGCTCAGAAAAAGAGAGGAAGACCAAGGGAAGTCCAGAACTTCTTAGAGACTGGTTAAATGATTGTGACCAAAATGCTGATAGTGAGACAGCCAGGTGGGAGGGATTCCCTGGAGAAACTCCAACCAGCTTGCCCACTGAGGTGGAGCCTCAGGAAGTTCATGACCTTTGCAGCAGAGAGGAGCCTGGCTCCTTCTCTTCCTGTGTGGAACCTGGGATTCAAACACCCGGGCAGGAAGCACTCTAGTGGAGGGACTCTGGCCTAGTGAGAGTCCCTGTTTCCCCCTTTTCATCCTTTTAACCCAATAAAACCCTGCTTCACTCACCCTTCAAATCATCTGCGAGCCTAAATTTTTGTGGCTGTGGGATGGACAAGGACCCCATCTTTCGCTCAACTAAGGAAAAGTCCTGCAACAATAGTAATATGGATGATGAAGTCCAGGCTTATGAGGTCTCAGATGGAAATGAGAAACTTATTGGGAACTGGAGCAAAGGTCATGTATGTTATGCCTTAGCAAAAAAACTTGTCTCCATTCTGTCCATGTCCTAGGGATCTGTGGAAGTTTAAACTAAATAGTGAAGATTTAGGGCAAGGGTGTCCAATCTTTTGGCTTCCCTGGGCCACAGTGGAAGAAGAATTGTTCTTGGGCCACACATAAAATACACTAACACTAATGATAGCTGATGAGTTAGAAAAAAAAAATCACAAAAAAAGTCATAATGTTTTAAGAAAGTTTATGAATTTGTATTGGGCTGCACTCAAAGTCATTCTGGGTCATGTGTGGCCTGCAGGCTACAGGTTGGACAAGCTTGATTTAGAGTATCTGGCAGAAGAAATTTCTAAGCAGCAAAGTGTTCAAGATGTGGCCTGGCTGCTTTGAACAACCTACACTCAGATTTGAGAGCAAAGAAAAGACTTAAAGTTAGAGTTTATATTTAGAAAGGAAGCAGAGCATAAAAGTTTGGGAAATTTGAAGCTTGGCCATGTGGCAGAGAAAGAAAAAACGTTTCTGGGAGAGGAATTGTAGCAGGCAGTGGAGCACCCATTTGCTACAGAAATTTGCATAACTAAAAGGGATCCAAGTGCTGGTAACCAAGACAATGGGAAAAAGACCTCAAAGGCATTTCAGAGATCTAAGAGGTAGCACCTCCCACCACAAGCTCTGAGGCCTAGGAGAAAAGAATGGTTTCAGGGACCAAGGCTCCACTTCCCTGTGTAACTTCAGGATTCTGTTCCCTGCATCCAGGACACTCCAGCTCCAGCCTCAGCTCAAAGGGCCCAGACACAGCTCATGCTGTTGCTTCAGAGGGTGCAAGCCATAAGCCTTGGTGGCTTTCATGTGGTGTTAAGCCTATAGATGCACAGAGTGCTAAAGTGATTGAGGCTTGGCATCACTGCCTAGATTTCAGATGATGTATGGAAAAGCCTGGGCACCTAGGCAGAAGCCTGCTGCAAGCAGAGAGTCCTCACAGAAAACCTCTACTATGGCAGTGTGGAGAAAAAATGTAGGGTTGAAGCTCCCACACAGGGTCCCCACTGGGGCACTGCCTAGTGGAGATATGGGAAGGGGGCCACCATCTCCTAGACCCCAGAACAGTAGATCCATCAGCAGCTTGCTCTCTGCATCCAAAAAAAAGCCACAGGCGCTCAACTCCAACCTGTGAGAATAGCCACAGGGGATGATCCCTGCAAAGCCTCAGAGGCAGAGCTGTCCAAGGCTTTGGGAATCTACCCCTTACAGCAGTGTGCCCTTGATGTGGGACATAGAGTCAAAGGAGATTATTTTGGACATTTAAGATTTAATGACTATCCTGCTGGGTTTCAAATATGCATTGGGCCTGTTACCCCTTTCTTTTAACCAATTGCTCCTTTTTGAAACAGGAATGTTTACACAATGCCCATATTCTTGCTGTATCTTGGAAGTAACTAACTTGTGTTTGATTTTATGGGCTTATAGGTGGGAGAGGCTTGCCTTGTCTCAGATGAGACTTTGGACTTTGGACTTCTGAATTGATGCTGGAATGAGTTAAGACTTTGGGGGACTGTTGGGAAGGCATGATTGTATTTCCCAATGTGAGAAGGACATGAGATTTGGAAGAGACCGGGGTGGATTGATATAGTTTGATGTGTGTCCCCCCACCAAGTCTCATGTTGAATTGTAATCCCCACTGCTGAAGGTGGGAACTGGTGGGAGGTGTTCGCAGGGGTTGATCCCTCATGAATGGCTTGGGCCTTCTGCATGGTGATAAATGAGCTCTTTCTCAGAGTACACATGAGATCTGGTCATTTAAAAGTGTGTGGCCTGCCCCTTGCTTGCTCTTGCTTTTATCATGTGACATGCTTGTTCCTTCTTTGCCTTCCACCATGATTGAAAGTTCTCTGAGGTGGCTGGGTGAGGTGGCTCACGCCTGTAATCCCAGCACTTTGGGACGCCGAGGTGGGCAAATAATGAGGTCAAGAGATCAAGACCATCCTGGCTAACATGGTGAAATTCTGTCTCTACTAAAAATACAAAAATTAGCTGGGTATGATGGCATGTGCCTGTAGTCCCAGCTACTCGGGAAGCTGAGGCAGGAGAATTGCTTGAACCAGGGAGGCGGAGGTTGCAGTGAGCCGAGATTGTGCCACTGCACTCCAGCCTGGTGACAGAGTAAGACTCTGTCTCCAAAAAAAAAAAAAGAAAGTTCTCTGACACTTCACCAGAAGCCAAGCAGATGCCAGCACCATGCTTCCTGTAAAGCCTGCAGAACTATGAGGGAATTAAACCCTTTTCTTTATAAATTACCCAGTCTCAGGTATTTCTTTATAGCAATGCAAGAATGGCCTAATACACAAGCTAAACTAAGGTTTATAAGTAAAGGAGAAATAAGATCTTTTTCAGACAAGCAAATGCTAAGGGAATTTGTTACCACCAGACCTGCCTAACAAGAGGTCCTTAAGGAAGTCCTAAATATAGAAAGGAAAGACTGTTACCAGCTAACACGAAAACACACATAAGTACATAGACCATTGACACTATAAAGCAATTACACAATCAAGTCTGCATAATAACCAGCTAACAACATGATGACAGGATCCAACCCACATATATCAATATTAACTTTGAATGTAAACAGGCTAAATGCCCCAGTTAAAAGGCATGGAGTGGCAAGTTGGATGAAGAAGGAAGACCCACTGGTATGCTGTTTTCAAGACACCCATCTCACATGCAATGACACCCATAGGCTCAAAGTAAAGAGATGGAGAAAAATCTACCAAGCAAATGGAAAACAGAAAAAAGTGGGGGCTGTTATTCTAATTTCAAATAAAACAGATTTTAAACAAACAATAATCAAAAAGATAAAGAAGAGCATTGCATAATTGTAAAGGCTTCAATTTAACAAGACCTAACTATCATAAATATATATGCACCCAACTCAGGAGTACCCAGATTCATAAAACAAGTTCTTAGAGACCTAGGAAAAGGCTTAGATAATCACACAATAATAGTGAGAGACTTCAAACCCCACTGACAGTATTAGACAGATAATTGAGGCAGAAATCTAACAAAGATATTCAGGACCTGAACTCAACACTTGATCAAATAGACCTAACAAGTATCTACAGAACTCTCCACACAAAAACAACAGAATATACATTCTTCTCATTTGCACATGGCACATACTCTAAAACTGCTCACATAATCAACCGTAAGACAATTATCAGCAAATTCAAAAAAAACTGAAATCATACCAACCACTCTCAGACCACAGCACAATAAAAATAGAAATCAATACTAAGAAGATCACTCAAAACCATAAACTACATGAAAATTAATCAACCTGCTCCTGAATGACTTTTGGGTAAGCAATAAAATTAAGGCAGACATAAAGACATTATTTGAAACTAGTGACAACAAAGATACAACATATCAGAATCTCTGGGACACAGCTAAAGCAGTGTTAAGAGGAAAGTTTATAGTGCTAAATGCCCACATCAAAAAGCTAGAAAGATCTCAAGTTAACAACTTAATATCAAACCTAGAGGAACTAGAAAAACAAGAGCAAACCAACCCCAAAGCTAGCAGAAAACAAGAAATAACCCAAATCAGAGCTGAACTGAATGAAATTGAGATGTGGAAAACCATTCAAAAGATCAATAAATCCACGACTTGGGTTTCTGAAAGAATAAATAAGATTGATAGACCACTAGCTAGATTAATAAAGAAAAAAAGAAAAGATCCAAATAAACACAATCAGAACTGACAACGGGGACATTACCAAAAACCCCACAGAAATACAAAAACCCTCAGAATCTGCAATGAGCTCCTCTGTGCACACAAACTAGAAAACCTAGAAGAAATGGATAAATTCCTAGAAACATACAACCTGCCAAGATTGGACCAGGAATAAATTGAATCCTTGGAGACCAATAATGAGTTCCAAAAGTGAATCAGTAATAAAAAGCCTACCAACCAGAAAAAGCCCAGGACCAAAGAAATTCACAGCCAAATTCTACCAAATGTATGAAGAAGAGCTGGTACCATTCCTACTGAAGCGATTCCAAAAAATTGAGAAGAAAGGACTCCTCCTTAACTCATTCTTTGAGGCCAACATCATTCTGATACCAAAACCTGGCAAAGACACACAAAAAAAGAAAACTTCAGGCCAATATCCTTGATGAACATAGATGCAAAAATCTCAACAAAGTACTAGCAACCTGAATACAGCAACACATCAAAAAGCTAATCCACCACAATCAAGTAGGCTTTATCTCTGGGATGCAAGGTTGGTTCAACATATACAAATCATTATATGTAATTCATAACATAAACAGAAACAAAAACAAAATGCACATGATCATCTTAATAGATGCAGAAAAGGCTTTTGATAAAATTCAACATTCCTTTATGTTAAAAACCCTGAACAAACTAGGCATTGAAGAAACATAGTTCAAAATAATAAGAGCCATCTATGACAAACCCACAGGCAACATCATACTGAAAGAGCAAAACCTAGAAGTATTCCCCTTGAGAACTGGAATAAGACAAGGATGCCCACTCTCATCAATCCTATTCAACATAGTACTTGAAGTCCTAGCCAGAGCAATTAGACAAGAAAAAGAAATAAAAGCCATCCAAATAGGAAGACAAAAAGTCAAACTATTTCTTTTTGCAAATGATATGATTATACACCTAGAAAACCCCATAGTCTCTGCCCAAAAGTGCCTAGATGTGATAAGCAACTTCAGCAAAGTTTCAGGATACAAAAGCAATGTGCAAAAATCAGTAGCATTTCTATAGACCAACAGCATCCAAGATGACAGCCAAATCAGGAACACAATCCCATTCACAATAGCCATAAAAAGAATAAAATACCTAGGAAAACAGCTAACCAGGGAGGTGAAAGATCTCTACACTGAGAATTACAAAACACTACTGAAAGAAATCAGAGGCAACACAAACAAATGAAAAAACATTCCATGCTCATGGATCAGAACAACCAATATTGTTAAAATGGCCATACTGGCCAGATGTGGTGGCTCACATCTGTAATCCCAGCACATTGGAAGGCCGAGGCATGCAGATCATCTGAGGTCAGGATTTTGAGACCAGCCTGGCCAAGATGGCAAAACCCCATCTCTACTAAAAATACAAAAATTATCTGGGCGTGGTGGCAGTCACCTGTAATCCCAGCTACTCAGGAGGCTGAGACAGGAGAATCCAGGAGGCGGAGGTTGCCGTGAGCCAAGATTGCGCCATTGTTCTCCAGCCTGGGTGACAAGAGTGAAACTCTGTCTCAAAAAGAAAAAGAAAAAAAAAAAGGCCATACTACCCAAAGCAATTTACAAAATTCAATGCTATTCTTATTAAAATACCAATGACATTCTTCACAGATTTAGAAAAAAATATTCTAAAATATTTATGGAACAAAAAAAGATCCTGAATAGCCAAAGCAATCCTAAGCAAAAAGAACAAAGCTGAGGCATCACATTACCCAACTTCAAACTATACTACAAGAGCAGTGGGATGACATGTGACATATTAAAAGTACTGAAAGACGACAGCTGCGGTGGCTTACACCTGTAGTCCCAGTACTTTGGGGAGGCCGAGGTGGGTGGATCACCTGAGGTCAGGAGTTCAAGACCAGCCTAACCAACATGGTGAAACACCATCTCTACTAAAAATACAAAAATTAGCTGGGTGTGGTGGTGGGTGCCTATAATCCCAGCTACTCGGGAGGCTGAGGCAGGAGAATTGCTTGAACCCAGGAGGCAGAGGTTGCAGTGAGTGGAGATTGCACCATTGCACTCCAGCCTGGGTGACAGAGTGAGACTCCATCTGAAAATAAAATAAAATAAAATAAAATAAAATAAAAGTACTAAAAGAAAAAAAACTGTCAAACAAGCATGCCATACAAAGAATAACTATCCTTTGTTAATAAATGAAGAATAAATTCCCAGATAAACAAAAATTGAGATAATTTGTAGTTAGGAGACTTACCTGATAAGAAATACTAAAAGAAGTCTTGAAGATGAAAGGAAGTGACTTCAGATGATAATGTCAATCCCCATGAAGAAACAAAGAGCACTACGCACCTACTAGAATGGCTCAGATCCAAAATATTGACAGCACCAATCGCTGGCAAGGATGTGGCGTAACAGGCACTCTCTTTCATTGCTTGTGGGAATTCAAAATGGTATACCCACTTTGGAAGACAGCTTGATGGTTTCTTCTAAAAGTAAACATACTCTAACCGTATGATCCAGCAATTGTGCACCTTCCTATTTACCCAAAGTAATTGAACATTTGCATCCACAAAAAAACCTGCACATGGTTATTTATGGTAGCTTTTCTCACAATTGCCAAAACCTGGAAGCAACCAAGATGTCTTTCAGTAGGTGAATGCAAACTGTGATATTTCAGACCATATGATAGAAACTGTGATATTTCAGACCAAGAAATGTTATTCAGCAAAAAAGAAATGAGCTATCAAGCCATAAAAAGACATGGAGAAAACTTAAGTGCATATTACTAAGTGAAAGAAGCCAATCTGAAAAGGCTACATACTGTAGGATTTCAGTTATATGACATTTGGGAAAAGGCAAGACTATGGAGACAGTGAAATGATCAGTATGTGCCAAGGGTGAGAGGGAGGCAGAGATGAACAGGTGAAGCACAGGGATCTTTAGGAGAGCGAAACTATCTGTATGGTACTTATGGTGGATATATGTCATTAGACATTTGTCCAAACCCATAGAATGTACATCAAGAGTGAAGTGGAATGTAAACTATGGACTGTGGATGATAAAGATGTGTCAATATAGGTTCATCAATTAAAACAAATGTACCACTCTGGTGGGGGATGATGATAATGGGGGAGGCTATACATGGGGAGTGAGGGGTATATGGGAAATCTCGGGACCTTCCACTCAATTTTGCTGTGAACCAAAAGCAAAAGGAAAAGAAACAAAGAGCACCAATAAAGTTTATTATGTAGGTAATTACCAAAGGTGTTATAGACATATTTTTCTCTTTTCTTCCCTTAATGATTTGAAAGACAATTGCAGCCGGGAGCAGTGGCTCACGCCTTTAATCCCAACACTTTGGGAGGCTGAGGTGGGCAGATCACTTGAGGCCACGAGTTTGAGACCAGCCTGGCCAACATAGCAAAACCCTGTCTTTACTAAAGATACAAAAAATTAGCCAGGCATGCTGGCGCACGCCTGTAATCCCAGCTACAGGAGGCTGAGGCATGAGAATTGCTGGAATCTGGGAGGCAGAGGTTGCAGTGAGCCAAGATGGCGCCACTGCACTCCAACTCCAGCCTGGGCAACAGGGTAAGACTCTATCTCAAAAAAAAAAAAAAAAAAGACAACTGCATAAAGCAATAAATATAAAGTTGTATTATTAGACTTATAACATTAAAATGTAATATATGTAACAATAATAGCACAAAGCAGGAGGGAGGGAATGAAGCAACATTTGAGCAAGGAGATGACTCTAGATGGTAACTCAATTTCAGAGAGAGAAAAATGAAGAGTACTGGAAATGGTAAATATGTAGCTTAATATAAAATCCTATATATTTCCTCCTCCTTTTAGCTTCTCTAAAAGACATGATTGTATAAAGCAATAATTATAACACTGTATTGTTGGGCATTACAGGGAGATGATAAATATCAATTATGGCTTTGAGACCAGCTGCAGCAGCAGGAATTGTAGCTCTTTCCCTAATCCTCTTGTACCAAATCTTTGCAGAAGACAGCTGCAAAGACCCTGTGATGGATTGGATTTAACGGAGAGTGTGAGAAGATCTGAAGCACTCTACGTCCAGCCCATGACTCTGAAAATCATCTGTTTTCCCCACTCTTGTTCCCCACTGGAAGCTTCCAAACTATTGTCTTTATCCTTGGGTTTCTGAAATTTCACAATGATATATCTAGATATGGGTCTTTTATGTTTGTCCTGGGAAATTGGTGGACCTTTTTAATCTGGAGACTTGGTTTTTAACATCTAGGAAAATTTCTTGTCTTTATCCTTTGATGATTTCTTGTGTTTAGTTTTCTCTTTTAAGAAGTTCTTTTGGCCAGGCATGGTGGTTCACGCCTGTAATCCTAGCATTTTGGGAGGCCGAGGCGGGTGGATCACCTGAGGTCAGGAGTTTGAGACCATCCTGGCCAACCTGATGAAACCCCGTCTCTACTAAAAATACGAAAATTAGCTGGGCATGGTGGTGGGTGCCTGTAATCCCAGCTACATGGGAGGCTGAGGCAGGAGAATCATTTGAACCTGGGAGGTGGAGTTTGCAGTAAGCCAAGATCGTGCCATTGCACTCCAGCCTGGGCAACAGAGTGAGATTCCATCTCAAAAAAGAAAAAAAAAAGAAGTTCTTTTTATTAGAGGTTGTACCTTCTGGATTGATCCTTTATTTCTATTTTCCTTCTCTCATATTTTCTGATTCCTTGTCTTTGTTCTACCTTCAAGGAGACTCATATGCATTTATCTTCTGCTCTTCTATTAAACTCATTAAAAACTTGGCAAATATTTTTAATATCCAATAACTCATCTTGGCTTCTGATTGTTCCTTTCTGCTGCTCCCTGTCCCTCAACATTTTAAAGACTTATTTTTATTTTTATTTTTTATTTTTTTCTGAGACGGAGTCTTGCTCTGTCGCCCAGGCTGGAGTGCAGTGGCGCGATCTAGGCTCACTGCAAGCTCCGCCTCCTGGGTTCACGCCATTCTCCTGCCTCAGCCTCCTGAGTAGCTGGGACTACAGGCGCCCGCCACCATGCCCCGCTAATTTTTTGTATTTTTAGTAGAGACGGGGTTTCACCACGTTAGCCAGGATGGTCTCAATCTCCTGACCTCGTGATCCGCCAGCCTCGGCCTCCCAAAGTGCTGGGATTACAGGCGTGAGCCACCGCGCCCGGCCAAGACTTATTTTTTAGAGCAGTTTTAAGTTCACAGAAAAATTGAGAGGAAGGTGCACAGATAGCCAGTGTACCCCATATCCCACACATGCCTTGCCTCCTCTATTAATACCATCCCCCACCACTTCCTTTGTTTTATATAACCTCTTATCCTTATATGATCTTGGCCATTCTCTTAAAAATTTTTTTTAAATTTATGTATAATAGTTGTGCATATTTGGGGGTACATGTGATATTTTGATAGATGTATACAATGTGTAATGATCAAATCAGGGTAATTACCATATCCATCACCTCAAATATTTGTGTTGTAAACATGACAATTCTTCTCTTCTAGCTGTTTTGAAATAAATAATAAATTATTGTTAACTATAACTTCCGTACTATGCTATCAAATGCTGGAACTTATTTCTTTATTTTAAATGTATTTTTGTACTCTGTAACCAACTTCTTTTCGTTTGCCCTTCCCCCTTCCCTTCCCAGCCTCTGGTACTCTGGTAACCACCATTCTTTTTTTTTTTTTTTTTGAGACAGAGTCTTGCTCTGTCGCCAGGTTGGAGTGCAGTGGCACGATCTCGGCTCACTGCAACCTCTGCCTCCCAGGTTCAAGCGATTCCCCTGCCTCAGCCTCCCGAGTAGGTGAGACTACAGGCACGCGCTACCACACCCAGCTAATTTTTGTATTTTTAGTAGAGACGAGGTTTCACCAGGTTGGCCGGGATGGTCTTGATCTCTTGACCTCGTGATCCACCCACCTCAGCCACCCAAAGGGCTGGGATTACAGGTGTGAGCCACCACGCCCGGCCCCACCATTCTACTCTCTACCTCCATGAGACCCTCTTTTTGACCTCCCAAATATGAGTGAGAACATGTGATATTTGTCTTTTTGTGCCTGGCTTATTTCACTTAACATAATTATCTCCTGTTCCATCCATGTTGCTGCAAGTGACAAAATTGCATTCTTTTTTAAGGATGAATAATTTTCCATTTTATATATATATACCACATTTTCTTTATCCATTCATCTGTTGATAGACGCTTATGTTGATTCCAGAAATGTCTGATCTTTGTCATCTGTTTATATTTAAGAATAAAGCGGGCCGGGCGTGGTGGCTCACGCCTGTAATCCCAGCACTTTGGGAGGCTGAAGCGGGCAGATCACGAGGTCAGGAGATCGAGATCATCCTGGCTAACACGGTGAAACCTCGTCTCTACTAAAAATACAAAAAATTAGCTGGGTGTGGTGATGGGCACCTGTAGCCCCAGCTACTCGGGAGGCTGAGGCAGGAGAATGACATGAACCCAGGAGGCAGAGCTTGCAGTGAGCCGAGATCACACCACTGCATTCCAGCCTGGGTGACAGAGCAAGACTCTGTCTCGAAAAAAAAAAAAAAAAGAATAAAGTGGGCGTGGTGGTGCATGCCTATAGTCCCAGCTACTCAGGAGGCTGAGGCAGGGGGATCACTTGAGCCCAGGAGTTTAAGATCAGCCTGGGCAACACAGTGAGACCCTGTTTCAAAAAAAAAAAAAAAAAAAGAAGAAGGCCATAAGGAACTGACTTGGGAGATCTGGGGAGATGTACTGGGCTTATTTATTTGCACTTTACTTCCATGTGAACCAATAGCTAGCTAGCCAATGCAGGCATCTTTTCCCTAAGGTCAGTACATGTTAATGGTTATTCCTGATCCAGGCTTAGCTGCCTGGGCCTCAATTTCCTTATCCTAGAGAAAGCTAAAGGAGGAGGGTCTGGTCAAAGAGTGACTTCTTCAAATGGAATAGAGGTAATTTCAGTCATATGAGGCCTAGCATGTGACGGGGCTCAAATGTTTCAGGGGAATCCTCTGCACCACACTCTATCGTATCACTTCCACTACTCTCATCCATTGAAGAAGAATCTTAATCTCTGGTCTTGCTCTCTCAACACCATTCCATCAGAAGAGGGTGGCTTACCAGATTTGGGCTTATTTCTCCAAGATTTGGTCTTTAAAATAAGGGTGTGTCATAAGTTCAATGCACATAATCACAGATGAAAGTTTACAAAATATTCTCCACCTTAAGTAATTCAGAGATTTGCCTGGGAGGGCGGCCTTCAGTATTTTGCTTGTCTCATGGTTGATAGTTAATATTTGTGCTATCAATGACTGTTGAACTGGAGCTAGCTAAATAACCCTTCTCAATGATCAGGATTGATTCTAGAAACTAGAATTGTATTTATTATGCAGATAACATTAAGTGAACCATAGGAGAGGGTATCTATAAGGGTATCTATAAGGGTTAAGAAATAGGTAGAACCTCTTGCTGAATATTTGGAAAAGAGAAAAAGTAATTACTAGAAACCTAGCATACGTCTCAACGTCTCTGACCCTGGTTCTGAAATGATAGAGAACGTGACTGCACAAAATGTTTATAGAGCATTCTTTATAACAGTGAAAAAAAATCAAAAACAGCAGAAATGTCCAAAGCCAGAGAAACAGTGGATGAATATTATGTAGTCTTTAAAGTGATGACTATGCAAAAAATTATGTGTCCATATTTATATACAGAAATTAAGACTATAAAGAAACATGAGAAGATAAAAATAGTTTTTTTTGCTGGGATGCTTGAACTTATGAGTGAAATTTAAATTATTTTCTTTTTTTATGATGTTCTGAGTTGATTCTTTTATAAATACTGACAGCATTGCCTTTATCTCTCTCCCACACTTGTGCAAACTTTTTGACAGATACATAGCCAGCAAGCCTTAACTCCACACAGCAGATGGAAACCACAAGCAGGGGATTTTGGCTCATTTGAGGTTTTGCTGTATGCTCAGAACTGTGGGTAGAATGACATTTCTTTTGATCTTCTCCTCTCCTTTTCCAACTTCATTTCTCTAATAAAGTGAAATTAGTATTGAGTACTTCCACACTACAAAGGAAGATGCTATCCTGGTTTGCAATCCAGAAGTCCAAAAATTTGTTAGCTGAAAGAAGTCCCTCAGGGGATTTGGGAATGGACCTGTTGTGGACCTCTGGTTCTCTTCTGTTTTAAAAATTAAATTAAATTTTATTTTAGAGACAGGGTCTTGCTCTGTCAGCCCAGGCTGGAGTGCAGTGACACAATCATAGCTCACTGCAGCCTTGATCCCCTGGGCTCAAGGGATTCTCTGGTCTCAGCCCCCTGAATAGCTGAGACTACAGGATTGAGCCACTGCCCCCAGTTTGTTCTGTCCTCTCTTCATCTCCTCCCAAGCACCATTTCCCTTCTTTCAGCTGCAGAAATTCCCTGGCAATTCTTGGCCCTTACTCTTTCACAACAATTTTAAAAGCACCTTACCAATTTCCATGAAAACTCTGTTGGGGTATTTACTGGAACCACATCGAACTTACAGATCAATCTGGGGAGAATTGACATCCTTAAAATTTTGTCTGTAGAGATCTTGAAGACCTGGTAGATTTATTCCTAGGGACTTGATATTCTCTGATACACCTATATCATTATTATTATTATTATTATTATTATTATTATTATTACTTTGAGACAGAGTCTCGCTCTGTTGCCAGGCCGGAGTGCAGTGGCGTGATCTTGGCTCACTGCAACCTCCGCCTCCTGGGTTCAAGCTATTCTCCTGCCTCAGCCTCCCAAGTAGCTGGGACTACAGGCACATGCCACCACACCCAGCTAATTTTTGTATTTTTAGTAGAAATGAGGTTTCACCATGTTGGCCAGGATGGTCTCATTCTCTTGACCTTGTGATCTGCCCGCTTTGGCCTCCCAAAGTGCTGGGATTACAGGCATGAGCCACCACACCTGATCTATTTTTAGTTTTAATTGTATTCTTAGTCGTTTGCTGCTGTTATATAGAAATACAACTGGCTTGGTAATCTATAACCAGCTATAAATATTTCTAATAATTTATCTGTATATTTGTTTGGATTTGTTATTTTTCAACAATGACATTTTATGTCTCATTTCCAATACTTTGTCCCTAATATCTTTTTTTTTTAGATGGAGTCTTGCTCTGTTGCCCAGGCTGGTGCGATCTCGGCTCACTGCAACCTCCGCCTCCCAGGTTCAAGCGATTCTCCTGCCTCAGCCTCCAAAGTAGCTGAGACTACAGATACCCACCACCACACCTGGCTAATTTTTGTATTTTTAGTAGAGACGGGGTTTCACCATGTTGGCCAGGCTGGTCTTAAACTCCTGACCTCAAGTGAGATGCCTGCCTCAGCCTCCCAAAGTGCTGGGATTACAGGCGTGAGCCACCATGCCCAGCCAATCAGTTTTTTTCTTTTTGAGACAGGGTCTTGCCCTATCACCCAGACTGGCGTGCAGTGGTGCAATCACAGCTCACTGCAGCCTTGACCTCCTGGGTTCAAGTGATCCTCCTACCTCAGCCTCCCTAGTAGCTAGGAGTGTGTTCCACCATGCCCCACTAATTTTTTTACTTTTTGTAAAAATAAGATCTCACTATGTTGGCCAGGCGCGGTGGCTCATGCTTGTAATCCCAGCACTTTGGGAGGCTGAGGCAGGCAGATCACTTGAGGTCGGGAGTTCAAGACCAGCCTGGCCAACATGGTGAAACCCTGTCTCTACTAAAAATACAAAAAATTAGCTGGGTGTGGCGGTAGGTGCCTGTAATCCCGCTACTCGGGAGGCTGAGGCAGGAGAATCGCTTGAACCTGGGAGGTCAAGGTTGCAGTGAGCCGAAATCATGCCACTGCACTCCAGCCTGGGTGACAAAGGGAGACTCCATCTCAAAAAAAAAGAGAAAAGAAAAGAAAAGAAAAAAAAAGATATTACTGGCTGGTCTCAAATTCATGGGCTCAAGTCATTCTCTGGCCTCAACCTCCCAAAGTACTGGATTACAGGCATGAGCTACTGTGCTCAGCCTCTAATATCATTTTTCTTTGTTGTATTGTACAGGCTAGACTCTCCAGTATAAATCTCCAATACCATATTGAATAAAAGTGGCATTAGTAGACATGCTGACTTCAAAGGAATGCTTCCAATGTTTCACCATTTAGGATCAGGTTTCTCTAGGGGTGTGTGTGTGTGTGTGTATGTGTGTGTGTGTGTGTGTTTAATAGCTGTTCTTTATTAGGTTGCAGATTTTCTCTTCTCTTCTTAATTTTCCATAAGTACTTATAATGATCGAGAGTTGGATTTTATCAAAGGATTTTTCTGAATCAATTGACATTATAATATGGTTTTTTCTTTTAATCAGTTTATAAAATGATTTACATATGTGGATTTTCTAATATTAAACCAGTTTTGCATAGCTGGGTTAAATTCAATTAAGCAATGGTGTGATTGCTTTTTTACTCCCTCTTGGCTTAGATTTGCTAATATTTTAAGGACTTTTTGTATCCATATTCATGAATGGAGTGGTCCTGTAATTTTCCTTTTTTGAAACATCTCCATCTGATTTGATATAATGTGACTGTATTAGTCAGGGTTTCCAGAGAAACAGAACCAATAGAATGTGTAAGTATAAATAGATAGATTTATTATAAGGAATTTGGCTCATGTGATTATGGAGGTGGGCCAATGGTTTTGTTTCAGTCTGAGTCCAATGGCCTGAGAACCAGGAGCATCGATGGTATCATTCCTGTCGGAGCTGGCGGGCTGAAGACCTAGGAATGGCTGATGTTTCACTTTAAGTCCAAATGCATGGAAAACCTGATATCTCAGCTGAAAGGCAGCCAGGCAGGAAGGAATTCTCTCTGACTGGGGGAGAATCAGCCTTTGTGTTTGAGGCCCACCCACATTAGTGAAGACAGTCTGCTTTACTCAGTCTACTGATTTGAATGCTAATCTCATCCAGAAACACCCTTATAGAAATACTCAAAATAATATTTGACCAAATATCTGGGCTCCCCATGGCCCAGTCAAGAGGATACATAACATTAAACATCACAATGGCATATTTATCCATTCTCCTGTTGATGGGCATTTGCTTATTTCCAGGGTTTTGCTGCTATAACATTCCAGTACCTGAATCCTAGAAAATATCTAGGACCATGATTGCTTTAGCAGAAGGTATGTGAACATTAAACTTAATAAGCTAATGGCAGTATTTCAGCATTTTCTACTTTGATTACTTTTATATTGGCCATCATTTTTCTTAATATCTAAGAGATCACTTGTTATTTTTAAAAAATTAATTCTTGTTTATTATTTATTTATTTATTGACAGAATCTTGCTCTGTTGCCCAGGCTGGAGTGTAGTGGCTAGATCTCGGCTCACTGCAACCTCCGCTTCCTGGGTTCAAGTGATTCTCGTGCCTCAGCCTCCCAAGTAGCTGGGATCACAGGCATGCACCACCACGCCTGGCTAATTTTTTGTATTTTTAGTAGAGATGGGGTTTCACCATGTTGGCAAGGCTGGTCTCGAACTCCCGACCTCAAGTGATTTGCCCGCCTGAGCCTCCCAAAGTGCTGGGATTACAGATGTGAGCCCCTGTGCCCAGCCAAATACTTTTTTTAAAAAAAATAACAGTTTTTGATTTACAGAAAAATTGAGCAGATAGTACAAAGAGTTCCTACACGTCCTCTGCACAAAAGTTGTCTTATTATGAACATCTTTGTTAGTATGATACATTTGCCACAATTAATGACCCAATATTGATACATGATTGTGAACTAAAGTCCATAGTTTATTCAGATTTCAGTAATTTTTACCTGATGACTTTTTTCTGTTTCAGGATCCCACCCAGAATATCACAATACATTTAGTTGTCATAGCTTCTTAGGCTCCTGTTGGCTGTGACAGTTTCTCAGACTGTCTTTGTTTTTTGATTATCTTGAGAGCATTGAAAAATACTGATCAGCCGTGTTGTAGGGTACCCCGTTCCTCTCAGTCTCTGGTAATTTTCTTTGCTCTGAGGTCATCTTTATCTGATATTAGTAGTTATTCCTACTTTCTTTTGATAAGTGTTTTCATGCTATCTCTTTTTCTCATCCTTTCATTTTCATCCTGCCTATGTTGTTATATTTGAAGTGAAGTTTTTGTAGGTAACATATAGTTAGGTCATGTTTCTTAATTTAGTCTGCCAATTTCTGTATTTTAATTGCTATATTTAAATAATTTACATTTTTTGGTGAAATGTACTTATTTATTTTTAATTTTTTTATTTCCATAGGTTTTTGGGGAACAGGTGGTATTTGGTTACATGAACAAGTTCTTTAGTGGTGATTTGTGAGTTAAATCATTTACATTTAATGCATTTCTTGGTATGTTAAGACTTCATTCTGCTATTTTGTTTCTTGTTTTCTATTTTTTCTCTCTGTTTTGTTTTTCCTGCCTTCCTGTGGGTTACTTGAACATTTTTTAGAGCTCTGTTTTTATTTGTCTGTAGTATTTTTACTGTATGGCTTTTTAAGTGATTGCTGTAGATATTATACATATGTACATTATCATGGTCTACTAGGTTATCATTTACCAGTTTGAGTGAAACTGGAAATCTTACCTCCCTTTAAATTCATTTAATCCCCCATTTATGATACAATTGTCTTAAATATTTCCTTTCTCTGCATTTAGGACCGTTATCAGGCAGTGTTAACAATTTTCGCTGCAACTATCTAACACAATTTAGAAAATTCAAAAGGATAATAAATGTTTGTATTTATTTGCCCAAATTTTCCCATACCACATTTATCCTTCCATTTTGATGTTACACGATTTCCTCTTTTATTGTTTCCTTTACATTTAGAGAACTTCTTTTAACTGTTCTTTTAGTGGTCTACGGGAAACAAATTCTCCTTTGCTTCCTTTATTTTCCTTTGTTCATAAATGTCTTGATTTCTGCTTCATTCCTGAATGATATTTTCACTGGATATAAGATTCTAGGTCAACAGTTCTTTTCTTTCAGCACTTGAAAAAGGTTGTGCCATTTTCTTCTGGCCTCCATTGTTTCTGATGAGAAATTGGCAGTCATTTGAATTATTTTTGCCCTATATACAAGATGTTATTTCTCTCTTGCTGCTTTCAAGATTGTTTTTACTTTTTTTATTCATACACACACACACACACACACACATATATATATTTTATATATATATAATTTTTTAAATTGAGACCGGGTCTCGCTATGCTGCCCAGGCTGGTCTCAAACTCTTGGTCTCAAGCCGTCCTCCCAGCTTGGCCTCCCTAAGTGCTGAGATTACAGGCATGAGCCGCTGTACCTTGCAAGATTTTTTCTTTGTCTTCAGTTTTCAGAAATTTGGCTTTAATGTGCCATGATGTGGATTTCTTTAGATTTATCCTGTGTGGGTTTTTCTCAGCTTTTTAACTCTGTAGGTTTATGTCTCTTGCCAAATTCGGGGAATTTTCAGCCATTATGTCTTCAATACCATTTTAGCCTCACTCTCTTTCTCCTCTCCTGGGGCTGCACGACATGAATGTTCCATCTTTTGCTAGGGTCTCACAGGTCTCTAAGGCCATGTTAATTTTTTTTCAGTCTATTTTCTCACTGTTGTTACAATTGGGCAATTTTTGATGTTCTGTTTTCCAGTTCACTGGTTTTTTTTCTGTCTCCTCTATTCTGTTGTTGAGTCTATCCACTGAGTGTTTTTATTTCAGTCATTGTACTTTTCCATTTTAAAATTTCCATTTGTTCCTTCCCCTTTTATCTGTTTGCTTAGACAGTCCATTTTTTCATTTGTTTCAAGTGTGTTCATAATTGCTCATTAACTGATTTTTACAATACTGCTTTAAAATCTTTATCAGATAATTCTGACATTTCTGTCATCTTGCTGATGGCATCTATGCATTGTCCATTTTGATTAAGTTTAGGATCTTTCTGGTTTTTGGTTTGTGTCATGGACTAAATGTTTGAGTCCTACAAATTAATATGTTGAACCCCTAACCCCCAATGTGCTGGTATTTTAAAATGGGGCCTTTGGGAGATAATTAGGGTTAGATGTAGTCATGAGGATGGGCCCTTTGTCTGCTGAGATTAGTGCCCTTATAACAAGAGACAGCAGAGGACTTGCTGTCTGTCTCTTTTTGTGAGCAGAGAGGAAAGGCCACATGAGGACCGAGTGGGAAGGCAGTCGTCTGCAAGCCAGGAAGACAGCCCTCACCAGGAACTGAATGGGCTGGCACCTTGATCTGGAGACTTTTCAGCCTCCAGAACTCTGAGAAATAAATAAATACCGTCCAGTCTATAGTATTTTGTTATGGCTGCCTGAGCAGACTAACATAGTACAACAAGTGGTTTTCTATTAAACCTGTACATTTTAGATATTATAAGAATCTGAATTGTATTTAAATTATCTGTTTTAGCTGTTTTTTTAATAACCGCTCCAGCAGGGGATAACAGGGTGGCACCACCTGATTATTACCAGGCAGGGCTAGAAGTGCAAGTTCTCCACCCAGCCTACATTGACACACAAGGAGGAGGGCTCCTCATGACTGCCAGGTATGACTCCCCACGTGGTCCTCACTGACACTGCGGTGGGGAGGGAACCTTGTTACTATCTAGCAGGGATGAAAGTCCCAGCTCCCTACTCAGTCCTCTCTGACATTACCCCGCAGGGGTTGGAGTGCTTCATTAGTGTCGTGTAGTGTAAATCTACACTCCACACTTGGCCTTTGCAGACATGGGTGGTGGAGGAATCACAGTTTTTTCTTTGGTGTTTGGCTAGAATATAGCAGTTATTGTTTAGAAGTTTTCTGTCTTTCTGCATTCTCCTTTCCTGGTCTTCTGGCTAGAAAGAGAAAGCCTTTGTTGGGCCTTTCCTTGTCTGTGCATGTTGGCATTTGCAAACTGCTTGCTTCTTCACTTCCAAGTCTGGGATATATAAGGCAGGAAGAAAATGTAGAGAACTCATTACTGTGTCACTCCTTCAGTCCCAAAGTCCGTATCTGGTCTCCCTTCTTCTGCACATCTTCCAAAGTCTTATGTTTATTTTACATATAATGTACAGGGACTTTAGCTGTACTTGGCAGGAAGAATAGGGAAAAGTACACCTATTTCATATTCAGGGAAAAGGGAGTTCTATATACCGAGTTTTCAATTATAATTATTTTATGACTTTATGTCTAGAAAGTCTTTCTCTTTTTCAAGTCTGCTTTGCAGTTCTTTATAGTTTCTTATTTCCTACACATGCTTCTCAAGCATTTCTGTCGTTTATTTATACTTATGGAGCATGATATTATATAAACTCTGATAATTCCATTACTGGATTTTTTTTCTTCTGAATCTCTCTGTTTTCATTTCTGCTAGTCCTTGCCCATGATACCTTATTTATTTGTGTGGTTAATTATTATTTACAGTAAATTGTTTGCCTTTGAATTTTATTTCTAAGACTTTAAAAAGACTTTTTAGGCTGGGCGCGATGGCTCACGCCTGTAATCTCACCACTTTAAGAGGCCGAGGTGGGCGGATCACAAGGTCAGGAGATCGAGACCATCCTGGCTAACACAGTAAAACCCCGTCTCTAGTAAAAATACAAAAAAATTAGCTGGGCATGGTGGCGGGTGCCTGTAGTCCGAGCTACTTGGGAAGCTGAGGCAGAAGAATGGTGTGAACCCGGGAGGCAGAGGTTGCAGTGAGCCGAGATCGCACCACTGCACTCCAGCCTGGGCAACAGAGTGAGGCTCCGTCTCAAAAAAAAAAAGGCTTTTTATTGAAATACAACTTACATCAGCAAAGTGTAGAAATCCTAAGCTTAATAACGTTTTACTTATGTGTGCACCTGTGGAACTATCACCCAGATCAAGATGCAGAACATTGGCAAAGCGTGGTGGCTCACGCCTGTAATCCCAGCACTTCGGGAGGCCAGGAGTTTGAGACCAGCCCGGCCAACATGGTGAAAACCCGTTTCCACTAAAAATACAAAAATTAGCTGGGCATGTTGGTGCGTGCCTGTAGTCCCGGCTACTTGGGAGACTGAGGCAGGAGAATTGCTTGAACCCAGGAAGCAGAGGTTGCAGTGAGCCGAGATTGCACCATTGCATTCCAGCCTGGGCAACAAGGGCAAAACTCCGTCACTCCCCACCAAAAAAATACAGAACATTTCTGGCACCCCAAAAGACATCCTTGTGCCTCCTACTAATCAGTACCCACTCCAACAGTAACTGCTCTTCTGATCTCTACCACCATATATTAGTTTATCCTATTTTAAAATGTCATATAAATGGAATCACATAATATATACTGTTTGTATGTCTGGCTTCTTTCATTTAACGTTGTCTTTGAGATTCATCCATGTTTTTCATGTATCATGTTAGTAGTTCACTATTCTCATTGCTGTTTAATTTTTCACATGTATGCTATATTTACATATATTCCTACTGATGTTGTGAATATTATATATGATATTTCATACATATTATTTAAGTATTCTAGTATGATTCCTTTGTCAGATATATGTACTGCAAATATTTGCTCCCAGTGTATGAGTTGCCTTTTTGCTTTTTTTTTTCTTTGAAACAGACTCACTCTGTTGCCCAGGCTGGAGTATAGTGGTATGATTTCTCGGCTCACTGCAACATCCACCCCCTGGATTCAAGCAATTCTGCCACCTCAGCCTCCAGAGTAGCTGGGATTACAGGCATGCACCACCATGCCTGGCTAATTTCTGTGTTTTTAATAGAGATGGGTTATCTCCATGTTGGCCAGGCTGGTCTCGAACTCTTGACCTCAGGTGATCTACCCACCTTAGCCTCCCAAAGTGCTAGGATTACAGGTGTGAGCCACCATATCCAGCCCCTTTTTGCTCTCTTAATGGTGTCTTTTGGTGAACAGAAGTTCTTAATTTTGGTAAAATCCAATTTATCAATCTTATGTTCTGTCTAGGAACTCTTTTCCACCCATATTCTCCTAGAGGCTTGATTGCTTTATTTTAGCTTCCACATTTAAGTCTACAATCCATTCTAAATTAATTTCTGGTAGTTGTGAGGAAGGAGTCAAGGTTCAATTTTTCAGCTTAGTTATCCCATCAACCCATTTATTTAAATAACTGATAAATTGGAATGGAGCCTTTGTCATGAATCCCACACATAAATATATGTGTGGGTCTGTTTCTGGGCCCTCTGTTCTATTCTTTAGGTGTTTTTTTCTCTTTTTTTGTTCCCAGAGGAGCAATAAAGAGTTGCATAAAGAAAAAGTGGATAAAGTCCTCCCACCCTCTTCTCTTTGAGGTAACCACGTTACCACTCTGAGAGGCATTTAGCTTTCCTCCATGCTCTTACAAACATATGTGCTCACACACAGTGTGCATTTACAAAGAAGTTTTAACCACATGGGGAGATGCTTTCTTGTAAAACAACGAGAGTAGAATATAAATTTGTATGTATCAAATGTAAATTTTTATGTATCAAACTGTATAAGAGTAGTAATAAAAAAATAGCACTTACCATGTGCCAGGTGCTTTGCTAAGTGCTTTACATATATTAACTCATTTAATTCTCACAGCAGCCTGAAAGGATAGGGACAATTTTGCTCCCATTTTACAGATGATGAAATAGAGACACAGAAAAGGTGGAACTTGCCCAGCGCCATATAACCAATATATGGTGGAGCTAGGATTCAAACCCAGCCTGTCTGGCTCCAGAGCCCATACTCTTAACCAGAATTGGTTAGAATAACACATGTGGAAACATTAGTTGCACTTACCTCTATGAATTAGGATTTTTATTATTTATCCCTTGCTCACTGCCCTTCACCCTTCTGACCATTAGGGCCAAGTTCTTTCCCAGCCTCAAAGCCTTTTCATTTCTAGTGTAGACAGTTCCTCCATGACTCACTGCTCAATCAACTGCTATTCAACTGTGAACTCTCAGCCTAAATTCCCCTTTCCCATGAAGTTCGCCCTGACTTCCTACACAAGTATGGCTTCCCTGAAACAATTTCACAATTTCCTGTCCCATGCTTTTCCTTTCTAGCAGTCAGCACAATTGTACATAACAACTTCTGGAATTAGTTGTTTGAACAGCTGTCTTCCTTGAGCACCCCCTAACTGTGGGCTCTATGAAAGCAAGCTCTGGTTCTGTCTTGTTAATCTTTGGGTGCCCAGAGCCTTGTCTGAAACAAGTAGATGCATGTGAGGGTTCCACTGTGGAGCAGATCAGCGAGAGACAGGCCAACAGGAGGCATGGCTTGGGGAGCCCTCTTACTGTGTTCTAATATGGGTGCAGAGGGAGGTGCTGGAGTCAGACACATAGCCCTGAGTTAAAATACTGACTCAGCAAGCTGTGCAAACCTGGACTATAACACTCACGTTCTGAGATCTACTTCCTCTCATATAATATGGGGTTAAAAATATCATTTCGTGGCCGGGCGTGATGGCTCACTCCTGTAATCCCAGCACTTTAGGAGGCTAAGGTGGGTGGATCACAAGGTCAAAAGATCAAGACCATCCTGGCTCACACGGAGAAACCCCATCTCTACTAAAAATACAAAAAATTAGCCGGGCGTGGGGGCATGCACCTGTAGTCCCAGCTACTCAGGAGGCTGAGGCAGGAGAATCGCTTGAACCAGGGAGGCGGAGGTTGCAGTGAACCGAGACTGCGCCACTGCACTCCAGCCTGGTAACAGAGTGAGACTCAGTCTCAAACAAACAAACAAACAAACAAAAAAACCTCATATCTACAAGAGTACATGACACACAGTAGATGTCCAATAGTTAAATGAATTTATTAAGCGTTTTGGAAAGAATTAAATATGATTTTTTTCCAGTTTCTTAACTTCTCTGTACCTCTGTTTTCTTATCTGTGAAATGAGATAATAAATAAATGAATATGCCTATTTCTTTTTTTTTCTTTTTTTTTTTTTTAGACAGAGTCTTGTTCTGTCGCCCAGGCTGGGGGTGCAGTGGCGCAATCTCGGCGCACTGCAAGCTCTGCCTCCCGGGTTCACGCCATTCTCCTGCCTCAGCCTCCCGAGTAGCTGGGACTACAGGCGCCCGCCACCATGCCCGGCTAATTTTTTTGTATTTTTAATAGAGACGGGGTTTCACCGTGTTAGCCAGGATGGTCTCGATCTCCTGACCTCGTGATCCGCCCACCTCGGCCTCCCAAAGTGCTGGGATTACAGGCGTGAGCCACCGCACCCGGCCAAATATGCCTTGCCTATTTCTTAGGATTGTTGTGAGAATTCAAGAATATAATCTACGCAAAGCCCAGAACCCAGTGTCTAGCATGGAGGAAATGTTCAATAACGGTTAACTATGCTTCTTATTATTACGGGTAAAGCACCTTCTGGAGTGCCCAGCACACAGTAGGCAGTCTGTAGATAGGTGGTGCCAAATGTTACTGACTTAGCCTGAGTGGAGTCGTGTCCAGCTGCTTCTAGGGCAATGCAGGGTCCTGGCTCTGAGCGCGCCCCTAGGTTCCAGGCTTGGTGCTGTACTGACACCACCCAGTGGCCAACATGGGCTACTGCAATCCCAGCCTTGGCTAATACCTTGCTCCAGGGTTACCGTTCGTAACTCCATCCAAACCTTAAGAGCCTTGTGCATTCCCTTGGAAAACCGGGAACACTGGACACAGAGAAGAGGAAATGGATTTGAGAGATAATTCACGAATGTGGGTTCAACAGACTTTGTGATTAATTATATATCCAGTGGGGAAGGAAGATGGATTTGTCTAAAATAGTGGTTCTTAAGTAGGGATGATTTTGCCAAAAAGGGGACATCTGGCAATGTCTGGAGACATTTTTGGTTGTCACAACTTGGAAGGAGGGATGCTATTGCAATCTAGTGGGGATAGACCAAGGATGCTGCCAAATATCCTACAATGCACATGACAGCCCCTCGATAAAGAATTATCCAGTCCCGCCGGGCACAGTGGCTTACGCCTACAATCCCAGCTGTTAGGGAGGCAGAGGCAGGAGGACAGCTTGAGCCCAGGAGTTCAAGACCTGCCTGAACAATATAGCAAGACCCTGTTCTCCACAAAAAGGAAAAAAAAAAAAAAAGAATTATCTAGTCCAAAATGCCAAAGTGCCAAGGTCAAAATAACCTGGTCTAGACAGTCTAACCTGGGCATTCACTGCATCAAGAAAAGCTGTGAAAAACATGTCACATGAACTATCACTACTGTGTCCAGTTCAAGGATCAGGTAGGTCTGAGGACAATCCTAGCCAGGAGCTAGCACAGCCTATGGAATTCTCTCAAGTCAAGGAAGGGGAGACATTATTAGAGATCATTTATTTCTTCAACTTACAACATTTATGATCACAATACATATATTTAAACTATTGCTGACAGTGTACGTGGTTATTAATCACACTGAAGGACTTAAACACAGAATATAAGTCATGTTAACTAGAAATTCTCAAAGTAGGTCTGACGCAGTGGCTCACACCTGTAACACCAGCACTTTGGGAGGCCAAGGCAGGAAGACTGCTTGAGCCCAGGAGGTCGAGACCAGCCTGGGCAGCATAGAGACCCTATCTCTAAAAAGAATTTTTTTTAATTAGCCGGGCATGTTGGCGCACACCTGTAGTCCCAGCTACTCAAAAGGCTGAGGCGAGAGGATCACCTGAGCCCAGGAGGTCAAAGATGCAGTGAGCCATGTTTGTGCCACTGCTCTACAGCCTGGGTGACAGAATAAGACTCTGTCACAAAAAAAAAAAGGAGGGGGAGGTAGAGCGCGGTGGCTCACACCTGTAAATCCCAGCACTTTGGGAGGCCGAGGTGGGTGGATCACGAGGTCAGGAGATGGAGACCATCCTGGCTAACACGGTGAAACCCCATCTCTACTAAAAAATACAAAAAAATTAGGCAGGCATGGTGGCGGGCGCCTGTAGTCTCAGCTACTTGGGAGGCTGAGGCAGGAGAATGGCGTGCACCCGGGAGGCGGAGCTTGCAGTCAGCCGAGATCATGCCACTGTACTCTAGCCTGGGTGACAGAGCGAGACTCCATCTCAAACAAAAAAAAATCTCGAAGTAGGTCACACAATCTTAGAGTTCAATTAGGAGATCCTTTGGATTTCCTTGCAGAAAAAAAGCAGTAACTGTGAACCAAGGAAAACATTCCACTTCTCGTGCTTCCTAGTATTTGCTATAACAAACTTGGAAAGCAGTCAGATCCTTACCCTTCCTTTAATATCTGCTCTACACTATAGAAAATGTGCAGTCAGAAAGCAGGTTAAGGGCTCCACTTAGTGGGAAGCAACAAGACCAGGAGATCAGGCAGGAGAACCAGGAGCACAAGGCCTTCTCTTGTGTCTGTGAAGGGAAGAAATGTCTCAGAATACGGACATATGAGACCTTTCCAGCTCCACCCTTCTGTTAATAAACCAGGCCTGGCCTGGTGGCTCACACCTGTAATCTCAGCACTTTGGGAAGCCAAGGCAGGGGAATTACTTGAGGTCAGGAGTTCAAGACCAGCCTGGGCAACATAGCGAAACCCTGTCTCTATAATAATAATAATAATAAAATCAAAAACAAACCAGACAGAGGGACTTTCGGGCCCACTCCTCTAGATTCTCATTTGAAATCCACTCTCACCACCGGGAATTCCTGTGACACTCCAAAGATTCCAAGGATATTATCTTTTAGTTCCTTTCCTCTCCACTGGAAATTCCAACCCAAGAAAGTCTCAAACTGCTGCAGCTGTCAAGCCTGATGAACAACTCAGTTCCTCCACCTGTAGGCCTTTGTGCTTAGGGCTGCAAGTCCTCAGCTCTGAATGACCTTGGCATCCCGGGTGCTGCTCCCTATGTGAGAAAGACCTTTCCTATCTGGGCCTGGAGGTCCTCTGGCCATTAGGGGAACCCTCTGTGCTTGTCTTTCTCCACCCCTGAAAGTATCTCTGGCTCTGGAAATGCTATTTTTTGTGACGTTCTCCACCCAACATGGCTTTGCAAATATGTGTTCTACTCACAGGTTGACTGGTATACTGACTCTTGATGAAGCTACCAGGATCTGGTGGGAATCATTTGATCCAGATGTGAGGTGGCATCTTTCCTCTGCTGGCCTATTTACCTGACCATCCTGTTTCCAGTAAGGCCTGACAGGAATTTTACAAGCCTACAAAAGTTCCTTTCGAAAGCTCAAAGTTCCCCTGGAATCACACCTTAAGTTTTTGTTTTTCTGTGCATGGAATGCTTCTATATTTTCCAGAGAAATTTCAGAACAAACTTCCATGGACATATTCTACAATCTAATCAGAACTTGAAATTACTCCACCTTTGAAATCTCAAAGCCCATCAATCTGTTTTCTGACCACCCCTCTCAGTCTGCCAAGCTTCTGCTCTCTACCTCCTAGAGCACCTCATAGAGAGCACCAGTTCCCAAGCCTGCCTCCATCACCACGGCCACCTGCTCAGTTCAGGCACCCTCATCTCTTGCCCCAATTTCTGCAGCAGCCTTCTGCCCAGAACCAGGTCTGCCCATTCTTCTCACCCTCTGATGTGTCCCCCAACATGGCAGTAGTTTCCGTAACTCATTCTGCCTGGTGCCCAGCAGATCTTTCTGGCCTTTCTGCATAGCAGAGGTTGGGAGCTTTACTGGACTGCAAAATTGCCTCATGGCTCTGTGCCGGGGCTCTGCTCCCTATTCCAGGACATCAGCAGACCCAGACTCACTTGAACTGAGAAGCAGTAGAAATTACTGGCTTTATTTTTTCAAAGTTAACATTATTGTTGTTTTTAAGGGTGACATTCTGAAACACCTTAGAGCCTGGAATCAGCACTTCCTCTTCACGTGGGCCAAAAGCATATCTCTAATAGAAACTTCTAAGAAGGCTCTGATGACAAGGACTGAGGCTTTCTATTAAAATATGATGTGTATGAGTAGCTATTTGTTGAGGGAAAAAATACGAGGAAAATTGGCCAAAACTGCATTTCCTCTCCCACGGTAATGAAACTTGGTGCAACAGCCTCTATAAATGATGTAACACTGCCCGGTAGTGAGAAGTTGAAGAGCTCTTGTCAAATAATAACAGAAAGCTTTAAACTGAAAGTTATGTAAAATTTGAAGGAATTCTCTTACAGTCCTGCTAATAACCCTGACACGGCACACCCAGTACAGGCCACTAGAGGTATTCTGTGGAAATCGTTGAATTGTTTATTTTGGTTTTGTTTGTTTGTTTCTCCTCTGCCCTTTCACATTCAGTTTTAAATTTTTTGTTTGCTTTCAGTTTCTCTCTCTTTTTTTTAAATTTGAGACAGGGTCTTGCTCTGTTGCCCAGGCTGGAGTGCAGTGCTGTGATCTCAGCTCACTGCAGCCTCAACCTCCCGGGCTCAATCAATCATCCTGCCTCAGTGTCCCACGTAGCTGAGACCACAGGCGTGCCACCATGCCCAGCTAATTTTTGTATTTTTGGTAGAGATGGGTTTTGCCATGTTGCCCAGGCTGGTCTTAAATTCCGGAGCTCAAAGTATCCACCCACTTCAGCCTCTCAAAGTGCTGGGATTACAGGTGTGAGCCACCGTGCCTGGCTGAAAAATAGTGATTCTTATTTATAATCCACCATCTCTAACAGACCCTCATCATAGCTCCACTCCAGGGTCTTCTTGTTTTATAAAATATGAAGGAGTAGCTGTCAGTAGGATGAGGGTCCAGAGGTAGTAAATATTACCTGTACTATTAGCCACCAAATTGGAGTCAAAAGGTGATGTGTCATGTCTAAAATTGATGTCATCTAGTAGTTGAACAAGGACTTCACATAAGACCGTGAAAGTGAGGCCTGAGCACTAACTTCATTGTTGGTGTCTTATTTCTGTGCTAACGACCATCAACCACCAGTGTAGGGTCCAGAACTCCAGACTTGTATTTACATCTGCATCCTGGATACCTTTCATCTTAGATAAGTTCCAACAGAAAATTTCTCAATGGTGCGTGTTTTCCATTTCTTCCAGCATGGAGCTATTTTTATTAAACGGTGGAATGTTATTACCATCTTTTAGTCTGCAGTCCTATATTCCACTGCCGTCTGACCTAATTCTGCCAGAATCTGGAGCACGGCAGAACCTGAGAGTGGTCGACGGGGCCAGCAGGATAAGAGTGAGTATCTGTAGTAAATCCTCTTTGCTGTCTTTGAGTTATCCCTGATCTGACTCCATTTTTAAATTTTTATTTTGTTATTTTTAGAGTCGCGGTCTTGCTCTGTCACCCATACTGGAGTGCAGTGGTCCGATCATGGCTCACGGTAGCCTTGAACTCCTGGGCTCAAGCAATCCTCCCACCTCAGACTTCTGAGTAGCTGGAACTACAGGCACACACCACCAAGCCTGGCTAAGTGGCTGGAATTTTTTTTTAAGAGTTTTAAGAGAGGTGGGGTTTTGCTATGTTGCCCAAACTGGCCTCAATCTCTGGGTCTCAGGCAACCCGCCCTCCTTCAGCCTCTTCAGTTATTGGAATTAGAGGTGTGAGCCACCAAGCCCAGCTCTGACTCCATTTTTGAACTTTTATTTCAGAAGTCTTCGTCATTTCAGAGAGTGATCGTAAACTGAGCCTGTCCACTCCCCTGATACCTTTCCCATGTAACCCATAAAAAGGTTGAGTTTTCTGCTTTTATCCCTAGGCTAGACTAACCTTTCAAGGTCCTTCCCCAGACCAAAGGTTAGAAAAGAATTCCAACTTCTCACATTTCATGTTAAACCACATGTCCCTAGATTGTCAAGTCATACTTAAAATAAAATAACTGGGCCAGGTATGGTGGTTCATGCCTGTAATTTTAGCACTTTGGGAGGCTGAAGCAGGAGGATAGCTTGAGGCCAGGAGTTTGAGACCAGCCTGGACAAGATGGCGAGACGCAGTCTCCACAAAAAAAAAAAAAAAAAAA
This sequence comes from Pongo abelii, assembly GCF_028885655.2. Classification (NCBI taxonomy): domain Eukaryota; kingdom Metazoa; phylum Chordata; class Mammalia; order Primates; family Hominidae; genus Pongo; species Pongo abelii. The sequence continues at coordinate 74,509,873 of NC_071994.2, read as the reverse complement.
AAAAATGTTTAAAATAAAATAATTGGTATACTGAAGATGACTAAAAATTAGAGTTTCTCCTTAAAGTTTCTAGGAATTATGTTGTTCTAAAACATCCAGTAATTCACTTTCCCCTTAATAATTAGAATTAGTTATCCCAGCTGATAGAGTAACCCACATCTCTGCCTATTGGCTCAGTGGCATGAGGAAAACAAAATGGCAACTGAGCAGTCTTAGCTTCCAACTTAACGAGTCTGCAACTATGTTCCCTATTGGAAGCATTTTCTCCCTTAGCAACTAAGGCTTCTAAACCTGCAAGGAATGAGACAGTGGGGACAAGAAGCAAATATTCTTTAACTAGATTATTAGATGCATTCATGAGAGGGGCCTCTCTTACTCCACCCTCCCCCTTCCTATGCTTGTGTGTCCCTGCTGCAGAGAAAATAATGTCATATATTGGTTGCTGACGTAAAGAATGTACTGCTCTTCCATTTGTTAGGGTGCTGTATTTCTGCTGGCGCCATAACTGACCTTCAGCAGGTCATTCTGTCAGTAACCATGACCTTCATAGGTGATTCTCTCAAGCCAGCTGTTTCTGGGTAATAACATATATCCTAAGGTTAACATAAATCTCATGGTATGAGCCTGTTGCCACACCTCTTCCACTATAAAATTAGCCTCTTGGTCAGATGTATGGTATACCATGGTGGTAAAGATGACATTCTTGGCTGGGTACAGTGGCTCCTGTCTGTAATCCCAGGGCTGTGAGAGGCCTAGGCAGGAGGATTGCTTAAGGCAATCCACACGTGCTTTCCAGCTTTTCCAGCTTTAATGCTAGTCTCTACTCATTCTGACCACTAACCATGAAAAGAAAGGAGTTTGAACCAGCCTGGGCAACATAGCAAGATCCTGTCTCTATAAAAAATTTAAAAAGTTAGCCAGGCATTGTGGCATGTGCCTGTAGTCCCCGCTACTCTGGAGGCTGAGGTGGGAGAATATCTTGAGGCCAGGAGGGCTCATATTGGAAGCTACAGTGAGCTATGATTACAACATTTCACTCTAGCCTGGGTGATAGAGCAAAACCCTGTCTCAAAAAAAAAAAAAAATGACATGGTTCTGGTAGAAGCATTAGGAACAAGGGAAAAAACTCTGGAAACATATCTATTCCCATGAGAGCACTTTCTGTCCTCAATGAAGGAAGGGTTCCTATGAAATCAGTTACCACCAGAGATTCCTGGCTAGTTTCTCTGGGGAATGGTGCCATACTGGGGACTCATCCTTGGCTTCTGCAGTTGGCAGCTGGGCACTCACTAGTGGCAGTAGCCAAATAAGCTTTGGTGAGAGGATATAGATGTTGTTAAGCAGCTTCCATCTCTTCCATCTTGACACTTTGTACCTGGTCCATTGAGCAACAACTGGAGAGGCTGGGGAAGGAGGCCAACTGACATCTACACATCCAGTCATCTTGTCCACCTGATCACTGAGTGACTCATCTGCAGTGGATGACATCTGTTGGGTATTTTTGTGGGACATGATTGCCTTCATACTCTAGGCCCATTCCAAGAGGCCCATCTACGTATCTCTTCTCCAGATCATCCATGTCATGAAGCCACAGAGGCCATAGGAGTGGGTGAAGGAGAGACACTAAACAATGGTGAATCATGCAGCCAGTGGAAGGGGTTCAGTCAATGACTAAGTATGTCTATTTTAACTATATATGCAGGAACAAGGGAAATAACTAGATTCATTGGACCCACTGTCCAGTGATGGACTGAGGCCAAGAATCCATGTATCGCATGACCTCCATAAGCCCTTGTTCTGACCAGAAGACAGGTTGGCATTTTGTACCACCAATGATTAGTACACACTCAGAACCAGTGTATAATAGCTTCCAAACGATTTGGGTATTTTCTCTCCCAATGCACAGCCATTTTAGTAAGTGGCTGCAGGCCTTTCCAGGGGAGGCTTGGAGGAAAGTTTGTTTGTAATATATACTTACTGCCACATTGCAAGATCTTTCCTTAAGGGGACTGAGCCTTTACCTCAATCAATGAACTATAGGCCTGCGAACTGTCTTAGGTTTAATAATTGGGTATGAGGCAGTAAATTCCCACTGTGGTGACTTGAATCAGGTTTCTATTTTTCAATAATATAGACAAAGCCACATCTTGGTAGACTGTCCATCTGTTCATTTCTAAGAACCCTACCATCAATTAGTTGCTACCACTGATCTTTGAAGGTCAAAGCAGTCTAATAGCCTTTCTGTCCCTGCAACCTATTACCAGTTCTCAGGTGGCACCTCCCACTACCATATTTGGCAATGCTTTTTGGGGTGCCCATCAGGTCCACATATCTCAGCACCATGGTAAATGGAGCATCCTCTGAACCTTTCCAGGGTCATGGATGAGGGTGGCTGGGAAAATTGCACATTTAGGTCCATTCCAAGATTCCCATCTTCCTGAGATTTTGGATCTTTGACACCTTAGCCTCATTGACTCTAGACCACCACTGAATCCAGGCTTCAGTAAACTAGTCAAGTAAGTTGTTAAAGCCACTTGTGAGCACTCAATTAATTACTATAGCCTGAATCCATGTAAGTACACTCCTGCTGATAATTTCATGACTATCAAACTTACATTTCATCCTCTTTGGTCCAATGCACTTAAAATTCATTTTCACATATGCTTTCCAGCTTTTCCAGCTCTAATGCTACTCTCTACTCATTCTGACCACTAACGATGAAAAGAAAGAAATCAAATTTGGAACTTTCAAAATAACACAGAGTAAATTTTTAAAAATGCATCTAAACTCTTGATGGACAGGACACTTTGGGCTCACACTGATCACTGTGTGTAGAATATCCTCCCATTTCTCTCTGATTATCAAACCTTTCATGGTTACATTAAGGAACTCTCTTTTCCCCCTAAACCTGGAAATAAGAGCTCCCTAGAGCAGTTAATGCTTTAAAACGGCACATAATGGGGGCCGGGCGTGGTGGCTCACGCCTGTAATCCCAGCACTTTGGGAGACCAAGGCAGGCAGATCACAAGGTCAGGAGTTTGAGACCATCCTAGCCAATATGGTCAATATGGTGAAACCCCATCTCTACTAAAAATATAAAAATTAGCCGGGCCTGGTGACGGGCACCTGTAGTCGCAGCTACTCGGGAGGCTGAGGCAGGAGAATCACTTAAACCTGAGAGGCGGAGGTTGCAGTGAGCCGAGATCGCGCCACTGACTCCAGCCTGGGCGACAGAGCGAGACTCTATCTCAAAAACAACAACAACAACAAAAACAAAACAAAAAAACAGCACATAATGAATCAGAGCAGGAACATTAAAAAAGTCACTTTAAGGAAAAGTGGAGACCCAGGCTGGCAGGACTTGATTTTATTTACGTCAGTGGTTCTTAATTCTGTTTGGATAACAAATCACACTGAGAGTCTGATAAAAGCTATAAATTTTCCCCAGAGAAAATATGCATAGACATGAAATTTGCATTTAATTTCCAAGTGCTCAAGAATCCTAGTTATACAGACTGGGCATGCCTGTAGTTCCAGCACTTTGGGAGGCCAAGGCAGGAGATAAGGCAGGAGGATCACTTGAGCCCAGGAGTTCAAGACCAGCCTGGGCAACATAGCAAGACCCTGTTGCTACAAAAAATAAAAATTTAGCCAGGCTTGATGGCAAGCCTGGAGTCCTAGCTACTCAGGAGGTTGAGGCAGGAGGATCACAAAAGTTCAGGAATTTGAGGTGTAGTGAGCTGGGATCATGCCACTGCACTCCAGCCTGGTATCAGAATGAGACCCTGTTCCTAAAAAAAGAAAGAATCTCTAGTTATCCAGTTCATAAACCCATAGTTAAGAACCCCATGCCTGTGTGGACTAGTTCAATGTATTAAAAGTATTTAAGAGTCACAAAGACACACACTATCAGTGTCCATCCAATATTATCCATGGTGATGAGGACTCTGCACCAAGAAATCCATAAAATGTTCTGTCCTGGGAATAAGATGGGAGTGTCACCTTCATTTGGCCTGAAACCATTAACCATTCAACTCATCAAATTCCCTTTGTTTTGAATTCATGCATGCCACATAAACTTCTGATTACAACCTGGCTCCTTGGGTAGCTGCCTGCAGGGCAAAAGTGCTCTGATTGGAGAATATGAGCGCCCAGACCCCTCTGTAGAAAGAGTTCCAGTATGAATTAACAAACTGGCATTCTGGGTTTTTTTAAATACCGCATTTTCTGTGAGATTGATTGATGACAGTCCACATGTTAGAAGTGATTCTAGGTTTCTGTACTTGTGTGGCAGAGGAAAATGCTTAGACAGAAGATTTGATCTGTGTTTCTAAGCCTTCAAAGCAAAGAATATAATGTATTTGCCAAATTTCTAATTTAAACCACTCAAATGTATTGTCTTAGGACAAAGAGTCTGCCAGAGTCACTGACATTATTAATTTTATTCTGGGTCTAAATGAGAAGAACCATGTACAGAATTTCAGACTCTTCTGCAAAACAAAGGGCTTTAAGTTATTTATATACATTTAGGAGTTACCAATACCAGTTACAGTCATGCAGTTTCCCTTGGCAACCAATTATTATGCAGTGCTGTGGGATTCAAGTTTTCCTACCATAAGAAATAATCTTAAAATTTTGAAAACCCAATGTGCTTAAGGAGACTTTTCAGATTACTTTACAAAGTTGGTTTTTTTAAGGATATAAAATGTTGAACAGGATGGCTACAAATAAAAATCCTTTATGTGGACTATAGTCTTGTGATTATTTTCACCTTCATATTTCTCTAACAAGATCTTGGGAATGGTTTCATAGCTCTGAATTTCATCACAGTCTTACACCTTAATCACACTTCTCTCTCTAAAATTTCTTTTTACTGGCAACTGACAGATAAGAAGGTTGCAGTGTTTATCTTCAGCTGAGTTTTGGTTTTTTGTTTTTTTTTTTTTTTTTTTTTTTGAGACAGAGTCTTGCTTTGTCACCGAGGCTAGAATGCAGAGGCATGATCTCGGCTCATTGCAACCTCCACTTCCTGGGTTCAAGCGCTTCTGGTGCCTCAGCCTCCCGAGTAGCTGGGATTACAGGCACGCCTGGCTAATTTTTGTATTTTTAGTAGAGACGGGGTTTCACCATGATGGCCAGGCTGGTCTTAAACTCCTGACCTCAAGGGATCCCCCTGTCTCAGCCTCCAGAAGTGCTGAGATTACAGACGTGAGCCACCGTGCCTGGCCCAGCTGAGATTTTATTAGCCAGAACTCAATGGGCAATGCAAGGCTTGTAGAAACCTAGGAATTAATAAATCAAATATGAAAATAATAAATTGAAAGAAAAATATATCACTCATATGTCATCCGGCACATGAACTGTCTCCTCAATCAAGTCTAACCTCTCAGTGTGGTCTCTAAGGCCTTCCACAAATTGCCCCCATCATGTATCCAGCTTCCCCTCAATCCCAGCTCATCTCTGTTTCAGCCGGGCAAACCGTGTCTTTGTGTGGGTTCCCTCAGAAGCCGAGCACGAGTTGGAAGTGCAGGCAGTTTTGAAGCGAGGTGCAGGAGCCCCCTGCAGGAGAGATAGAGAAATGATTGAGGAAAGCCAGTGAAAGGAGCATCATTAAGCTGACTGCCACAGAGTGCAACTAGAGCTTAACGCCACGGAAAATTCTGATTAAAGGTATAAAACACACCCCCTCAGAATCATCTCACTAGGGATACAAGGGAACTGGGGTACTTTATACCATCTCTCGTCAGTTGAGGGCTGCTTGCTGGAGGGAGTGTTTGTTCCCCAGCACTTCCAGCCTTGAAAGCTTGGGTGGGTAAGACAGCTTTCCGTGGTTCTGGAAACAGTCCGCAGGTACAGAGATGCAACAAATACAGAGATGGCAGTGTCTGAGGGGAAAACAGGCAGACATTGAGAGTCTCTACTACATCTGGCCCCTTCCCTAAATAAGTCTGTGCATTTCCAGTTTTTCTCTTCAGAAAACTATCTACTTTTCTTCCTTCAGAGTTGTCTCAAAATCCTTCTCTCTCAAGAAGCCTTCTCTGAGTAACCCTAACCCATTCTGACAGCAGGTGCGAAGTGTATGTGCCTCGAATGAATGAGGAACGCTCCTTCTACGTGGACAAGTTAGACACAAGTGCCCTCCTTTGAGCAGACGCGGCCCCTGGGGACCACAGCCTAGCAAGCGGACAACATCTTTGTGAGAAGAAAATAGCACTCCTTCTGAAGCAGCTCCTGCTGGTGCACACAGCATGGGGAGTGACAGAGGGACTGGGCTTCAGTCCACTTGCACCCCCTCGGCCAGGCATCTTTACACAGTGCACAAACTAGACAACAGTACCAAGGAAGCCCTGCTTACTCTGATCATTCATTTTCTCCACAGCTGTCCAGAATTTACACATACTTAAATGTAGTGGAGCATTCCAGCAGAGCTCCATCAGATCAGATACTGAATGTGTAAATCTGGTAGCAGCTGCCTAAACATCTATTTGTGTTCGTTAATGTGTGTTGTGACTAAAGGAGAGGGGAAATTAGGTGGTCCAGAACCAACTGGGCGAAGACACAGGAAAACAGGAAATTGAAAATGATATCTTGCCTATGTTTCAACTGTTCCTAGATACTTTTTCCTGGGGGACTATGAAATATTCTCCACCTAATTCCCAAGATCATGGAACAGGATCTCTGTCTAAACCTGACATGCCCAATAGCCATTGTATTTCATCTTCAAAATGATATAGGAGAAAGAGGTGACAAATGGGAAGGAAGTATGCTACCCACAGTTCAGATCCTGTGGGGAAATCTACAAGGAGTATCAGTCCTGAATGGGTTCTCTCATGTGCTGTTTCCAAGTTAATATCAGTTCACCATGTGCAATGCTGAAGTTCAGTAGTCTTTTTTTCTTTGAACATTTAAAATTACATTTATGACATTATGAAAATTAATTAGAATTTCACTTAAAATTGCTTCATGCTATCACTGAAACTATTTTAGTGTCGATGTGGTCTTTCTTTGGATTATCCTCATTCATTAATATGCATGTGTAGTTTTTACATAGTCATCATTTTAATAATCACATAATTTCGCAGCACCCATTATTCAAAACTGCTTCTTGCTTTTCACTCTCAAAAGTAATTTTCTATAAACATTTTATGTATGTATATTTATAACAAATTGGGAAGTTAGTCGTCACTGGCCATCTTCTACGTTTCACAACTGGAAAGTCAAAACTTCCTGGTGTCTAGCTTTTGCAGTCCTTCCCCATAGCCAAGTTTATGCCACTGGCCTTTGTGGCCCTACCCCAGGCTAGGGACCTGGAGTGTGAGGTAGTCAGCACGTCTAGCTCAATACTCAATGGCACTGTAGTCACTGCTCTGGTACCTTTGATACCTGGCTAGACACCAGGCTGGGCTAAGGGAACTACAAAGATGGGCCAGACAGGTTCCTGTTCTCAAGTATTTCCTCACCTTGAACTTTCTGGGTGCTCTTTTTCATACCCATACCCATCATGCTAACTCAATAAAACAGAATCATTCGAAGTAGAACAGAATGTTCTATCAGAGCCTAAATGGACAAGGGAAATACAGAACCATGGCCTTCCACTGTGAATTACCCCTCACAAGGGGCATCTGTTTTAAGGACTTGATTTCACAGTTTTCATTTCCAACAAAAATCCGACTAAGGGAAAAAGGAGGTGAGTAACACAGTCAGGGGAACTTGAATGGGACGGGAGAGAGAGGCGGGAAAATGGAATATTCGTGCTCATCAACTGTCCTGAGGAACTGGATTTCACCATTTTGACAAGGGACCATGTGGGACCAGGCAGCCAGCAGAGCTGCCCCAGGTGCCAGGGTACAATGACATGATATGGTTAAATTTTAGAATTTCCTAAGGGATCTTACTTCCCTACTTGGAATATTTGGTTATCCACTCCCACATCCCCTCCTAATTACCACCACTTCCCCAGTCCTCAGCCCTTCCTTCACCTTCCCCTAAATTCTCATTTTCAGGAAGGACTCAGGTTAATTTAGATTCCAGTCTCTTATTCTTCTTATTCATTCACCCCACAAATTCTCCGATTTCCTGATTGGGAGCTCTGACCTCTTTTTTTTTTTTTTTTTCACGACGGCGTTTCATTTTGTCGCCAGGCTGGAGTGCAGTGGCGCGATCTGGGCCCACTGCAACCTCCACCTCCCGGGTTCACACCATTCTCCTGCCTCAGCCTCCCAAGTAGCTGGGACTACAGGCACCCGCCACCACGCCTGGCTAATTTTTTGTATTTTTAGTAGAGACGGGGTTTCACCGTGTTAGCCAAGATGGTCTCAATCTCTCCACCTCGTGATCTGCCTGCCTCAGCTTCCCAAAGTGCTGAGATTACAGGCATGAGCCACCGTGCCCGGCCTTTTTTTTTTTTAAGACAAGGTCTCACTCCTTCACCCAGACTGGAGTGCAATGGAGTGATCTCAGCTCACTGCAACCTCTGCCTCCCAGGCTCAAACGATTCTGCTGCCTCACCCTCCTGAGTAGCCGGGATTACAGGCGCATGCCACTACTGCCCAGCTCAGTTTTCTATTTTTAGTAGAGACGAGGTTTCACTGTATTGGCCAGGCTGATCTCGAACTGCTGACCTCGTGATCCACCCGCCTCGGCCTCCCAAAGTGCTGGATTACAGGCGTGAGCCATCAGGCCCGGCTACTCACTTGTTTTATTGTAGTTTATCTTCAAGTAACTTCCTCCTAGTGGCTATGTTGGAGGTAAAAATTCTGATTCCTTGTTTGTCTAAAAGTATCTTTAGTCTGCCTTCACACGTGACAGAAAATTTGGCAGAACATAAAAGTAAAATTGAAAACCTTTCCCCTCGGATCTTAAAGTCATTATTCCATTGTCTCTAGCACCTAGGACTACAGACTAGCAGTTCTAAGCGAGTCTAATTCCCCAGTTTAATTTGAAAGTCACCTTTTTCTTTTCCATCTTTGACATTTTTTAGAATCTCCTCTTTTTTCATGGAGTTCTGAAATTTCACAATGATTTATCAAGATGAGAGTCTCTTTTACATGTGCTTGGAACTTGACGGAACCTTTTAGTCCAGTGATCTGTGTCCTTTAGTTCTGGTTAATTCTCCTCTAGTATCTCTTTCATAATTTCTCACTCCTTGTTTTATCCATTTGTAATTTCTAGAGTTTCTGTGATTCTGATGTTGATCATCTTTTTTTCTCATGTTTTCTATCTTACAGTACTTCTATTGCATTATTTATTTTATCAATTATATCTTTTTCTTTTTTTTTTTTTTTTTGAGACAGAGTCTCACTCTGTCACCCAGGCTGGAGTTCAGTGGCACGATCTTGGCTCACTGCAACCTCCACCTCCCGAGTAGCTGGGATTACAGACGTGCACCACCACTTCTGGCTAATTTTTATATTTTTAGTAGAGAAGGGTTTTCACCATGTTGGCCAGGCTGGTCTTGAACTCCTGACCTCAGGTGACCTGCCTGCCTTGGCCTCCCAAAGTGCTGGTATTACAGGTGTGAGCAACCATGCCCTGCCATTTATATCTTTAGATCCTAGGAGCTGGTTGTTCTTTTTCATAGCCTGTTGTTCTTGTTTTCCTTTTTTTTTTTTTTTTTTTTTTTTTTATTTTAGAGACAGGGTCTCACTCTGTTGCCCAGGCTGGAGTGCAGTGGCACAAACACATTCACTACAGCCTCAACCTCCTAGGCTCAAGCGGTCCTCCTACTTCAGCCTCCCAAGGAGCTGGGACTACAGGAGTGCACCACCATGCCTGATTTTTTTTTTTTTTTTTTTTTTTTTTTTTTGAGACGGAGTCTCACTCTGTCACCCAGGCTGGAGTGCAGTGGCGCGATCTTGGCTCACTGCAAGCTCCACCTCCCGGGTTCACACCATTCTCCTGCCTCAGCCTCCTGAGTAGCTGGGACTACAGGCGCCCGCCATCACGTCTGGCTAATTTTTTGTATTTTTAGTAGAGACGGGGTCTCACTGTGTTAGCCAGGATGGTCTCGATCTCCTGACCTCACGATCCGCCTGCCTCGGCCTCCCAAAGTGCTGGGATTACAGGCGTGAGCCACCGCGCCCGGCCGACATTTTTTTTTTTTTTTTTTTGAATTTTTATTAGTGACAGGGTCTCCCTGTGTTGCCCAGGCTGGTTTTGAACTCCTGGGCTCAAGCAATCCTCCTGCCTCAGCCTCCCAAAGTGCTAGGATTAGAGGCATGAGCTACCCTGCCCCAGCCTTGTTCTTGTTTTTCATAGCCTCTTGGTTACTCTATTTCATCTTGCAGGCTTTCAGATGCCTGGGAATACTTCATTTATTTTTAAGAATGAGCCATAAATACCTAACTGGGACTCTATGAGCATGTACTGGGCTCGTTTATTGGAGGGATTTGTTCTAGGCTGATCTAGTAACCAGCTAGCAAGAGTGCAGATGTTAGAGAAGCATGTTCTAAATATTTGCTTGAGAGACAGATGCCTGCCTGCTAGGGTTTCTGTGTGTGGGTGGGGCAGGAGAGGGTGCAAGAAGGGTACAATGTTCTATCTATACAACTTCAATTTATTTCCCAGTTTTCATGGGTGAATCATCTTTCCTCCTGTGGCTGTCCTAGCATTTCTGTGTCTTAGGGCTCTCTTGGGTTCTCAACTCTGTTCCCCACACCCCCTTGCATATTCCAGGCTGCAGCTTCCAGCACCTGCCTCACCTGTAACTACTTCTTCATTCACTTTCTTTCTCTTCAAAATGCATTGAAATTTCTCTTACACTGATATCCTCTCTCTTATTTTCTCTTTGCTGTGGGTTTATAACTTTTTAAATTTTCTTTTCTTTCTTTCTTTCTTTTTTTTTTTTTTTTTTGAGGTGGAATCTCATTCTGTCGCCCTGGCTGGAGTGCAATGGTGCAATCTCGGCTTACGGCAACCTCCACCTCCCAGTTTCAAGTGATTCTCCTGTCAGTAGCTGGGATTACAGACCTGTGCCACCACGCCCGGCTAATATTTGTATTTTTAGTAGAGACGGAGTTTCACCATGTTGGCCAGGCTAGTCTCAAACTCCTGAGCTCAGGTGATCCGCCTACCTTGGCCTCCCAAAGTGCTGGGATTACAGGTGCCAGCCACTGCGCCTGGCCTTAAATTTTATTTTCTATCATGAAATGGGTTCTTATGTAGGAAAAGACACAAACACATACTCTCTGTCTTGAACTAGAAGTCAAAAGATAACTCTATTGTATATAAAGACTAAAAAAAAATAGAAAAAGACTCCAACCATTTAGTACCACCTAGCTTCTCAGAGGGAAACCCTGTGCATGCTTCATTCTGAGATGGATGTGACTATGATCATGCTGTTCATGGCTATTCCCTGTCCTGGAGAAACCCATAGAAAAAGGGTTGAGATGAAGGGATATTCCTGATAGAGTGGATGCAATAGAAATAGCATTGGCCCGAGTTGTGACCAGGGCTCAGATATTTTACAGGATTCTCTCTATTCTTCTCTATTCCACTCTTCTATCCCACCCCAATAATTCCTGAACATTTCAAGCAGAATCTGCCTCTCACTGGGCCCTTTCTCAAAGCTTTTCCATTGTTCATTGGCTTATTTCTCTTAAGAATTAGTCATGGTCTAGGCCGGGTACTGTGGCTCAGGCCTGTAATCCTAGCACTTTGGGAGGTAGAGTTGGGCAGATCACTTGAGGTCAGGAGTTTGAGACCAGCCTGGCCAACATGGTGAAACCCTGTCTCTACTAAAAATACCAAAATTATCTGGGTGTGGTGGCACATGTCTGTAATCCCAGCTACTAGGGAGGCTGAGGCAGGAGAATCACTTGAACCCAGGAGGTGGAGGTTACAGTGAGCTGAGATCGCGCCACCGCACTCCAGCCTGGGTGACAGAGACTCCATTTCAAAAAAAAAAATAATAATAATAAGTTAGTAAACCAACAAAGATGTGACTTGAGATTGAAGCCAGTAGGTTAATGAAGGGAAATCCCTGTAGGCAACCAGTCCAGATTGGAGGAGGAAGGTGGAGGACTCCAGCAGGGAAGGAGCTGGAGAATATGGAGTCAAGAAATTTGATCTCCTGGAGTATTTAGAGAAAGTTAAGGAGGTAATGAAAGTTTTGTTCCCTTCTGAAAAGCCATTGTCTTTCATTTCTAAAAAATTGCTTCAAAATCCTTTCCTGATGAAGCTACACTACCATTCTCTCCTCTTCTCTGTATCCATTCCAGGAAGTGCTCAGGAGATGGATCTCTCAGAAGAGCCTACCTACACAGAACTTGGAGGTATCACCAGGCACAGTGGCTCACGCCCGTAATCCCAGCACTTTGGGAGACCAAGGTGGGTGAATCATTTGAGCTCAGGAGCTTGAGACCAGCCTGAGCAACATGGTGAAACCCCATCTCTCCCAAAAATACAAAAATTAGCCAGGCATAGTGGCCCGCATCTGTAGTCCCAGCTACTCTGGAGGCTGAAGTAGGAGGATAACTGGAGCCTGGGAAGTTGAGGCTGCAGTGAGCCATGATTGCACCTCTGCACTCCAGTCTGGGTGACAGAGCAAGACTCCTGTCTCAAAAAAGAAGAATAAGGAAAAAGAGAAGGAGAGGGACAGGGAGAGGGAGAGGGAAAGGGAAGGGGAGGGGGAGGGGGAGGGAGGAGGAGGAGGAGAAGGAGAAGGAGAAGGAGAAGGAGAAGGAGAAATTGGGAGTGTGAGGCCTGAAACTTTCTCCCAGGGTTCTGTTTAAGAGAATTGATATATATGAGGGGAGGAGAGATTGGCATTGAGGTTGAAGGAAGTTGGGGTTGAAGGAAAATTATAAGGAAATGGAGAATTACATAATATCTATTCCCCAATTAGCTCAAGGCCCTTCTCCAATCAGCCATTTGATTTAAGTGGGGCTCTGCTCTCAAGTCTAAGGGTGGCCCATATAAACCAGGTTTAAGATAAACAACACAAAGCAGTCACCAATGACCTGACAGGTTAAGAGGCAACACTTGCCCCAAGATGTCCCATCACAGGGAGTCTTATGACTTTAGATGGAAAAGTTGAGGCAAAGATTTTCACACTTTCCTGCTGGACATGAATGTGGAATGATGTTGCCCCAGAAGTCGCTGACAGTCATATCAAAACCACAGGGGAGAGACACTCTCTCTGTGAATGAGACCAACACACACTGGGAAGCAGAGCCAAAGGACAGAGGGGATCCGTGTCCTGATTATGTTTCACAAGCTCCTGTCTCAGTTACACCTGTAGCCAGCCCTAATCTGCGACTTTTGTATTGCATGAGCCTATCAATCCACTTTTTGCTTACAATGAAAATATTCTTGCATACAGTGAAAATATTCTTAACTAATATAGATTGTATGTATTCACATATTGATTTTTAACTTTTAGGTTGAACAGAATGTATTACGGCAAAAGAAGAGACTATCAATGTTTTTATTTTATTTATTTTTATAAGACACAGTATCATCAAGCAATATCAGTGTTTTTAACTTTGACAATATTAACATAAAAGCACAGATGCTAGAAACAGAGGTGGAAGATAAAAGGAAGAGTAAATAAAGAACAAGAGCACCAATATCTTAAAAACTTGGGGTCAAGAAACAGCCCATAGGCAATGAAACAAGAAATAAAAGTGTAAGTTAGCATTTAAAGTTACAGAAGTAATAAATAAAGGAACCCCAAACAATGTTATAAGCAAATTGGGAAGACGAGGAAGGACAGTAAAAGATATGTACCCCAGGACCTTTGAGAAAATGGAGTTCAGTTCTAAAACCACTAAAAACAAAACAAAATTTATTTGACCTCCCATCCTGAAGAAAAAAACAATTTTTTTGAGCACCAAGTAAAAGGGGAAAAAATTAAGGGGAAGGAAAATAGATTTAAATGGTAAGGTCCAGCTGGAGGAAACTAGAGGAAAAATTGGAATGAAACCGTGAGCAATGGTATTCGTCTGTATGCTGCCCTTACAAGCGTTTGGTACTTGCTTTGAGGCTACTCTAGGATGGTTGGCACTTCTTTTTCCTTTTGGATGATTGATGTGCAACTGATGCTTATGAGTCAGATCATCTGGATGTGCACACTTGGTAGCTAGCCTGAGGATGCTTCAGCTGAGGTTAAAAGAGAAAATGAATTGGAGACTTATAAATTGGGGGAATAAAACTAATGAAAACATGGCTTGGTTTGAGTGTTGTTTAACATCAATGTTGGTGAGAAAATAGAAAAATTATCAGCTGAAAAAAGGAGGGATATTTAATAATATCTCACATTAGAGAAAAGTAACAACAACCTTGGAGCATGATATGATGTACTCATGACTCCTTACATGAAAGGGAGAGTGGGGGAGAAACAAAAATAAAATGCATGCTAGGTCATCAAAGTGACCTGAGAAAACTCTGATATTGATCTGCCTTCTCCTGGTTGATGAGTGGCACCAGCCTAGGTCCCAAATTTTGGCTCCAATATTTTTCTCTTGGAAGAAGAACTAAGATTCTGGGGAAAAAACTGATTCCACCTTTTGAAGTAGAAAGCATTTCATACCCAGCCTGGAACAGCCTGGAACATCCTGTCGTTCAAGAAAGCAGAGCTGTAAGTAGCCAAAGAGTGACCACATAAACTCCAGAGAGGGAAAAAATGACCACAGTGAATCAGAACTAACTGAATCTATTGAAAGAACTGTGAGTCCACAAGCATCCTAAATAGTTAGAAGGAAGACTTCACAAAGGTGACTAAAAGGTAGTGATGGCCTGGCGCAATGGCATACTCTGATAGTCCCAGCTTCTTGGGGGGCTGAGGCAGGAGGATCGCTTGAGCCCTGGAAGTGATCGTGCCACTGCACTCCAGCCTGAGCAACACAGTGAGACTCTGCCTCAAAAGCTAAAAATACAAGTAAAAAGAAAAAGAGAAAGTAGTGATAATGTGCACACTAGCTTGCAAAATTATTAAAGTTTTGTATTGATCAGCCCAAACTATGTGAGTCATTCACTGGTATTTTGGTCATACCCCAGAAAATAAAATTTAGGAGTAGGTTTGGGGAGAAAAAAATCTTAGAAAGGCACACATCAAACATGGAAAGTTTTTTGTTTTGTTTTGTTTTGAGACAGAGTCTCAAGTCTGTTGCCAGGCTGGAGTGCAGTGGCACGATCTCAGCTCACTGCAACCTCTGACTCCCTGGTTCGAGCAATTCTCCTGCCTCAGCCTCCCGAGTAGCTGGGATTACAGGCTCGTGCCACCATGCCTAGGTATTTTTTGTATTTTTAGTAGAGGTGGGGTTTCATTATGTTGGCCAGGATGGTCTCGACCTCTTGACTTCGTGATCCGCCCCCCTTGGCCTCCCAAAGTGTTGGGATTACAGGCATGAGCCACCGCACCCGGCCTTTTTTTTTTTTTTTTTTTTTTTTTTTGAGATGGAGTCTCAAGTCTGTTGCCAGGCTGGAGTGCAGTGGCATGATCTCAGCTCACTGCAACCTCTGACTCTCTGGTTCAAGCCATTCTCCTGCATCAGCCTCCCGAATAGCTGGGATTACAGGCACATGCCACCACGCCCAGCTATTTTTTGTATTTTTAGTAGAGACAGGGTTTCATTATGTTGTTCAGGATGGTCTCAATTTCTTGACCTCGTGATCCACCCTCCTCGGCCTCCCAAAGTGTTGGGATTACAGGCGTGAGCCACCACACCCGGCTTTTTTGTTTTGTTTTGTTTTGTTTTGTTTTGTTTTGTTTGAGACAGAGTCTCGCTCTGTCACCTAGGCTGGAGTGCAATGGCATGATCTCGGCTCACTGCAACCTCTATCTCCACCTCCCAGGTTCAAGTGATTCTCTTGCCTCAGCATCCCAAGTAGCTGGGACTACAGGCTCACGCCAGCACAACCGGCTAATTTTTTGTATTTTTAGTAGAGACAGGGCTTCACCATGTTGGCCAGGCTGGTCTCGATCTCCTGACCTCAGGGGATCTGCCTGCCTTGGCCTCTCAAAGTGCTGGGATTACAGGCGTGAGCCTGGCCAAAAGTATTTTTTAAAGTAAGAGTGTACTTGTAGAAGGTGGGGGTATACTTGTAGAAAGTGAGGGTAATTTTGTGGATAAGGGCAGTGCTATGGAAGATGGAAAATGTAAATAAAAGGTGGAGAAATATTAGCTAGGCAATACTAAACAGAGAGGAAGTCTACCGTGATGGAAGAAGGGAAGATATCGATTAATTAATAGTAATAAAAAGCACAAAGCCAGTAAACTCAGGTTATTGTGTATAGGTCACCAAATCCTTCCGAAGAGTGGGCTCAAAGGAGGAGGGAGGTTTGCATATCTCTTGGAAGAAGTGGGAAACCGTCTGGGCTGGCAGTGTCAGGCTGAACGAGCTCAAACAAGTGCAAAGTCAGTTAAGGTAAAAGAAGGAGTTGGTGTCACAGCAAAAGAGAATAGCAGAAATGTCAAGAAATTAAAAATAGTCTCTTTTTCATAAGAAGATAGAGAATCAAAGAGTTATGTAAAATAGGTGAGGGAATGAAAAGAAAAATAGAAGAACATGAAAGTTTGTCTAAGTGTAATGGTGTCTTAGAAATAAGTACACATGTACCAAGTGCAAGCAAAGAAGAACAGTCCCCTGCAAAACATACAACCAAAAGACAACGAAAAAAAAAGACAGCCCAGCCTAACTGAATGAAACATCCTTCAGGGAGGAAGGAGGAGCTTGTGCATTCAGAACAGGACACATCCCCCATGCCTGCAGGACCCCCCCTCCTCTCTCAGCAAGGCTGAGTGGGAACCCCTGAATGGGCACACTCTGGACAAGAGCTCACACTCCCGCTTCCCTGAACACTTGCAGCTGCTCCGTCACTCTACCTGGGGACTGTCAGGACGAATACCTGGGGACTGTCAGGACGAATCTTACTAGGCCCTTTAGTCTTGTGCTTGTAGCCACCGCATCATTCCTCATTCCCCACCTCTAATCCCCATTCAGTTTGTGCACTATCTTTCAACCCCATCTTCCATAGCTCCTTATCTCCTGAAACCTTTCCACCGTGAACTCTGGAGCTCAAAGTTATTCATCAGCAGAACATTCTGCACCCTAACTCTCTTTCCAAAATGTTTTCTTCATCCTCATGTTCTAAGGATACTTCTTTCTTTGCAGTCCTCTTCAGGAATGGTTGCTTGCCCTCCCACAGCCCTTGTGTCACTGGACCTGGGGGGGAGTTAGATGTTCTCCTTGTTCCCCATTGCTAATCCCAGATGCCCTCTCTTTCAGACTCAGTATCCACAATTCACAATCCCTCTGTCTGCAGACATCTCTGCCACCTTCCCCCATGCTTTGAAGAGTTTAGCTCCTGGATCATCCTCACCAACATTCCTAGAGATTTCCATACCCACATGGATGATTATTCCAGGAACCTGGACTCTAGATTCCATGATATTCTCTTCTCCAATGAACTGGTCATCCATTCTACCTAAGCGATTCTCTTCCATGGTCATATTTTAAGTCTTGTCGTAACAATCACCTCAATCCCATCACTAGTTCAGTTTCAAATATCCCATGCTCTGAACACACCTCTTTCTTAGGCCAGGGTCCCTGGAACACAAGAGTCAGCCTGAAGCAAAGCAAATGTGCTGATGCTTTACTGAGAAAGAAGCAAGAATGAGGGAAAGGAGCAGTCAGGCAGGAAAGTCAGGAGAGCAACCACAAAGTGTGCTGTAGAGCTGGCAACATCTTCCAAGAATATCCAACCACGGGGCTCACAGGGCTCCTCCAGGGAGGCCAGAGGACCATGGCATCTAAACACAATTCAGCAGGGGCACGCAGAGGTCATTCAACTCCTTCTCAGGCCTTCTGGCATTCTTCTCCTTGGTCAAAATCATCCCCATGGAGCTTTAATTCCCTACGATTTGCAGGTTGTGTATTGACCACTCTGGGAAGTCACAGGGGAAGCCAGAGTCTCCATGGACCCAGTCAGGTTAGACGTGATATCGGAGCTGCCACAGCTCCTATGGCAGTGGCTGTGACAGAAGCTGTGCTGAAGCCTTGTCCGACCCTGAGGGTCCGCTGAGGCAACCAGAGCCACGGCCATGACCACTGGAATGAAATGAGCCATCCCCAGGGCCAATCCAGCCAGAAAATAGGGCAAGAGGCTCAGGACCCGGGGAAGATGAGCAGAAAAGTCAGGCTCAACACATCTGGGGTGCAAAGAAACTGGATCTTGCACATCCATCCATTGCACCACACAGATCTGCTCAGACCCATTCATTTCTGAATCTTGCATGAGAAAAAAAATGATGCTCTCAGTTTTCCTCAAGAAGAAAATTTAAAACCCAGTTCTTCAACCTGATGGCCAGTTCCAATCTCCTAAAAAAGGAGTTACAAAACCAAGTTAAATCCCGTTATTACAGCTGGTCATAACTGACATCCAGGGCCATAATTGATATTCTCATTTTGCACCTCTACCAACCATTCCAGGTCTCCCTTACCCTCAGTCAGCACTTTGGCTGGTCTGGGTCACTGGCCTGGTGAAGTGACCTAAACCTTCAGCCCTCTTGCCTTGCTTTTGTAAGGCCATGGTTGCTACAATTAACCACTCACAGTTCTCACTAGGCAGAGAAGCACCAAGAAATGGCCCAGCGAATCCCCCAAGTTCCAGACTTTTTTCTTTCTCTCTTTCTTTCTTTCTGTCTTTCTTTCTCTCTCTTTCTTTCTTTCTTTCCTTCCTTCCTTCTCTTCCTTCCCCACTCTCACTTTCTTTCTTCTCTTCCTGCCCCACTCTCACTTTCTTTCTTCTCTTCCTTCCCTCCCTCTCTCCCTCCCTTCCTTCCTTCCTCCTCTCTCCCTTCTTTCCTTCCTTCTTTTCTTTTCTTTTCCTTCCTTCCCTTCTTTCTTTCTTTCCCTTCTTCCCATCTTCCTTCCTTCCTTTATTTCCTTCCCTCTCTCTCTCTTCCTCCATCCCTCCCTCCCTTCTTTCCTTCTTTCTTTCTCCTTCCTTTCTTTCTCTCCTTCCTCCCTCTCCCTCACTTTCTTTCCTTCCTTCCCTCTCTCTCCCTCCCTCCTTCCCTCCCTCCCTCCCTCCCTGTTTCCTTCCTTCCTTTTTCTTTCTCTCTTCCTTCCTTCCTATCTTCCTTCCTTCCTATCTTCCTTCCTTCCTTCCTTCCTTCCTTCCTTCCTTTCTCTATCTCTATGTCTTTCTTAGATGGGGTCCCACTCTATTACCCAGGCTGGAGTGCAGTGATATGATCATAGTTCACTGTGACCTCAAATTCATAGGGTCGAGTGATCCTCTGGCCTCAGCCTGCTGAGTAGCCAGGACTACAGGCATGCACCAGCATGCCTGGCTAATTTTTAAAAAATTTTTTAGAGACAGGGGTCCCCCTATGTTTCCCAGGCTGGGAGCTCTTTCATTCTCCATTATGAAATGGCAACCCTTGCTATTCATGTGACTCAGGGTCAACTACCCCTGCCAGTACAGAAATGCCATTCTTTGTCTGCTGATCCTCTGGCATGAGGAGCCCAAAGTGGCCAAACATGACCACAGCTTCCAGTTCCCAGGTGGAAGCACATATGAATAGGTCTTCTCAGGGCCTAAGGCTACAGGAAACATGAATTCCGCAAGTGGGTCATTGAGAGAAATGGTGGTCAGGGGCAATGCTTCTGTCACCTTGTAGTCACCCACGCCTGTGTATTCTAGCTATTAAGGCAGACAAAAAACCATCCCAGGCCAGCCGTGGTGGCTCATGCCTGTAATCCCAGCACTTTGGGAGGCTGAGGTGGGTGGATCACCTGAGGTCAGGAGTTCGAGACCAACCTGGCCAACATTGCGAAACCCCGTCTCTACTGAAAATACAAAAATTAGCTGGGCGTGGTGGTGGGCCCTGTAATCCCAGCTACTAGGGAGGCTGAGGCAGGAGAATCACTTAATCCTGGGAGGCAGAGGTTGCAGTGAGCCGAGATTGTGCCATTGCATTCCAGCCTGGGCAACAAGAATGAAACTCCGTCTCAAAAAAAAAAAAAAAAAAAAAACAACCTCAGAAAATTGCTATGCTTAATACCACCACCAGTGCTTGAAAGATGCAAGGTAGTTATTCCTTCCACAATCCTATTTAATTTGTCCTTTTGGCAAATGCAGAATCTTGATGGATCCTGGAACATGACTATGGATTATTGTAAATGTAATCAGGTAGGGAATCCAATTAGAGCTGCAACCTGGATGTGGTATCTTTAACAGAGCAAATCAATATAGCCCCTGGCATCTGGAAAGTGTTTTCTTTTCCATTCAAAAGCAAACTGCCTTTGTGTGGCATGACAGCTGTATTCCTTCACTGTTTTTCCTCAGGACTGTGTCAACCTTCTTTACTTTGGTGTAGTATAGCCAGAAGGGGCCTTGATTACCTTGATAACCCACAGAACATTATGCTGCTCCACTACATTGATGACATTATGCTAATTGGACCTGGTGAGAAAGAAGTATCAAGCATCCCACATACTTTAGTGGAACATATGCGTTTCAAAAGCTGGCCAATAAACCCTGTAAAAATTCAGGGACCTGACACATAGGGAAGTTTCTAGGGGTCCAAGGCCTGCAGCATGTTGACAATAGCTTTAAAATGACAGACAGGTTGCTTCACCCTACATTGTCCACTATGAATAAAGAGGCACAATGCTTGGTAGGCCTGTTTGGATTTTGGAGGCAACGTATTCTACATTTGAACTTGTTGTTCCAGTCCATTCACCAAGGAATCTATAAGGTTTATAGTTTTGTTGTTGTTGTTTTTTTTTTTTTTTTTAGACAGAGTCTCTCTAACTCCGTCACCCAGGCTGGAGTGCAGTGCAGTGGCATGATCTCAGCTCACTGCAACTTCTGCCTCCCAGGTTCAAGTGATTCTTGTGCCTCAGCCTCCCGAGTAGCTGGGATTACAGATGTGCACCACCAAGCCTGGCTAATTTTTGTATTTTTAGTAGAGATGGGGTTTCACCATATTGGCCAGCCTGGTTTTGAACTCCTGACCGTGAGAGATCCCCCTACCTTGACTTACCAAAGTGCTGAGATTACAGGCATGAGCCACCATGCCCATCCAGGTTTACAGTCTTGTGTAGGACCCAGAGCAAGAAAAATATCTGCAGCAGGTCTAAGTTATTCAAGCTGCCCTGCCACTTGGGTCTTGAGACTCAGCAAACCCCATGGTGTGGGAAGTGTCTGTAGAAGAAAGAGAAATTGTATGGGGAGAATTTGCCGAGCCCCAAAAGGAGAATCACAGTGCAGACTCTTTGAGGTTTGGAGTAAAAGCATGCCCTTTTCTGCCAGCTCTTCTCCATTTGAAAATCAAATCTTAATTACCACTGGGTTCTGGTAGTTTAAATATCAAAAAAATGAAACATTAAATAAGGATGCAAACAGATTCCTGCCTGAGGTGGGAATAGTCAGCACAAGATGAGTTTGCAGTCACAAAGAACTGTCAATCACAGTAATACCAAAGTCAGAGGGAAGCTAAGGAGTTTTGACACAAGGCATCATAGACTCTGCTCACTTCTTGTGCCACTGAGATTCCTTTGTATCCCATATCCATTCTGTTAAATCCACCCTGTTAAAGATGTTAGCCAGCTGCAGCCTCTAGAAAAGATTTAATGTTGAGCTTCAAGTTGGAGTAAGTGAAAAAGAAAAAGATTTAATGTATAGGGATTATTGAGACAAGCTACAATCCCACTGGTTACCCAAAATGGCAATAGACATTATCTTTCTTCTCTACCACACCCTCCCCTCCACCCCCACTCTAGCATTCCATCTTGTCTAGTTTGCCTGCCTGGCAGGAGGACTCAGATCTTCATCTCTCAGGAGTTTAAGCTCTTGGTTGTCTTGCCTTTGTCAGGTGGTGGTTGCTGCAATTGCTCATTCACTGTTATTACTAGGCTTGGAATTACTGAGAGACACCATAGAATTCCAGCATTCTAGACATTTTTTTTCACTGTCCTCATTATTGGCAGCTACTCTAGGTCATTATGATAATTAGGATCAACCACTGCTGTCAGTATAACTTTAGTGCCTGCTGGTTCACAGGCATAAGGAGCTCAAAGTGACCGGATCACAGTTACAGATTCAGATTGAGTGGAGACTTTATTGTGCCCCCTAGTGGAAAAGTCCTCCTCCCAGGGAATGAGGACCTTAAATCCAGCAGCCCAAGGTTGAGGGGATGAGCGAATATTTGGGGGTTGGTTACTAGGAGTAATGGTGAGAGGGGCCAATCTTCCATCTTTATATGTTGGCTGTTGGTTTCCTGGAGGACAGGACTCCACCCCCAAAATACTGTCCCCAAGTTGGCACTTTAGATGAGCCTTTAATAGGCCATCTTGCCATTCTGTTTGCCAGCTGCTTTCAAGTATAAAACATACGGTAGAACCAGTGGCTACTGTGATTATTGTTATGCACCTCCTTGGCTGTAAAATGGATCCTTCGGTCTGGGGCAACATCTTCTGGGATCCCATATGGGTTGATCAGGCATTCTCCAACTCCAAGCCTTTGGGATAGTGGTGCTGGGAAAGGCACTTAAGGCAGGAAAGGCAAACATTTCAAGAGCAGGTGTCAGTTTCAGTAAGGGAGAATCACATCCCCCTCCATTAGAAGTGGTCCTTTGACTTCACTTTGTATCTACTTCCAAATATCCAGCCACATGATTCTTCCCCTGCATCAGCTTGTCTCTAATTCTCCAATCTTGACCTTTCCAGAATCCTGAGCAACCAGCTAAATCATTCTCCGCTGCCCAGGAGTTTATGTATATTCTTACCTCAGACTACTTTCCCTCCATTCAAAGTAACAACCAAGTGTACTATTCACTACACTTGCTTTTAGGGTCCCACTTAGTGAAGGATTAGTGTGGCAGCTGTCCAGCTTTGGTTACAAAAACATATTGAGTCCCCCCCATCCATAGCCATCCCAATTTTTTTTTCTCCTTTGTTAGCTGGTTGTAAGGAAAACCTCCATGAGGTTGCATGTGTGAATTAAGGAGGAGGTGTAAATGCAACAAAAGTGGGTGATATAGACTGGGCCACTCCTTCTTGTAACTTACTTGTAACTTAGAATCTGCTCCGGACTGATCCCAAATATACCATTTACCCACTAAGTGGCAAGGCAGCTTCCACTGTAGCCCAGATCTGCTGTAAGGCCCTATATTTCTCTGAGCTCCACTTGAAACTGGCATCCTTCCTAGTCACTTGATAAATAGGTCAGAACAGTGTTCCTAAGTGTGATGTATATTGCTCCCCAAATCCAAACCCCCCCTCTGCCACAAAACACCACCTCTTCTCTAGTGATATGGGTTTACAAGATGCAATAACTTGCCATTTGTTTTAGAAGAATGTCCCAGAGGCCGGGCATGGTGGCTCACACTTGTAATCCCAGCACTTTGGGAGGCCAAGGCTGGTGGATCACGAGGTCAGGAGTTCAAGACCAGTCTGGCCAAGATGGTGAAACCCTGTCTCTACTAAAACTACAAAAATTAGCCGACCATGGTGGTGGGCACCTGTAATCCCAGCTACTCAGGAGGTTGAGGCAGAGAATTGCTTGAACCCAGGAGGTGGAGGTTGCAGTGAGCTGAGATTGCACCACTGTGCTCCAGCCTGGGCAACAGAGTGAGACTCCATCTCAAAAAAAAAAAAAAAAAAAAAAAAAAGAAGAAGAAGAATATCCTAGAATTCCTCGGATCATTGAACTCCTAAAAATTTCACCAATGTGGTAGACCCTTGATTTCTTATAGAGTTTATTCCCCACCTTCTGGCATGCATTTGTCTTACCAGGGCATTCAGAATATTTGATACTTTCTATTGTCCAGGCCTAATCAGCATGATGCCATCAATATAGTGGACCAATATGTGAAACATAAAGATCAAGGCCCCTGTGGACTACGTCTTGACAGAGAGCAGGAGAAATAATATAGTTATGGGACAAGACAGTGAACATGTACTGATGACCTTCTCCTATAGATGTAAACTGCTTTTAGTGACAGTGACAGAAAATAACATATTTGACAGATCAGTAGCCACATGCCAAATGCCATAGACTGAATTGATCCATTTCAACAAAGACACAATATGCCACAGCAGCTTTAGTTGGGGCCATTATTTGATGTTGTCAGATTTTTAAACGTTTGTCCATTTTGGTGGGTACGGAGTTGTAACATGTTTTCATTCTGTATTTCCCCAATGACTCATAAAATCAATCACTTTTCATATGCTTATTGGCCATCTGCATTTCTTGTGCTTGTTCAAGTATTTTGTCTATTTAAAACATTTATCTGTAGGAATTCTTTTTTGTATGCTAAGAAGTGATGGACTGAACTGTACCCACCCTAAAATTCTATGTTGATGCCCTAACCCCCAATGTGACTGTATTTAGAGATAGGGCCTCTAAGGAGGAAACAAAGGTTAAGTGAGGTCATAAGGGACTAGCCTTAATCTGATAAGGCTGGTGTTCTTATAAAAAGAAGAAAAGACACCAGAGCTGTCTCTCTGGAAAGGCCATATGAGGATACGGCAAGAAGGCAGCCATCTACAAGCCAGGAATAGAACCCTCATTAGGAGCTGAATTTTCTAGTAGCTTAATCATGGACTTCTAGCCTTTAGAACTGTGAGAAAATAAGTATGCATTGTTTAAGCCACGCAGTCTATGGTATTTTATTATGGCAGCCTGAGCAGACTAAACCATAGATGTGAGCCTTTTGTCAGTTATATTTATTGCAAATATCTTCTCCCTTCTCACCTCCTGGCAAACTGCATGAGCAGCTGTCATGGTTATCTATTGCTGTGTAACAAACAATGGATAGTAACAAACTCTTACCCAAAGCTTAATGACTTATAGCAACAATAATCACTTATTTTGCTCATGAATCTGCAATCTGGGCAATGTTTGATGGGGCTGATTCATCTCTGTACCACACAGCATTAGCTGGGGTGGTTTGACTGGGGCTGGAGAATCCCCTTCCAAGATGGCTAGCATGCAGGGGCTGGCTGTCACCTAAGAGCTCAACTAAGGCTGTAGGCCAAGGTCCTCAGCTCCTCTCCACATACGCTTCACCATGGCTCAACTCCAACTTCCTCGTGATTCCAAGAGCACACATCTCAAAAGACAGGAAGTGAAAGTTACTAGTGTCTTAAGACCTGAGCCTGGATGATGACATAGCGTCACTTCTACCTTATTCTATTTAAGCAATCACAACGCCTTCCCACATTCAAGGGAAGGGACAAAGAGCCCAAATCCTGATGGAAGGTGTGTTAGAAGAATTGACAGATGCCAAAATCTTGGTGTTTCCTGAATTTGCAGCCTTTTTCTGTACAGGCCCATGACTGCAAAAGAAAGGCACTGCTGGCTGGGTGCACTGGCTCACGCCTGTAATCCCAGCACTTTGGGAGGCAGAGGCGGGCAGATCACGAGGTCAGGAGATCGAGACCATCCTGGCTAATGCGGTGAAACCCTGTCTCTACTAAAAATACAAAAAATTAGCTGGGCATGGTGGTGCGCATCTGTAGTCCCAGCTACTCAGGAGGCTGAGGCAGGAGAATCACTTCTACCCGGGAGGCAGAGGTTGCAGTAAGCCGAGATCACGCCACTGCACTCCAGCCTGGGCGACAGAGTGAGACTCTGTCTCAAAAAAAAAAAAGAAAGAAAGAAAGAAAGAAAGAGGGAGGGAGGGAGGGAGGGAGGGAGGGAAAGTAGGAAGGAAGGAAGGAAGGAAGGAAGGAAGGAAGGAAGGAAGGAAGGAAGGAGGGAAGGAAAGAAAGAAAGAAAGAAAGAAAGAAGGGCACTCCTACTAATTAATGGTGCTCTTGTTCTTGCATCCAAACTCCATGGAAATTCTCATGTCTTCTCCTTGCTACCTATCCTTGCTACCTATTAAGAACCTTTTCACATCCCCAAAATCTGGCTTGTTTTTCTGATCTGATACCTTCTTGCTATCCACTAAACCCCCATCACAATAACCAGTCATCTGAAGTGTGATCACCTCCTCAGTAAATCAATTCTAAATTCCTTAGCATTGCTCATAAGGCTTCTCACAAGCTAATTCCAGCCTACCTTTCAGCCCTGTCTCCCACCACTCGATCCCTTCTGTCCCGTGCATCCTGAGTTTTTGATGGCACAGAAGAGTAGATTCTCTATAGAAGAAAAGTAATTGGCCTCCCAAAGTGCTGGGATTACAGGCATGAACTAGTGCGCCTGGCAAGGAGTGCCTTTCTTTTGCAGTCATGGGCCTTTACAGAAAAGGGCTGCAAATTCAGGAAACACCAAGATTTTGGCATCTGCCAAAAAAAAAAAAGTAATAATAATAATAATAAATAATGTCATAACTTGGTGCTTTTTTTTTTGAGATGGAATCTTGCTCTGTCGCCCAGGCTGGAGTGCAGTGGCATGATCTCGGTTCACTGCAAGCTCCGCCTTCTGGGTTCGCACCATTCTCCTGCCTCAGCCTCCTGAGTAGCTGGAACCACAGGCGCCCACCACCACACCCGGCTAATTTTTTGTATTTTTAGTAGAGATGGGGTTTCACCGTGTTAGCCAGGGTGGTCTCAATCTTCTGACCTCGTGATCCACCTGCTTCGGCCTCCCAAAGTGCTGGGATTACAGGCGTGAGACATTGCACCCGGCCGAATGTGAACTACTTTTTTTGGAAAAGTTCTACTGAGAGGGACCCCGAGCAGAGGTTGCCTAAGTAGGAGCAATGACCCTGTCTAGGTATTCTCCTGCCTTCTGAATTCACTGCCCTAATCCATAGTGATCCGAGTCCCCCACTAGGCCAAACTTGAGGGTGGGATCCACTTCTGCTTCATCTCTGTATCCTCTTCTGTCCCCTAGCAACCAACATGGTAGCTAGCACCCAACACATTGAATAATCAATCAGTGAATGAACAATGTTAAAAATGTTGGTAGTCATAGACATGTACTGCTCACATCCGTCTTCAAGGAAAGGCTTGCTGCCCAGGCTTAGAGAATGTAGTCAGCAGACAGACTGTTGCCGTGAGCTCTTTCAGGGTCTGCCTCAGCAGCCCTTGCTGGTGACTGAGCTAGGTTGGAGGTCAGGGGAACAGAAAAGGGGTATAGAGGCCCAGCCACTTAGTCTGACACAGAACCGCTCCGACAGTCAATACTCTGGAGTAACTCTGGGTTGTTGATATGGTTTGGCTGTGTCCCCACTCAAATTTCATCTTGAATTGTAGTTCCCATAATTACCACGTGTCATGGGAGGGACCCAATGGGAAGTAATTGAAGCATGGGGGCAGTTTCCCCCCACGCTATTCTCGTGATAGTAAGTTCTCATGAGATCTGACGGTTTTATGAGGGGCTCCCCCTTTGCTCGGTTCTCATTCTTCTCTCTCCTGCCGTCACGTGAAGAAGGACGTGATTGCTTCCCCTCCTGCCATGATTATAAGTTTCCTGAGGGCTTCCCAGCAATGTGGAACTGTGAGTCAATTAAACCTCTTTCCTTTATACATTACTCAGTCTTGGCTGGGCGCAGTGGCTCACGCCTCTAATCCCAGCACTTTGGGAGGCTGAGGTGGGCAGATCACGAGGTCAGGAGATCGAGACCATCTTGACAGTGAAATCCCGTCTCTACTAAAAAAAAAAAAAAAAAAAAAAAAAAAAAATTAGCTAGGCGTGGTGGCAGGCGCCTGTAGTCCCAGCTACTCCGGAGGCTGAGGCAGGAGAATGGCGTGAATCCGGGAGGTGGAGGTTGCAGTGAGCCGAGATCGTGCCACTGCACTCTAGCCTGGGCAACAGAGCGAGACTCCGTCTCGAAAAAAAAAAAATTACCAGGTCTTGGGTATTTCTTCATAGCAGCGTGAGAATGGACTAATAAAGTTGGCCAAGCCTTGACCAGACTAATACAATTGGCCAAGCCTTGGCCAGGTCTGCATCACAGTTCAGTTTCTTCCTCTGCTCAATCCTGCTCTCTCCCACTTCTCCTCACAGATATTGATCCCTAATAACCATCTTGCACCCACAACTCTATCTCAGCTTCTGCTTCCAGAGAACCCATCCTGTGACAGGAGACAAAGTAGCTTGCTCCATCATCCAAGCAAAACAGATATGGGGTGGAGGGAAGGGAAAGAGTAGAAGTTTCATTGCCCACCAGAGGGCCCAGCCAGCACATCTATGGCCAGAATTCACTCGCCGTTCTATCAAAAATATGTGCTCTAGAATTACACTTGTCCCTTTGCTTTTTAAGATTTTGTTATTTTGTCAGCATTCTAGTAAGGTTATATTTGAAGGCTGTCAAATATCTCAGATGAATGAAGAAGAAAAAAGAGTTTGTCTTATGCCTGTCCAGTTAGAAAGACTGGGAGCCTTCAAGCTTGGAACAGGAGTGATGGTGGTCATCCCATTAGCTCTCAAGGAAAAGCCATCTGTGCAGCCGAGCATCTGGGAATTCCTGCCTGGAGTTTTCCTTCCTCCCTTTCATTTGTTTGTGCCTTTGGTTCAGTTATGTGAGAGTGCACCCTCGCACACATCACAGCTCAGAATGTATCATATTGGCTCAGCACTGTGTTGACTATACTTTCAATTCTTCTCTTCCTCCATACCTTAGGCAAACTTCAAAGATGTCTATCACATGTGGATCTTTGTTTTTTCCTAGGAGCTGAGATTTTGTAGTGGTTAAGAGTCTGGGCTTTGGATTCAGACCATTTGAGCCCCATTTTTGCCATTTACAAGCTAGGTGACCCTGGCCAAATTACTTAACCTTTCACTTTTTTTTTTTTTTTTTTTTTTTAAGATTGACATGCTGCATACTTCACTAGCAAGGCTGCTCCATTTTGGGTTTTTTAAATCTGTAAAGTGGAGAGAATATCTTCCTCATAGGATTGTTGTTGGAACTAATGTAGCATAAGCAGCAAAAGCAGAGTCTTCCTCATAGTAAGCACTCAGTAAACACGTACACACATTCATTTGCCCATGAACAGACAGAGAGCTACTACTGAGACGCAGCTTTCAATGCCAGGGCTCATCCACCATTCCCACCCCAGGCTCCACCCTGCTCTACTAAGCTGGAGAGACGGACAGAGGCTCTGATGCAGGAATCATTTTCATCTATCAGCTTTATCTATCAACATGAGCAGAGTGGACAGTTCCTCTGAGATCTGAATTATCACCTCCTGACCCAAAGTACCTTCTCTGTCTTCTCCCTAGCACCAAGGCTGCAGAAAACAAGCAATGTGGAAGGAAGGAAGGAAGGAAGGAAGGAAGGAGAGGGAAAGGAGGAAGAGAGGAAACGCAGATGGCTAAGCTTTGTGCCCAGTTGGAAGAAGCAGAGCAGCAGTAGGCATGGGGTCTAGGAAAGGCTCATGGAGCAAAGTCTTCATGATGAGTATAAGAGAAAGTGGTTAAGTCATTTAGCCCTCGGTTCAAATTCTTGGTGCACTAAGTACTTGCTGGGAGAACCTAGTAAGTTACTTATCCCCTCTAGTTCAGCCTCATTTTCCCATCTTAGCCCCTCCCACTCTACACTTAATCCACACTGAACACTCAGTTCCTCAAACATGCATTGCCAAAAAAAAAAAAAAGAAAGAATTGCACTCTTGCCTCTGCTCATTTGCCCGTAGGGTTCCCTTTACCTACAGTGACCCCATTCTCCCAGTGCCCCACTCTACATCAGCTACTCTAATCCCTTTCGTCTGGTCAATTCTGGCTCCTCCTGCAGAGCTCAGCTTAGATGTCACTTCCTTCAGGAAGTCTTCTCTGACCACTCGGCCTGCTATGTGCTCCCAGGGACACCAGAATTATCTCAATCGTGGCATCACCACTCTCTGCTGACATGGCCTGTTGTCTGCATGCCCCTCCAGAGCTCCGTGGCTTCTTCATGACTACAGTTTCAGTAACCCATGCCTTACAGGTGCTCAATAAATGAGGCTGAATATTATTGAAACTTTGTAAGCTTTAGAGAGTTAGACAAAAGCCCAGCATAGGCATTGAATGCCAAATAATTCGTCGAGAGGAATGGAGTGGAATGGAATGTAATGGTGAATATGCTGATTTTAATGCTATTTCACTGCATTATCCCAAAAGCCCACAAGATGTCAGTGTCTCTACTTGAGAAAAAATGTAGCCGTCTGGATGAAATTAAAAGCACTCCCTCTACCTGATGGCAGTAGTAATTTAAAGTTAATATTGATATAGAAATAATAGGGATTGGTTGATTGGATTGAATATGTAATATGTACATATAGAACAAAATTCAAGTATACAGTGGAAAGTAAACTCTTCTTCCCTCCCTACTTCTGTCCCTTTTCCTCCAGCCCCACTTTGCCCAACCCATGGGCAACAATTTTTATTATACACATAGGATGGATATCCTTCTAGAGATATCCTAGGTATAGAACCACATAAGTAGATATATATTTCTTTCTTTTTTTTTTTTATTTTGAGACGGAGTCTCGCTCTGTAGCCCAGGCTGGAGTGCAGTGGCGCGATCTCGGCTCACTGCAAGCTCCACCTCCCAGGTTCACGCCATTCTCCTGCTTCAGCCTCCCGAGCAGCTGGGACTACAGGCACCCGCCACCATGCCCGGCTAATTTTTTTTTTTTTTTTTTTTTTGTATTTTTAGTAGAGACAGGGTTTCACTGTGTTAACCAGGATGGTCTCGATCTCCTGACCTCATGATCTGCCCACCTCGGCCTCCCAAAGTGCTGGGATTACAGGCGTGAGCCATCGCGCCCAGCCAAGTAGATATATATTTCAAATAACACCAGTGATTGTATACAACTGTTCTGTTGAATTTTTTTTGTGCCTAAAATATCTCAGTGCATTCCATATTAAAACAGTGTTACCCTGTTTAAAAAATATTCCATTGTTCAGCTTTAATGTATTTGACCAATGTCCTAGGGATGGACGTTCAGATTGCTTCTCATCTCTTTCTCTTACAAATATCTCAAAACATTCCTCATTTTATACACCTGCAAGTATATCTAGATTTTAAATTCCAATATTTTGATATTATCAATTAACCCTCCATTGAAGTTGTACCTATTTACACTTCCACCAATAATATGAGTGTTTTTCTTTACAAACTTGCCACACAGTTATATATATAAAAAAATACATAATAATACATACAATATATATGCCAGTCTGAGGTGAACTATAATATATCTCATTACAGCTTTTTGAAACAGCTTTATTGAAGTATAACTGACATATAGTAAATTTCACATTTAAAGTGTAAATTTGATGAATTTTGACATATGTACCCATGAAACCATCACAATCAAGATAATAACTATATCCATCACCCCCAAAAGTTTCTTGTGCCCCCTTGTAAACCCTTCCTCCCACTACCCCTGTAATCCTATCATCCCCGTGCAATCACTGTTCTGCTTTATGTTACTATATACTGTATTTGTTTTTTCTAGAATCTTATATAATTGGATAATACAATGTGTAGTCTGTGTTTGCTTGCTTGCTTATTTATTTGTAGAACTGACTTGCTTCATTCAGCATTAATATCTTGAGGTTCATCCATGTCATTGTGCATATCAATAGTTCCTTTTTATTGCTGAGTCACACTCCATTGTATGGATATACCACAATTTATTTATCCTTTCATGTATTGATAGAAGTTTAGGTTGTTTTTGAAACCAATCCAATAGTCCCAAAGATGGTTCTTTTTGATAAACATAGAAATTGACCCTCCTGATCTTAAAGCTTGAAGTTTATATTTGTTTTATCTGAGTTCCTTCCTCAGGTAACAACCTTCAGGCCTCTGGAAAAAGTATCAAAGAACTGAAACTCACCGGATCACAGCACCAGATGACAACCCCTCATTCATTATGATTGCTTCCTTTGCCCCTCCCTAGTTCCTGTTTTCTTACACATTGTTACATTTCTTCCCTGATGTATAAACCTCTAGTTTTAATCAGTCAGGGAGATGGATTTGAGACTGAGCTCCCATCTTCTAGGCTGTAGCACCGAGAAAGGGGAGCAGCAGGCCCGACCCCAAACCTAGACCGAACCCCTGACCTAAGCCAAACCCCTGACCTAGACCAAACCCTTGACCTAGACCAAACCTGTAGTATATGGGAGAAGCAGGACCCTCCCTGGACCTAGACCAAACCCCTGGTGTTTTGGTAATATTTTTAGTTTGTAGCTTTTACAAAGTTGCTATGAACATTCATGTACAAGTCTTTGTGTGAGCATATGTTTTTGTTTTCCTTGGATAATAAACCTAAAAGTTGGAATGACTGGATCATATGGTACATGCTTGTTTAACCTCTAAAGAAACTGCCAAATTGTTTTCAAAAGTGGTTCCCCTTCAGTAGTATATGAGAGTTCCAGTTGCTCCACATCGTCATGTGGTAGGGCCAGTCTTTTTAATTTTAGACATTTTAATACATATATAATTCATGGTTTTAATTTTTATTTCTCTAAAGAGCAATGATATTGAGGGTGTTTTTTGGTGTTCTTATTTGACAGTAAGAAGTTATCTTTCCAAATCTTTTTTCCAATATAAAAATTGGGTGGTTTTCTTATCATTGAGTTTTGAGAATTCTTTTCATATTCTGGTGTAAGTCCCTTACTGAATATATAATTACAAATATTTTCTCCACTCTGCAGTTCATCCATTCTCTTAACAGTGGCTTTTGAGGACCAAAAGTTCCTAATTTTGATGAAGTCAAATTGATGTATTTTTTTTCTTTTGTGCATTGTGTTTTTGATGTTGTATCTAAGAAATCTGCTTTATCCAAAGTCACAAAGATTTTCTCCTATGTTTTCTTCAAGAAATTTTGGAGTCTTAGGTTTTACATTTAGAACAATAATTCATTTTGAGTTCATTTTTGTATATGCCGTAAGATGGATCACTATAGCTTTAATTTGTATGTTTCTTGTCATGGGTGTATTGAGCATATTTTCATATATTTAAATATGATTTATATTTCATTTCTCATGAGTTCTTTGGTCAAGTCCTTTGCCCAGGCAGCTGTGTTTGGATACGCAGTTCGTGTGCCACTCAAAAGTCTAAGCCAATAGGAGAAGTGGAGGCTGCAGTCTGACAGCACACTGCTCCCTGGGACATGTACACTGCCTAGGGGCCCCTTTTTCTAATTCATCCTGAGATGGCTGCTTTCTTTACTTTTCCCAGAGGCACTGCGTAAGCTAGCAGAGGCATTGTCTTTGCTCACTTATTGCATTGTAGGTCTTTTTCATATTTTATAAGAGTTCTCTGTATTACTTAACCCTCCATCATTGTGATGTGAATATATTCTTCCCAGATTATCATTTACATTTTTTACGGTTCATGATATTTTTCAATCAGAGTAATTACTTGTAGAGTCAAATACATCAATCTTTGCTATTGTGGGTCTGAATTTTGTGTCGTGCTTAGAAAGCTTCCCTACTCCAAAGTTATTTTGAAAAATCACTTCATGTTTTCTTCTGGCATGTTTATTGTTTCTTTTTCACATTTAAGTCTTTTGATTCAGTTGGCATTTATTTTGGTGAAGGGGTGAGACAAATCTAATTTAGTTTTTCCCCAGTTGGCCACCCAGTTGTCCCAACACTGTTTATTAAATAATTAATATTTTCCCCACTTACATAAAGTGCCAGATTTATCACAAACTAAATTCTCATCTTTAATGTAATAAGAGGACATATCACCCTGCCCAGAGGCCACATGCTACACTTTGATTCTATGGGAAAGAAACAGATGACAAGAAAAGGATGCAATTAAGAGATTTGTTTATTTTCAGAGCATGATTTGAGTTACTGCTTAAGAGTTCTACATCTATCATGTGATACAAAAATCAGGATAGCAATAACCTTTATCAGGAAAAGATTAAATTATATTTACTATCTTCCATTTGTGAATAAGGAAAGTGTACAATATTTTTGAGAAAAAGTAATACAGAAGACTTTACACACACACATACACACACACACAAGTTCCTTTGTTAGGAAAAGTTGTGTAATGGCTAAGACTTTGGGCTCTGACTCACATAAGCCTGTGATGCTACTAGTCTCTAACTTGTGTTAATGTAGGGATTGAGTTTATTCATGTAAAGTTCTTATTAGCACAATGCCAGACTCAGAATACATGCTCAATATTCAGTAGCTGTTAACTAGATGAGTTTCTCCAAGATTTCTCAGATGTGGTTTACCTGCTATCACTGAGGGATTGTGCCTTCATTGACTGGAGAGATCACATGGAAAAACATGCCCACCAAACCTGGGAGAAACTTACCTGATCATTTATATAGATAATTGACATGGTTCACTTACTCAGCACAGTGGCTGGAACATAGAAAATACTTAATAAAATTTCCTGTTATTATTAATAATAAATCATTTTGTCTTAGTTACTCCAAAGAAGAATTGTAGAAGAGTGGACCTGAAGACAGTGCTATGGCAATATGCAGCAGGATCAGCAGAAAATGAATTCTTTTTTTTTTTCTGAGATGGAGTCTTGCTCTGTCGCCCAGGCTGGAGTATAGTGGCATGATCTCGGCTCACTGCAACCTCTGCCTCCCAGGTTCAAGCAATTCTCTTGCCTCAGTCTCCCGAGTAGCTGGGACTACAGGCGCGTGCCACCACGTCCAGCTCACTT
This sequence comes from Pongo abelii, assembly GCF_028885655.2. Classification (NCBI taxonomy): domain Eukaryota; kingdom Metazoa; phylum Chordata; class Mammalia; order Primates; family Hominidae; genus Pongo; species Pongo abelii. Next base: position 74,475,338 of record NC_071994.2, on the reverse strand, counting down.
TTTGTATTTTTAGTAGAGACGGGGTTTCACCATGTTTGCTAGGACGGTCTTGATCTCCTGACCTCATGATCCGCCCGCTTCAGCCTCCAAAAGTGCTAGGATTACAGGCGTGAGCCACCGTGCCCAGCCCTTTTTTTTTTCTTTCTTTCTTTTTTTTTTTTTTTTTGAGACAGAGTCTTGCTCTGTCACCCAGGCTGGAGTGCAGTGGCGCCATCTTGGCTCACTGCAACCTCCACCTCCTGGGTTTAAGCAATTCTGCCTCAGCCCCCTGAGTAGCTGGGATTACAGGCGTGTGCCACCATGCCTGGCTAATTTTTGTATTTTTAGTAGAGATGGGGTTTCACCATGTTGGCCAGGCTGGTCTTGAACCCCTGACCTCATGTGATCCACCCGCCTCAGCCTCCCAAAGTGCTGGGATTACAGGTATGAGCCACCTCACCCGGCCAGGAAGTGAATTCTGTCTTCAGATCCAATCCACTGACCCCTAGCCACAGTGCTAACTTTTTTTTTGAGACCGAGTCTTGCTGTCACCCAGGCTGGAGTGCAGTAGCGCGATCTCGGCTCACTGCAATCTCCACCTTCCAGGTTCAAGCAATTCTCCTGCCTCAGCCTCCCAAGAAGCTGAGATTACAGGCACCCACCACCACGCCCAGCTAATTTTTGTATTTTCAGTAAAGACGTGGTTTCACCATGTTGACCAGGCTGGTCTGCACCTCCTGACCTCAGGTTATCTGCCTACCTCGGCCTCTCAAAATGCTGAGATCACAGGTGTGAGCCACCGTGCCTGGCCCACAGTGCTGTTTTAAAAAGATCTTTGACTCACAAAGGCTCATCAGTCGCTCTTGATATTTGATGGAATGCTATATATTTAATTGTATCTTTTGCTGCTAAGTGACTAAATAACTTTCTATTGTTGGCTGAGTATGGTGGCTTACATCTGTAATCCCAACACTTTGGGAGGCTGAGGCAGATGATTCACTTGAGGCCAGGAGTTAGAGACCAGCCTGGCCAACATGGCGAAACGCTGTCTCTACTAAAATTTCAAAAATTAGCTGGGCGTGGCGGTGCACGCCTGTAATCTCAACTTCTTGGGAGGCTGAGGCATGAGAATTGCTTAAACACGGGAGGCGGCGGTTGCAGTGAGCCAAGATCAGACCACTGCACTCCAGCTTCGGTGACAGAGAAAAGACTCTCAAAAATAAAGAAATCAAATAAAGAAAGAAAAAGAATTGTTCTCAAGGGTTTTCAGTGAAACACCTTGAGAGGGTCTGGGGCTTGCACCAACCATGCGAGCATGAAATTTCTTTGAGAACTCATGTATTTTACTTTTTTAAAAATGCAAATTTTATATCTTAATTTATACTGCAGAATGACCTTTGAACCTAATGACACCTAACCAAAATGGAAGAGAAGCCTGAAATGGTAGAGGGAGCATAGGCTTTCGAATCACACAGACCAGCACTGGCATCCTAGAGCTGTCACTCACCAGCTGCATGACATGAACAAGTCACTTCATTTCTCTGAATCTCAATTTCTCCATCTGTAAAATGGGGGAAAATTCCCACTTGTGGTTATTGTCAGAATTAAATAACAACATAAGTGCCTTCTCTGTGCCAGACACTGTACAAGGTGCTTGGGATGCATAAATAATTGAGACATGGACCCTACCTTCAAGGAGTTGCCTTCAGTAAATCACCTAACGTGGTACCTGGTATAGTAGGTGCTCAATAAATATTTTGTTGAATGACTCAATAGGTAAATGAATAGTAGATACTCAATAGATGTCAGTTTCTTCTCAATTTTTCCCTACCTATCTCATCTACTGACTGAGAAATGATATATTTTCTTTCTAAAATATTTTAAATTTTGAATTAATTTTATACTTAAAAAAGTTACAAAAATGTGCAGAGTTCTCTTTTCTTTTTTTTTTTTTTTGAGACAGAGTCTCACTGTGTCACCCAGGCTGGAGTGCAGTGGCACGATCTCGGCTCACTGCAAGCTCCGCCTCCTGGGTTCACGCCATTCTCCTGCCTCAGCCTCCCAAGTAGCTGGGACTACAGGCGCCCGCCACCATGCCCGGCTAATTTTTTGTAATTTTTAGTAGAGATGGGGTTTCACTGTGTTAGCCAGGATGGTCTCCATCTCCTGATCTTGTGATCCGCCCGCCTCGGCCTCCCAAAGTACTGGGATGATAGGCGTGAGCCGCCACGCCCGGCCCAAAGAGTTCTCTTACATCCTCCACTCCACTTCCCCAATGTGAACATCTTATATAACCATAACACAGTGATCAAAAACAGGAAATTAACATTTGTACAATATCATTAACTAAACCTTAGAATTTATTTGAAATTCTTCAATTTTCCCACCTAATGTCCCTTTTCTGTTCCCTGGTCCTATCCATGATTACACAGTGCATTTAGTATTTATTTATTCTCAATCCCCAGTCTGTAACAGCTCCTCATTCTTTCCTTATCTTTCGTGACCTTGACACTTTTGCAGAGTACTGTGATAGGCAGAATTCTAAGATGATCCCTAAGGTTTCCACTGCTGAATGTACACACCATGTATTCACTCTTGAGTACAGGCAGAACCTGTGAATGTGATGGGATATCACTCCTGTGATAACATTACTCATCGGTTGACTTTGACTTATCAAAAGAGAGATTATCTGGGTGGGCCTGGTGTAATCAGGTGAGCCCTTTAAAATAACCAGGCCCTTCCTGAAGTCAGAGAAGCTTGCTTGCAAGTATGAGAGAATCTAAGGAACTGGTTACATGGCAAAGACCCAAGAGTTTTTTCCAGGAGCTGAGAGATTCTCAGCTGCTGCTGGCTAGCAATACAACCTCAGTCCCACAGCTGCTAGGAAATGATTTCAACCAGCAATGTAAGGCAGCTTGAAAAACTGCCTTTCCCTGGCTGGGCATGGTGGCTTATGCCTGTAATCCCAGCACTGTGGGAGGCCAAGGTGGGTGGATCACCTGAGGTCAGAAGTTCGAGACCAACCTGTCCAACATGGTGAAACCCTGTCTCTACTAAAAATACAAAAACATTAGCTGGGTGTGGTGGCGTGCACCTGTAATCCCAGCTACTTGGGAAGCTGAGGTAGCAGAATCGTTTGAACCTGGGAGGTGGAGGTTGCAGTGAGCTCAGATTGCGCCACTGCGTTCCAACCTGGACAAGAGTGAAACTCCATCTCAAAAAACAAAAAGAAAAACTACCTTTCCCTAATCGAGCCTTCATATGTGAATGTAGCTGGCCGACACCTTGATTTCAGACCTGGAGCAGAGCATAGTTAGAATATGCTAGACTCCAGACCCATAGAAACTGTGAGATATTAGATGGCAATTGTTTTAGGCTGCTAAGTTTATGGTGATTTGTTTTGCAGCAATAGAAAACTAATACAAATAATAATATGAATCAGTTATCTGTAGAATGTCCCTCAATATGTGTTTGTCTGATGTTTTCTCATATTTGGAATGAGGTTATATATGCTTGATGAGAATGAACAAAAATGATGTGTTCTTCCCAGTGCATCATATCAAGGGATTCATTTTGTCTGTTGTGTATATGTCTTATTACTGGTGATATTTACCTTGATCATGTAGTTAAATTGGTGTCTGCCAGGTTTTCCCCACTGTAAAGTTTTTGTAGTTCGTAATTATCTTGCAGGAAGTACTTTTATTTTTTTGAGACGAAGTCTCACTCTGTTGCCCAGGCTGGAGTGCAGTGGCACGATCTCGGCTCACTGCAACCTCCACCCCCTGGGTTCAAGTGATTTTCTGCCTCAGCCTTCCGAATAGCTGGGATTACAGGCGCCTGCCACCACGCCTGGCTAATTTTTGTATTTGCAGTAGAGACAGGGTTTTACCATCTTGGCCAGGCTGGTCTTGAACTCCTGACCTTGTTATCCACCCACCTCAGCCTCCCAAAGTGCTGGGATGACAGGCGTGAGCCACCGCGCCTGGCTGCAGGAAGTACTTTTGAGACTATGTAAATTCTGTTTCTCCTCCTTGTCACCCACTAATTTTAGTATCATCTATGGGCCTTGCCTGAAAGGTTTATTTTTATTTTTATTTATGTTTTTAGAGACAGGGTCTTGCTCTGTCACCCAGGCTGGAGCACTGTGGTGCGATCAAGGCTCGCTGCAGCCTTAACCTCCTGGGCTCAAGCAATCCTTCCGCCTCGGCCTCCCAAGTAGCTGGGACAACAGGTGTGTGCCACCCTGCTCTGCTAATTTTTTTATTTTATATTTTTGTATAGACAGGGTCTCGCTTTGTTGCCCAGGCTGGTCTCAAACTCCTGGCCTCGAGTGATCCTCCTACTGCCTTGGCCTCCCAAAGTGCTGGGATTATAGGCATTAGTCACTACATGAGTCACGGTGCCCAGCCTGAAATTTTTATTACTCCAGTGTTTACCTAGTGGTAATTCTCTATTTCTCTCTTTCTTCTACATTTATTGATTGAACTTCCAGTGTAAGAAAGAGCTGCCTTGGGCCAGGCGTGGTGGCTCACGCCTATAATCCCAGCACTTTGGGAGGCCGAGGCAGGCAGATCACTTGGTCAGGAGATCGAGACCATCCTGGCTAACACAGTGAAACCCCGTCTCTACTAAAAATACAAAAAAAAAAAAAAAAAAAAAATTAGCTGGGCATGGTGGTGGGCACCTGTAGTCCCAGCTACTTGGGAGGCTGAGGCAGGAGAATGGCGTGAACCCGGGAGACGGAGCTTGCAGTGAGCTGAGATCGTGCCATTGCACTCCAGCCTGGGCAACAGAGCGAGACTCCGTCTCAAAAAAAAAAAAGAAAGAAAGAGCTGCCTCTTCCCTCATTCCTCCCCTATTTATCTATTTATTTATTTGATTATTTATATCATATTTGTTTTACTCTGTGGATCAAAACCCCATACGGTCATTACTTTTCAGTTAAATTGTTCCTACTTAGGTCATTATGAACTCCTTCACACTGGCTCCTGTGTTCTTTTCACAAGCCTGCATCTGGTTTTGAGCCTTTCCTAACTTCCTGGCACATACAATGTTGTTGACTCATTTTGGATTTTCTCTGCCCAGTCCTAAAAACAACCATTCTCCAAGGGTAACTGGTTTCTGGTTTATTGGAGAATGCTGTTTACATCTGGGTGTTAGGTGTGTTCAGTTTTTAGGGTGTAATTGCTTCTAGACCCTCCCAGAGGCTAGGTAATATATGTAATACATGAACCCATACACACTTACATATTTATATTTCTGTATTGATCTGTCTGTATCTATTTTTAAAAACCATGAGTTTTACAGCTGGGCATGATGGCTCTAACCTGTAATCCTAGCACTTTGGGAGGCTGAGATGGGCAGATCACTTGAGGTCAGGAGTTTGTGACCAGCCTGGCCAACATGGCAAAACCATATGGTCAATAACCAATTGAGACCAATCAGGCTGGTTCGAGACCAGCCTGGCCAACATGGCGAAACCCTGTCTCTACTAAAAATACAAAAGTTAGCTGGGCAGTGGTACATTGCTGTAATCCCAGCTACTCAGGAGGCTGAGGCAGGAGAATCACTCGAACCTGGGAGACGGAGGCTGCAGTGACCAAGATCGCGCCACTGCATTCCAGCCTGGATGACAGAGCAAGACTCCGTCTCAAAAATAAATAAAGTAAAAATAAAATTAAAGCCATGAGTTTATGCTGATACATCTGATTCCAATTCAATACCACAAGGTTCATTTTAGCTTTCTTTTTTTCCCTATTTATAACTTCTTTCTCCAACAGTGAAAAGCCCAGCTACTATCTATTTACTTATTTGTTTAAAAATGTATGTGTGTGTTGTTGTTTTGTTTTCTTCTTCTGGAAAAGTTTTTCTCAGAAACCTATAGAATGTGTAGCACTGAATGGCCTCCAACTCCATGCCAGAGGTAGCTGACCACAGCAACTGCATTGATTCTTCACTTTCTGTCTCCTCCTAAACCCCATTCAGATATCCCCCGTCACCTTCCTACAAACTAAAACTGGAGTTCTCTGTCTCCCAACCCAACAGTTAGAAGCTTAGGGCCAAGGTGGGGTCATTGGAACCTGATATACATTTTTGCTTTCTGAGCAGACCAAAAGGAAACCATCCTGCGTTGAAAATCTGTTAAAATGTGACCTAAGAGTTTTTTGTGTGTTTGTTTGTTTTTTGAGACGGAGTCGCCCTGTCGCCCAGGCTGGAGTGCAATGGCGTGATCTTGGCTCACTGCAACCTCCGCCTCCTGGATTCAAGCAATTCTCCTGCCTCAGCCTCCTGAGTAGCTGGGATTACAGGCGTGTGCCACCACACCCAGCTAATTTTGTGTATCTTTAGTAGAGATGGGGTTTCACCATGTTAGCCAGGCTGGTCTCGAACTCCTGACCTCAAGTGATCCTCCCACCTCGGCCTCCCAGAGTGCTGGGATTATAGGCATTAGCCACTGTGCCTGGCCCTGGATTGGTTATTGACCATACGGAATTCATTCTGAGTCCCAGTTGATTCTAATGGTTGGGGGTTTTTTGTTTGTTTTAATTTAATTTAATTTTTCTTTTTTTTGGAGACAGGATCTCACTGTGTTGCCTAGACTGAAGTGCAGTAGTGTGGGGATCCTCCTGCCACAGCCTCCTGAGTAGCTAGAACTACAGGTGTACGCCCCCATGCCTGGCTAATTTTTTATTTTTTGCAGAGACTGTGATCTCACCATGTTGCCCAGGCTGGTCTCAAACTCCTGCCCCAAGTGTTGGGATTACAGGCACGTGAGCAAGCACACACGACCCTAATGGGTGTTTCCATACTTCCTCACTACATCCCCAACTCAGAGATTGATAATTTAAGCTTTTCAGTATCCCTACCAAATACTGATAGTAATTAAACCCTTCCTTGAACACCTCGCAGATGGTATCTGTGAAAATAAAATAAGAAAATCAATGGGGAAGTGCTCTGAAAATTATGCATTGCCAAGTAAACTGAAGGGCCCTGGGATGTGTCTGCAGTGAGAGGGTTTGAACTCTGCATCTGGTAATGGGAGCTTTCGGAGACTGCTCTTCCTGCTGTGACCACCCTAAGTTGGGAGACAGAAATGTTTCAAGAATACAGGGAAGGTGAAGTTGCTATAGTGAATGGGGTGGTTAACAAAATAATATGTGCTGAAAATCTCTCAAAACAGAAAGGTCAAAATGCTTTCATTATTGAGTGCTTTAAAAATGCTTTAAAAATAGTTATTCAAGGCTGGGCATGGTGGCTCACACCTGTAATCCCAGCACTCTGGGAGGCCGAGGCGGGTGGATCATCTGAGGTTGGGAGTTTGAGACCAGCCTGACCAACATGTAGAAAGCCTGTCTCTACTAAAAATACAAAAAAATTAACCGGGTGTGGTGACGCATGCCTGTAATCCCAGCTACTCGGGAGGCTGAGACAAGAAAAGTGCTTTAACCTGGGAGGCAGAGGTTGTGGTGAGCCGAGATCGTGCCATTGCACTCGAGCCAGGGCAACAAGAGCAAAACTCCATCTCAAAAAAAAAAAAAAGTTATTAAAGCCAGGCGCAGTGGCTCACGCCTGTAATCCCAGCACTTTAGGAGGCTGAGGCCTGACTGCTTGAGCCCAGGAGTTCAGACCAGCTTGGGCATCATAGCGAGACCTAGTCTCTACCCAAATAATAATAATAATAACAAAAAATTAGCCAGGCATAGTGGTGCCAGCTGTGGTCCCAGCTACTCAGGAGGCTGAGGTGGTGGGATGATCCCTTGAGCCCAGGTTTCAGGTTGCAGTGACAACTGTACCCAGCCTGTGTAACAGAGCGAGACCCTGTCTCAAAAAAAACCAAAAAAGTCGTTCATTCATTCCTGTCTTACTAACGGATGTGGAAATGAGAAAGAAGTTCCATCTTTGCCTGGAGGAAGTGTAGAATACACAGAGCAGAGAATATACCATGATAGCTACCATTTCCTGAAGACCTACTGTGAGCCAGGGACAGTGTTAGGGGCTTTCTACATATTATCTTATTTAATACAAGCAATCATCTTGAAGGCAGGAATTATCTTCAACAATGAGTAATTAACTACCAGAGAGGTAAAGGGAGTTTGTCCAAGGTCACGCATGTAAATGCAAGAGTCAAAATTAAAATCCACGTCTGCCTGAATGCCAAAGCTCATGGGATTACGCCTGTAATCCCAGCACTTTAGGAGGCCGAGGCAGGCGGATCACGAGGTCAGGAGATCGAGACCATCCTGGCTAATACAGTGAAACCCCGTCTCTACTAAAAATACCAAAAAAAGTAGCCGAGCGTGGTGGCGGGCGCCTGTAGTCCCAGCTACTCAGGAGGCTGAGGTAGAAGAATGGCCTGAACCCGGGAGGCGGAGCTTGCAGTGAGCTGAGATGGCGCCACTGCACTGCAGCCTGGGCGACAGAGCAAGACTGTTTCAATAAATAAATAAATACATAAAAATAAAAAAATTGAGTGCCTCTTTTGTTCCAGACATTGTTCTGAGTGCTAGTGATATAAAAGTGAAAAAACAAAGTCCCTGTCTCATGGGGCTCATGCTGTAGTGGAGAAAGACAATAAAAATGTAGTATGTCAGATGGTGATAAATGCTGTGAAGAAAAATTAGGATGGGGTGCGTAGGATTACTATTTTAACCAGAATGGTCAGGGAAGACTCTGATCATGTGAAGTCTGAGCAGACCTACAAGACTTGCAAGAAACAGAACTGACACAAAGAAGAACTTCCTTCTTTGCCTACCTATGGGTTCAGTTTGGAAAAGAGGGGGCGGGATGGGAGTACAGGTGTTAATGGAAACTATATGCTCAAAGTCAGAAGACCTGAGCATTACTCCAGGTGATTTACTGGCAAATCTTTTCACCTTTGAGCCTCAATTCCCTTCGCTGTAGACAGGAATAACAGTTCTTGCCCAGCTTCTCACACACAGCTGCCATGAGGATCAGATGAGATAACCCACTTGAAAGCCCTTTAAAAATAACACAATCGGGGCCAGGCGCAGTGGCTCACGCCAGTAATCCCAGCACTTTGGGAGGCTGAGGCAGGTAGATCGCTTGAGGTCAGGAGTTGGAGACCAGCCTGGCCAACATGGTGAAACCCCGTCTCTACTAAAAATGCAAAAATTAGCGAAGCGTGGTAGTGCGTGACTGTAATCCCAGCTACTCGGGAGGCTGAGGTAGGAGAATCGCTTGAACCCGGGAGACGGAGGTTGCAGTGAGCCGAGATGGCGCCACTGCACTCCAGCTTGGGCGACAGAGTGAGACTCTGTCTCAAAAAAAAAAAGACCGGAAGTCAACTCTTCAAATAAAATGTATTCCTATCTCAGGTGCAGTAGTTACCCTAAACATCTTTTTGAAAGGCCGCCCTGGCTGAAAAAATAAATAGGGTAAACTAAATAAGCATAAGTTTCATAATACGCCTCTGCTGAAGATTCTTGTGTAATTTACACCAGTCAAAAATTGTGGGCCGGGCGCGGTGGCTCACGCTTGTAACCCCAGCACTTTGGGAGGCCGAGGCGGGCGGATCGCCTGAAGTCAGGAGTTAGGAGACCAGCCTCGCCAACGTGGTGAAACCCCGTTTCTACTAAAAATACAAAAATTAGCTGGTGGCGGGCGCCTGTAATCCCAACTACTCGGGAGACTGAGGTAGAATTGCTTGAACACAGTAGACGAAGGTTGCAGTGAGCCGAGATCGCGCCACTGCACTCCGGCCTGTGAGACAGAGCAAGACTCCGTCTCAAAAAAAAAAAAAAAAAAAAAAAAAAAAAAATGTGTGTCGTGTGCTTCAACTAAACTAGGAAAGAAGTCCTGGGATTCTAATCTTTAACTCTAATCGCCACGCCCCTTCACCCGAACTCTATTTCCCAACATGTCCCGGGCTCCTATAAGCCCGCAGTCATTGTGACGCAATCCCACAGCCTTCTGGGAAACGTAGTTTATTTGTTCTCCAGCTGGAGAAAGGCTTAGGGCTGTGGACTACCCCTCCCGTGAGGTAGTGCGCAACTCCACCCTGTTCGCGGCGTCTTCGAACGCGCCGCGGCAGCCATGTTGGACGTGGCCAGCACAGGGGCCGGCACCACGGGGTTATCGAAGCAGCTGTCAAGATGCTAGGGTCCCTGGTGTTGAGGAGAAAAGCACCGGCGCCACGGCTACTCCTCCGGCTGCTCAGGTCCCCAACGCTCCGGGGCCATGGAGGTGCTTCCGGCCGGAATGTGACTGCTGGGAGTCTCGGGGAGCCGCAGTGGCTGAGGGTAGCCGCCGGGGGGCGCCCTGGAACATCGCCGGCCTTGTTCTCCGGACGCGGGGCAGCCACCGGGGGGCGCCAGGGAGGACGCTTCGATACCAAATGCCTCGCGGCTGCCACTTGGGGACGCCTTCCTGGCCCCGAAGAAACACTCCCAGGACAGGACAGCTGGAACGGGGTCCCCAGCAGAGCCGGACTGGGCATGTGGGCCCTGGCCGCAGCGCTGGTGGTTCATTGCTACAGCAAGAGTCCGTCCAACAAGGGTGATTATGAGATCTGGGTTTGAGGAAGGGAGAGGCGGGAAGATTGTCCTAACTTCGTATCTTAGGAGGGTGGGAGGTGCTTGTAGGTTTAGATCCTTAGAGCCTAAGTCTTGGAGGGACTCAGACATCATCTGGTTACAGGGGCAGGGTGTTGCCCTAGAGACCTCATCACCTCGGAGTTGTATAATCTCGTATCATAGATCCGCCTTCCCTCTCTGGGCATCATTTTATCCATCTGTACAATGGGGATATTGGACTAAACATCTAATATTATAGCATGGTCCCCTTATGTTTCTCATATTCTGCCTGGTCCAATTCCTGTTTCCTGAGATCTCTAGGAAACGGAAATTATGGGGTGTTTTAAGGGCAACCGCTAGATGGTTTAGAGAAGTTGCCAAACCGCTCCCCCCCGACCCCCCGCCACCAAAGGTGCCAGAGTCAGGAACAACCTGACTCGGTTTTAATGCCAGCTTGACCTCAATTTATTTATTTATCTATTTATTTATTTATTTATTTATTTATTTATGAGATGGAGTCTTGCTCTGTCGCCAAGCTGGAGTGCAGTGGCGCAATCTCGGCTCACTGCAACCTCCGCCTCCTGGGTTCAAGCTATTCTGCCTCAGCCTCCTGAGTAGCTGGGACTACAGGTGTGGGCCACCACACCCAGCTAATTTTTGTATTTTTAGTTGTTGGTCAGGATGGTCTCGATGTCTTGACCTCATGATCCACCCGCCTCGGCCTCCCAAAGTACTGGGATTACAGGCGTGAGCCACCGCGTCTGGCCAATTTATTTATATAGTGAAGGATAATTTCTCAACATTTTTACAGTACTGTTATTTTGACTCTTTTTGGAGTTCAGTGGCCTGAGTCTGTCAGTCTCAGGATTTTGCTGTGTCTGGTCTCACATGCTGTGAGGTGATCTTGCCATGTGGGATAGTTGGCAGGAGAAGGAAGGTGGATTCCTGGAGGCCCAAGGGCAACTGCTGGGGGACCGGCTCATCCCGATTAGCATTTCATCAGGATCCGTGGAGCTAAGCAGCAGCTGAGAGAGTGGACAGAGAGCCAGACTTGTGACCTATGGAGTCCAGCCATTCAGGTTCTTAGTCGTTCCTCAAGAAGAAAGACTGAGTCATGGTGTCCGTAGATTCCATGCACCCCAAGCTCTGAGAATTTGGAGCAAGAGTGGGGGAGTAGGGAGTGCCTTGACTTTGATTCGTTTGATGTGGCCAGTTGTAAAGGAAGGACTTTGGTCTGGGAGAGACAACACTGGGGATCTTGTTTTGGTTCTGTGTCTAACTCTCATTGTGAATTTGGACTTTTGCTTCTCCTCACTGGTCCTCTGTTTCCTCATCTACAAAATGAGGGTATTGAAATAGACGCTAAGGGCATTGAGCTTAGGCATGTTGTAATCCTATAACTTCCAGCATTTTTGGGGGTACTCACTGTGCATCTAGTTTTAGGCTAGGTGTGTGGGAAGTCCTAACAACACAAAATCAGTCAAGGGGACAGTGCAGGCAGTTGGAATGTAGGGCTGGTGAGTGGCGCTATGTGTTGTTGGGGGATCAGAGGGCCAGTAGGGTCAGGAAAGCCTTGCTGGAGTATTGGAGACCCCAGAGGATGGGAAATTCGAACTTGAGTTCTGAAGGATGAAGTAGAAACAGAAAGGAGAGTGACCTTGTGAGCCCCATGAGAGCAGGAAATGTATCTTCTCTTTTGTTTTTTCAGGTTATGCTAGCAACTTTCCCGAATACCTAGACATCATTTGCCTACCACAGTGTCTGGAACTTAGTAGGTGCTCAGTAAATGTGTGAGAGTTGGATTATATTCCATGCAAAGGCTTCAGAGAATGGAAATAATAGAGTTTCAGGGCACCACGGTGTGTGCAGGGGCTAGCAGAGCGGCCAGCTTGGTTGGAGGATAAGGTCTTTGGAATTAGATGAGAGCAGATGGAGTGGGGCCTGGATGCCAGTCAGGGGTCGGGTGGTTGAGGGTGTTGGAATTTCTTCTGTAGGCAGTGGAGAGTTATGGAAGGTTCATGAGCAGGGAATGTTCTAAGTCCAGTGTATTTGGTGAGGTCTTGCCTAAGAAGTTCCTGGCGGTTCCCACCTGGACTTTATGGCCTATGAACTCCAGCAAGAATACCAGGGTCTACTTACCAAAATAGATAATGGTCAAAGCCGTGACCAGTTCCTGCTGGAACTGACTTGCCAGCTACCCTGTCCCCTGACTTAAGAGTGTTGACCCTCAGTGCAGTGTGGTAGAAACTGAACCCTTTTAGAAGCCAGGAGGCCCTGGTTCTTAGCTCATTCCTCACTCTGTAACCTTGTAGAAGCCACATTTTTTTCTGCAGAGTGAAGAGAGAGTAGATACAGCCATCTCTAAGGAAGGCTTGATCCCCTCCCAGCTGGTGGCTGTCTGAGCCATGCTTGGGTATGTGCTTTAGGTACATCTGGTAAGGTAAGTAGAAAGGACCTGTCCCTGGAATTGAGGCCAGGAGGCATCAATGTCTGAACCACAGGACTGGCTTTCATATGCATGATAAGGTGTATTGTACAGATAAGGAAACTAAGGCTCAGGAGGTTAGATAAGTGGGTTAGGTTATACAGCAAATAAGCGACAGAGCTGGGCTAGACCCCAGGTCTGACTGTCTCCAGATCCTGCTCTTTCACTCTACTCCAGTGCATTTGCTCATGGGTGAGTCTTTTGGCTGCACTGAGAGTTCCCTGAATCAGGGCTGGCTATGAATCCGTCCAGTGCCCAGCAGTGTAGCTCAGAACCAGGCTGGGCACAGAGGGTTCCATGTACCTGGTATTGAGCTATTTGAAAAGATTGTGCCTCTCCGGTTGTCTTTTGAGTTTTTCTGAGTCAGTCCAATTTTCTTTATGGCCACAAGGTGGTGGCAACAGCCTGCAGGCTGCCCAGACCAGGCCAGACTCACTTAGCTAGCGTTGCTTTTCTCCTAGGCTTGGTGTCTCCTCTGCTTTGGGTCTCCCTTCCCTGGGCTTAGCACTGGGGAGTTTGCAGACGTTTCAACTGTCATTTCATCTCCTTGACATTCTTGTGAAGCTGGCAGGGCAAGGAGTTTTGTCTGTGTTTTACTGTCAGGGAAGCTGTGGTTGAGAGAGAGAGGAGCTGTCATGGCCATGTGGTGAGTAGTGGGAGTGGAATGGAGCCAGATCTCAAAGACTCCTAGTTGAGACCTCTCCATCCTCAGAGAGGCCTACACCCTGCTTGCTCCTCTCATTCTACCTTTCCTTTTGGGTTTATGACTTTTGACATCAAGATTCAGAACTGGGTTGAAGAACTAGAGTTGAGGGAGAAAGTGGACAAGGTCAGGGAATGGTTAGTAATAACTCTTATAGGAACATAAAGCATATGCAGAGCTTCATAGATTATGAAGAGCACATTATTTACCATAGGCAAGACATGGTGCTAGCAGTTGACCTGCATTCCCTGTATGATGAGAGGAGTGAAGAGTTTGGGCTCTGTAGTGAAGAAACGGTGTGGAAGTCAGGTTGTTAACGGTGGACACCATGTGGGGAGGGAATGATTCGTGTCTCATATATTGTGACATCAGTTTGCTTGTTAAAGTCCATGTTTCTAAAGTACTGCCACTGTCTTAGTGGGCCCTCCATGCAGTCCTGAGATGGGTATGTCCTGGCCGTGGATCTGACCGGTGCCCCCTTTCTCTTCAGATGCAGCCCTGTTGGAAGCTGCCCGTGCCAACAATACACAAGAAGTCAGCAGGTGAGTTGAACCCCAGGCCTTGCTCTCCCCGACAGGAGAGGCTGAGCAGGGCGAGCCTCTTCTCGTGTGATGACTTTGCTTTTGAGGAAATCGTTACCCTAAGCTGGGAACTGTCCCCTGTGACATCTCTGTAGTCACAGAGTCACCTGGGCACCCTTTACCCAGATCACCCCTTGGATATTTTCGGTAGGGAGTCAGCTCCCAAACATCCCTGGATCCTTCAGCTATTTTGTTCTTCACTGGGTTGGTTTGGACTCCCCTCAGCCCCCATATCCTTTGGGTTCTTCTCTGAATCTTCTGATTTGTGCTCATTTCTTTGGGAATGGCCATGTATTACTGCTTGCTGCCTGGACAGGTTGCAGGTGGGCATCTATAGAAAGGCTTGGGGATTTGGGACAGAGCTGGAAGAGACCATCTGCCAGAAGGTCTGGGGCTAGAAATACCTGCCTGCAGGGCCAGGGGCCCATACCTGGCTTTGCCCGGGGACAGACTGCATTTCTGTAGCTTCACTGGCTCAGCTAGTCTCCAGTGACCACTGGCAGGTTGAATTTGAGGCTTATTATTCGGTAAGGGCAAGATTCAACTCGGCTCAGCCCAGTGCCAGGTATAGGGCAGAGTCTGTGTCCAAGATGGATGCTCAGACTGGGGCCAGCATGGGGCATCAGTTACAGGGCTGTTGATTAAGGGCAGAGGTCTTATTTTTGTTGAAACTATGCCCCCCACTGGGCCTAACCTTGGCCTCTCTTGGCCATTTATATAGAGCTAGGTGGCCATAGGACACCCCCCTTCCTTTCCATCATGTCTGCATGTTAGACAGGAAGTCAAGTGTTGGGGTGGCTATTTCCACACCCAGTGCCACAGGCCCTTGGTGTTCTTCCCCACCTTAGCTTCCTGAACATACAAGAAAGTGTTGAAAAGCAGCCGACCCCACCAAGACTTACTGCTTTGATTCCCTTTCATTTTATCTGCAGCATTATTATTGATTCTCAAGGGTGCTTTTGAGTATTAATGTTCAAGCCTTAGTTTTTAATAAACCACTTTTGGAAGTATGGGCTGGGAGTTGTTTTGTAGCCAAATAAATATGATGGAGCAATAGTTTAATAAACATGCGATGATGCATCTTAAAAACCAAGCACAGATGTCATCCTGTTGTTATAAGAGCCATTCATAACTGCAGGCTGTGTGTGGCATCTTCATTCCTCCAGAAACAGATGTGCTTTGCTTCATTCTGCTGCAGTACAGGGAGTACGGGTATGGAAACTGACCCTTGCTGACCCTGGAATCACCTGTTGGCTACTGCCAAGGGCTGCCGGGCTGCGGCTTTCCCCTTTTGGCAGGGCATTTGCAGAGCAGCAATGTTGGGAATCCACTCTTCCATCCCCCAGGGGATGCCACTACCATATTCCATTGAGCTGCCAGGCATTGATTATTTAGTTCTTTCAAATACATGTTTTTCTAATAGCAATTAAACACCCATCCCAAAAATACAGAAAGTAATTGAACTTAACAGTGTATGTGTGATTCAGACAATTTTTCTGAACGTTCATTCTGTGGGGGCTTTTCATGTGTGTCCCCAGGCTCTAGCCTGCTTTTCTCCTGCCTCCTCTTGTCCCACCTCACTTGGTCAGGATGACCCTGTCAGAATCTCCCTTCACTCCATGTGAGGACATCAGAGATGAGCAAGGCACAGACCTGCCCTCAGCCCCCATCTCATACAAGACCACAGAGCCAGGAGCAAGCTAAGCAAAGGCGGGAAGCAGATGCTGGCTGGCTGCTGGGCCTGCGGAGTATGTTGATGCTCCTGAGGTGGGATTTGTACAGGGTGTCAGGAAAGAGGGAAGGTTGTCTGAGAGAAGCTGGAATGTGCAAGGCCTGCCATGCCCAGGGTGAGGAGTTTTGAACTCTTACTCTATACACAGTGGGGAGACGTGGGAAGTTTTTGAGCAGGGGAATGACCCAGTTAAGGCTGACTTGCAGAGGAGTGAAGTATGGACTGCATTGGGAAAAGGCTGAGGGCCGATCTGTTAAGAGGCTGTTTCTGTTTCAGTAAAGACAGATTCAAGATGATTAGGGCCTGAATGAGGACATCCTTCCCTCCCCCTCACCCAAAGCAGCTCTTGATTATGAAAGAGTGGGCCTCTGCTGGGCACTGCAGATGGGGGATGGGGATGGTGACCCAGGCCCTGGTCTCAAGGAAACAGACATGTAACCCACCAGTTATAGTTCTTCCTGCGAACAGAGCCAGGTCTGGGGGCAGTGGGGGTAAAGGGAGCCTGACCATCCTTGCTAGAAGGAAACTTTCTGGAATTCCTACAGTAGGTCCTTATTCAGCCTTTCTGTACCCTAGACTCTGTACAGGTGATTCATGCTGCTCTTTATTTCTTCTTCAATGTCCTGAGCTCTTAGCTCTGCCCAACAGACCTGCCTATAGCAGGACAGAATCCCATACTCATTTTTTTTTTGAATTTACACATACAGTCATGCCTTGCTTAACAATAGGGACACATTCTGAGTAGTGCAATTTCATCACTGTGTGAACATCATAGAGTATACTTATCCAAACCTAAATGGTAATAGCCTACCACACACCTAATCTATATGGTATAGCCTGTTGCTCCTAGGCTAGGAATCTGTATAGCACGTTATTGTCCTGAATACTGTAGGCAGTTGTAACATAATGGTAAGTATTTATGTATCTAGACATATCTAAATACAGAAAAGGTCATTTGTTGCACTATGATGTTGAGACAGTTACAACGTCACAAGAGGATAGGAGTTTTTCAGCTTCATTATAATCTTATAGGACCACCTCATACATGCAGTCTATTGTTAACAAACACATCATTGTGTAGCGCATGACTGTAGGTTACACATGGTTGGGTCACTGTGTGTATGATTGATATGGTCAATAATATCAGTATTTAGAGCAAAACTCAGACCTCGTAAATAATGTTGTCCTTTACCCTTCTTCCCCACTTGACCTCTCTGGGGCTCTGTACTGTGCCTGTCTCTAGTTGACCTCCCCTGGCTCCTGTCTTTAGCCCCAGGGTCTTGGGAAAGTTCTGGATAGTGAAGGGCAGCAGCCTAAGGCTCTTCTGCGCCTGGGGGGAGGTACTCGATCCTCCTCTTTAAGGACACCCTGGAATCTTCAGTCCGTGGGCCCTGGTTGCGGGTCCTCCACAGACGGCCCTCTGCCATCTGTATTCATTATCCTCTGCTTACACCTTTCAAAGCTCTAGTGCTGCTTTCCTTACAGAGCCTTCTTGGATTCCTCCCAGCTGGGTGTGATCTCATCTTCCTTTGCTTCTTCCCCCCACTCTCATCCTATACCTGCCTTCTGTTCTGGGAGGGTATGAGGGTCATCTAGAAAGGACCATGGCAGCTTGTCACAGGAGGGAGCTCCTTTTGTGGAAGAGAAGCTGGAGGTCAGGTTGGAGAATTAGAGCTGAATGCCACTTGCCACACTGTTCTTTATATGAAGAAGTCTGTGGGCTATATTTCATCTGAAACTGCTGGATTGTGCACCTCCTGAAGGGCAGGGACAAGGTTGCGTTCTCTACCGTCTTTTACCTTGTTCCACAGCACAGTGGCACTTATTTGTTTTTTGTGACTCTTTCTTTGCTTTTTATTGACTTTTCAGTGTACCTGAAGTAAGCCGTCCAGAGTCTTACTTTCACACTCCCCTTGGCTATATCAGAGGGAGGCCAGGTCTCTTCTCTTTCCTCCCTCCCTCCCTCCCTTCCTGTGTGACATCCATTTCCTCCCTTCTCCCCTGAGGCACTTAAGTTCATCCATCTGTGGTTCCTCAGAAGTGGAAGCCTGGCCTCCTACCTGTCAGCAGTGTGAGCAGGTGGTCCTGCTCCTGGGCTTACCCCAAACTTGAGCCTGAGGAACTGCTCACCCGAAACCTAGGGCACAAGGCAGACTAGAGGCACATCTGTCCAGGCTCAGGCCGAGCCACGTGAGGAATTGTCAGGACTGGGACTGGGAAAAGTGAGGCCTCCTGTTCTCCCAGCAGAGATCACATTTCCTTCAGCACAAAGTGGGTGAAAGACAACACTCCTATCCATCTCCCTTCTCCCAGCAGGGGGCTAGGCCTCTGCTGAGTGCTTACCTCAGTTGCTCATCAGCCCAAGCAATCTCTAATAAAGGAAGCCTGGCAAGATCAGTCTTGGGCCTCAGACTGCCTGCCTTTTTTCTCTAGGATTTATTTGTTCGTTTGACAAACAGCATCTGCCATATCCTGAGTCCTCTGCTTGGCACAGGGAACACTTGAGCAGTCATGGTTCCTGCCTATGATGACAGAGTCGGGGTAAACTGTGGCAATAGGGTGGTCAATGCTGTGAGACAGGAAACTACAGGGGCTGCAGGAGACCAGAGGACAAACAGCCTGGGGGATCTGAGAAAGACTTCCAGAGGAAATGGCACCTGATCATAGACTTAAAATGTCAGTTGAACTTTGTAAATAGAAGGGGAAGCCATTCCAGGCAAAAAGGGCAGCATATGTGGTAGCACGAGGCAAGGAGCAGCCTGGGGGGTATGTGGAGGGGAAGTCACTTGCTGTTGGGTGTTGCCAGATCACAGTCTGAGGCCAGGAGGGACTGGAGACCGGTAGTGACCTGGTCGTGGAGAACATTGATTGACTCTCTGTTTGTCCTTCAGTTGCCCATCTGTCCAGCCTGTGCTTTGTGCCTAGCCCTGAGCTGAATTTGTGGCAACAAAATGAGGAAGGAGAAACAGTCCTTGCCCTGGAGGAGCTCCTGTGCCCTCTGGTGAGGAAGAAGGACATGAGTCAAACATTGAGAGCCAGTGAAACAAGGGACAAATTACCTACCTTCCAACTAACATGAAAATGATAATACCTAACCCCACAGAGTGGCAGAGTCATTATTACTAATAACAAAATGATTAATTCATTCAGCCAATACTTATGAGTGCATATTCAGAACTAGGCATTGGGCTGAATGTGGCAGATAACAGTAACGAACAAGACTGGCACAGTCCCTGCCCTCTTGGCACAGTCTAACTAGGAGTCAGATGACTAATTATGCAACTGTAATTATGTACTTCAAAAGTGAAGTACAATTTGTCTTCTCAACAAATGGTGCTGGGACAACCGGATATCAACATGCAAAAGAACACAGTTGGACCCTTACCTAATGCCATACATGAAAATGAACTCAAAGTGGTCCATGGACTTAAATGTAAGAGTAAAACTATAAAATTCTTAGAAGAAAACATAGGAGTAAATCTTTGTACCTTGGGTTAGGCAAAGCTTTCTTAGATATGGTTCCAAAACACAAGCAATAAAAGAAAAAAAATTGGACTTCATCAAAATTAAAAACTTTCATGCTTCGAAGGACACTATCAAGAAAGTGAAAAGACTCTCACAGAATGGGAGAATATATTGCAAATCATATATCTGATAAGGGACTTACATCCAGAATACATAAAGAACTCTTACAACTTAACAATAAAAAGGTAATTTAAAAATGGGCTGGCCATGGTTGGGAGCCTGAGAGGCAGGAGGATCACTTGAGGCCAGGAATTTGAGACCAGCCTGGACAATGTAGCAAGACTCTGCCTCAAAAAAAAAAAAAAAAAAAGAAAAAAAAAATTAGCTGGATGTGGTGGCATGTGCTTGTAGTCCTAGCTACTTGGGAGGCCGAGGCAGGAGCATCATTTGAGCCTAGGAGTTGGAGGTTGTAGTGAACTGTGATTGCACCACTGCCCTCCAGCCTGTGCAACAGAGTGAGACCCTGTCTCTTTAAAAAAAAAAAAAAAAAGGGACAAAGGATTTGAATAGACATGTCTTCAAAGAAAATATACAAATGACCAGTAAGCACTTGAAAAGATGCTCAACCCTTGTTAGGAGATTCACATCAAAACCTGATACTTTACACCCATTAGGATGGCTACAATAAAAAAGACTAATAAGAGTAAGTTAAGTGTTGGTGAGGATGTGGAGACATTGGAACCCTCATACATTCTTGGTGGGCATGTGAAATGGTGTAGCCGCTTTGGAAAACAGTTTGATAGTTCCTCAAAATGTTAAACAGGAGTTACCTTAAGACCCAGCAAGTCCACTATAGGTATATGCCCCAGAGAAAGGAAAACATGAACACTAGTGTACGTGAGTGTTCACAGCAGCATTATTCATATTAGCCAAAAAGTGGAAATGTGGACCTAAAGGAAAAAACTAAAGCAAAATTAGTAGAAAGAGTTTATTGGGGCTAAGTTTGGGGACTGCAACCCAGGAGTCTAGGTTCAAGTTGCCATAAATATATGCTCCAGATTAGCAACAGTTGCAAGTGTGTTTTTAAAGGGAAAAACAAGAGACACTTTTTTTTGTTTTTGAGACAGAATCTCAGTCCTTCACCCAAGCTGGAGTGCAGTGGCACAATCTCAGCTCACTGCAACCTGCGCCTCCTGAGTTCAAGTGATTTTCATACGTCAGCCTCCCGAGTAGCTGGAATTAGAGGCGCACGCCACCACACCTGGCTAAGTTTTGTATTTTTTTTTTTTTTGAGACGGAGTCTCGCTCTGTCCCCCAGGTTGGAGTGCAGTGACGCGATCTCGGCTCACTGCAAACTCCGCCTCCCGGGTTCACTCTCCTGCCTCAGCCTCCCGAGTAGCTGGGACCACAGGTGCCCGCCAACGCGCCCGGCTAATTTTTTGTATTTTTAGTAGAGACGGTGTTTCACCATGTTAGCCAGGATGGTCTGACCTCGTGATCTGCCTGCCTCGCCTCCCAAAGTGCTGGGATTACAGGCATGAGCCACCGCGCCCGGCGTATTTTTGTTTTTTTTTTAAGTAGAGGTGGGGTTTCACCATGTTGGCCAGACTGATCTCAAACTCCTGACCTCAAGTGATCTGCCCACCTCGGCCTCCCAAATTGTGCTGGGATTACAGGCCTGAGCCACCATGCAGAAGAGGCACTTTCTAAGTTGTTTACCAAGAATTTACATTAAAATAACATAAGCTATTGTTTGGCTATACATTGTTCTTTGTATCACATATTCCAGGAACTACAGGAAAATAATGGGTGAGGCAGCTAGTTAGGAAACTACAGGGTAGAAAAGAAAGAAAAAAATGGCTTTAAACAATTGCCCCCAGGCATGGGGCAAGGGTGTGGGGTTGTGGCTGAGGGCCTATACTCAGGTCTCTCTGGGCCTGATACATTTTACGTAAAAATATGATAGAACAACAGTACATCAGAATATTATTCATCAATTCAAAGGAAGTACTGATAAGTGCTACAACATAGATGAACCCTGAAAATATGCTAAGTGAAAAAAGCTAGTCACCGAAGGCCACTGTGTTTGTCTGTTTGGGCTGCTATAACAGAATACCACAGATTGAGTGGTTTATAAACAGCATAAATGTATTGCTCTCAGTTCTAGAGATCAAAGTCCTAGATCAAAGCCTCTGGTAAATAAGATTGAAGTGAACTCTTAAGGATGAAGAGAAAGGCGGAAGACAGTTCAGTTAGAGGGAACAGCAGGTGGAAGGTCCTGAGTCAAAGATGTGGAGAAATTGAGGAATTGAGAGAAGGCCAATAAGGCTGGACCCTAGAAAGCAAGGGGGAGAATGGTGTCAAATGAGGTTGGAGAGTTAAGCAGGGACCATACCACACTGGGTCTGTAGGCCATATTAACAGTTTTTATTTTTGTCCTAAGAGCATGGGCAACCATTGAGGAATTTTCAGCCGGTATGTGTATGTGTGAGAAAGAGAGACTAACAGGTACACATTGTGACATGATATAGATCTGCAGTTTTAAAAGATCATTCTGGTTGTTTGGTAGAGAACAGATTGGTAGAGATCTATGGTGGATGCTGGAAGACTGGTTGAAAAGCAGCTGGAGTAGTCCAGATGAGAGAAGATGTGACGTGGACTAAGATGGCAGCAGCAGAGGTGGAGGAAGTAAGCTAGATAGGACTTGGTGATGGTTAGGACAATGCCTGGTACAGTGCCTGCCACATAGTAAGTGTTCAATAAATGAATGAATATAATTGGATATGGTTGATTAGGGAGTAAAGGGTCTTAATGAATTTCAGTTTTCTGGCTTGATCATCTGTGTAGATGCTCTTGCCATTCACCAAGATGTGGATCCCTGAGAAACACTGGGTTTGGGGGAAAAGATTATGAATTCAGTTTTAAACATGCTGAATTTAACATGCCAATGGAAATGTCAGTTAGGCAGTAGAACCTCTGGGTCTTTCTGACTTCCCACTATACATGCCATATTGCCTCTTAAATTATCATTTAGGAGATTCTTTTGGTGTCCTGTTTTGATTTCTGGTTTTATGGCTTTAGAAAATAAAGAACTTCATACTAGCCCAAACTGGTTTACTAGATGGCTTTGGGGAAAAAAATCTGATTTCGTTTACAGTTCAGGAAAAAAGAAAGGGTTGGGCTTTGTTGAGGGGTAAACATATTTATTCTAGCTTTGCATTGATGGCTTGGTTTGGTTCTTGTCCCTGGATGCCCCAGCTTGGGGCTTGAGGCACTTGCTGTCCATGTGCCAGGATTGAGGTGTCCAGAATGTACTTAGCTACAGCATAGGTAAATGTCCTGCACATTGATCCAGGGATTTTATCTAATTAACAAAACCCTGGCTGGTAAATACATTTGGCTGTCTCGGGGCCTCAGAGAGGCTGTCTGTTTATTGATTGTTGTATCATTTTGGCTGGATGGGAAGATATTAATGATGGCATCAGAGCAACCAAAACATCCAGCTCTCTTAATCAGGAAGTATGTAAATATCCTTGTGGCTTGCAGTGGATTGAAACAAAAGCTTTATCCTAGACCAAAGGTCAAGGCCTCAAGGGCATCACTCCTATAATTTGCTACTTCTAGTGAGAGCTTCTGAAGATCGTCACACAGTTTTTTGAATGCTAGGGTGTACACAGGTTTTTTGAATGCCTTTCCAGAATGTTGGAAAGGCAGCATAATGTTACAGAAAGAATACAAGAGTTTTAGAATTAAAAGACCTCGTTTTACTTTTGTCATAGTTACTAACAAGCTATATGACCATTAATAAGTCACTGACCTTCCGTAAGTCTTAGCTTCCAAGTCTTGTTCATGGAGTCCCCACTGAGAACTTTTAAATACAGTTCCCTAGTTTTTTTTTTTTTTTGAGACAGAGTCTTGCTCTGTCACCCAGGCTGGAGTGCAGTGGCACAATCTCAGCTCACTGCAAGCTCCGCCTCTCGGGTTCATGCCATTCTCCTGCCTCAGCCTCCCAAGTTGCTGGACTACAGGCGCCCGCCACCACACCCAGCCAATTTTTTGTATTTTTAGTAGAGGTGGGGTTTCACCATGTTAGCCAAGATGGTCTCGGTCTCCTGGCCTCGTGATCCGCCTGCCTTGGCCTCCCAAAGTGCTGGGATTACAGGTGTGAGCCACCGCGCCTGGCCAGTTTCCTAGTGTTCAGAGAAAGCTGAGTCCTTCTGGAAGGGTCCACATCATACACTGAAACCCTAGGCTTGCTCAAGTAGACCTTGTACCTCTCAAGCAGTTCTACAGAGTGGCCTAGGGCCTGGCTTCTTTTCTGGGGTATGTGGCTTGCTGAGGCTCTGATTGCTTGTTCCCTGGTGATGGAAGGCAATTGGGAAAGATTGGATTAGCAGCTTCTCTATAACTTCATGGGGAGGTGAGTTGTGGGAGCAGCTGGTCAACTGCCCAGAAGCCCTGCAGAGGCAGGCAGTTGGCCATGAGCAGAGAACAGTCAGGGCCTAACGCAGTGGGCCTGGAGGGAGAGGTCATGTCACTGAAAAGGAGCACAGCGAGCCCTGTGTGGCCTTGGGCTAGTCTCTCAGTTTCCTTGGGGGCCTCCACTGTAAAATAATCTTTGATGATACTTGTCTGATCACTCTCCCAGGATCTTGTGAGCATTCCAGGCAGGTGATTCCTTGTCTGGAAAATTCCTCATCCTTCGGTCATCACTGTCACATTTTCCAGAAAGCCTTCCCTGATCCCCCAGTGATATGGCTCTGATGAGTGGAGGGACACCAGGGCTCCTGTCTCATATCGAATTAGATAAGATGACACGGAAACACGTGGATTGGTTTTAAGGAGCAGAGAGTTTAATAGGGAAGGAGGGGCAAGAAGGAAGGGAGAAGGAAGAAGCTCCCCTGTACAGAGACAGAGGGAGAGGGCCCCAAAGCCAAGAGAGGGAACCCCACCTGCCATGGATACCAGCCAGGTATATACAGAGGCTGGAGGAGGCGGTATCTGATTTGCATAGGACTCAAGGAATTGGTTTGACTAGGCATGTCATTCATGTACCCCACAAAAAAGCTGGTCCTCCCACCCTAGCATTTTAATATGCAAATGCAGGGCACCATGTCCTGAATAGCTGGGATTACAGGCATGCGCCACCACGCCTGGCTAATTTTGTATTTTTAATACAGACGGGGTTTGTCCATGTTGGCCAGGCTGGTCCCGAACTCCCGACCTCTGGTGATCCGCCCGCCTTGGCCTCCCAAAGTGCTGGGATTACAGGCGTGAGCCACTGCGCTCCGCCCTCTGCCGGGTGGACCCAGTTTTTTTAATGGCCTTCATTTGCATATCAAAGGTTGCCAACTGGCTCTAAGAACGGGGCTTTACCAGAAACTTTTCTGGAGATGCTTTAAAAAACGAAAACTTCCCAAGGACCTCTTTTCCTCTCTTATCTGCCTGAAATAATTTCTTAATAACTCCTACAACACCAGTATCTGTGGATTCCCATAGCACCCTGTACTATATAAGTCCTATATAAGTGAGAGCACTTACCACCTTCTGTTGGGATGGGTTATCTGTTTCCTTCTCTCCCTCACAACACTGTGAGTTTTGGAGGGCAGCAGACCATTGCTGTGTTGTTCATCACTGTGCATGTAAATAGTTACCAAATACTCACTGAATATTATTGAAAGTTTTTTTTTTTTTTTCCCTGAGACGGAGTCTTGCTCTGTTGCCCAGGCTGGAGTGCAGTGGCACAATCTCGGCTCACTGCAACCTCTGCCTCCTGGATTCAAGCCATTCTTCTGCCTCAGCCTCCCGAGTAGCTGAGATTACAGGCAACCGCTACTGCGCCCAGCTAATTTTTGTATTTTTAGTAGAGACGGAGTTTCACCATGTTGGCTGGTCTCGAACTCCTGACCTCTTGATCCGCCCACCTCAGCCTCCTAAAGTGCTGGGATTACAGGCGTGAGCCACCATGCCCAGCCATGGTGTTTTGTGTTTTTGTTTGTTTATTTGAGACAAGATCTCGTCATGTTGCACAGGCTGGTCTTGAACTCCTGGGCTCAAGGAGTCCTCCTGCCTTGGCCTCCCAAAGTGCTGGGATTACAGGTGTGAGCCACCACGCCTGGCTAAGAGTGTTTTGTAAATGATAAAAATTAAGCAAACTGTGTAGCTATTACAGTCATAATAAACCTGTAGACAGAAGACAAACAAAAATGAAGTCGTTCAATCATTTATTCATTAAACAAATAGTGCCTACTATGTGTGGCACTGTGCCTGGTAGATCAGTACTCAGACATGTACAGGACTTGCCTCATGGAGCTCAAAGACTTGTCAGACATGAATCCTACAAATGCGAAATGACAACTAGTACAAATGCCGCAAAGGAAGGACACAGAGAATCAGGAGAGCCTGTGACAGCCAGATTTCCCCTGGTCAGAGGAAGCTTGAGCTTGGAAGTGAAGGATAAGGAAGAGTTTATCTAGGTGGAAAAGGTTGGGAAGAGCTCTCTAGCACAAGGAACTTTTATTTACAAGAATCCTGCGGGAGGAGGAAGCAAGGCCAGTGTGAAGAACTGAAAAAGGCCAATGGTACTCCAACTAGAGGAAGGTGCCAGGACCTTCCTAGAACAAGCAGACCCTACAGGGCATCATAGGCCACATGAAGAAGCTTTGTCTTTATTTTTACGGCAATGGCAGCTGAGATGGGTTGAGAGGGGATCGATATGATCAGCAGCCATTCTGATGGCTGAGGAACATGAGGAACTAATATGAGTGCCTTCCTGCTTGTATGTGCCAGGCATCATCTTGGGCATGGTCCTGCCCCTTGAGGCAGTGTAGGCCACAAAGCTGTAATCACTCAGGGCCTAACAGCAGGGGCAATTGTCAGGCTCTGCCTCCCTACCGTCATTTCTGTGGCCCAAGTGCTGTCTCTCCTCTAAAATCCCAGCTTAATCAAAATCAGAACGCAATTCATGTCAGCACCGCCAGAACCAATTGGAATTTTTCTCCCAAGGAATTTTCCTGGAAACTGAGGAACAGAGATAAATCCAAGGATATTGAAAACAATCAAGCCAGTATGTTACTGGGCTTCTAATATTCACTTAAGCTGCTTGCCTTGTAGTTCCTGTTCTGTCTCTGCCTTTTTGAAAAGACCTCAGAAAATTTCACTTTCTGAACTTTGAGGCTCTACTATGTCCTGCCTCCTTTGTGTTCCTCCCTTCTGAGCAAGAGCCCTAGGCCCAAAGTCCTTCTAAGGCAATCAATCATCCTCTCCTTGTGATTCTGTCAATGGATGCAGATACAAGTGGATTTCTTTTCTTTTCTTTTTTTTTTTTTTGGAGATGGAGTCTCACTCTGTCACCCAGTGTGGCGTGTAGTGGTACGATCTCAGCTCACTGCAACCTCTGACTCCTGGGTTCAAGCGATTCTCCTGGCTCAGCCTCCAGAGTAGCTAGGATTACAGGCGTGTGCGACCACAGCCGGCTAATTTTTGTATTTTTAGTAGAGACGGGGTTTCGCCATGTTGGCCAGGCTGGTCTTGAACTCCTGTCCTCAGGTGATCCGCCCACCTCAGCCTCCCAAAGTGCTGAGATTACAGGCATAAGCCACTGCACCTGGCCTTCAAGTGGATTTCTTGTCATTAGCAGGAAGCAGTGGTGAGGACTTTGGAGTCTGACAAAACAAGGCTTGAATCCCAGCTGTGACCATTGGTTAGTTTTGTGACCTTGGAAAAGTTGTCTAACCTCTTTAACCTTAGATTCTTCATCTGCAAAGTAGGGATGATAATTGACCTGCCTCACACCATTGCTGTGTCATGTTTACTGATTCATCTCTTTGCTTTTCTCTCCAGTTGCTTCTTATGTATTTCTCCTGACCTAGGCTGTGAGCCCTGTCACAGCAAGGTGTATGGCACCTCCTTCTTCTGCCTTCACCATAGTAAGTCACACGAGGCTGGCTGGCACTCAGAAGACACACTGTACAGATGGAGTCTGGCCCGTTGATTGATTGGTTGATAGAAACCTTGTTTATTCTCCAAAGGCTAACCAGCAGGAGAGCACAGCCCTAGGCAGCAGCTGGGCAGGCTGACTGGTCTCCAGGATCTTCCATTCATGTGGATGGAAGGCTCAGGAAGGCTGCATAAGAATCCTCTTTGAGGCTGGGCTGAGGCTTCCATCTCAATGCCCTTTTGTTTGAAGGGATAGCACCCAGGCCTCCTGTGAAGCCTGTGTGTTTGACCAGCCTTTGCAGATGGACAGTGTACTGGGGCGGGATGTAAAGCACAAACAATTGAGGGAGGCCCCTGGAATTCCCAGGGGCTCAAGAGTCCAGCAGGGGTGGGGAGGGGCAGGATCCTTCCCAGGGCACATCAGGGGCTCAGTCACAACCCCTAGATGGGTCAGAGAGGATCTCAGGCACTTTTGTCTCCAGCCTCATTTCCTTTCCAGTATTCAGGTCCCCACTTTAGCTTTTCTGATGGTCAACATCCAGCCCTCTTTGGGTGCCTCTAGGTATGAGGCATTCTCTGCCTCCTGAAGAATAGGCAGATTCTGATTGAATATACATTCATTCTTTTTTCTTTTGAGGTGTACTTCACATACCATAAAATTCAACCTTTAAAAATATACAATTTAATGGATTTTAGAACATTTATAAGATTGTGCAACCAGCACCACTAATTCCAGAATGTTTTATCACTCTCCCACCCCACCCCGGACCCTCAGAAAACTCTGGTTCCAATAGTAGTTACTCCCCATTCTCCTCTCCCCCTAGGTGTTGCAACCACTAATCTGCTTTCTATTTCTGGATTTGCCTGTTCTGAACATTTCATATAAATGGAATTATACAGTATGTGGCCTTTTGTGTCTGGCTTCTTTCACTGAGCTTAATGTTTTCAAGGTTCATCTGTGTTGTAGCATATGTCAGTACTTTATTCCTTTTCGTGGCTGAATAATATTCCCTGTATGGATGTACTACATTTTATTGGATGTACATCCATACAGGATGTCATTTGTCAGTTGATGGACATTTGTGTTTCCACTTCTTAGTTATGAATAATGCTGCTATGAACATTCGTGTACAGATTTCTATGTGAATGTATGTTTTCATGTCTCTTCAGTGTATACCTAGGAGTAGAATTGCTGGGCCATAGAGTAACTGTACATTTAACATTTTGAGGAACTGCCCAACCATTTTCCAGGGTGGCTTCACCATTTTACATTCCCAAAAGCAATGTGTAAGTGTTCTACCTTTTCCACATCCTCACCAACAATTGTTGTCATCAGTGTTGTCATCACTTACAGCAAACCTAGTGTGTGTGGAGTGGTATCTCATTGTGGTTTTGATTTGCATTTCCCTAATGGCTAATGATGTGAGCATCTTTTTATGTGCTTATTGGCCATTTCTGTATCTTCTTTGGCATTTATTCATTCTTTTTTCTTTTTTTTTTTTGAGACGGAGTCTTGCTCTGTCATCCAGGCTGGAATGCAGTGGCACAATCTTGGCTCAATCCAACCTCTGCTTCCCGGGTTCAAGTGATTCTTCTGCCTCAGCCTCCCAAGTAGGTGGGATTACAGGCACGTGCCACCATGCCTGGCTACTTTTTGTATTTTTGATGGAGACGGGGTTTCACTATGTTGGCCAGGCTGGTCTCGAACTCCTGATCTCAGGTGATCTGCCTGCCTCAGCCTCCCAAAGTGCTGAGATTACAGGTGTGAGCCACCGCGCCCAGCCATTCTTTGGCATTTATTCATTCTTAAGGCCTGTTATGAGCAATTTCTTATTAGGCATTGAGGAGGAGAAAAATGTATCATGACGACTTCTGTCTTTCAAGGAACTTGCGGTCTGGTAAGAGAATTGTAATTAGTACAGGTGAAAAGTTAGGGCTTCACAGACAAGGTGGCCTTTAGTTTGGGTCTAGAGATAGGTAGTATTTGTATACAAGGAGCTTTGCCGAAAGACTTTCTGGGCAGTTGGAGTAATGTAAGTAAAGACAATTTGTAATTAGTAGTAGAAAACAGTTTTATCTTCTGATGAGCTCTGAAGTAATAGTGTGAAAGCACCTGGCATAGCACTTGGCACATGATGGGCTGTCATTATGTGTTAGCTCCCTTTGCAACTCCCCTCACTTGGTCCCAGCTCTGTCTTCTAGGACTACATGGCTTCCTTTTCCTGTTCCAGATTTTTAACTCTTAGGAGACAGAGCTCCAAGCTATATGAGCCTTGGTTCCCTAAACTGTGGTTTCAAGTCTCCTCTTCATCCTAGTCATTTTAAAATGAAACAGCCACAAAATTTCGGTGCCCTCTCTGAATTCCAGTGTGGCATGACCATTATTGTGAGGAGCAGGGCAACCATCCCCTTTGTTAAAGATTTTATACTTCTATTAATATGGCCTGACCTTGCATTGGCTTTCTTGGCAGCTGCATTACACTCCTAGGTTCTGTTAAGCTTGTAATCGGCCCAGCCTTCTGAGATCCATGACTTCTTATGTCCTGTAACCCTTTGATTGGATTTGTTTGCAGAGCTTGTTTTAACCTAAAGGTAAGGACACTTTAAGGCTTTGTATTTGCTTGTGAATTTGTAATATTTGAAATGTGAATATGTACTGTGTGAAAGTAGTGGTGGTGGTATGGAGACTACCAGAAAGAAGAAAGGATAGGCTTGGAACGTTCTCAGCATGAGACTAGAAGGAACTAGAACTTCCAAGAGAGAAGGTTCTAGGAAGCTTCAGGACTAAACAGAAACTATCTTCACCCCTCAAGTAAACTCCTTTCCACTTGAGGCTTTTCCTTATTTTCTGTCAGCTGATTGGTCCCATCAGACAACTATGGTGTGCTGACGCATGCTAAATCTGGGAAAGAAGAGAAGAATTGGGCATATGAGCCCTGGAAGGCAGTGTGGCTCCATAGAGCTTGGGCTCCATCCCCAGCTGCTACTTATTGGCCTTGTAATCTTTTTTTTTCTCTTTTTTGAGACGGAGTCTCACTCTGTTGCCAGGCTGGAGTGCAGTGGCGCGATCTCGGCTTACTGCAACCTACGCCTCCCGGGTTCAAGTGATTCTCCTGCCTCAGCCTCCTGAGTAGCTGGGATTACAGGTGCCTGCCACCATGCCTGGCTAATTTTTGTATTTTTAGTAGAGATGGGGTTTCACCATGTTGGTCAGGCTGGTCTTCAACCTCTGACCTTGTGATCTGCCCGCCTCGGCCTCCCAAAGTGCTGGGATTACAGGCGTGAACCACCGTTCCCAGCCTGGCCTTGTAATCTTTTTTTTTTTTTTTCTTTCTTTTATTATTATTATTATTATTATTATACTTTAGGTTTTATGGTACATGTGCGCAATGTGCAGGTAAGTTACATATGTATACATGTGCCATGCTGGTGCGCTGCACCCACCAACTCGTCATCTAGCATTAGGTATATCTCCCAATGCTATCCCTCCCCCCTCCCCCCACCCCACAACAGTCCCCAGAGTGTGATGTTCCCCTTCCTGTGTCCATGTGTTCTCATTGTTCAATTCCCACCTATGAGTGAGAATATGCGGTGTTTGGTTTTTTGTTCTTGCGATAGTTTACTGAGAATGATGATTTCCAATTTCATCCATGTCCCTACAAAGGACGTGAACTCATCATTTTTTATGGCTGCATAGTATTCCATGGTGTATATGTGCCACATTTTCTTAATCCAGTCTATCATTGTTGGACATTTGGGTTGGTTCCAAGTCTTTGCTATTGTGAATAATGCCGCAATAAACATACGTGTGCATGTGTCTTTATAGCAGCATGATTTATAGTCCTTTGGGTATATACCCAGTAATGGGATGGCTGGGTCGAATGGAATTTCTAGTTCTAGATCCCTGAGGAATCGCCACACTGACTTCCACAAGGGTTGAACTAGTTTACAGTCCCACCAACAGTGTAAAAGTGTTCCTATTTCTCTACATCCTCTCCAGCACCTGTTGTTTCCTGACTTTTTAATGATTGCCATTCTAACTGGTGTGAGATGGTATCTCATTGTGGTTTTGATTTGCATTTCTCTGATGGCCAGTGATGGTGAGCATTTTTTCATGTGTTTTTTGGCTGCATAAATGTCTTCTTTTGAGAAGTGTCTGTTCATGTCCTTCGCCCACTTTTTGATGGGGTTGTTTGTTTTTTTCTTGTAAATTTGTTGGAGTTCATTGTAGATTCTGGATATTAGCCCTTTGTCAGATGAGTAGGTTGCGAAAATCTTCTCCCATTTTGTAGGTTGCCTGTTCACTCTGATGGTAGTTTCTTTTGCTGTGCAGAAGCTCTTGAGTTTAATTAGATCCCATTTGTCAATTTTGGCTTTTGTTGCCATTGCTTTTGGTGTTTTAGACATGAAGTCCTTGCCCATGCCTATGTCCTGAATGGTAATGCCTAGGTTTTCTTCTAGGGTTTTTATGGTTTTAGGTCTAACATTTAAGTCTTTAATCCATCTTGAATTGATTTTTGTATAAGGTGTAAGGAAGGGATCCTGGCCTTGTAATCTTAATCAGTCATTTACCCTCTGTAAGACTTGGGCTTCTTTCAGAGGATCAAATGAGATAATAAATGTCAAGTATCTGTTGCGTAGTAGGCAGCTCAAGAAATGTGAGCTCTTTTGAACTCCATCATTCAAGAGCTTTGCAAGGCGGTGAGTTGTGCTCCCTGAGCCTGTGTAAACATCTCTGAGCACCTGTGATACTTAGTGCACTTATTTGTATGCTTGTTTCATTTTCCCTCCTCCAGCTCAGAATAAGAGCTCCTTGTAGACAAGATTCATGTCTGATTGATTTCGGTGTCTGTCAATGCCCAGCACAGAGGCTGGCTTGGAGATGTTACTTCAGTTTTGTTGAGTGAGTGAAGGCCACACCTTTGCCCGAGGAGGCCAGGTTTTATGGTTGGCTTTTCACTGTCTCTTCTTTACTGGAAATGTTGTGGGATTCCTGAACTTCACAAAAGGTGGCTCAAGTACCAACACTGTTTCACTGTTTGAGAAGTTTGAACCACTATTGTGTCTCACTGCTGTAGTGTGACAGGTTTCCTGGCAGCCAGCCAGGAGGCCTGCTGTGGGGCCAGTAGGTGGCGCCTATGACCCTTTCCCACACCTCAGGTCCTGCACAGGCCTTTCCTTCTCACCACGGCAGCTGCTGACTCTCTGGGAAATGCATATATTAATAGCTCTGGGCAGGGGTACCCAGATGAAGGTGCTTTGGGCCACTCCCTCCTGTTTATGGCCTTGTATTGTTGGACTTTCGTGTTTTATGCAGTCTCAGCCTTGGCACACACTGCCTGGGGAAGCAAAGATGTTTGCCACAGAGGGTCCCAGAAGGTCACTCTGGGAATCTGTGCTTCTGGCCCATCCTTTCTGGCACACTCTGCCTCTAGGAAGTCATCCCCGTGGCTCTCTTGCTCTGACCTGTACTCTCATGGCACCTTCCTCTAGGGTCCTTGCTTGTATTTTAGCTGTTTGCCCTGTGTGTAGCTGTCCAGTGAATGCTTTGAAGGCAAGGATACCGCAGAATTCATCACAGTACCCTGAGTGCCCTGCTCAGAGTCCTGTAATAACCAGTCCTCAGGAAGAGTTTATGGAATGAATGGATGCATAATAAGTAGTACCTCAAAAATTGTTATCCACATTGAAGGGTATTCTACAAACAAACTAGCCTTACTCTGCAGAATATGTCAATATCATGAAAATCAAAGAAAGGTTGAAGAACTATCCTAGATGAAATTGAAACATATGCAGTGTTTGGTCCTGATATTGATCCTGGCTTGCATCTGGATCACAGGGGGAGATTGCTATAATGAATATTGGGATAATTGAAGAAATTTGAATGTGGGCTGTATATTAGATAAAAATAGTATATCAATGTTAAATGTTCTGAATTTTATCATCATTAGTTAGTGGTTCTGTAAGAGATGCTCTGGTACTAGGTACCAGATGCATGTACCAATGTATCTGGTATATGCTCAATGAAGTATTTGGGGGTAAAGGGGCATAGTAGCTGAAATTAATTCTCACATGGTCTAGCAAAAAAAAAAAAAATAGAAAAGGAATAGAAAAGCAAATGAAACAAAATGTAAACAGGATATGAGTGAAGGCTATTTATTTATTTGTTTTTTTTTTTTTTTTTTGAGACGGAGTTTCGCTTTTGTTGCCCAGGCTGGAGTGCAATGGCACGATCTCGGCTCACTGCAGCCTCCACTTCTGGGGTTCAAGTGATTCTCCTGCCTCAGCCTCCCAAGTAACTGGGATTACAGGCATGTGCCACCACGCCCGGCTAATTTTGTATTTTTTAGTAGAGACGGGGTTTCTCCATGTTGGTCAGGCTGGTCTCGAACTCCCAACCTCAGGTGATTTGCCTGCCTTGGCCTCCCAAAGTGCTGGGATTACAGGCCTGAGCCACCACACCTGGCATGAAGGCTGTTTGAAGGGGGGTGTGTGTGTGTGTGATTTTTGTAACTGTTCTATAAGTTTGAAGTTATTTCAAAATAGAAAGTTAAAAAAGAATCTAAGCACTTTAATGTGGGCCAAGTTTCTGTAAGAGAGATGGGACAAATAATAATCACCCAGTGTTGCACTTTATTCAGTTGATCCAGCAAGTATTCACTGAGGTTGTGATTCAGCTCTTCCACTGTGTGCCTCAACAAACAGAACAATTGTAATAATAGCAACTAAGATTTGGAAAATGTAAGTGCCCTCACAAACACTATTTCCTTTGGTCATCTCAGCACCCATGTTAGGTAGGGCTGGCAGGCAGGTAGGGTAAGATGACTGAGGTTCAGAGAGGGTAGTGTGATCTGCCCACAGTCACACAGCCTGGAAGAGACAGACAGAGGCAGGCTCATATATAGATCAGTCTTTTCCAAAGGGGATGCTTTCTGAGCCTCCCTAGCTGTGTATGTAAAAGGAAGATTTGGACTGATTAATCTCTGCAGATCATTCTTTAAGTTCAGAAATTTTAAAGTTTTCTGTGATAGAAAATAGCCAGTTATGAAACATGCAGACACATTCCACAGTACACTTGCATTTGTGGTAGGTACTGCATACCTGCCAGCCTCTCCCCTCCCTCACTGCCCTCACTCCCTTGGAGTTCCCCAGGCATGACAGAATGCTCAGTGGGCCATCTCACTGGGAGTGAGAGCATCTGGAGAGCTTCCTCACGGAAGGGTCCCCAGCTAGGCCTTGGAGAAGGGTGCTC
This sequence comes from Pongo abelii, assembly GCF_028885655.2. NCBI lineage: Eukaryota > Metazoa > Chordata > Mammalia > Primates > Hominidae > Pongo > Pongo abelii. The sequence goes on along the minus strand of NC_071994.2, from coordinate 74,440,671 downwards.
AGTTCAAGTAGCAAATGCAGAAGTTGCTGGAGAGGCCTTGTCTATGGAGTTGAAGCACCAAGACCCTGCCTGAAGTCTGCTGTCCCAGGCTGGGGGGTCTATGAGCAGCCTTTGCTCCCTTGCCCTGCCCCTCCCAGCCCTGGCTGGCAGGCTAGATAACGTTAGCACAGATGGAGGCTGCCTGGGGATTCTGGCCCCAGGCATCTTGCCTCTGCTCAGACAGCAGGGCCTGGTGCTGTTATTACTGTAAACAGGGCCTTCTGTGAGGCTCCAGCCAGGGCCCTGTTGCCCAGATAGCAATCATGATTGGGTCTGCATGGCTCAGTGCTTCCAGGCCTCTGATGCAGGTGGGATAGGGCTCCCTACCCTTCAGCCCCTCCCCAGCTGCAGCTGAGGGCTGGTTCATGTGAAGGATCCGGAAATCAGTTGGAACAATGCATCATTGAAGTTCAGTGGCCGCTTTGTATTGATTGGTCCTAAAGAAAGAGGAAGAAAAATCAAGTGGTACCTCCCTCCCCTGAGTGGAAGAGCTAGTTAGCCAGAATAACTCAAAGCTGCCCCTGTGTCCCTTTCTGGGACTCTTTCCCTCCCTCCTACAAACAGAGCCTGGGGAGTTGTCTTTTCGTTGGAAGTCTTTATGAGTGCAGCATCTCCTAGGAATCTACTCAATTTTCATTTTGATGCTGCACATATTTGGAATTATAACGTTATAGAGCTGGTAGAGACTTCAGAAATAATTTCATTCATTTCCTTCTTTTACTGCAGATAAAAGTAAGGACCACAAAGACATTTATTGTGCTCACATAGCTAGTAAGTGATAGAGCCATGACTGGAATTTGTGACCTGTAGCCCCTAGGCCTGTATCCGCAAATGTCCTCAGCCCTGAGACTGAGAAGCTGCACCCACACCCTCCTACATATACATAGAAGCCTAAGTTCTTCGAAAAAGACAAGCATACAGTTATAAAACAGGTAACTTCCAGCACCAGACAGAAGTATTGGTGAGAAGTTAATGTGGGTAAGTGCTGTAGACATTCATTTATTCAGACCCTGAGCTTCGTGGTGTGCCAACTGCCATGGCAAGCACCTGGAGCAGAGAGATGAAGGCAAGTCCTTGTTTCTAGAAGGACATGCTTGCCTACTGGGGAAGTTAGACCTGTGGACAGTATGATAACTACATTGATACAGGTTAGCACAGGGGATTGTGGTGGCAACAAGGTCATCTTAGGGAAGGCTTCTTAAAGTATAGGATTTTTTTTTTCCTAAGAAAGTTTTATTTTAAAAAAGAGTAATAGTATGGTCATTGTTATAAAAACAGCACAACTTCAAACAATACAGAGGCACTCAGAGCAGAAAGAGAAAGCTTGACTGCTTCATTGCCCCTTCCCCAATCAGTGGTAATAGCTGTTACCTCTTTGGTCTTTAGCCTGGTGGACTCTCCAGGATCGCTGATGGATGGGAGCAGGCTATGTTTTTCCCAACTGATTTGTCCTTCTGTGGTAATCTTCAGCTCTTGGGCTAGGGAACCTTCCCTTTCCTGCCGCTGCCCTTGCCTGGGAATTTTAGACATTCGTTTATCTATCCTCCAGTAATTTTGAGCACTTACTATGTTCCAAGTTCTGTGTATGCCTTTTCCTGTATCATCCTAGTTACTCTGTCACTTCTTTAAAATCGAGTGAACACGAATTGGAAAGTGATAAAAATAGTATAAGCTCTTCTTATGCTATTTTGTACAGTGCTATATTGCATCCCAAGTATTTTTACATATTTTATCTCACTGTCTCTTCATAGCACCCCTATGTGACATATATAGTAGGGTTGGTGAGGTGCTCTCCATTTTTTTTTAACAGATGCAGAAACAGGCTTAGAGAGCAGGCGCTATCATGTAAATGAAGGAAGCAGTTGAAATTCAGAGAGGCTAAGTCATTCATTCATCTACCACTCCTCACTTAGTAAGTAACAGAGCCTGGATTTGTTTGTTTGGTTTTTTTTGAGATGGAGTTCTGCTCTTGTTGCCCAGGCTGGGGTACAGTGGCGCGATCTTGGCTTACTGCAACCTCTGCCTCCTGGGCTCAAGTGATTCTCCTGCTTCAGCCTCCTGAGTAGCTTGGATTACAGGTACTGGCCACCATGCCAGGCTAATTTTTTATATTTTTAATAGAGATGGGGTTTTACCATGTTGGCCAGGCTGGTCTCAAACTCCTGACCTCAGGTGATCCACCCGCCAGAACCTGGATTTTTTTTTTTTTTGATACGGAGTCTCACTGCCGCCCAGGTTGGAGTGCAGTGGCATGATCCTGGCTCACTGCAACCTCCGCCATCCGGGTTCAAGCGATTCTCCTGCCTCAGCCTCTGGAGTAGCTGGGATTACAGGCGTGCGCCACCACACCCAGCTAATTTTGTATATTTAGTAGAGACGGGGTTTCACCATGTTAGCCAGGCTGATCTCGAACTCCCAACCCCAGGTAATCTGCCCGCCTCCGTCTTCCAAAGTGCTGGGATTACAGGTGTGAGCCACTGCACCTGGCCCCCAGAACCTGGATTTGAAACGAGATCTTTGCTGCTGATTTTTCTGACCCACTCTACTGCCTGAGAGTTGTGCAAGAGCTTGGATTCAACTCTGGACTTTTTTTTTTTTTTTTTTTTTTGACATGGAGCCTCTCTCTGTTGCCCAGGCTGGAGTGCAGTAGCATAATCTCAGCTCTCTGCAACCTCTGCCTCCCGAGTTCAAGTGATTCTCATACGTCAGCCACCCGAGTAGCTGGGATTACAGGTGCCCGACACCACGCCCGGCTAATTTTTGTATTTTTAGTAGAGATGGGGTTTCGCCTTGTTGGCTGGGCTGGTCTCGAACTCCTGACCTTAGGTGATCTGTTCGCCTCGGCCTCTCAAAGTGCTGGGATTACAGGTGTGAGCCACCACGCCTGGCTTCAACTCTGGACTTCTAATGTGGTCTACTCTGTGTCTACTACCCTGGGCAATCCCCAGATAGAGGCCACCTACTGCTGCCCTGCCAAGCAGGAGACCTAGTTCATTAGGGAAGGGCCTTCCACAAGTCTGGAGTGAGCCCAGAAAGGCCCACTATGCCCACGCTGCCTCCCTGGCCCCTGGACACAGGCTGTTCTGCCCTGAGTGGCAGCCTGAATTAAGCATTCTACTCATCATCTCAGGGATGATGGAATCCTAACCTTTTCAGAGACACCGTACTCTGTCACAAGCATTGCTCTTTTTAAAAGAGATTAATTCACTTGCCACATTTTGCCCATTGGTGAAAATCACAGAGGAGAGCAAGGGTGGCTTTCTCAGGCCTCAAAGGCCCTTTCAGTCTCTCTCAGTGGGCAGCCCGCCCCCTAGCTGGCCCAGGACTTTGAAATGACTGCCCACTGTGCATTCACTTGCAAAGCAACACAGTGAAATGCAGGAGACCTGGTTTGTAAAATCCCAACTTTCTGGGCTGCTCTGCACCGAGGGGAGGCAGGGGAGGGGCCTACCCAGCTCTTTCAGAGTTACTTGTGGTTGGGTTCTCTTGTGGTCTTTTCTTTTTTTTTTTTTTTTTTTTTGCGACAGAGACTTGCCCTGTCACCCGGGCTGGAGTGCAGTGGCGCAATCTTGGCTCACTGCAACCTCCGCCTCCTGGGTTCAAGTGATTCTCCTGTCTCAGCCTCCCGAGTAGCTGGGATTACAGGTGTGTGCCACCACGCCCGGCTAATTTTTTGTATTTTTAGTAGAGACAGGGTTTCACCATGTTAGCCAGGATGGTCTTGATCTCCTGACCTCATGATCCACTCACCTTGGCCTCCCAAAGTGCTGGCATTACAGGCATGAGCCACCGCACCCAGCCCGGTCCTTTCTTGATCTACCAGGTGCCACCACTCCTTACGAAGTTCTGTTTTAATCCTTATGACCACCTTGCACAAGAGGGATTAATATCTTGCATTTCATAGCTAGTAAGTGACAGAGCTAGAATCTGAACTCCAGCCTTTGGACTCCAGGGTCGTTGCTTTTTTTCCATTACACCTCAGCCCCAAGAGACTGCAAAGAAGGATGCTCAGTCAAGAAGCTGGGCAGGGCTGAAAGCTGGAGTCTCCCTGAAGAACACCAAGATTTCCTCCTCTGAATGGCCCCTCAGGTTTGTAGAGCCCTTTCCTTCATATTTCAGTGCTGCCTCCTAAAACTCCTGTGACACTGGGAGGATTGTGATCCTCATTGGACCTATAAAGAGACAAAGCTTAGCCAGATGATGTGCCTTCCTTTAGGACGTTAGAATAGTAGGTGGCAGAGGCCGAGTGCAGTGGCTCATGCCTGTAATCCCAGCACTTTGGGAGGCCGAGGCAGGTGGATCATGAGGTCAGGAGATCAAGACCATCCTGGCTAACACGGTGAAACCCCGTCTCTACTAAAAAATACAAAAAATTAGCCGGGCGTGGTGGCGGGCGCCTATAGTCCCAGCTACTTGGGAGGCTGAGGCAGGAGAATGGCATGAACTCTGGAGGCAGAGCTTGCAGTGAGCGGAGATCATGCTACTGCACTCCAGCCTGGGCGACAGAGTGAGACTCCATCTCGAAAAAAAAAAAAAAAGAATAGTAGGTGGCAGAGCTAGAGCTAGAACCCAGGTCTCCTGACTCTCCTGTATGTTCTTTCATTGAAATGATAGCAGGTTTAGAGAAGTGCCTCTTCCAGGAGTTCTTTCTCTTAAAATAGAAAACCCTGCAGTATACAGAAGAGAAAATCCCAAAATGCAAACATGCATATAACAAATAGCTCAAAATTGTTAGTGATCAGAGACATGCAAAATAAAACAATAATATAATAGCCCTTTACACCCACCCATTAGACTGGCAGTGATTAGAAAGCTGGCTATGGCCAAGTGTTGACAGGAAGAGGGATACACAGGCACACCTCTGTCCTGCTTGTGGAAGGGTCAGTGGGGCAGCTATTCAGAAGAGGACCTTGGCACTATTTAGTCAAATCAACTATGCACATACTCTAGGACCCAGTGATCTCACTCCAAGTACATGCCACAGGGAAATGCTCACATAGGTCCAAAAGAGGACATAGGAGAGGATGTTCTGTGAGCATTATTTTTGGTGGCTGGGAGATAGAGGCTCCCCGGGCGGGTATGCCTGGGAGAGCAGAGAAAGAAAATGTGGACACACACCATGGGGAGTTATGCAACAATTAAAAACAATGGAGTTATTGCATACTTAGCAATATGAGTAAACTTAAAACAGAATTTTCTGTGAAAAAAGTTGTAAGCAGAATTTTATACACATACACACACACGTACCTACACACACCCATGTATATGTATTTATAAAAGAAGGAAGGAGGGAAGGAAAAGAAGAGATAGATCTTGCCTGGCTCAGGTCTTGGAAAGCAAGAACGTCTCTCTCTGTCTCCTCCCCAGTAGCCAGCAAGAGGCTGGGCACAGAGTGGGTGTGTGCACATGTTTGCTGAATGAATGAACAAAGTGCCTAGAGCCAGCCTTGCTGAATTATCCAGGTCATCCTGTGTGATCACATCTTAGAATCCCTGGGTATTGGCCAACCTGCCACTACCAGCTTGAGAGTGCAACACTTTGTTCCATCAAAATGATGGAAGTGAGATAGGATAGTAGGGTCTGTATTGAATACCTGCTATGTGCCAAGGCTGGGATCTTGCAACTTAGAAATTATTACCCCAGAGGTCAGAAGACTGAAAATTAGCGTTGATTTGCTTAGAGTTATCTAGCTGGATCAGAATTCAAATCAGGGTCTGACTTACTCCAACGCCCTTTATTCATCCATTTCTTTTTATTAGACTGCACTCAGCCCTTCAGGGGCAGTAGGAGGAGGCATTTCAATCTTCTTTCTTCAGCCCTACCTCTAGAGCAATGCTGCTTCCACAATTTTCAGGGTCCAGGCAGGGGAACATGGGTAATTGTTCCCTTGGAGGCATGAGGGATTTTGGTCACTCTGAGTTTATCCTAGCTACACCCTCCTTTCTCATTTTCCTGCCCAAGCTCCTCTCCCAAGGTCTGTATTAAACTTCCAAACTGGTCTTCTTATCCCCATTTTGTACCCTCCGCCCTTCAAATTCAGCCTGCTTGGTGATTAGGTTAATTTTATAATTTCTTTTGTCCCAAAACCTTGAATGACAACCTCACTGCCTTTGGTGGGAAGCTTAGGAATGGCAACTAGGTTTTCTCTCTGTTGCTAACTTCAATGGATTGATGGTGGCTGATTGGAACCTATTTTGAAGAGGATTCTTTTTTTTTTTTTTTTTTTTTTTTTTGAGACAGAATCACACTCTGTCGCCCAGGCTGGAGTGCAGTGGCGTGATCTCAGCTCACTGCAAGCTCCGCCTCCCAGGTTCACACCATTCTCCTGCCTCAGCCTCCTGAGTAGCTGGAACTACAGGTGCCTGCCACCACGCCCGGTTAATTTTTTGTATTTTTAGTAGAGACGGGGTTTCACCGTGTTAGCCAGGATGGTCTCGATCTCCTGACCTCATGATCCACCTGCCTCGGCCTCCTAAAGTGCTTGGATTACAGGTATGAGCCACTGTGCCTGGCCTTGAAGAGGATTCTGAGGCTCTTTCAAAGACTCCACAGCAAGAGCTGCTGGGAGAGATGTGTGATATCCCTCTTAGACATGGGAGCACAGGACAGTAGCATGCATGCCAGGAATCTGTCAAACCTTTAGACTGAGCTTTTATCCTAGGGTCCATTACTGATTTCATGGGGGCTGCGAACACCTGATCATTATATGTAAAAAAAATGTTTTTGAGAGTGTATGCTCCTATGCACTTTTCTGGAAGAAATTCAATCGTAGTCACAAAAGAGCCCATATCTCAGAAAGGTTTATGCCCACTGCCTTAGCCTCCTAGTCTGACATTTGAGGTCTTGTGTTGGCTCTGCATGCCTCAGCAGCTGTCTGTTTCTCCGCTGTGAACTGTCACCCAGATGGAGCTGCCTAATGATCTCTGAATGTTCCTTTCCTGCTTCGCAGTCATATTCTGTTTCTTGCCTTGATTGACGTGCATTTCCTCCCACTTCTCTAAACTCTTCCCCTTCTTCAAGACACAATTCAAGTTTGTGCCCTCAGAAGCCTCTGATCAAAGGCTAGAAGCCTTTTGGACTGAGGGTCAGAGAAGCGAGGCCATCCCATCAAGATCATAGTTAGGATCAGAACCATGTGCTCTCTACCATATCACGTGGCCTGCTAAACAAGGAGAAGAGGTTTTGTAAATTAGACAGGGTTCTTAGCTTCTTTAACATTCTTGGCCATAGAAAATTTTTTCTGCATAAAAGAAGTATAACATTGTATATAGTAAGGGACCTTCACCAGAGTAAGTCCTCCAAACTAGAGGTAAGAAAGGAATGTTTCCTAACCTCTCTTAATACTCTTCCCTCACATGTTGTACCCCAGTCATACCAAACATCTTAGGGGGTCTCATATACCCCGTGCCTGCTCCAGGTGAAGAGGACTGCCTCTACCTGGAACACTCCTTCCTCTCCCTCACCCGCTTTTGTTTGGCCAGTTCCCCTTTATCAGCACCTCCTCAGAGAGGCCTTTTTGGCCGCTGAGACTGGGTTAAGTTTCCTTGTAGTGCACCTGCAACCCATAGTCCCATTCATAGCACTCATGAGATGTGCAGTTCTGTGGTCTGTCTCCCCCTTGGGCTTTGACAGTGCCTTTGAAAGTATTTGAGAGAAGCCTTAGTACATGATGTTTCTCATCATCCTCTCAAGCCTTAGTTACCTGCTAACATCAGCAACACAGAGATTTTATTTGGCTCGGTCTGTAGGGACATTTACTATAGATCGTGGCACAAGAATGGTGCTAGGACTCAAACCCAAGCCTTTGGACTCTCTGCCCTTTGGCTAGAACCCACTGAAAAACAGCCTCCTAGCTTCCCAAACCCCTCCTCCCTTTCTTGGCACTGTGTTCTTTGATATGATGTCTCGAGCCATGTCTTCTCCTCACCCTCATCCAGAATCCAGCAGGGGACCAAGTGCATGTCATACTGATTCACTGACATCAGTGTAGTGTTTGTCTTTCATGTTATCTAGAGCCAGGTTCTGTCTGGAGGAAGGGTGGTGAGGTGAGAAGGAGCCTGGCTGTAGAGTCACTGCCAACCAGTCACTGCACTGCCCCTTAACTAGCTGTGTGACCTTAAGCAAGTCATTTCACCTCAGTGAGCCTGTTACCTTATCCCTGAAAAGAGGCGATTACTCTTAGCTCCTTAGGTGGTGTCAAGAGTACATGGAATCATGAATGTAAAGTACCTGGGGTAGTTCCTGCTTGTAGAAGGTGCTCAGTAAGAGTTCATTCTATTTACCCACCCCTACATTGTTGGTCCTCCTGTCCTGGGAGCAAAAATTCATACTTTTAGTGGGATACTTTAAATTCTGTGTTTGTTAATTTATTTAACAATTATTGAGCTTCTATAATGTGCTAGGCACTGGCATATAGATTCTGGTAGGGTCTCCTAGGAACCTAATCTGTTGTTTCCATCTTTCCTTGGGTTGAAGGATTTTCAATTTCCAAACAACCACAATACAGATAAACTTGAGGAATATGATCATTTTGTGAACTGGAACTACCTAGATAAGACATGTCATTAGGCATTCTGTTCCTAGCATTGGGAAATTAAGGAAGGAAGAGCTGTGGACTGGATGAGTTAAGGAAGGCTTCCTTCTCAGGAGTCCACAAGCCACAAGGATTATATTAAATAGCATGAGAGGAGAATTCAAATAGGCAAAGGGGCAGGGAGAGAGCATTCTGGACCAAGGGAGTGAGAGTGTCAGAGTATTAAGATAGGGAGGGACCATTCTTTTCTCAAAGGGTTTGGAAGATAACAAGGGGGACAGACTGATTTAAGGGAAGGAGAGAGATAGGGGAAGCCTTGATGGGACAGAATGGCCAGAGGAGCTGACATTGGGAATGTAGTCCTCAAAGGCCTCTGTTTCCCGACTCATTCAGCCTCTGTTTGTTGACTGTGTCATTTCTTCTATGGTTGTTTCTACTTTTACATCCATGATAAGCCATACACTGAAAATATTCCTCTGTCTTGTTTTAGGCTGTTGTCAGAAGGTGCAGATGTCAATGCAAAGCACAGACTTGGCTGGACAGCACTCATGGTGGCAGCCATCAACCGAAACAACAGGTGAGAGACCTCCTTCCACACAGGGCTCCTTTAGGCAGATCTCTGCAGACTGTGCTCCTGAGCACTCTCCCACCTGGTGTGCCTCCCTGCTGTCTTTTCCAGAGGCAGGAAGATAGATTCAGACTGAGGTACTGGACTTCACCTGGTGCATTGGACTGTATAGTAGCCGTGGACTGGAAAGATGTAGCCTTGAATCCCAGCTCCCTCAGTCATTGGCTTTGTGACCTTAGGCACGTCATTTGCATTGTTGTAACAACCAAATATTTGGAAGGCTGTTGTAATTGGTTGTGTGTATAGGTGCAAATTATTGTCATGTTCTGTTACCTACCGTCTGTTGACCTTGAGAAGTCTGCAGTTACTGTCCCCAGTGAGTTCTCCTCCAGGGGCTTTTTCTTTGGAGGTTCTGATGGAAACTAAGAAAGATGGGGGACTTCTTTCCCTCCCATTGGAGGCTGTGCTATTTTCCTGCCCCCTCCCCCATCCTATCAGGGTTGTAGCTATTGTATAAAGATTGAAATAGTTTACTTTGTGTAGTGAGTTATCTAATTCTCACAATCACTCCACAAAATATATATTATGCTCATTTTATAGCTCGGAAAACTGAAACCCAAAGAGATAAAGTGATTTATTTGTGTCACATGGACAGGATTTAGAACCTGGTCTGGCTCCCTGAAAGATCTGTGTTTTTGGGTTTTGGGGTTTTTTTGACATATAGTCTTGCTTGGTCACCCAGGCTGGAGTGCAGTGGTACGATCTATGGCTCGCTGCAGCCCTGGCCTCCTGGGTTCAAGCGATCCACCCACCTCACCCTCCTGAGTAGCTAGGACTACAGGTATGCACCATCACACTGGGCTAATTTTTTTTTTTTTTTTTTAAAGATAGGGGTCTCACTGTGCTACCCAGGTTGGTCTTGAACTCCTGGCCTCCAAGTGCTCCTGCACCCTCAGCCTACCAAAGTGTTGGGATTACAGGCGTGAGCCATTGTGCCCAGTCATGATCTGTGTTTTTTACTTTATCTCACTGCTACTTCCCGATGCCAGATACCAGCCTAGTGCTGATGCTGCCTTTCCATTTCAGTCTGTTCTGATTTCTGCCTTGGAGTCTGTGTAATTCTGGAAGTGCTGGGATGAAGTACACATTTGCTCTAGCTATGATTGTGCGAAAGAATTGATTAAATAAGAGCAAAAAGGGATACTTTCAAAGAAAGCAGAGTGGGCACTTTAGTAACAGCCATTGAAATTGATAGTTAGAGGTACCAATTTCAATTCTTTCTGCAAGTAGGTGTTTAAGGTGTACTGGCCACCTGTGAAAGGATTATAAATGTGAAAGAACAAATGTAACTGGGATTTTATAGTATAGAGGTGATACTGCCTCAGACTGACTGAGAGACTTAGCTGTACATGAGATGGGTCTCTCTTCTCTGCTTCTTTGTTGTGGACTTGTTCTCAGTCACTCGGTTTCCTGATTTGCTCTCTTTAGCTCCAAGCACCTATTCTTTTTTCTTTTTTCTGTTTCCTTTTTCTTCTTTTTTTTTTTTTTTTTTTTTTTTGAGACGGAGTCTCATTCTGTTGCCAGGCTGGAGTGCAGTGGCGCAATCTCGGATCACTGCAACCTCCGCCTCCCAGGTTCAAGCAATTCTGCTGCCTCAGCCTCCCGAGTAGCTCGGACTACAGGCGCACACCACCACACCCAGCTAATTTTTTTGTATTTTTAGTAGAGATGGGGTTTCACCATGTTGGCCAGAATGGTAGCGATCTCCTGACCTTGTGATCCACCCACCTTGGCCTCCCAAAGTGCTGGGATTACAGGCGTGAGCCACCATGTCTGGCGCACCTATTCTTTAAAAGCAAAATTGATATAAATAGGCTTCGTGGTTGAGAGACCTAGAGTCCAGTCCTGGTTCCAAGCCTTAATTGAATTTCAGAACTCCATGGACAGCCTGTTTCTTCATCAGAAATTAATTATTTCTATGAACATTAGGTAAATATCTGCCTTAAGCCAGGCCCTGTGCTAGTGTTTGCAGAATCCGAGACCTTGGGGAGTTTGCAGTCTAATGGGGAAAACAAATGCAGGTAAAGAGACATAGTATAGTATGATCAGTGATTTCAGAGCAGTGTGTATGGGATACTCTCGAAGCAAAGGGTGTGAGGGAACTCAATGTGGCAGCATAGTAGATCCTCACCATATTCTTTTGAGAATCAAATAAGGTAATGTATGTGCTACAGGTTATAAATGGTGGGTTGTTAGTCCCTGATGCGCCCATTAGATCTCTGTACACAAACACGTGTTATTCTATACCGCTGGTACTTCACCACATGCACCAGTCTTTTCCCCCAGCTTGTAGCTGTTTCCCTCTGCAAGAAATAGCCAGTGGTGCTAAAGAAGGAGAGGTGGAGAAGTGTGTTCCCTTCTGTGTGTAGTATTTTCAAGGTTGGGACTGAATAGGAAACAACACGATGCTTAAAAATACTGTCAATTAGTGATCAGATGGCTAGTAGATGTGCTTTTGGGGACACATCTCTTTGAATCTAATGAGTTGTTGGCTTAACTGATTGCTCTGTCTTTATCCAGAGCTGTTAGCAAATCAGTGATGCTTGTTGAGCAAAGTGAGAGTGTTGGCTTATATTTACTTGCTTTGGTTCCTAGGACTAATTAAGTATCCATTTTGTGACCTTCTCTTCCTTCCACTATCCAGGGAGGACAAATTTTTACTGAAAATAGCACACTCTTGGGTTGGATTTATGTATTCATACCACAGAATTTTTTTTGGCCCCTACTGTTTGCCAGGTACTGTTCTATGTACTTGAAATAACGTTGATGAAAAACAAAGATCCCTGCTCACATAGAGCTTATTTCTGTATTAGTTGTGGTCCTTTGGTAGAGAAAGGTGTGGATAGACAATAAACAATGAGTATAATGGATATATAAACTATTTAGTATATTAGAAGATAAGTGCCATGGGAAAAAGGAAAAGTAGAACTTGTTCAAAAGGGAGTACCAGGAGTACATTGGTCAAGGTGAGTAGGCCTCATTGTTAAGGTGCCTTGTGAATAGTCTTGGAGAATTATCATATCCATACCAGCACAATCTGCCAGTAAGTTTTTCCTTATTAGAAATATACTGATTTTCATATAATCAGTCTCCAAATCCTTCCAGAATCATATTGGTCAGGCCTGAAATGCTACCACCTTTGAATTAGATTTCGATGAAGGGAACATAGAGGGGGAGCACCCTTGATTCAAGGCTGAAAGCAGAGAACCTTCCCCTCCTTCACCTCCTTAGGATGTAGGCAGCCACAAGCTCAAGAGAGAGATCCTTAGAGTAGCCCAATCATTTCACCCTGATGCTGCTTAATAATATGTTAGGTCTTTAGGGATATAGAATACAATAGTCTCTATCCTTAAGGAGCTTAATGTCTTATGAATTTCTAGATCTGTATGTACATTTTATTTAGTTTTGAATAGGAAATAACAGTGCTATAGAACTACACTTTAAAAATATGCACAATAATTTAATTTATAATTTATTTTCTCCTTTTATTTCCAAAAAGAGTTTGAAGTGACTTAAAATACAAATATAAATATACACAGGAGAGGGAAAACTGGATCAAGATCAGAAATCATATTGGTTAAAGGAAAGATAATTGTATAAAGATTGAACCAGAGATTCTCTTTTCTGAAAATAGATTTATTGTTTTTGTAAAAATCATACATAAAATAGTAGTCACCTGAATTCCCTTTATCTAGAAATTGTTATATATATGTTTATGTACAAATTTAACATGAATGGGACCATGCTGTATTTACTGTAAATTAAGTAATTAGAGAAATTGAGTATTAATTTAGATTGAAGTTTCCTGATAGGGCAAAAAAGGGATACAGAGAGTTATATCTTTGTATATTTTATATATATTTATATTTTTATATATATAAAATATATATTATCATTATGTATATCCAGCAAACATATTTAAAAACTCTGTGGTGTCAGGTGCTAATGTGCTAGGCTATCAGGGATTCAGA